>NC_063157.1:12880140-13501408 GCF_020921035.1 Rhodamnia argentea | reverse complement strand
AAGGTTTGGCATGTTTAAAAATGGCCCTATCGGTCCACACAAAAATCAAATTTGGGTTTCGAGGTAATTTGGCGAAGATTTGGGGGGGCGAAAGGCCCGAAAGGGTAGAATGGTCATTTTTTAGGGTTCGGGACCTGAAAATCACAAAATTTCGATTTGGCCAGTTGAATGTGGCAATTTCCTATTTTTTTGGGATTTTTCAGAATTTTTCTAATTTTTTCTATTTTTTTGGAATTTTTATTTATTTTCTAAAAATGTTAGGAATTTTTCGGATCGACATAGATCGACCCTCGAAGTCTCAAAATTTTTGATCCAGACTTTATGAGTCCCGAATCGATTTAGAAATTTTTAGAAATTTTTTGTAAAAATCTGGGAATTTTTATGAATTTTCTAAGTATTTTTACAATTTTTTTGGATTTTTGGAAATTTCTTTTTTATTTTTTATTATTTTTTTTATTAATAAACCGGACCGGATCAACCCGGTCAATGACCGGTCAACCCGGTCCGACCGCCCACAGACCCGCTCGGCACACTAAAACGACACCGTATCCTATTTTTTGATTTATTTTTGATTTTCTAAACTATTTTCTTAAAATTCAAAAATATATAAAATGGATGGACGGCCGAGATCAATCGATGAATCAATCTCAGCCGTCAGCCCTCCACTAGACAAAACGACGCCGCATCACTATGTAATGAACGGACGGTCACGATTTAACCTAGATCTAATCTAAGCCGTTCGTCCTATCTCTGCTAAAACGACGCCGGATTTAACTATTGACCCGACGGCCACGATTAAATCCTAATACACGATTTGGCTCGTCCGCTTTCACTTACTCAAAACGACAACGTTCGGACTAAGACTATGGACGGTCACGATTAATCCTAGCTTAGATCCGAGCCTTTCGTCCTATTTAACGCCAAAACGACACCGTATCATCTATACCAATGAACGGCCACGATATGACCTAGACCTAATCTGAACCGTCTATCCCTTCTGAACCCAAAACGACACCGCTTCTGCTCTATATACCCTAAACGACGCCGCATAGAACTTACACAAACGACAACGTTTTGTATTTTTGATTTTTCTGCCTATTATACTAATATCCAGAAAATACAAAATTCGAATCTAACGGTCCTAAATCAAACACAGCTAATTATAATGACCGTCGGATCAAGGCGACTCGAGCCCGCTCGCGCCAACGGTCGAGCCGAGTCGGCGACAGCTTGGACCAATCCCACATTGACACGTCAGCACACCGACCCGTTGACCACGCCACGTAGACTCGTCGTCTTCCTCTCGACGACAACAAAACGGACGGCCAGAAAGCTTCCGGCGAGATCCAACGGTGAGATCTCGCCGGATCTGTGTAAAACCACCGCCAATCAACTCTAAATTCCCCTCGGATCAACATAGTCGAAACTCAGACAATTCTATCCACTGAATCACTAAGAATCAAGCTCGCACAGGTCTAAACTACGAACAATCAATCAAGCAATATTGGACATAATAGCTAAATTCCTTCACACGAAGCTAGAAAGATGAGTTGAGGAAACTTACCTCGAGTCCCGATCGGACTCGCGATGGCTAGAAAGATCTGGCCGGTGTTCGGCCAGACCGAGCTGTGATGGAGGTTCGACTCGGGGTTTTCACGCAAAATCAATGCACAAACAAGATGCGGTCGTGGTTAGGGATGCACAAGGATGAAAAGGCACAAATCAATTGTAAAAATCGTGCTCGCAGAAGTGATATGCCATGATCGCACCGTGAGGAAACCGGAAGCTCGACTCACCCGATTTGGACGTTTCAAGCGGACTAAGCTGGTGCGATCGACTCATCCGAGCTTGAAGGAAGTTCCGGTGACGATCCGCCACGCCGATTTGGCCTGGATTGGTCTAGATTAGTCTAGACAAGCT
The DNA here is from genome assembly GCF_020921035.1 of Rhodamnia argentea. Lineage (NCBI taxonomy): Eukaryota > Viridiplantae > Streptophyta > Magnoliopsida > Myrtales > Myrtaceae > Rhodamnia > Rhodamnia argentea. The sequence continues at coordinate 13,499,488 of NC_063157.1, read as the reverse complement.
TCGACGTTGATCGGCCGTGGAGGTTGGTTTCACAGACTCGATTGGCGGGTTTTTGAGCAAAATCGAAACAAAAAAAAGGTGCGATGATGATCAGCAATGCTCAAGGGCAAAAACGCACACAGCAATTACTAGAATCGGGCATGAATCGGTGCGATGCCATGGATGAGCAGAACCGAGATTGGAAGAACAACTTACCGATTTAGGAGCTCGCAAGTTGATCGAGCTGGCGCGATCGAATCCTGGAGTTGATACGAAGCTTTTGAACTTGATTGCAGGCTTTGATTCAACCTGGATTGGTCTCACGAAGATCTCACGGTCGAGCTCGAGTCTTCGATCGCACGGGCGAGAAGACGAGCTCTCCCTCGTTTTCTCTCTCTCTCCCTCGCTCTCTGAATACCTTGCGCACGTAATGAGCCCCCCTTTGGATCGAGAACCTTCTTGGCTATTTATACCCAATCTTTGAAAAATGCGCTCGCGGGAGCTTGAGTCGGCGAGGTGATTCACGTGCCATTCACGTGATTTTTGGCTCGCCGGACGGTGACGGAATCACTAGGATTCCGTCCAAGTCCGTCGAGCCTCCGTTAATCACAAAACGAACGTGAATTGCAACTTAACTTGAAAACGTTGACTTTCGCCTCGCCGAACCTTTGGCTAGCTATTTCGACCAACTCCGGCGACGGCTAGTCGCGCCGGAGGTGGCGATCGACACCTCTTGACCCGCATAACAAAAGACCTAAATAAATTGTCTCAATTATACACGAATTGACCTTCAATTTGGCCATTGAAATCCAACTCTCAAATCTGCAAAACGGCCTGAGCTCGCGGAGAAGACGACACTGTTTGGACCGGTTCGACTAGTCCGACCGGGGGTCAGACCGTCCGAACCGGTTCAGACAGTGGATCTTTGCAAAATTTCAAAATTAACCCAAATTGACTGGGAATTTTTGCAATTAAACCTCAAAATTGAACTCGGGGGCCTAGATATTATCTAGAAATGTGTTTTTGCCCAAAATTTCCCATCAATTTATATGAAAACCCCAAAATTTTCAATTCACCCAATATTGGGGAAAAGTTCAATTGAGTACCAATTCGTTCAAATTAGACTACGAGACCCATGCCAATCGATTCAGAATGTTCAAAAACCTTAGGGGTAGTCCAATTGTTCAGAGAAAGTTCCTCAATTGAAAGTAATTTCAAAAATTGCAAATTGAGGTTCTAAATTGCAAATAATTTTGGGGATTTTGCTAAATTCGTGCAATTTGCGCAATTGAGGGTGCAATTGATAAAATTGAAGTTCAAAGGGGCTGCAATTGAATGTCTAGACTTTAAATGTGCAAAAATTGCAAATAAAAAAACAATTGGTATTTTTTATGCAAATTCAACCTTAGGCGTTGTGAAGGAACACCTAAAATTGAACTCAATTTTTGATTTTTCTTGAGGTCGGAATTAAAATAAAAATATTAAAAAATTTTTTGTATTTTTGTGACCTCGAAAAGTATTTTTTATGAATTTTCTAATATTTTCCTATTTTTCGAAAATATTAAAAAAAATGCGAAAAATATGAAAAATTATTTTTTGTTCCAAATTGGTTCCTTAGGATTGGCCAAGGCTTCCAATGTTGATTTTTTAATTTTTTGATTTTTTGTGAATTTTTAGTGAATTTTGGAAAATAAAACTAAAGAAGAAATGATTAAAAATCTGGTGTCAACATGTACTGCTTAGAAAAATGAATAAAAGGAAAAGGTTTTCATCATTTATGAAGATGTTTAGAAGTAAATTGTTGCCGTTAATAAAAAATTATTTGTTTGATTAATTATTTTAAGTACCATAAACGAACATTTTCGGGAAAATGTTTGTCAAATAATTTAGTTTTTGTTTCCGGATTTTCCGATGTTTGGTTTGTAAAAAATAAGAGAATCAAAGAAAACATTTTCCACACGTAAAATGAAAAAAAAATACGTTCAAAAGTGGGGAAATGTTTCTCTCTTTTTGAAAAGAGGAAAACATTTTCCCTATCTTTCCTCTCTCTACTCTTCCACATTCATTTTCTTTTAATCATTTTTTTATTTTTCTTTTATTTTATTTCTTTTTATTTTCGAGTTTCGTTTGCTTTTTTTATTTTTTATTTTTTATTTTTTTCTTCTACTATCGGTCGGTGGCCGTGGCGATGGCTGGCGACCGGCCACAGGCGACGCACGAGCTCGACAACATCGAGCAAGGCTCCCGCTCGCCTGGCAAAGGGGATCCTCAAGGACTCTCAGGGGAAGAAATTGTTTCCTCTATGTTTAAATAATTAATTTGTTAATTGTTCGAATCAACTTTATCTGATCCTATCTCAATCGGTCATTGCCATTTGTTGCTTTGTCCAGAATTGAGTCTTCTCTTAATCAAATCAAAGTTGCGTTAACGTTCTTTTACATGGCTCTGCAATATAAAATGACTTCCCACTCTTATCCTTTGCCGGCTTCCTAGTAGTATCTATGGCCTTCCTCGTCGCTGTTCTCGCTTCTCCCGAAGTACCTGTAGTGTATGTACTGCAATATGATCTAATTTTCCCTTTGGTCAAGGAGGCAATTAATTCGTAGTAAGCTTCGCGTTTACAATCAACACCAAAATGCTGAGATTATTGTTAGAGAGAAGCCCAAGGAAGGATACGACTAAGTCAAGTCAAATGCAACGCAAACGATTGCGAGCTCGCAATTATTGGTTGATTGGTGACTAAAGGCAAAAGCTTGATTCAAATTTTTCCTCTGGATCTTCCACTTCAACCTTAATCTGTTTGTCAAGTTGTCAGCATCAGAGAAGACCATTCTTTTCCAAAGCAAATGTGAAATTTGCGGAGCTACCAAAGAAATGCTAACTCAACCTTCTAAAATAAGTCAAGTCCATGAGAGTTTATTGGGCAAAAGTTTGATTGTCCCGCGTTTGTTTTAGTAAAAGTATCTTTCGAGAATTGATTTTCCGGACTTTACTTGTTTGATTTGTCGAAAATGACTTAATTAATGGAAAATTCATGTATGAAATTAGAAAATTAAATTTCTAAATCTAAAAAGGTAAAAAAAATTTGAAATTACTTATCTCGAAATTTGTTTTAATATTTTATATTAATATTTTGTTTTATTTTAATATTTTAATATTCTATATTGTTATAAATCAATTTTTTTTTTGTTTTATATTATATATTTTCTTTTTTTTATTTTATTCTTCGTCCATTTGTTGCTAAGCCTCCACGATCGGCCACAGATGTGGTCTAGTGAGTTAGAGGCTCACCAAATTTGAGGAAGCTTGAGCTCACCGGATCCCGACGAGCTCGAGCTCGCTAGAGGCCAGCAGACTTGAGAGCCGGCAACCGGTGTGATCGAGATCACACGTGGTAGTTGCCAGGTGGTCGTGGTGGAGGGACAAAGAAAAAGAAAAAGAAAGAAAAAAATTAAAATGAAAATTTAAAAATTCAATTTTTTTTTTAGCATGAGATAAAGTTATGAATCATTTTCCAAATGAGATCCAAACACAAAAAAACTTTTTTAGTCACATATCGCTAAATATAGAAACACAAATCATTTTTCCTGAAAAATACTTTACCGCAAAAGATTTTTTTTCCATGGAGTTTTTCCCCAATCAAACGCACCCTAAAATTTATGGAACCGTTGGAACAATGCATCAACTGCTGGGCATTTTCCAAGAAATCTATGTGATGTCTGAGTTGAAATTTAGCCCTCAAAAGAGGGTTTTTTTTTCCAAATTACGATTTTTTTTATCAAAATAGGCTAAAAAAAAACATATTTACCAAGTCCAATTGTCAACATTTTCCCGATGGACTACAGCAAATGCCAACGGGAAATTGTGATTGGTGCCATCAAGTGAGACCGCACAAAGGAGCATTCTTTGGTATTTTCCGTATAAAAAAGTACCATCAACAAATATTACAGGATGACAACCTACGAAGCCTTCAATCATCTGCTTGAAAGTCCAAAACATTTGATTGAAAACCGTGCAGCCACGATCTAGGTTGATGTGATCATCGATCACGAAACGCGAACCTAGATTTCGGCTTGCCATTTCGATCGATCACGTCCTCAACCTACCGTATGACTTATCCCATCCTCAAAATTGTCTCACAATCGCCATTTGTTTAGCCTTCCAGGTTTTACGGTAAGTAGGTTCGAAGTGCAACTTGTCTTGAATCTTCACCATCGGTAGCTTGATTTTAATATTTGGTTGGGCAGAGACCATTGCTTCTATCTAGTTGTAGAGATACTTTTGATCAAGGTACTGATGATCCCGTGACATTAGCAGATTCATGCATGTATATGGCTCATTGTACTTACTTATTTCCCAAAACATATCACCCAATTTAGCAATCGCGCGGAGCCTCCAATCACACGATCTATTCGGATTGCCATACTTTATCACATATTCTGTTTTCTTTATCAAATCACTTGTGAAAATTTTGATTTCTTCTCGGGAGTACACTTTCGTAGCCAATCGCACCGCGTCCCATGATGGAAACAACATGCCAACATCAAATTTTTTTGATGGATCAAACAACATGCGACCCGGCTTGGCTCTTGTATTGTCTTGCATTATGTCAAAGTTGATCTTTGAATAAGGCGGTGTATGTACCAACGGCAAAATGAGATTACTGCAATGGGTATTGTCATAAGCCTCCATATTGTCACATCCGACATCTTCATCATCACTATCATCGGTATCCATCCAAGGATCATGTTCTTGATCACCACCATCATCATCATCATTATCATCATCATCATCAAACTACACGTACTAATTATGCGGACTATCGTCATCTTCACCAACATTCGAACCTTCTCCAGTAGAATCATCTCTCATTTGACGTTTAGTTACTGTTGCATAAAATTGTAAAAACCCCGTAACACCAGCTTGAAATGCAAATTGCTAGATCATCCCAATTGTAGCATCATCACGCACCTCCATAATGTCATATGTAACACAATCGCCTGTTACAACCGGATATCTATACACCACTGTTTGAATATAATGATTTCCTGTTATATTTAACGCGCTGTCAATCGAATCATGTAACCGATCAAATGTCGATATGTTTGCAAACCCGAACATGGTAGATTGTCCGCCTTCGTAATCAATTCCACATTCAGTTCGTACTATTGTACCTCCCCAGTGTATAAACGCAAAAGATGTAGACGACATTCTGCTAAATAAATAAATTAGAAATTGTTTCGCACCTACAATTTATTAAATATTGTCCCGCATACATTAACAAATTAACATTATAAGCATTAATTTATCAAATGAAATAAATGTCCTAGTATTAGCCCTAAGGGCTTAGAGAATTTTTTTTTTTTTTAGACAATTTGCTAGAAGGGAAAAATCATCATTTTATTTAAAGTGGCTAGTAAAAATACCCAAAATAGTCCATGGCCAGTTGATTGTGGCCATTTTCTAAATTTTTTTTTTTTGGATTTTTACTATATTGTTGGGAAACAATTTGCCGGAAGGGTAAAATCGTCATTTTTTAAAAGTCGCTGGCCAAAATACCGAAAATCGTTCGTGGTCAGTTGATTGTGGCCATTTCCTATTTTTTTTTTAATTTTTACTATATTGTTGGGAGACAATTTGCTAGAAGGACAAAATCACCATTTTTTAAAAGTGGCCGGGCAAAATACTCAAAATCGTCCATGGCTAGTTGATTGTGGCCATTTTTTTTTTTTTTTTTTTTTTACTATATTGTTGGGAGACAATTTGCCAGAAAGGTAAAATCATCATTTTTTAAAAGTGGCCGGGCAAAATACCCTAAATCGTCCCTGGCCAGTTGATTGTGGCTATTTCCTTTTTTCTTTTTTTGGATTTTTACTATTTCTTTGAGAGACAATTTGTTAGAAGGGCAAAATCATCATTTTTTTAAAGTTGCCGGGAAAAATACCTAAAATAGTCCATGGCCAGTTGATTATAGCCATTTCCTATTTTTCAAAATTTTTAAATATTTTTTTTTGAAAGTTTCTATGATTTTTCTATATTTTTAATCAATTTTCTATTTTCTATTTTTTCTAATATTCGAATTTTGAAATTATCAAAAATATATTTTTCGGACCAGGTCAAACCTCGCCCCCGCTTCTCGGGCCATCCGATCACCTTTTTTTTTTTTCCCAAAAATTCATTTTCAACTCCTAAAATTATTTTTAATACTTTGAAAATCGTCAAAATGAATATGGACATAGTTACAAAAATGAGTCTCAAAATTTTTTTTTACTAGATTAGGGTGATTTTTTTTTATTTAGCTAAATTCATAAACATTATAACTATTGAGGGTATAAATAATAACAAATTATAAGTAACATAATAACCAAATAAATAAAACTATACTTATGAAACTGCAAAAAATAACTATAGCGAAATTTACCTCAAACTATCGAGGGTAAACACGTGCCGAATGAAGAGCTCAACTGTCAAGAGAAAGCACCGGGTAAGGAGACCGGCTTTGCTTTTGTGTCAACTTCTGTAAAAGCCCTAATTTAATTTAAACATGACGAAAATATTAACAATAAAAAACACTAACAACCTATAATAACATCAACAAAGACACTTGAGGTGAGGGGGATCTCCTTCAACGAGCAAATGAGGTTGATGAATAGCAAGAGTGAGAAAAATTGAACCATAATAATGAAAGGGCATCCAGCGAGATGGCGTTTTGAGGCGAGACGAGGGAGGCTCCTCCGAGGAAAACTTCGTGAGCCGAGTGAGGGAGAGTACGAGAGCTGAGTGAAATGAAGAAAATTTTCGAAAGTACGAGAGGAGAGAGAGCTACGAGAGTGCGAGAAGATGGAGGCTCTGAAAGTGCGAGAAGAGGGAGAGTTATGAGAGGAGAGCCTTCGGCTCTGCTTTAAGCAAAGCCGAAGGCTCTGTAATGCTCGTGAAGGTGCTGTAGTACCTTTGCAGGAGCTGTAGTATTGACGCCTTCAATCAGGCGCCGAAGGTGCCTATGGGGGGACCCCCTCACCCCGATTGGCGGTGTGACCGCCGAGCACGAGGGGGGGGGTTGCAGCCTTACGTTCAACTCTCACGGTGCCGAGCCGGTGGGGGCTTCCCCCCACACTATTGTGAGGCGACTCCCACTCGGCACTCTGAGTGTGGAGCGGGTGGGACCTCTCCCTAGGCTATCTTAACCTTCTCACTTGGCACTCTCGGTGTCGAGAGAGTGGGGCCTCCCGTAAGCTGCTCTGTTAGCCTTCTCGCTAGGCACTGGAGGTGTTGAGCGGGTTTCTCTCTTGGCATTATGAGTACCGAGCGGGCCGGGCTTGGCATCGTGGGTGCCGAGCTGGGGCTTGCTCGGCCACTCGGCGGTATGACTATTGAGCGGGTCTCGCTCAGCACCATGATTATCGAGCGGACCCCAAACCGATAAATATTTTTTTTTACCTATTTTAGTAATTTTTTTAAATCCTATTTTGGAAAAAAGCCCCTCAAAAGACCGACATCAATGCATCGGGTGTCTCTTAATAAGGATTGTGATATGCTAACTAACAAGAATCGGAGCAGAACTAGCAGTTGGTGTGACAACTCGATTTTCCACTAAATGGAAATTTTAAGCAGAATGGTAATTATCCGGCTTGGATTAGTGGCAAATGTGAATTTGGGGGATTTAATATTTTAGTGCGATGGATTATAAAGTGTGATATTATAGTTGGGTGCGATAGAAATATAATTCATGGACCGTTAAATGTCGATAATTGTTTTAATCTTTGATATGTTGATTCGCATAGGAAACGGTTCGCGGCTTGGAGCGCAAAGCTTGGACAGCCCCTTAAATCCACCAATAGACATGGCCACGGGCTATGAACCGCCGGTTCCAGTTCATGAACCGGCAGCTCCGGTTCATGGCCATGCTTGAACCCGAACCGAAGGGGCTGTCTCGGTTCCGGTACGACCCAATTTTGGGCCATTGGGGGGGGAAGAGAGCTCGTTGGCTCTTTTCCCCTTGTGTTTTTGTTTTTGGTAGTTTGGAACCGGCCTGGAACCATCGGTTTCGGGCCGATTTCAAATTTTTTTAAACCGTAACCGACCCATGAGGGGTCCGGCCGATTCTGGTCAATGGGTCAATTCCATCTATTCCTCGGGCCGGTTTCGGGCCCAAACCGGCCCGTAGCCATGTCTATCCACCAACCACCTCCTATAAGACCCCCTTGCTTCTCTCTCTCCTCATTCTTCTCTCCTTCTCTTCGTGGACAGCTTCCCGACTCCCTCGTTCACTCCACCCATCCCTCTTTTGTGCTTGAGTGAGCACCGGCAGACCTAGCAAGCACTGCGGCTCGTCGCTAACGATCCCTTGAGATCCGACGACATCGATCCATCTAGCTGTTCGCCATTCACCGTTTGTTCACTGCCTTATCCCGTGCGCCCAATAGGAGGAAGAAGGACCTGAGCTCAAACCTTCGTCGTTTAAGCCTCGTTTTCTCCGACCTTGAAATCGAGGCAAGTGATCATCTAGACCTCATTACTAAAACATCTAATGGTCGCTATTATTGTGCGAGTTACCAGTTTGATTATGGGTGTACCGAAGGACATTTGTGCTTGCAAGTTGGGAAGGAAGTCAATGTATGTCGGCTTAGGTGATTGGGTTTGTTCATGAGATTACGGGTGACTAGATTTTGGAAGCTGATCGCCCAGATTGTCATTGGAAACGAGGCACGGCCGAGGGAATTGACTGAGCTTGGCGAGGGATCGGCTTGCTTGTCTGACTGGCTGTTTAATTTAGTGCTATTGAGACATAAGTAGTGTGAATATAAGTATGGATCCAAGTAATTGGACGGTTCGACCACAAACTATAGGGGTTTCCAATGAAACTAGGCTTTTACATGAATGTTTTCATGGAGTAGACCTAACTGTATGCTTTATTCAGTTTAACCTCAATATCTTTTTGTCTGCTATGAATTTTAAAGGAAAAATACGAGAACTATGTGAATAGCGTGAATTCTTTTTCCTTTTCTGTACTTTTTTGTATTTTGCATAGGGAGCTACTACCCTGACAGTTTGACAGTATTGTCGATTATTTCTGATCACGCGATTTTTCAATCAATGAGTGTTTTATACAAAACACGCGGTGATAGTGTGTAAATCTACGGTTGATATTATACCGTCTTTGATAGTATTGTCGGGGAAGCATTTCCCTTTTGCGTATTCTCAAAACTTAAAGAGGACTTCAAAATATTTCCGCATTCGCGTGTTCTGCTATTGCTATATACTGTATTGCGGCTCAGCTCACACGTATCAAACTTTTAGCACTCCAAAACTAGGTGAAATAACTTTTCAAAAGATATTACAGAAGCGAGGACTCCACCAAACACTTGATGAAAATTGCCACACCTTTTTTCATCCTGTTGCTCGGAAGACGTAACAAATTAGGCTTTTATAATCTTTTTAGCTTTCTAAACATTGGCCGATGCTCTGAGATGATTCTCTCTGGACAAATAGCTAACTTACGTTACAATGGTAAAACTACGAATTGACTACTGCTTTGATCACCATGTTAGAGCTCCCACCACTATGACCTGTGCTTTCACCCTTGCGGCTAGGCCAGCACCAAGTTCCCCACCCACAGTGACTCGTGAAAACATATAGATCCGATGTCACATTCAGTAAAAATTTATGACACATATATAAGATTTACTCAATGTGTGTGAGTGATGTGTTAGAAATGATATCGTGGGATGGATATAAAGCTAAGCAAATTGCTTTTTTTCCAAGATCAGAGGATAGTGTCAGTTGTGAGAGATATGAATCTACCTGTCAACGGAGTTTTTGAGCGCTCGAGTTTATTTATGCCATGAAACAACTCGAAACATGGGCCTAGCGTATTAAAGTGTTCCAGAAAAAATCACGTAAATATATTTTGAATACAATTGATTTTTTTTAACCGACAAAAACCCGTGCTCGAAAATAGATAATATCTTATTCTTTTTTCTTTATCGAGTACGGTTTTTTTTTGGTCCAAGTGTATATCGTGCCGGTTCACACACCCTTTTGTGGTCTGATTTGGCGACCGACATGGGGGTCGACTGTGACGATTGTGACGGTGTTGTTTTGCTTCACCAGCAATCAAGGGAGCCTAAGAAAGGGCATCAAATGGCCCATACCAGCACTAGGGAAAAGAGCTATGTGAGGGGTCGCCGTCGAAGCTAATTGCGTTATTGGATCAACGAAGGATGTCAACCTTGATTGCCGAAACTGTGTTGAAAGTAGGTTTATAATGGAGTAACAACAAGAAGTTTCCTTGGGCTTGGCAAATTCTGGAGATATTTTTTTTTCCAAACGAAAATCTTTATTTCATATGAAAAAAAGAGAGTACATAACTTCGGACAAAGATACACATCGCATAAAACAAGTAAAACAAGTAAATATAAAAATTGAATTAACTTGATATTGCTTGCAAAGACTAGCCCATTCCACGAAGACGGATCTATTGTATCATCAAGGCTCAAATGGCGGCCCATCACCGAATCTTGCATCATCATCCGTGATGAGCACATGCCTAGAAATTCCTCTTCAGTAACTATGGTTTTGCCAAAAGGCGGTATAGGTATAAGTTCGGGGTCCTTAGCACCATCACTGTATGGAGACCGCAACAATTAAAGGAATGCAGAAAATGTCTTGTAAATCCCAGATCTATCTTTAGATAGATCGGGATGGAAGAGTACCCAAATTTAGATCTAGCTCTAGATCGAGAGAGAAGCTACAGAGAAGATAGTAGCTGATCACAAAATCACTTTTAGATACCGACTACTGAAAACAATAGCAACGGAATCTCGAAAACTTGTGAAGCTTTCAACTATCTGGAGCAAGCAGATTCGGATAGAGCAGACTCTTCCGACGCACTCATGCTTCGATTTTTAGATTCGCTTCAATGTCGATCGAGTCATCCATGAAATCAAGGAAGAAGCCTAAAAGATAGAACAATAAAGAAACAAAGGGAAACAGGAGATGAGGGGAAGAAGGGGAGCCCGCTCTCTCCCTCAGGGAAGTCTCCTTCAGTAAGGTTGGGCGGCCGGCGGCTTCAGAGCTTCAGAGAGAAACCCTAGGGGAGAGAGCCGCACGAAAGTCGCGAATGATCTAGTTAAATTCTGGAGATTAACTTGCCTTCCATTTCGGGTGTGTATTTTCCGTTATGGTAATGATCACCAAAACAAAAGATGAGTGTAGGGGGATTGGTAGAAACACGGACTCCAGGGAGAGCAGCTCATATCCTATCAAATCCTGATATATCCCCAATAATTTGATCAAACAGCGCTAAATGCAGTACATTGAGAAACATTTAACATCTCCCATTTTGAACCCCTAAATTTTGCACCGTGATGGTTGGAAAAAAAAGAGGCAAGACCCACCTTTTTTCTTTTTCTCTAAGTCAGACTTCAAAACGCCTAAGTATAGGTCTTTTAGCGATGTTAGGGTGTGAAGCACAGGTTACCAGAAGGTGCAAAGTGTAAGCAAAGGGCAATTTTGAGGATAATTCTTGTTAACTAGCCTAGCTGTGATGGATTCATGAGCTTCCTTACTAAAGATGAAAAGGTACGGCAAGGTATATAAGAAAGAGAATCCTCAGCTTCTTCTGAGATGTTTCAACAAATCTACTATACAAAAATTGTTCCTGATGCTATGCCTTGTGGCCATTTAAAACTCGTGCGCAAGGAGGCCGATTAATCACGTCGAACCCTTTTGAAGCACTACACAGGCTCTGATCAGAAAGGGCCACTAGCTCGAGAAAGCTTGTCAAGGATTGACATGTTTCGAATGGAGTAACTGGGGCAGTAACTCCCAGTGGACTTGTCTTTGAGAAATCAAAAGGAGTCAGTCACTTAAATCATCATCGCTCAGAGGCAGCAACGGGGACTTGGCATTTGCAGGACCAAAGAGCAACTCCAGGCAAAAGGCATTGCCACATATCGATCTGCCTTTGCTTGCAACTTTGTCCAAATCTCGCAAAGAGAACTGCAATGACAATGTCGCAACATTAGCGAATCCGTTGAGCACCTTAAAACAACACACACACAATGTAATCGACGAGACATAACCAGGTTGATGTTATCCAAGTTGAGAAAAAAGCTGCATATTTGACTCATATTTCTCGCGATGGATTCTCATTGAAGGATGGCGATCAAACCTGGGGTAAAATGACAAAGTACCTGGAGCAAGCTCTTCCTGATGAAAGCAGTATTGAAGCAGGCATAGAAGAGACGCCCTCCTTTCATTTTCTGGTAGAATATGACCCTAACATCACCGGTGACCTATCCAGTCAAGTGTGATTCATTGCAAAGACTTCAGTGATTGATATGAGAATTGTTAGCAAACTTTAAGGAAAACAAAATGCAATCAACGAGATTAAGTAAACCATCAAAATCAAGAGAGCATGTATAATGATGGGTTGGTTCATAGTAAATAACTTACATGTAAGGGCTTATCGAAATAATAGTCAAGACAGGTCTTTTGATATAGTACGGGGCTTTCGGTGTCCATTTGGACTACGACATGAGGCTCCTCAGACTCTGATTCCCCTACGTTCTCGCCTCTATCGAAGGAAAGATAATACCGAGGGCTATTGTTTCTTTGAAATCCTTTCTTTATCTGCCGGCAGCAACCCTTGGTAACTTCCATAGATGGCCGGTATGGCTGATTAGGTATCTGGAAAAGAAGGTGGACTTTCCGTCATCGACAACAAAACTGGACACTGGGCTTTCCTTTATTACGGTCAGATCAAGCTTGAAATACTTAGCTACATGCACTAACATCAAATAGATCAAAAAGAAAAGAAAAGAAATTGAATGCTGAAACGAAGAAATGGAGAACAGTTTGTAGTAGATGAAGCCCCTGATGCCAAACTGGTTCATCCTAAGATTGAAACCAACCATCTTGACGTCCATTTTTGAAGAATATGAACAAGGTCATACAGAGTTATCAACAGTAAAAAACATGTTGCAGGCAAGTAATTTTAACGCTCTAGAGATGCCACTATGTCGGTAGCTCAGCAAGAATGAGCGGACATTTACTATGCTCCTGTGGGTGTTGTAAATTAATCCATACCTACATCACGGTTGTTTGCTTCCATCTAGGCTTGCAATTGAGACGGGCTTACCTCTTGTAGCTCCGAAATTACAAAGAAAATTGATTCGGTGTTGACAGTGTCATAGAGTCTGATTCGCCGCAATGCCCTAGTACATGGATGAGGCAAGTTCACGTTGGGAGGTCCAGCACCGACTCCTTTGGGAAACACGAGTGAGTTATCCCAGTAACCAACATATCTACGCTGGCTAGGTATTGATACCTGTTTAAGAAATGTAACGTTAAGCTTTTACTGTTTCATCTGCAGACGGATACTAATCTGAAGACTAAGTAATTGTTTAGTCTCGGAATTCTGTGTCATTTATGTAATAACTATGCGGAGTCCTTTGTATTTCATACAGGTGACTCGACAATGATGGGAAAGGAGGAATAAAAGCAGCGACCATTTCACTTGGAATACTCATTGTTTTTCTTCATCAATATTTCATAATCTGAAGATACCATTATGTCAACTGAACGCTCTCATGGCTCAAGAACATCGAATCCTTTCCTGTTGCATTTTCTAGGATGTTTTGCAACTCTTTTCTTCTTTTGTGCAAACGTGGAACTTCCTTGTGTTGTTCTGGAGTGAGCAACTTCATCAGATCTAGCAAAGACGACATGAGTTTTCTTCCAAAAAATTGTGGACTTACTCCTTCATTGTTGGTCGTTCGTTTTTGCGCGTACAGCTGAAGAGCTTCCTCAGCAGACAGACCAATATAAACAAGGTAGGTGCACACCATTAACCCTGTCCGACCCTTACCTGCCTGCCAAATGCAACCAAGAGACAGCAACTCTCAGTCGCATGAAATTACAATGTTATTAATCATATTTGTAAAGAGACATAAGATAAAATCATTGTACTTGTCTTATATAAGAGTGTCAGAGTATGGTAAAAGCAAAATGAAAGACTAGTTTGTCTGGCTAGTTGTTGTTAATGAGGCATACACTAATTTATTCTGTCTAGTGAGCGCAACTGCATTTTGGAGAAACATTGCTTGCAGAGATTCAAGAAACATAATTGTTGCAATGCAAGGCAGAGATTTGTTAGAACAAAGTGACCAGACGAACACTGAAAAAAAGGAAGAAAGAATTACATGGAGAGATTTCCTAGACATTTTAATACCTTGTATTCTGACTTATGCATCATATGGAACTTATGCGTATGGCATAATTCGCGCAACTGCAGTGTCTATAAGAGTGATAATGATTTAGTGTAAAGGATCTTGCAAATTTGTCATTTAATTTTCTCGCCGTTAAACTAATAAAATTTTACATACACCTAGAGAGTTTTCCTAAAATGGTCAGCGTAGGTTTTACGTGACAGCTTATGACAGTAAAGAGTACCATGCAATGCACCACCGCAACATTTTTTGGATCACGAGATAGCCATGTATGCACACTCTCGCAGAACTGTTTGACCATTTGAAGTGGGGGAACATGGTTGTCGTCGAAAGGATATGTCTCCACACGACCATAAAAATGCAACGGATCATAAGCTTCTTCAATGCAAAGGTTATAGATCTGCATAGAAACGAATTCTTTTAGATGGAGGCTACAGAATTTCCAGTTATATCTTCAGCACAAAACTATACAGTTGGTAAAGAGAGTTATATACGCTAAATGCCGCTTTATGCCTACCTATCGGTACACACGTGTAGTTAAACCTGCTGTAACATAATCTTGCCATAGAATATACAGATGCAATGTTCAGTTGTCGAAGGAAGTGCAACATCTCTTACTGACTATCAAGGAAGCGAATACACACGATCAGAGATATATTGTGATTGTTCTCGACTTTGTTTCATTCATTTAAGCATAAAAGGTGAAAACTCATGCCTACCAAATATACCTTGTAGTGTCCCTGGTGTCTCATGTCCAGCACTGACTTAACCTGCCAGAGAGGATTTCGGTACACCGCTCGCATACGTTCTGCAGGGAACGACATTGCCAATACGCGATCGGTAATGTATGACATGTCAAGATCATAGCCTCCAACAAGTAGTCGCCTTCTTTTCTTAGACACCAAGTTACGTACAAAGAAGTTTGTGATAAGATAGTTTATCACTTGCTGGTGGGCATGAGTTAAGGTCACATTCTCGGCCCTCCCATGGCTCTGCTTCGAAAACTTCAGCCCCATTTGTCTGATATGATCTCCAAACAAATGGTAAAATTCCTGCAAAAGGGTAAGTAGAGATACGCGAATCAGTCAGAGTCTAAACTTGATGTCCTTGCTTTTATGCCTTTTGGGATGTACTCTTTCATTGATTCATGGAAGTTGCGATGTTATGGTGCATTTATCTATGTCCTACTATGTATATTCAAATTGAGTACCACTATTGCTTCCAATGCATCCTGTGCAAAAATCGGTCAAAATGGAATCTGATACCGAGGGTTCAAATTGCAAGTGGTCTGTAGCATGTTCTTGTGACTTGGTGGCCATTGATGCACGTGGTCTTATTCCTCCAAAGATTAGCTTTTGCAATTGACTTATTTGGAAGGAAGAAGCTTGTGGTCTGCGAGCAACGAATGGAATTTGCTAAGAGGGTCAATGAAGTGTTGTGGCAATACCCTTTGTTTTTTTTGGTCAGAGGAGGAAAAAAACAAAGGGTATTGCCACAACACGTCATTGACCCTCTTAGCAAATTCCATTCGTTGCTCACAGACCCTTTGTTCGGTTCATATAAAAAACATACCAAAACTTGTCTCCATTACGCGGTTACATGCTTGACTGTTGTTTATTAAGAGCAGTTCTGCAGTCACAAGATAACGAGTCCCATTGCTGGATTCTGCTTGTTCTCTCGGTACTCAGAGTGTGTTAGCCAAATTACTTTCGAAAAAGACTTAACTTCGTCTGTCAAGAGCAGGGAAAGGATTTTAACTTGGCATGGCAAAAACTCCTCCAAAAAGTTATGGCCCTCGGAAATACAATTACTGGCCTCGACTTCGCGAAAGGAGGCTCACCAAATCTACTCGGTGGGTGACTTCAACATGCATGACTCGAAATCCCACATCTGATATGCTGTTCAACATGGTCTACTAAGAATTGAAGCAAGCGGCACAATAAGCAGTATCTACAGAGACCACATCTTTCTGGTAGATACATCATTGGTCTCATGGATGAGATTTATGACATTGCAGATACTTTTTTTCAGGTTATCTAAGCTGGTTTTGGAGGGTTCATACTATAACATATCTATCACATTCTTCATGCTTTGAAGGAATATCCCTCGCAATAAAGAATTGCCGTAACCTGAATTTAGCATTGACATGCTACCTTTCTACAATACATTCAGAATGTTGCCTATTAGGCATTAATCTGGAAACGGAATGATATATCTCTGTTCATAACTAGGAGAAAAAGCTATCACAACACAAGCATCAAGTTATAAAAAAATTTGAAAACCCTCTTCTTCAAAAGGAACAGGGCCACAAAGGAAACGAATATGCGCAACACAAATCTTTACCTGAGCGAAACATGAAGCTCCGGTTCGCTTTGTTTTTCATTCAATTCGAAGAATGCGAACCGATCCTAACGACATGCGAAGCGATTTCGAGGGCCTCGAAGGATCAAGAACCCTGGAAACGCTTCCAGATAAGTTGTGTATATGGAACCAAACTAAAATTTGATGGCACAGGAAGGAAATTAGGAATTCAATGGAGATGGACATTTAAGCTAAATTTGGGTGGTTTTAACCACAGCTAACTTATCAGCCCCTAACGTGGAGAAAAAAGGGCCTTAACATTAGGAGTGATGATAATTTGCTGTGCTTGAAACAACTCAACGAAAGTGCATGGCGTTGGCATCTCAGATTTCTCTTAAAAGATTGGCGGGACTTTGGACCTCTTTACATCTCCGACTTACGAATTTCATCATTCATAATGTCTTCAAGAACGTCGACAAATTTTTTAGCAATCTAAGCATCCTCGTGTATTGAAAATGCAAAGTTATATTCTCTTAGAAAAATCTAATATCTTTAAAAACATCAAAATGGTGTATTAAGAGAAGAACTCCCCTACATTTTTCACAGAACGTCACACGGACCATATATCTAATATATGTGTGTGTAAGCATTGCTTATAATGATCGATGAGACATTAGGGCCAGGTTGATGGTTCAACTCCTAACTCTATGCCTCCAATTTTTTTTTTTTTGCTCGCCATTTGTTAAAAAACATATTCTCTTTGCTTTTATTCCAAAAAAAAAATTCCAAAAAAACATATGGTTAATATACCATTGGTTTTTGCTTTTAACTGCTTTATTCTGTTATTTTGTAAGTCTAATCAATGAAAACTGATATTGATTTACAACTACTCTTTTAAGCATTGTAGCGTACTTTGATTTTTTTCTTTTCCTCAAATCAATTCATTAATGTACCATTTTCATTTCAATTTATAATGAGAAATCAGAAAAATCCAATCTTATTAGCAGACAGTAAAATTGATCCTAACTTTGATGGATTTCCAGCTAAGAATAAGACTAGATATTATAGGAAATGAAATGTAGGAAATTTGGTTATGTCAATTTGGTGAATCGCAATGATAAAATCATATATTTTCATATCCTATCATATCCATTGTTTAGAATAAATAAAATATCAGCATGTATAAATTTGAAAATGCACAAACCAAAATGAGGGACCATGGGATGAGGCCTGGAAGTGGAAGTCCGAATGATGATGGTTTCTGCTCTGCTGATTCTCTTGCAAGGGCGGTGATGGTTCTTCTCGGTGTGAGGGTGATGGGAACGGATCCCGATAAAATACGTACAGATATGCAGCAGATTACATCAAAATACAAACCCTAGATCGACTTGAATCACTAATCGGTGAGGAGGTAAATCACGTAGAATGAACATACCTCGATAGCCACATATTAGAAGCCCCAATCACAAGTGAGAAGGAATCCGAATCCGCCGATCGTTCGTTATCGATACCCACAGAGAGTCTTGAACGAGAGAACCCTTTTTTTTTTTAGAGTTTTTGAGCGTACGTTCTAGTGTCACGTAACGTCATACATTCCGAATAGGTATATTGGGGAGATACCAAAAACCTCCCTCATAGTACTAAATAGGAAATTCAATATACCTTTAATTATCACAATCAAAATTGCAATAAAGGCAATTATTAATTTTTCCATCAATTCTGCCCTTAAATAGGCAAACGTTCCAATATCTCCCACTTGCCCATAAAGGGCTCAAACATCTCTATTTCTCTTCTCACCGCAATATTCATATGGGCAAATAATCCGTGTAACCAAGCATACTCGAGAGCTCGTTGTTATATATCCGTTGGGAGTATATAACGGCACAAAAAAATGAACATTTTCATATGTTGTACCCTAGATCGATTAGTCACATATATATCTCTCTCGATCTCATTTGAGTATGATATGTTATATTCATAGTTATGATTACACTAAATAATCATAACTGACCGGTCGATGAATATAATCTATAGTGTGACTTAAAACTCTAAATCGATCTTCCTCTTCCATTAGGCCTCTCAATCTCGGTTAGGTTCGTTTTTCTAGAAGTGTCCCTTTAGATCGAACCAATTTCATGACCATAGGTAACACCCTAAGATAGCGAATACTAAATAGAAATTTTAAGAATAATGAGGAGTCGTGAGGGCACCAAATGAGGAATTTTTATCCTTGAGAGTCTCACACGACTTAAAGTTGAGATCTACACTTTTGCCTACTCTCATTGGTCGACTCATGCATACGTAATATGAAGTACATATTACGGTATTTTGTCCTTCCCCATCGAGCGTATGTATTTCCATTTAATACCTTGAGTTCACGTAACTATTCTACTCAAAAGTATCCATTAGAACTCTCATCTAGCAATAAAGACAGATAAAATGAAATGCGTGGGTTATTTCACTTTCGGATGTTATAAATAATAAGTCATCATCTTAACATTCTATTATGGTGACATCTATATTTAGGCTCGAGCTCTCAATTATCACCTAAAT
The DNA here is from genome assembly GCF_020921035.1 of Rhodamnia argentea. Classification (NCBI taxonomy): domain Eukaryota; kingdom Viridiplantae; phylum Streptophyta; class Magnoliopsida; order Myrtales; family Myrtaceae; genus Rhodamnia; species Rhodamnia argentea. The sequence goes on along the minus strand of NC_063157.1, from coordinate 13,480,424 downwards.
AATGAGCTTAAAATTTCGTCTCATCTCTACTCATCACGTAGTAAATAGAGGGAATTACTTGTGTGAGTGGTTTAATCTTTCATCTATCCGACATACCTTCTCAACATAAACCACCAAGCTTTATAATCCATAAATATTACAAAATTTCATAGACAATAATTTCAACCTTCATTAACTCGGAACATTCGGGGAAATCACAATATTCAGTATATTACATTCTACGCAATCCAAGAGATTTCATATGATTGTGGAAAACATCTCTAGGAATTGGCTTCGTCATCGAATCTGCTAACATTCTATCCATAGGTATATAATGTATGTTCACGTCTTTTCGTGCAACTACGTCTTTAACATAGTTATACTTAATGTCTATATATTTGGTCTTACAATGGAACTTGGGATCCTTGGTGTAAGCTGTTGCTGCTTGACTATCACAGTATACCAAAATCGGATTTGTAGCATCATCGGTAACACTCAAATGATCCAAAAATCTCCTAAGCTAGACACCCTCCTGCGCTGTTATCGGCAAAGCCATGAACTCGGCTTCCATGGTAGATAAAGCTATACACTTCTGCTTGTTACTACTCTACGATATGGTGTCATTATTCAGTAAGAACATATTTACAGAGGTAGATTTTCTCTCATCTAAATCTCCTCCCCAATCAGCATCAGTGTATCCCTCAAGGTGCAAATCGGTTCCTTGGTAACTCAGCGTATAAACAGCAATAGCTTTCAGATACCTTAGAATTCTCTTGACAGCAGTCCAATGTACTTGACTTGGATTGGATTAGTATCTACTCACAATTTTAACTGCATAATAAATGTCGGGTCTTGTACACATCATAGTGTATATTAAGCTTCCACCAGCATTCGCATATGAAACACTTTTCATTCGGTTCTTGCTCTTGCGGAGTCGTAGGACACATTCTATGGCTCAAACCTTCACCTTTTGCAATAAAAGTATCAATGGGTCTACAATCTTGCATACAAAATCGTTCAAGGATTTTATTAATGCGAGTCTCTTGCGAAAGAGATAACAACCTTTTCGAACGATCTCTCGAAATCTTAATTCCGAGAATGTATATAGCTTCACCAATATCTTTCATTTCAAAATTAGAAGATAGCCAACTTTTGACTGTTTTGATAAACTCCATATTGCTTCCGACAATTAGTATATCATCAACGTATAATGATAAACTTACAAAATGACCTTTAGACCTTTTGATATACATGCAATTATCTTCATTAATCATCTCAAAATCATATGCCACTATGGCATTATGAAAGCATATATACCATTGTCTTGAAGACTGCTTAAGGCCATATTTCGATCTTGAAAGTCAACATACTTTTCGTTCTTGGCCTTCATTGACAAACCCAACTGGTTGTTCCATGTAAATCTCTTCTTCTAATTCTCCATTGAGAAAAGCAATCTTTACATCTATCCGATGTAATTCAAGGCCCAAACTAGCCACTATTACCAGAATAAGGCGAATTGAGGTGAATCTGACCATAGGAGAAAAAGTATCTTCATAGTCAATTCCTTCATGTTGGTTAAACCCCGTTGCCATAAGGTGAGCCTTATATCTCTCAATCGAGCCATTAGCCTTATGCTTTATTTTGAGAAGCAATTTGTTCTCAATGGCTCTACATCCTTTCGAAAGATCGACTAGTTCCCAAACTTGGTTTGATCTCATTGACTCCATCTTTTCTTCCATTACTTTCATCCATTTTGGGTTATCGGGATAAGATAGAGCCTTATTTAGATTCCTTGGCTCATCCTCTTCTAGTGGAGCGATTATCAAAGCTTCCCCTTCTATCTCAAAGCATCGACGGGGAATGCTTTTGCGACTTGTTCGCCGTGGAGAAGATTGTACCAAGGGTGTTTCATCCTCCACCAATACGCTCCCACTCGGACCAAATAATGGTATCTCATCAAGTGATTGCAATTGAGACCGGTTCGTACTCAACTCCCCACTTCTCACATTGCTCCCACTTGGATCATTATATCCAACTATCCCATTATCTTGATCAAAGGTCTCAAATGGGGAGTAATCATCACTTATTTCACCCTTTTGCGGAAATTCATTCTCTAAGAATGTGACATCTCGAGATTCAAATTTAGCCACAGTTTTACTTTCTTGCTCGGCTATAAACATATACCATTTTGAGTGTTCAGAGTAACTTATGAAGATACTCTTTTTGCCTCTTGATCCCAATTTTCCATATCTATTAATGGACTCATGAATATAGGCAGCACAACCCCAAGGTTTAAGAAAGCTCAAATCAAGTTTTCGACTTGTCCACAGCTCATATGGGGTGGAAGAGACTAATTTTGAAGGCACACGATTAAGTACATAGACAGTAGTTAATAAAGCATCACCCCAAAAAGTGATAAGCAAATTGGTCTGTGCCATCATAGACCTAATCATTTCCATTAGGGTTCCGTTTCTTCTCTCTGCAATATCATTTTGCTGCGGAGTATATGGGATAGACAATTGTCTTTCTATTCCTCTTTTATCACACAAATTTCTAAACTCATCGGATAAGTATTCTCGACCTCGATCGGATCTCAATGCTTTTATTTTCTTATCTAATTGATTTTCCACTAAAGTTATATATTTCCTAACGCAACTTAATGCTTCAAATTTATGAGAAATCAAATAGACATATCCGAATCGAGTGTAATCATCTATAAAAGTGACGAAGTATACGGTTCCATGCCTTGTCCTTACATTCATTGTCCCACATATGTCAGTATGAATTAATTGCAATGAAAATTCAGCTTTTGTTCCTTTTCTAAATGGCTTTCGAGTTGTTTTTTCCACTAGGCAATCTTACAAGCAGATAACTCCACATTTTTAATATTGCCCATTAAGCCCTCTTTAGCTAATTTATTCATACGTTGTTGGCCAATATGACCAAGTCTAGCATGCGATACGTTCACATCATTATCACGCGAATGGGAAGATGTAAATAGGGAATAACAAACATTCATAAAACAACCCTAACGGCCTCGCCGACGTGTTCATCACGTGTTATACCATGTGGTGACACGCCGGGGCCAGCTCAACTGCTGACCGGTCGGGCCTTCCATGTCATCATCTTCTTCCTCAAGCTAATGACTACAAAATGAACGGCTGAGGTATCTTTGCCGTTGATCGACGGCGAAACCTAGGCCGATCGACCTCGAACCATCACCAATCGACTTACCCCTCTACAACATATCCAAAGCACAAGCAAGGTTATCCATGGAATTACATACGATCAAGCTTGAATAGAGTTCAATAATGGAGGTTCAATCGCGCGATTCAAGGCAAACTAGAGCGATTCATTCACAGAGAAACATCAATGGAAGTTCAGAAACCTTACCTACAGGTCAGATTGACCTGGTTTGGTCTAGATTGGTTTAGACAAGCTTCGACAAGTCTTAGTTATGGCGAGGGAGTTTGTCGGCTCAAATATGAGGCTCGACACGAAATCGATGCAATCAAACAAATAGTAGATGCTCAGTGATGCTCTTGAACGAAAACGCACACAACAATTTCAAGGATTAAGGTCGGAGACGAGCTCCCCCATTAATGCACAGAACGACCTTGAACACTGGACATACCGTTTTAGGGGATGTCGAGCTGCGACACCGATGCCGATCACCTCTTTGGAGTTCAGGCAGGCTTCTAGAAGTGATCACGAACTTCAATTTGCTCTAGAATGTTCGGACCGAAGCTCTTCAATTCGAGCTCCATGCGCGACAATGGAGGTCATTGAACGAGCTCTCTCTCTCTCTCTCTCTCTCTCTCTCTCTCTCTCTCTCTCTCTCTCTCTCGAAGTCTATTCGAACCAAATGAGTTCCCCCCGCTCCTTCTAGAATGCTTAAGAGTCGTATATACCCAATTCGAAATGAAGCGGACGCGGGATGATGTTGGCCGAGCTCAAGTCACGTGCTCTCACGGCAATTGGCACGTCGACAGTGACGGAATCGGTTGTGATTCTGTCCAAGTTCGTCCGGCCCTCCATTTATCCCAAATGCACATGAAATACTTGAATTTGGAGTTCTATTGACTTTTGCAGGTCGAAACTTTGACTGGCCTTGCCGGAGCTCGTCCGACGGTCATTCGACCGGAGACTAGTCTTGATCGACATGTCTTGATCCGAGGAACAAAACTGTCGGAACCCCAATCGTGGCGTCCTAGGCTCGCCACGCTAACTAACAAATGATATAATCGAGTATTTATTTAAAAAAAATGCGCAGGTGAAAAGAGTAAAACACAACACTTATTTATTTAAGAGACATCAAAGTCGAGTTAGTTTTAGGAATACATGCCGGGGAGAAGACATCGGGGTAGGCCTCCAAAAAGTCGTCTGTCACCTCTACCCATGTCACAAAAAAAAAAAAAACAATAGTTAGGCACAACTGCTCCCAAAAACTCTCACCTCAAGACTCGACAACATACATAACGACATGTGCTGCACTACTATGGTCTACTACCGATAAGGTTTTGCACCTACGATGCTACATAGTCGAAGGGCAAGGGTCCAATGAAACCAAGGTCGTCCTCTAGACGACCAAAGATGGTGACAAACAGATGAGGAACCTCCCCCACATCTATTCCCCCATTCACCTAGATAGTAACTGAAACCCGGACTAAGTCGAATCCCGGCAAACGAGGGGACTCGTAAGGTGCCACACAAACAGATACACATGTAGGCACCCCATAAGAAATGGAAGGTGGACTAGCCATGAGGGGTGCCTAAAGAAAATGTCAACAACAGAGAGGTGAGAACTTAGCAAGTATATTTCCTAATCTATCGACTAAGCGGACCAAAAAGATGGCAAGCAACGACGACTAAATGTACAAAAGCATGTCAACTATGATATGTATAATGCGGGATGTCACTTTATACATATGGTTCATTATTTTTATTTTATTTTATTTTATTTTATTGGCACAACCCATACGGTAGTGAATTACTCAAATAGTTCGCCTCATTACGTTTCTAGGATTTGGTCCAGATTACTCAGCAGAACCGTCCGGATCACACAAAGGGGCTATCTAGATTACACAGTAAAACTGCCCGCATCACACAGCAAGGCTATCCGGATCACACGGTAGGATTCTCTCATACACTCCATAGAGTATCATGAACGTCCGTTTATTAAGTTCATAGCCAAAAACTATGCTCGGTTCTTCATTGAGTGTATAAGATCATAACAATGCTTGTGCATATACTTTAATAGATAAGCTACCTCAACAATTTTCATTTCATTTTTTTTTCTTTCGTTAAAACTATACTCGTGAGGTACCATGATTTTTATTAATTCAATAGAAGCCAGACTTCATTTCTTCTCCATGTTGTTGCTTTCTCACGTCCAAATAGCTAACTTGCAAGCCGCATTGCCCCTAACTCAAGACACACACACGGGGTCTTCAATTTACTACCACCCATGATCCCACCGGAATTGGTACCGACCAGCAACTCCCCCTCTAAAGCTTCGGGCCCCATATAAAAATCAAACCATAAAACTACACCCAAAAAGATTATACTCGGTACCCATCACTTCGAGCCAAAGTCGCTCAAGATCATTGTCAACTTCCAAAACCCATTTCGTACACCCTCGCGATTTCACGACTAAAGACTTCCATTGCGTTTTCTCGCAACGTTCACCCGACATGCACACAATCGATCTATCACACAACTTCATACCACCTTGGTACCGACAAAACTCAGTAGCTCAGCCATCAAACGATTCACCGGTTCGACATGCATTGGAGGAATTAGTAAATGGATAAAAAAAAAATACTCGCACACTCTCCCCTTCATTTCGGTTCTTCATCATACTTCCTCCGACCATCACCCGACTCACGGCCCAACAGTGACCCATTTAAAAAAAAAACAGTCCTTACCCCACCCTCCAGGCGTCATTTGCTTCAAATCCGGAGTACGCGCCTCAACCATCTCGCGGCGATCTCTCAAGACCGCACTTGTTTCTTCGGGACTAACTGTGAACCAAAACCCACGGTCCTAACTCTCACCTTTCATTTGATTTTCCCTCACTCTATGGTACTCGCCCCTTCTCGATTGCATGCACAGCCTCGTCGCCAAAAATCCATGCCCCAACTTGAGAACCCACAAAAAAAGCAGCCGAAAAAATACAGTCCACTATACCCGACTCATTCTGGTACCGACTAGTAGACAAAGTAGGAAAAAATACTTGCCTCGAGTTCAAGTTGCTGCTTGAGTTAGAGCTGTCGGGTTACTGGGTTGTCGAACTTGACTTAGGAATGGTCGCAGTAGCAGAAGATGAAGCGTCGTCCTTCCCGTGGTGATGCGGTCCCCTCCCGAGCAGAAAAAAACCAGAATGGGTCTGTTGTCCTCCTCTTTTCGCACAATAAATGGGTCAAAGGGGTATGTGGGCTCACATGGTGCGATCTGGAATTTAGTGGGCTAGCTTCAATGGCTCTTCTTCTTCTTATTATTATTATTATTATTATTATTATTATTATTATTATTATTATTATTATTATTACTAACAAGTTAAAAAAAATGCCCAGCAGCCCATCCAATCCGAAATAACGCTAGTGGTTGGTGGAGAGACAAGGCCCAATAAAAAGGGCGGGTTACTCTCGCGCGGCCCATGCACACTTAACCTAGAATTCCAAGATGTTAATTTTCACCTGTTGCTCGACCCGATAATTTCTCTGGTGACTAAATCTATTTGTCCGCTAATTCTCATCATGTGAATCGCCTTTCCAATCCGTTTCGTCCCATTCTTATTTATTTATAACTATTAAAATGGGGTGTTACAAAAACGTCTATTCAATCTCCTTCGATTATGTCCGAATTAGCCTTCAATTTCCATGTCAAAATTCGGCCTACAAAATTTAGAAAGGGTACGAATTCGAGGTTGAGATGAACCGCATGGGCCGGGTCCGTAGGCCGGATCCATTCTGACCCGCAGACTCGGTCATACCCAATTTTTGAAATTAGTCAAAATTCAAGGGGAATTAATCAAATTAAACCACAAAATTGAACTTAGGGGCATGAATATCATCTGAAAATGTGGTTTCACCCAAAAGTTTGTCAAGAATTGCACAAAACCCCCAAATTTTGGTCCCGACCCGATTAAGGAATTTAGCGGTTTCAAAGCCCTAATGGCCAAATCGAACTAAACTACCCCCACCAATAAATTTAGAAGGTCAAAAATATGGGGTGATAGTCCTATTTTTGCATGGCGATCCCTAGAATTAAAGTAATTTCATTTTATCCAAACCACGGGACTAAATTGAAAGAAAAGGTACAATTTCGCCCAATTCATGCAATCTTGCAATTTTCATGAATAATTGGATCAAATTGCAATGTAAAGAAATTAAGTTGAATGTCCAGACTCTAAAAATGTAAAAATTACAAATTCAAAGACTCAAATTGCAAGTTTTGGGCAAATTCAACTCTATGTGTAATGAAAGAACACTTACAATTGAACTTGATTTTTGAATTTTTGTGAGGTCAAAATGAAAAGGGAGTTAAAATAAAATATAGACTGTTTTTCTGTATTTTTTTGACCTAAAAAACTATTTTTATTAATTTTTCAATCATTTTTCTATTTTTTGAAAAATACTAAAAAATGAAAAAAAAATATGAAAAATTATTTTTTTGGTCAAAAATGGTTCTCTAGGCTTGGTCAAGGTCTCCAAAATTGATTTTGTAATTTTTTGACTTTTTATGAGTTTTTGATGATTTTATCTAAAAGTAAACTGGAAAAAGACTAATTAAAAATCGTGTGTCAAAGCTGCCCCTCTTTGAGAGAAATCTCGTTAGAGGTTTCTTTCAAAGATAAGGTGACACCTGAATCTTAATTGACTCAACTGGAGAAAATTAAAAGAAAACGAATCACGACACTCAAATTTTCATGCCCATTGATGCATGGTCTGATCCAAAAGGAAATATGCTCATTCTGTCACTTTTGGTGCAAGAGAGTTAGAGAGTGGAGAAGCATACCCGACACTTACCTACTTGATGTGTGTGTAGCATTTAGCGTGAATGGATTCAAAAAAATACACGGGGACCCGTCACCAGAGTATCCTAGGGCGGTTAAGCTTTAACCCGTATGGTAGGTCAAACCGTGATGGAATTCCTAACTAATAGGAATTTGAAGATGACTTATCCCACCTTTGGGATTCGCCTAAAGATTTGATCCATATGGTGGATCGGCCCATAATAAAATTCCTAACTGAAGGGATTCTAAAGACAACCTATCTTGCTTTTGGGATTCATTTAAGGATTTGATCCGTCTGGTGGATCTGTCTTTCAGGACTTGTTGAAAGACTTTAGGAGAGGCTCATCTAACAAGAGGTTTGCATACAAGATGACTTATCCTACTTTTAGGACTTGTCGAAAGACTTTAGAAAAGGTTCACCTTACAAAAGGTTTACCTACAAGATGACTTATCCCGCTTTCGGGACTTGTCAAAAGACTTTAGAAAAGATTCACCTAACGAGAGGTTTACCTACAAGATTACTTATCCCCGCTTTCGGGACTTGTCGAAAGGCTTTAGAAAAGGTTCACCTAAAGGAGACTGCACTGGGGTTTAGGGGATACCTGAAATCCTGTAGAAAGCCGCATCCGAAAATTCTTTTTAGCGTGAGAGGTGCCATTTTGGGATCCGAGGACGCTAGGGATCCTATAAAAGCTCAAACTTACAAATTTTCTTCATCAAGAAATGCATCTTCTTGGGATTTGGGGTTACCATAAATCCTACAGAAATTTAGACCTAAAAATTTCTTTTTATCAAGAAATATAAATTCTTTTTTACTAAGAGAGGTAGCATTCCGGGATCCGGGAATACCAGGAATACTGCAGAAGCTTAAACCCGCAAACTCTTTCTTACCAAGAGAGGCGTCCTTCCGGGATCCGGGGTTACCATAAGTCCCGCAGAAGCTTAAACCCGCAAACTATTTCTCATCAAAAGAACATTAGTGATCTTTATGTGATATCCATTGTCAAACCGACAAAACTTTGTGACTTAAAGCGAAGTCGGGAAAGATTTTGAATGAATGTATTATGATGCTGGAGATTATCCAAAACATCTTACAACATGCAGAAGTGATAAAAAATTCCTTGTGGAGAAAATTTGGATCTGACAATATGAAAATTCCAAAAGAGTTTGTTTAAAACATCCGGTAGAGCATTATAATCAAAGAGGATTTCTCACGGCTTTGAGATAATGGTCTTTTGTAGGGAAAGCACTCGAATTTCCTATCAAACCTATATCTAGGATTCGGGATTATTCGCAATGCATACATCTCGATCAATCGGGAGGTCTTCTAAAGGACTGTAATGTTGGGTTTGGACAATGGTTTCCAAGTGGGACTCGAATTTCCTATCAAATCTATACTTAGGATTCGGGATTATTCGCGGTGCATACATCTCGATCAATCGGGAGATCTTCTAAAGGACCGTAATGTTAGGTTTGGACAACGGTTTCTAAGTGGGACTCATAAGGGAGTCAAGGCAGTTGAACGAAAGGTCTTCATCATCTGTTTCGGGTTTACGGGTCAAGAAACCTGTAAAATGAGAAAGAAATAATCTTGTTCGTACTTCTTGGAGCTAAGCTCTACATTAATCCAAATGTCTTAATCGGAAAAGACTTTTCGGGGTTATAACGTAGGTGAGGATTGGGGGACCAAAAAAGGCTTATTTTTGGGCCCAGAATATGCGAATAGGTTTGACATTGGTGATCATTGCAGATTTGTCACCTGTCCCGATCTTTCTATATTATCCTTCGAAGAACGTCTTCAATTTTCGAGATGTACTAATAGTCTTTGGAGAGCATCATCGGCTTTCGAGGAGTACCTCTATTGTATCAAGAAGTTGCAAACCTCTATTTATGTTTTTCTCACCTAATCATGACATAATCAGGGGGTGTCTTTTGTAGTCTAGCTTCCCTGAGGATTTTCTTTACAATCGGATTTCACTGGGATCCATATAAAGATATCATGGGATCTTTTGACACTAATAAGTTCAAACACATGATTTACAAGTGTACAGATACCCGAATGGGCATCGGCCTTACTTTTACCAAGTACTTTGCTTTTTCTTGATGCCCAAAATTGGCTTTTTCTTTCTTTTTCGTCTTTTGTTAAAATTCTCCCCCCCCTTTTTTTTGGAACTAAGATTTGCACCGATTATGCTAGACGTTCAATTTGAAACTTTAGCACACTCAAGTATTAGTCTAGGAACTTTTTGTAAATCCCATCTCTTGAACTCTTACGTTCCTGGAGTAACATTGTTTCCACCTTATAATATGCAATGATCACCAACGGGTTCACGAAACGAATATGCAGGCTCAAGCTGGCTGTGCAAAGGGTAAAAGTGTATAAGATAGAGAAACGAATGCTTTTCGTCATTCTAAAGCACCCGAATCATCGTATGAGCAATACACGAAGATTGATGTTAGTCCGAGCAAGAAAACTTCTAACCATTTTCCTCTTGATGTTGCTGGACTTACCTCCATTTGGCCCCAATGTTGGGTGGTTCTTGATAGGAGTACAGAATGAAACCGTTATTCAAAGGGGCTATCAATGGTCACCTGTAGTGTTTATGATAGAGAAACGAACGCATCCATCGTCCCAATCTATGTAATCGCTGCGAATAACCCCTACGTTTATAGGTCAAGGTTTTACTATCCCTTTCACTTCACTCATCTATCAAGTGTATGTAGGACATATTTGGATCAGATTTGCCTCTTGTTTGGGGAAAGATCCTTTCGAATGGTTTAAACAACCCTTATTGGAAAAATTCGTCACATTTTTCCAAAATTTACCCACTAAGGGGATTTATGATGCACCATGCATATTCCAATCGTGTTTAAATAACCTCTAATTTTTAAAAATGAATGCAGGTAATGTGATCAACGAAAAGCTCGGTTTTCAAATCTAGCTCTTTCACGAATTACACCTTCTTACCAGCATCTCCAATCTTGAAGGATGATGGGAAATTTTTTTTTTTGCACGACTTCGACGTCGGCTTCTGGTCATCTTTACCTTTGATTGCTATACCTTGACAAAAAGAGTCAAACACTTGATAAGCAACAGAGCTAATAAAAGGTAATGGGACAGATATACATCACATGTTTCAACGTATTAAGATCGGCAAGCTCTTAGTTCCTTTTGAACGGGCTATGTTCCGGGTTTCTCCTTTTGAACTCTGCAAAATATGATGCATGTAAATATGTATGAATGCATGACATGCAATGTAGTGATTCTAGTTCTTCATCATCGTGATGCACAAGTTTTTCAACCGGTGCAAGTACTTCAACCGCCCTTGTTGTTTCATGCACCTTCTTCGCACAAGCTTTAGTAGTGGGTGTGGGTGGCTATTTTGCAGTAACATGTGATGTCTTCTTCTTCGTCTTCTTCGAAGAACTCTTCCTTGGCACAAAGATCGACTTTTAAGTTAGGTCGCGTTAAGTGACAATAATCTTGGTAGTCAACTCAGGTTACAACAACAATTACATGGTCAACGATATGAAATACAATAATTGAAATACACGATTCCTACAAAACTCACATTCAAAATAGTCATTCCAATACATTCGTTTGCATAGATGCCATAACCGCATCACCCGATCCTTTTCCCAAGAGCACCTCTTGTTTGTTGTAGTACCTCACTTTCAGCAGCCTAAGTAATTTGTCTTCTTCTTACCTAAGGAAGACATTAAAAAGTCACAAAGTCAAAGTGAAGTCCATAAAATAAAACCGATTAACACAAATAATTGTACAACTTTCTAGATATTTTTGTCTTCTTGTCTGTTTAACTATAGACTCGGTTATTGGTCTTGTAGATGCCTATCCAGTAAGCCATTAGTTGGCCCATTAGTAGGCACAACTATTGGCCTAACAATAGGCCCAACTATTGGCCTATGAGTAGGCCCAACTATTGGCCCTATAGCTAGCCCATCGGTAGGCCTTTCGGTTGTAATTGTCCCTACTCTTGGTCCATCGGTAGGTGGTTGTTGATGTTGCTTCTTCAATTAACCACCTTTCTTATTGTGCCCTTTCATATGGCAATAGGAGCACTTCATCTTTGCACCACTTCTGCTCATCCTCCTACTTGAGACCTCCCCCGCGTATATTCTTCATTTCCGTTTTAGCCTTCATATTAGCTTATTTAGTGGCAAAGGTATAGGGGCTTCACGATCTGTTGACTTCCAAATTTTGCTCAATCCGAGAGGCTAATTCATGAATTTGTAAGACTCAAGATATGTTTTTCATGTAATAGTCATGTAGGTATTCCTCTAGGTTACGTTGCTTTGACTAGATTGCACAAATGACATGTGCATAAGGAATTCCAATTAGTTGTCAAGCTTGGCATGAATACTTTCTCCTTTCTAAGTGGACGACATACGTGTTGCCACTATTCATGATCTCAAAACCATCATCTCCATTCCATGTTGGATGACAGAACCTAGTAGTAGCCAAGTTGTTATCTAATTTTTTCTCAATCCTAGGACCACATTGTCCGATCCACTTTGCAGCCTTAACTCTTTGTGTCTGCAGCCTTATCATAATCATGACTCGTATTTCTTTAAGCATGCTGATGATCGGTTTGCACCTAGCTTCAAGTATTCTACCATTAAATGCTTCGTTGAGGTTGTTGTCGACGATATTGCACTTGAATTCTTCGCTGAAGAATGACTTACACCAATGCTTAGGGTTAATTCGAAATAGTGCCTCAAAACCATCCTTTATCGCCTTTAACGATCTCTTCTTGGCTATTAAATTCAACTATGTTAGAGCTCTTTGCTATTTCTCAGAATTGCCTCTGTAGCTTGTCTCCTTATAGATCTTTGCCCGGTTTGCATAGATGTGCCTTGCACACATCCTATGTTCAGCATGTGGCATCAACTCAACTAATGCCACAATAAGTCCATACAATAATTAATAGAAAAAAGATTATCAGCAAAAGCAATAAGTAATAAGCAACAAGCAATTTAATAATAGCCCAAGCTATGAACTTACAATGGCATTGCCTTTTGTTGGTCGCTCATGAATGCCCAACCTCCCCCATCGGTTATGTCAAGATCAGCGACTAAATTAGTGTCCTTGTTATTTACCTTGATAATAGCCCAAGCTATGGGATATATTTAGTTACTGGCATTTCTCCCAACGGCAGCCAACAACTCCCCCTTGCATAACTCCTTCGAAAAACATCCATCCAATCATACAATTCTTCTACAACCAGCAAGAAATTCCCATCCGCATGCGTCAAAGCAAACATAAAATCTATCAAACTTAGTCTTAGAGTCGAGCGGTGGCCTCTTGACAACCTCTACATAAACTCTACTATGTGAGTTTTGAAGCATACATTCCTAAGCATAATCCCATACTTGTACATACTCTTCCTTGTACTGACCCATCAATGCCTTCATTACTTTACGGTTGGTTCTTTTGCATTGATTCCTCGATACATTAACTCCCAACCGCTCATTTACTAACGGCTTCAACCGAGGACTCTTGATCTTAAGCATCACATTACTAGTGTTGAAGAAATGCTTTGATAACCATGAACTTATTACCCTTTTATTGTTAAAAATAATTGGACAAGTATGTTCTTCCTACAATGACTTAATCTGGAATAACCCGGTCCTCTTACTCAATGCACCATAAATCTTTCAAAGACAATTCCATTGTGGACACTTAGCTCTGAGAAAGTCCTTAGGATGTCTATAAAATTTCATACACCTTTGTTTAGAAATTGAGCTCTTGACAATAGCTTCTTTTGACTGTTTGGCATCATCAAACCTCATTCCTACGGATAATCTTGGACATGTAACAAGAGGATCAAAGCAAGAGTACTTACTTCTCCTTCTTCTACGCATGGGTACTTCATCATCTTGAAGTTCACTCCCAAAACTAGCACTCTCGTCGTCACCTCCACTTCCTTCATATTCGGTTTCATTACCAGCAACTCCACCTCCTACGACCCTATTTTCTGGTTGAGACCGATGCGACTCTCTAAAGGCTGCAAATTTGTCTCTCAGAAATTCTCTTTGCTTTTGCCTTGAATGTGCAAGCTCTTCATCATCATCATCACTTGCAACATTGGCAATCGCCAAAGCTTCATTTTCCGATTCACCGGCTTCCGCAAATGCCCAAGCTAATCCAATCAATCCTTCATCGTCTATGTCTTCACCAAATACTTCGGGACATCTCATCTTTTGCTAAACTTGCTCAACATTACTTGTTGTCCACTGTTGCTTCTCAAATTATCCTTCATCTAAAATAGATTATTCTCATACTTTTCCTGTTTGAGTGCCATAATCATCTTTATCATCTTCACGTTCATCTTCATCACTATTGTTATACTTAATATACACCGTCGCTTCCTCACCATAAAGATAATGATAAATAATATCCCTAAGACCATTATTGTCCTCAAAGAATCGCAACCCGTCACACAAGGCCTTCCCAGGAACACAATAATACAATTTATCTACTTTACATCATAATAATAGATTATCTCCCTCATAAATTGAATATAGAATGCTTCGCTTACATCAACAAAGCTAGTACCTTCAAGCTCACCTTCATTTTCCAACCCATCGATGCTAGTAATAAATTTCCCATCATATCGTACATAATGGCTACAAGATGTTGCTTGTCCCCCACGCCGACACCGCAACTAAGGAAGGAAAATGTTATTATGTGTTGGCACCACAATGCAACTTCTCTAAGCAATAGATAACAAAGCAAACAAAAACGAAAATTATAACACAGAGGTCCCCACCGAGCAACTAAGGCTAATAAATTATCACAAAGGCACTGTTGAGGTCCCCACCAAGCCCTTTTTTTTATACGAAACAATGACCAAACGCAAGAAACACCAAATGTTTTTCACGTGGAGGTCCCTACCGAGCAGAAAATCCTCAAAAATTTATCATAAACTCCACAAAAGTTATCTCGAGGTCCCCACCGAGCCCTATCTTTTCCGAGCAACCAATTGTGTCACGCCCCAATCCCCGGATACAAAGCAATCCTACTAAACGCCTCGGGTCATTTAATGGTGACGTCTCGTGGTACGTCGTCGACCCATTCATTTTATCTTTTGATTAAGCGTATGCCAAACGTGCTACTTCTCCAAACAATAAATAAAACAACATGGATAGACGGTAGGTAAGCAATAACCAACATCGACTAAAGATCATTTTATTTATATATATTCGTTACCCCCGGGAAGCAAAACATCTACAAGCCTAACCTCGGGGCTGTTTCCTACGACCACCAAAAAGATGTCGAGTCGGGGTAGGGTCAACACTACATCCAAAAGCTTCAACAAAAAGGTCTCCATGATCACGCTCACTTAGAGATAGTAGCTGGCCGGGATCTCAAGGTCCTCTTCCGGGCGGACTTGAGATCCTCCACTTCCCCATTCAATGTGCTAATATCCATTGGATCCTAGGTCTAGACCTTTAGGGCTGCGGTCGATGGCCCTTCGAATTTGCAAATCGACCCGAAGAGGATCTCCACGTGACGAACAAACCAGGCCTTGAAGCGATGAGGTGCTAGGTACCCCATCCCCTCCTCAACCCAAAGTGTCGTCACGTGGTACTCCCAGACACGGTCCGACCCGGGGTCCAGATGAAACGTGACGTCATGGGTCCGGTCTAAAGGCACCCCCGAACGTAACCGGTCCGACTTCTATCGTTAAGGTCTTGAAAACGGTTAACAACAATGAGTAAGATATAAAATCTCTGTAAGTTAACGCTCCGAGCCCAAGTAGGGTGCTAATTCGCTTAGGGAGGCATAAACATGCGGGACAAAGTCGATAATAGCTCACTAGCGTATGACTCTCACAACGCTCTAGCAACCACATGATCGGGCACTTGACTCAACCAGTCAATCATCAACTACATGCATACTTACCTCGCCTTGGTACACACAACACGGTACTCAACATGGCATTTAAACCACATACAGACCACGGCATACAACCAGAACACCTATCATAATCTCGCAAGCAAAATGCAAAACACGTGTTTCGATTATTTACAACCACTCGGCCACAATACACTAGGCGGTTGGTGCTCGGCACACTAGGTAGTTGATGCTCTTCCGGCATGATCGGGCGTCGTCCCACTCCGTCATGCACAACCACCAATAGTCCCCCTAAATATCCCCAAGATCGATATATCGAGCATTCCTATAAGGAGCGTTGGTCCACAACTTGCCGTGATCGGCATCCGACTAGCCGTGTGATTCCGAACTCCCGTCGGCACGGATCGTCATGCATCCAATAAGCCATATAATTCCCTAGTACCCCTGGGACGGATATATCGAGTGTCGTCCCCTGGTACCCTTGCGTAACGATAAACATTCTATGACCACACGAGCACACCCGCCAATCATGCCAATTCCTATCTTTGTAATTAGCCCAATGCAATCATGGTCGTGCTCACAATTTCAACTGATTGTAACATTTCATGCTTAAACATGCAATTAGATATTCACAGGTGACCACGGGAACATATGTTTTCCGTCGAACTTGGTATTCCAAAATAGATAATTATTTACCATATCGACATATATATACAATCAAGGCATACAACAACCACCAAATCATCACCCAATAATAATTAATTATACCGACCATAGTTAATTAATCTAACTAGAATTAATTAGTCCGATTGTAATTAATTAGGTCCATCTTAATTAATTAATCCAACTATAATTAATTAATTGATCTTAATTAATTGACCCAACTATAGTTAATTAGCCCAACAATAATTAATTGACCCGACCTCGGTTAAGTAATCGGGCTACGATTAAATAAAGTAACTATATTTAATTAAAGTAACTATTGTTAATCTAATATAATCATGATTAATATGAAGTAATCATGACTAAACTAAAATAACTACAATTACTCTAACCCAACTAAGGTTAATCTAACCTAACCATAGTCAACTAACCTAACCATGGTCATTTAACTTAACCCGACCACAATTAACTAAACTAACCCACAATTAACTTAAACTAACATGTCTCTAAACGTAATTAGCAGCCTAATTAGAGATTAGTGGTTCACTCACAACAAATCGTCCGGTGACGACGGGCGTGCAACTCGGCGATCACTCAAGCGGCTCGCGATCGTGGGTGGAAGAGGGCACGCAGTCTGCTCGGCCGGGAGCTTGAGTCGGCATGGCGAGTTCGCTAGCGGAGGGCCGTGAGTGGCGGCAATGGACAACTCGGGTTGGCGGCGTTGAGAGTGGCGGATCCATAAGCTGCACGCGAAGGAGGGCGCGGCTGGTGGCTCTCCGTGGACAAGCGGAGCACGGCAATGACGATGAGGAGCGCGGGTCACGGGTGAAGGAGTGGATAGCTTGGTGGAGAGTGGCCGTCGTGACTGGTGATTCGGCTCGACGGACGACGAAAGATAGTAGAGATCACGACTTGGTCAAGGTCCACCGGTGGTGCGGGTTGGTGGTGGCATGGGTGGTTGAACGGAGGGGCGGCACGGCTCGGCTCGCGGTGGTTCCATGAGACGACGAGGGGTGGTGCGGCTTAGGACAGCCGGTGACGACGGAAGGAGGAGAAGGATGGTAGTAGTGGTGGGTGGTGTTGTCGAAAATGAAAGGGGGAGGAAGAATGGGGGTCGGCCGAGAGGTGAAGGAGAGTGAAGAGAGAGAAAGAATTAATGGTGAGGTGATGATGATGGAGATAGTGGGCAAGTCACTCTTAATGGGTTTTTTCTTATAAGAATAAAGCAAAGGTATTTTGGTAATTTGATAATAGGGGGCTAGATTAGTCTTTTGGCACTAATGATTGAGGGCATTTTGGTACTTTCGCATCTATGGTTCGATCAAGACTAGACTTTGGTGCGAATGGTCTCGACGCTACGATCCGACGGCTCAAAAATCCCGGCTCGATTTTCTCTGACCAACGTCTCGGGATAATCCAATATCCGAACAAAACAAATAGATCAACATCTAATTATTGTCTTTTAATCCTCAAATATCTAATGTTATTTACCAAACTGAAATTCGTGATTAAAATCCATCTAATTCATTTATCTTATGGACATTGAAATTTTGGGACGTCACAGATTGGGTGTACCATCGAACCTTATTTTTTTTTCACATGAAGGTCCCATTGAGCCATACTTTTATGTGCAATTCCCCCAAAGCGCCATTGTCCCCTCTCAGCCTACCATAGAGATGGAGAAAGCCCTATGGAGCCTTAATTTTGCTCCACTTCCGGAAGCCCTCATTTTTCTATCCAATCGTAGTCCTAATTTTTCTTTTCCAATGAAATTTTGTGAGCAATGGGGGAAGCTACATACCTATTAGAGCGGGCGATGGAGCGTGACAACAAGCGACAGAGTGCGACTACAGCAATGGCCAACTTGTGACAAGATTGTGAAGGGGAATAGCACCATCGCGATGGAGAAGACGAAGTGTGGCTTCTATTTCACGATGGAGAAGGCAAACTACAAACTTCTATTTGTGATGGAGAAGACAACGCCGTTTCATTTTAATTGATCCGTGAAGCAAACGACACCGTTTTTAGACGTGGTGCCATGTCGGATAAAATGGCCTCGTTTCTTAACCTCCATGTGGATTGGATTTCTAAAATATTTAACAGCTCATCAATTAAATTTAATTCAAAAAGCCACATATTTTTTCTCCGGAAATTCTTGCCGGAGGCACCAAAGTGATATTTTTATCTCCGACTTGACACTAAAGTGATCTTATTTTATTGAAACTTTTGGGACAAAAGTGATCTTATTTTATTACAATTTTTGGGACAAAAGTAATCTCAAGACACAACTTTTGGCACTAAAAGTGCCTTTTTCCCTTAAAAAAACACGTTATTTACTCGTCAAATTGGTAACACAATGAGGTGTTTTTTAATCTAAGAATTTAAGCAGGCCGGTCGACATCTTAAAATACATTTCTAATAGGAATTCAAAGAGAGGGCATTGGAAACTTATCTCAATAGCGCGACAACCTCGGTATCAACACAAATAGTATTGAACCACATGAAGATTAAGACTCCGTTTGTTTTGCGAAAAATGTGATAGTTTGGAAGTCATTTTCCAGAAAAATGACCAAATTTTTTTTCGATATTTGGGTAAAACCAAAATATGAAATGGAAAATATTTTTTGACTTTTGGAAAGGAAAATATCCTTTTTATTTTCTTCGCTCATTCCATTGTTTTCCATGCATAGTTAAACATTCCAAACCAAATTTGTGAAGGGATTTAAGTCAAACATTCCAAAGCCCAATCAAGCCCGGACGTAGTCCAATGAGACTTGACCAAGTATCGGCGTGACGACGATGCCGCAATCCCATGGCCTTCAACATTTGAAACGACCCATTTGCTTTGCTCTTGTTGCTGCAATAGCCGCCATCATTGCACGATCCCCTCTTCTGAACATTGCGGCTATGCCTCATCCTCATCTCGCTCGGCGCCATCTCCTTCGAGAACCTAGCCAATCCGAGCACCATCGGGTACCATCGGCACCTCCTCCTCCCGGTCGTTTTGCGATTGAGCCTCCTGCTCGTGCTCTTTTAGCTTTTATGACCGGTCTAGAGCGACGATCTCTTGCTCTCCGGAGTAATTGGGGGAGGAGGATTTGGAGGCGATTTACTGTGAGGAATGAGCTTCCCGTAGAAGATGATGGGGTGATAGTTGGAGCGGAGGTCCGAGGAGGGACCAAGTCCCCGATCAACAAGATTGAAGAAGTCGTCGTGATCGGAGGAGGAAGAGGATGACGACGATGCGGACGTGGAAGCATCGTCATCGGCGAAGGAGTGATCACAGGTTGCATTACCGGGAGAGGTTGCAAAGCAAGAGCACGTCTTCGCTGTTGTTGTTGTTAAAGGGAGAGAACCTATTTATCAACATTGTTGGACACTTTAGGTTAATGCGTGGTAGCTTCACCGTGAGGCATGGCACTTTCGGAACCCATACATTTTGCGTCTATTGTCCGATTAGGAAGATTTTTCACGACATTAGAATGTTCGCGTGAGGGCTTTCCAACTAGCCTAATATTGATAAATATATTGCGAAATCGTGGATACGAGATTTTCGCTCATATTAGGGCCTAAAGTTCAGGCTATGATCTAAACTCCTTTCGACAACTTATAATATTTAAGAAATATAATTATCATAACTTAGAGGTTTAGTAGTTTTAATTCAATTTTGAGACCTCCGGGTATGGTTTTGGCTTTGATATCTCTGTTTGGATAATGGAAAGTTCGATCGAAGCTTGGCCAATGATAACTTTCTCGATCGACATTGGATGGACTCGGGCCTTTATTGCATTAGAATGATCGCAATTTCCGGTTTCACGATGTGCAATTGAAATTTGAAAATTGTTGAACTTCACGACGCTGCGAAAAACGGGCGATAGATCTCGAAGATTAAAAAATTGATTGCCGGATTCGGGTGGCAGCACACGTGTCAAAGGATTAATTTTGACGATGACAACCCACTTTTGATGTTTAAAACGTGCCTTGCGTCTTGTATATCCGCGGTCAACTCCCAGTCAACCCATGGTCAAATGTGAAGATTTTTAAGAATGGAGGCAAAAATTTGAGATGCCTAGATGGTTTTCTCGAAGGGTAAGCAAGAGATGTAACCAGAAGTTTGAGAGGCATCTTAGTCACTCCGGTCCCTCTTCAATTCTTATTTCGACAAACATATGTAGCCCTCCATACTTTGATTGGCAAGCTGGAGTTTTTCTCTCTGTGTGAAAATAATTGTTCTAATGATAACGACTTGCTTAGCACTTCCTCTACTTAGCCAAAAATGGCTGACCTCATCTAATCTTCTCCAGAAGAGAAATTTGTCAAAAAAAAAAAAGTCCTAAATCTTACTGTACTTTTGCCAATTTAGCCATAAACCTTTTAATTTTGTGTCAATTCAATCCTCAACTTCTTCTTCTTCTTTTTTTGTTGTTGTTGTCAAGTCAATATTAAATCTTTTACATTTGTATCAATTCAATCGATCACTCCAACTTTGGCCGATCGAGGGTTACATGGATGCCGCCCTCGGGCGAAGCTTGCCCCGCCGGCCACCGGCCAGGGTAGGCCTCGCTAGTGTTGGGCAAAGTCGGCTTGCCCTAGCCATGGTGAGGCGGGCCTCGCCCAAGCCAAATTTGGGTAGGTCGCACTTTGCTATGACTAGGCGAGGCTCGCCCTCGCTAGAGGAAGAAGAAATGAAAAGAAAAGAGAAAGAAAAGAAAAAAAATAATTTGAGAGATATTAAAATATTATTAAAAAAAATTTTACGTCAACTCGGGCCGATTAAAGTTAGTTGGATGGACTGGATTGGAAAAATACAAAAGATTTATGATTGAATAGACAAAATTAAAATGTTAAAATGCAATAAGTTTAGATTTTTTTTTATTTCTACAATTTTCCCTTCTCCGGAACGTTTCTTCATGGATATCAAGTTCTGGTATTAGCTCCAAGACACGAATTTGAATCTTGATCGATTTGATAAAGAGTTAAGATTCTTCCTCTCTAAATCCATGGATGATCCTCCACTCCATCTGCAATGAACTTCCTCTTCAAAGTTAATCTTCCATACTTAACGATTTTCGAAATACCAATATGTTCACCTGTTTGCAATTAAGTTTCCAAGCATATTTACGTTCTCATGTCTCCAAGTTATTCTCCTTCTACTCC
This sequence comes from Rhodamnia argentea, assembly GCF_020921035.1. Taxonomy (NCBI): domain Eukaryota; kingdom Viridiplantae; phylum Streptophyta; class Magnoliopsida; order Myrtales; family Myrtaceae; genus Rhodamnia; species Rhodamnia argentea. Next base: position 13,458,729 of record NC_063157.1, on the reverse strand, counting down.
GTCAATCCAAACATCTTGACAATGCCGCAAAGCCTCGCTTGTTCTACAAAATCGAAAGGCCCTTCGAATTCTAATCCTTAATTGTTAACATCATTTACATATAAGTCTGTATATGCAGAGGACATTTCATCTGTATGCTCAAATGCACACGAGGAGTTTCCCAACAATTTACTGGATTAATCAAAATATCTCTAGCATTGCACATTAAAAAAAAAAAAAAACTTAAGCTCTAATTTGTTTCTCGCTTGCTAATAAAACGAGGTATCATGAATGAGATGAGATACTTTCGCTTAAGCACCACCGCCGGTGCAACGATGGACGTATGAGAGGGAGAGCCTCTCTTAAAGGCGCCGTCATAGAATGAACACCTCTATGGGAAAAGCAGAAAAAAATCACCATGATTAGGGAAGAGACTTAATTGAATTATTCCTGACTCAATTCAATGATTATTCAACATCGCCTTGCTTGATTTCGAGCGAGGTTGGAACTCAATTTCGTCGGTTAAATCGAATTCAAGCTTGCCGATGCTAAGCTCTACAACCTCGAAAGTCCAATCGAATCTTATTTTTCATTTTTGCTTAAAAATATTTAACAGCTATGAAAATGGGCACATAATTTCTTAAAATGACACACCCCAGCTCATGTGTAATTGCATGAAAATAACTAATCTTGATAAGCTTTTTTTTTTTTGGGTCAAATCTCTTGATAAGTTCGAGCCCAAGTTCATTTATAATATGTTGTAATTGAATTGAGTTAAGTCGAGCTCGACTATTTTGATTTTCTATTAGAGTCGGGCTTCGGCAAAAGTAAAATTTCTTTATTTTATTCGAATTGTATAGTTTTTTTTTTAGTTTTTTTTTACGATGAATTTGAAAACATGCTCTTTTTGGAAATTTGTTTTAAATCAACCGTCTCTCTTTTTCCGACTAGAATCAACCGGCCAAACCTTTACTCAAACTCCCAGTCAAACTTAATAAAAGGAATTTAGACAGATATAATGACGTATTTGCCCCCGAGAAAACAAAGCTGACGAGCACTCCGCCAATCACAAAAGCCAAAAGCACTTCGTTGCCTAATGTAATGAAGGGCAAATACGTAACTTCAATACACTCTTTTATCCACGCTTGAAGAGAAAGTCGTCGTCTTCCAACTTTTTTCCCATTTCTATTTCTCGGAAAGAAGGGGAAAAGAAAAGAAAACGAACATTGCGGACAACCATTTTGCCCTTAAATCATTTTCCCCGCCATTTACATCATCCAATTTTCCTCTCGTTTCTAGGGCTCCAAACCGCTCTCTGCAACTCCCACATATACAGAGCCAAAATCCAACTCGAAATCGCTCTCGGATCTCCTTTGAATTGCGTTCGAACCCCCAGTCGAAACGCATTGGCCATTCTTCTTGAGCTGCGGCAGTCGCGGAATCGCAGATTTGTCGAGCCGTCGATGAGCAATCCGGTCGGTTCGAGTTCGGGTCCGGGTTGGAGCTACCGAGGCATAGGGCTATCGAACACTGTGCACTCCGATGTGGCCTCGTGCTTGCCGTTGCCTTCGCTTCCCGTGTTCTTCGGCGCGTCCGATCAGGAGCTGAGGCTGTTCGACCAGCATAGCACCGCCGGTTCGTTTCCTCGGAGGATTTTGAATCGCCCTGACATTCTCTCTCAGTCGAGTAAAATCGCTGATCTGCTTCGGGACACCGATGTCTCCTACTTGTGAGTGCTTGCCTTTCCTTTTGCTCGGGCTTTTATCGACTGTCTTTTGAGCTGAAGTAGCGTTCCATAGTTTTTTTTTTATCCGTCTCTCTTCTTGTTGAGGAAATTGAAATTACCTGGCTACTCAGCTTCTACTTATTTTTCAGCTTCAGCACTTGCCATAGCTCTTCCTTTTTTTTTTTTTTTTTTTGAATGATCGTATTCTGCTTTTGCCTTCTATTTTTCTTCTGCGAGTGTGGTTGAATGGACAGGCATGGTAATTAATGACTGCATAACGTTGGACTTTTGCAGTTATATCAGCCGAGCGAATGTTGGAAATTTGTTGTTTTGTAGACTTTTCCCCTTACATTTGGAGATAATTGATTTACTGGCCTTTGCAATGTAACAGACGAATGCTATAATTTGTGAATCTAAACTCTAATTTGTTGAGCCGTGCACAGATGGTGATAACTCTGCAGCTTTTAGTATCTTCTCTCTAGTTTCGTCATTGTCTTCTGTTACCTTGTTATGCACCTCGGCAATGTGGATTTTGTTTGTGTCTGATTAGGAATGGTTGTCTGGTGACTAAGTTAATGTTCAGATTAGTCTAGAGGATGATGACATTTTGAGGATGGTGCTGTTGGAAGCATGGCAATACCTGTTATTTTAGGTCGTGCTAGTGTTTTTGGGGATATGTTATACAGCTGTAGCTTTTCCCAGGATCTCTATCCTGGTCGAATCAGCAATAGCAAATTTCTTTAGTATCTGCAATACGAGCCCTGTGATTAGCTCGTTCTTATCATGCTTTTCATGCTTAGGAGGCTTAATTGTTTTCACATCAAAGAACACTAGTCTAAAACATAACTTCTTTTCATAAGCTATTATATCTAAATCATTATCTAAACCAAGGACATAAGGAAAGAAAGGAAGAGAAAGGAGATTTTAATTTCCCTTTTCTTGTTTGGATGCACAATGAGGAGATGGTGTCGAAGGAAATGGAGTTTGTGATTGGTGAAAAGGTCCTTTGTCCTATTCTATTTCAAAATAGGAGTGAAAGAAAAATTGGAAAGGAAAAACTATGTTGAAGCAATTTCCTCCATCTCCTTCCACTTTTGGAGAGAAATGGAGAGAAATTGACGGTGGGCCCAACGAAATACTTACTTTCATTTTCCACCCATTTCCCTCTCATTTTATCCACCTAGCTAAGAAAAGTAAGTTTCTAGGTAAATAATTACTCTCACATGGCCCTCAACCAAATATATTGAGTTTGAACGGAATGGATGAGGCATTATTTTATAGTTCTTGGCAATGCACCTGCCAGCTCTATGAGCTTTCTGAATATATTTATGTAAAGCAGTGTGTTTTTGAGGAAGCTTCATTTAAGGATGCTCAACAAGTGTCGAGAAGGTTTGCAAGCGAATCTTTAGATAAGATGCTAAAATTTGCCGCAATTTGTGATGTGATACTGTGATACATCATGTGAGATAGTTTGGTCAATTCATACAACTTGACTTTTTGCTTTAGGGCCTTTTATGGGCATTTGTTTGACTGTTAGTCTATTTATGGATGTGGATCACTTGTCCCCATATCATAGATGGAAGTGCCTTAGTGAAATTTAGCTTGCTGCTGTTAAAACTCTACCTCAGTTTTTGATGTATCTCCTGTTTGTGTGTTTATGGCCTTGGATTTCCTTTTCTTATTGGAATATTTATTCTATTCATCTTGATATTGGCTTATCTTTTTACCTTATTCCAGAAAGCTTAGGGAGGATTTCACGGTGATACCGCATAGATATGTGGAACCGTTAGAACTTTATGAAGAAGTTCTTTATCGAAATTCCGAAGCCTTTGAGTGCTTTTCTCCAGGTAATGCAGTATATTCTGTTGCTGTTCTTGCCAATGCGAGATTTCTGTTAATTTTAGCTGACATCTACTATTTTAGTGGCACGTATGCCTAGAAGCTTTGTTTTCTTGTTTGGCCATTCTCTTTGTAGTCTTCTTATTTTATGCAAAGCTCATGATTAGAAGAATCAATTTATGTCACCAAAACTGTTACTTGCAAGACTCAATCGGGTTGCAAGCTTTTCAATTCTTTTCCTTTTTTAATCTCCAACCGGTTATGCATTATGACAAAGTATTTGGATTATATGTTTCTTGTTAGCTTTAATCAGTGTTATAGGAAGCGGTTATGACTATCTTTCTAAATTTATGTACCTTTTCTGCTCTTAATGTTGATTGCATTGTTCAAGTTTCTCAGGTCATACCAAAGAGCATATATTTCAAAGTACAGTACATGTCGAGAAGCCTCTTCAACTTAAGGTTACTCTTGCAAGTCAAGGACAAAAAGAATTGCCTCCATATCGAAATAATCAGCTTGATAACGTTCTTGCTAATGTAAGTGTTCATGCTGCTTTAACTGTCCATGACAGACTTTTTGTTCGCGAATTCATGTTTTTGATTTTGCAGGAAGTCTCTACATCTTCTCGAAAACCAAAGGTTAAGAAAAAAGTACGGGATGAAATCCCTAGAGATGTTGGACTTAGTCCTGTTGAATCCCAAGGTCTGACTTTTGATATTTAATTATCTAACTATTGACATTCATTCTATTACAAAGCAACTAATTCATTTGGTCTCTTCCTAGATGATATGGTTGGAAGGTTTTCTGACATGCTGGAGGACATCTGTAGCAAAGCTGAGATTTCTGGAGATGATAGAGATGAAGCAGAGTGGATCTCATTGCCTATTGCCGATCTTAGGATACTTGTTAATGAGATAATGTCAGTTCGTGCGAAGAAGCTGCTACATTTAGTTCCTGTAGATACTCTTGTTAAACTACTAAGGGTTCTAGATCATCAGATCCATCGAGCAGAAGGCCTGTCCATTGATCAGTGTGATCATGTATGTTTTCTATGCAATCTTTGGTGTTGATGACAAAAATTCATTATGCTTCCAGCAATTTGAGTATATGAACTGATTCGAATATGTACAACTTCTGTTTGGTCGGGATAAGCTCCATTCTTATATTTTAACTAAAATACATAAACAATTATAGTGATTGTATAAATTTACGGTTATTAACAGTATCCTGTGTTTCCAGTCAGATCCAGATGCAATTTCCTCTCTCCTCTGTGCTTTGGAATCCATACATGCAGCTCTCGCAGTAATGGCTCATAATCAGATGCCAAAGCATCTTTATAGTGAAGAGGTAGTTTTGCCTAAGAAAGTAGTTTCTTAGCCTTTCACTGTTCTCCCTTTATACCTAGTGTCCTTTATCCATCTCCAGTCTTCAGTAGTTCATGGAAACTGATTGTGTGTTATTTGTGGTAGATCATTGAGAGGATTCTTGATTTCTCTCGACGTCAAATAATGGACATAATGTGTATCTATGATCCATCCTACCGCGCTTTGCATAAACCTGTTGAACAAGGGGCTCCTGAAGGTTAGGCTTTTCGTGAATGATTTGTGGCGTATCTTTCAAGTATAGACGTACTTTACCATGAATGCCGTGGGACTCTGGAACTATTTCTTTGACATTTGGGCTTGATGACTCGTGTTATCTGATAAAATGCTTTACTTGGTTGTAAATTCCAGTTGATGAAGATGATGAAGCAGATGTAGATATTGGTCCCAGCAAGAAACGCCGTGTTGTAAAGAGTGTAAAAGCAAAGAAATCAGCAGTGAACAAGTCTGTTCTTTTATACCATTAATTTGGGAATATTCTTTTCACATATTTCAATTGAGATATTCTGAGTCATTTTTGTTTTGTTTTGTTTGTTGTCCTCTAGGGTCTCAGCTGCTGCTAGTACGGTACTTCAGAAGCTGTGTACTATTCTTGGTTTACTTAAGGATCTACTTTTAATAGAGAAGCTTTCGGACAGTTGCATTCTACAGTTGGTGAAAACAAACTTTACAACATTTTTGGTGGATAATATCCAGCTTCTCCAACTGAAGGCCATTGCTTTAATTAGTGGGGTATGTCTTTTTGTCTCAAAGTTACATGTGTATTTTGTCAAAAGTGTTCCTTTACTTCTTCTAAGCATACTCATGGTTGGAGCAGATATTCTATTGGTATGCACACCATCGCACTTATGTCATCGACGAAATGCTTCTTTTGCTTTGGAAGTTGCCTTTCTCTAAGCGTGCAACACGAGCCTATCACCTGCCTGATGAAGATCAGAGGCAAATTCAGATGATTACTGCCCTGCTGATACAGTTAGTTCACTGTAGTGCTAACATTCCTGAAGTTTTAAGGCAGGCATCTGACATTACTTCCATCATGGAAGTTTCACATGATGGTACTTATCTCGCAAAGTGTCATGAAGCAATCACAGAGGCGTGTTGTCTTTTCTGGTCCCGTGTTCTGCAGCGATTCACTAGTGTAAAGACTCAGGATGCATCTGAGATAAAAGTAATGATGGAAAATCTTGTCATGGATCTGCTGACCACATTGAACTTACCTGAATATCCTGCTTCAGCTCCTATTCTGGAGGTAAAGTGTATATGAATACTCAGTCTTCTTGGTTTATAAAATAGGGACAATCTGCATCTTAAAAGAATTTGTTGCTTAGCTATTTCATTTTGGAGATTTATGAATGTCAGAAGATCCTCTCAGAACCTTGTAAAAAATGGAAGCTGCAAAGCTTTTCCTCATGTTTTATTCACCTGCAGGATGAGGATATAGAGACAACTGCGATCAAATGCTGCTGAAAAACTAATTACGTGATTGAGCAATTGACTCTCTAGTAGAATGTCCGAATTCTAAATTAATGAAAAGATACATATTGTGTTGTCTTGTAAATGAGCTCTCTTTTGGCTTTGAGGTCTATTGTATAAATGGGTTGGCATGCCTTTGGTACTCTTGGTTAATTTCTCTTTGCTTATCAAGGAAAAGGAAAAGGAGAAACATAGCAAACAAGCCAATAATTTAGCAATACGTTTTCTTTGTTCACAAAGAGTCTTAAATTCTTTGAAGAGTTTGTTGAGAAATATGCTGAACATACATTGTGAACCACCCATTTTCTAATTATTAAGCTATTGGATAATGATTTGTTTAAGAGAGCTGTTGTCAAAGCACAACTACTATTCGTTTCTGTTAGTTTTTAGTACGATCTTCCACATGTGCGTCACAACTCAGCCTTGACTTTGAATAATTGTTATTTCTTTTGTTATTGAAAGTACTTGTCTTCTCTTCTCAAGCAGTGATCTACTTGCAGGTTTTTTGTGTCCTACTGCTACAGAACGCTGGGCTGAAATCCAAAGATATAGCTGCGCGATCCATGGCCATTGACCTTCTTGGGACGATTGCTGCCCGATTAAAGCATGATGCTGTTATTTACCGGAGGGACAAGTTTTTGTTGCTACGAGAATTAGTTGATGGCGATAATGTTGAGCAAAGTTATCCGAAGGATGCTTGCTTTGTCTGTGGTGATGGGAGGGTAGAGAGATCATTATTTACCTGTCAAAGCTGTCGAAGATTGTTCCATGCTGAATGCATGGGTGCAAGAGAGCATGAAGTTCCTGATCATAGCTGGAGCTGTCAGTTTTGCATCTGCAGAAAGCAACTTCTTGTATTGCAATCTTTTTGCAAATCCCATTGCAAGGACACCAAAAGAAATCGTGTTGATAAAAATCCAGAATCTACGAATATTGAAGTTGTTCAGCAGCTTCTTCTTAATTTCCTCCAGGATTCGAGTTCCACTGACGATGTGCATGTCTTTGTTCGTTGGTGGGTGTCCATCTTTAATTCTTGTCTTTTCTTTTTTCAATCATTTGATTTTTTTATCTTGACGTAAGAAATACTTGCATGCAGGTTCTATTTATGCCTATGGTACAAGGATGATCCAAAATTTCAAGAAAATTTCTTTTACTATCTTGCTAGACTGAAGTCAAAGACTGTAGTGCGTGATACTGGCACCGTTTCGTCTACTTTGACAAGAGATTTTATCAAGAAAATCACCTTAGCTATGGGACAAAAAAATTCCTTTTCCAGAGGGTTCGATAAGATCCTTCACATGCTTTTGGTCAGTAATCTTGTCTCCTCTTCAGGTTTAGCGAGCTTGTCAAATGAGTCTGATTTTTCACAATGTGATTGATTTCAGGCAAGTCTAAGGGAAAACTCTCCCATTATAAGGGCCAAGGCTCTAAAAGCGGTAAGTCAAAAGTCGATTTTGCAAACTGACCTATGGGTACATAGTTTTTGATAGCATGTTGTATGTGATTTTTTTTTTTTTTTTTGACAAGAACAGGTTAGTATAATTGTGGAGACCGACCCAGAGGTACTGCGTGACAAACCTGTGCAGCTTGCTGTTGAAGGGAGGTTTTGTGATTCTGCTATATCTGTGAGAGAAGCAGCATTGGAACTTGTCGGTAGGCATATCGCTTCACATCCTGATGTTGGATCACAGGTTAATCATCGTACTATCCATGCAATTCTTTTGTGAAGACACTTCTGGAAGTTGTATCTGTCTCTCATTACATTTTACTTTTCAGTACTTTGAGAAGGTTGCAGAGAGAATTAAAGACACTGGAGTTAGTGTCAGAAAACGAGCTATTAAAATCATCCGGGACATGTGCACTTCAAATGCTAATTTCTCTGAATTCACTAGCGCTTGCATTGAGATCATTGCTCGCGTTAGTGATGATGAGTCTAGTATTCAGGTAATAAGAAATTTATGCTTAGTTTAGCTTGCTTATTTGAGCTACTGGTCTGAACGTAATTTCCTTGCTCCTCTCTTAATTCAAAGAATTTTATACTCAAATGTGAAAACATCAGTTTCTGTTATGAACTTTAAGTGAAAATTTGGATTGTTCATACTTTCTTATGTGGTATCTGAGATGACCGTATTGCTGAGAGGTAGCTTCCTCTTATGTTTTGTTTAAATGATGTTTTCTTCGTAAACTATTCTTTTATAGATGATTCTTGTCTTTTCCAATCTAGTCTTCACTTGATAATGATCGAGTGACATGCTTCTTCAATTTTTTGTTTTTTAAAACCCCTTCTCAATAATGAGAATGTATATAACCCTATTCCGGGCTGTTGAGTTTCTCGACCCTTTGTCTTAGGATTAGTCATATTCATCAGTAACGAGTCTTCTGGCATTTTCTTATTGATTATACTAATTATATAGTTACATGATGGCAGTTCACAAAGGACATAGTTTGCACACTGGTCATAATTCAGTTGATCCTTACTCCCGAAGATCTTGTTGAAAGTACACTACATGATATTTTGTTGTTGTGCTTCTCTTGTTGACAGGATCTTGTCTGCAAGACTTTTTTTGAATTTTGGTTTGAGGAACCACCCAGTTCCCAGACTCATATTTACAGTGACGGTAGTTCTGTTCCATCAGAGGTTGCTAAAAAGACTGAGCAAATAGTCCAAATGTTAAGGAGGATGCCAAATTTCCAACTTCTTGTCACTGTTATTAAGCGCAATCTAGCACTTGATTTTCTTCCACAATCATCAAAAGCTGCCGGAATCAACCCTGTTTTACTAGCATCAGTTCGAAAGCGCTGTGAGTTAATGTGCAAAAGCTTGCTGGAAAAGATTTTGCAGGTATCTCTTCCTTCTTGTGTATCTTTTTGTGTTCAGTTGCTGTATTTTTATTGGATCTGAAGCTGTGTTCGGAATATTACCTTTTTCAGGTGGAGGAATCAAGCACTGAGGAAGCAGAGGTTCGGTCACTTCCTTACGTGATGGTTCTGCATGCATTCTGCGTTGTGGATCCGACACTCCTTGCTCCAGCATCCGATCCTTCCCAATTTGTGGTGACTTTGCACCCGTATCTCAAGAGTCAGGTTATACAGACAAGTTTATGGTCATTTTACTTCACATTTCTTGTCTTCTCGTAGCATGAGAACGTGTAGGTTGCTACAATCAGAGTCAGAATGCTCAATTAGGTCTATTCTAAGAACATGGTGCTGAAACTGAAACTGTGAAACATTGCACTGAAATCAATAAATCGTCAGTAGCCAGAAGATACTTGGCTCCTTTGCTGATAAATGCACTATGTAAAACCTTTTTATTGGTGAACTGCATAGTATTCTAATAGAGACTACCGGTTGGTTTGAAATTATGTGTCCGTTTGACTTACTAATATTGATTCCAACTTTACATTCAGAGTCAGACCAAAACATCTCTCTGCTTGTCTTTGTGCTTAATGCTTCTTTTCCTTTTAATCTCTGTACAAACTGAGTTCTTGAAGAAGAGAACCAAAAGAAGCACTACTGACATGTGATTGGTTCTGTTTACCTTTTAGGGTGACAATAGAGTGGTGGCACAATTGCTGGAAAGTATCATCTTCATTATTGATGCTGTTCTGCCTTTGCTTCGGAAATTGCCTCAAAGTGTTATTGAAGAACTAGAGCAAGATTTGAAGCATATGATTGTACGGCATTCTTTTTTAACCGTTGTCCATGCGTGCATCAAGTAAGTTTCAAACTCCTGCCCATTTGGGTAATTTGCTTTCTACTACCACAAACAGTTGTTGTTAAGGATATAAATGACCAAGTTGTTTGGCTTTGCACATAATTTGGAATGAACTGAATCAATGTTGTTCTTTTATGGCCTGAATTGGACCAAGCCCCAAATTGTCCAACTTGAACTGAATCGGGAAACCAGTTTTCGATGAGTTTAGTTTCTTGTTGTTCATGTTTCTTTCTTTGATTGGATTTTGCCTCTTTAGATAGTGTCTTTAGGCATCATGCTTTACGATGCAGTCAATTCCTATATTAACTGGATATCTATAATTTTTCAACAGTAGTTATGAGTCAGTTTACTGGTGTGATATGGAAATCCAAATCCATGTTAACTACAAGGAGCTGGATTTTGCAGTTCATTTTGGGCTGTTCAATCTGGTTTTCCTTTACGAATATATTTTTGATAGTTGTAGATGGTGAGATTCATGTTGTCTTCAGATGCTGTGCAAGTTTGTGAGCATATTCTCATCAACATGCCATCAAGCAGACCCCAACCATCCAAACCACACAAACAACCGCCCCACAAAAAACACACACATACAAAACCGGCCACAAATGAAAGAAAAGGAAAAACCCACCCAACAGAAAAACAAAAAGTTCTTTATTCGGTGAAGTGATAAGTCAAGTTTGGAGATTAGAAGATTCTTAAAACTTTTCTATATGGCAGCTTGAATTGTTCTTAGACAGCGATCTTCACAAGTTATTCTAGGTGGGAAGCAATACTAATCCAAACATCCCTTTGTGGTGGGTGGTGGATTTCTCTCTCTCTCTCTCTCATATTCTTTCCTTTCCTTGGGAATGGGTAGGAGGGTGTGTTTGGTTCATAATATATGGGCCTTTCTTTAACATGCTGACTGTTGCATATGATTGATTATGTGTGCACTTAGATTTAAGTTTTGTAGTTTGGCTACTATTTTATTCTTCTTAAATGTGTTTAATGGTTGCAGGTGCCTTTGCTCTGTGAGTAAAGTAGCTGGAAAAGGTTCTAGTGTTGTTGAGTATCTTATACAGGTGTTCTTTAAACACTTAGACTCACAGTGCTTAGAGAACAAGCAGGTCAGTAGCTTGAATCAAGAAAACTGACTTAAATTTGTTGCACAGCAAAAGTGATATGCCATATTTGTTCACGAAGCAATGTGTGAAGCTCTTGATTGGCGGTTGAACATAGTCCACTTGTTTGAATACCCACTTAGCGTTTGTCGCATCATTTTGTAAACTAAGATCTGTTTTCTTCGCTCTACTCTGCTGCCATTTACTTGGCGAGGTGGAACTTGATTAAAAGTTCAATGAGTTTATTTCTCATTTCTTGTTCCCACATTGTTAGGGGATTCTACTCCTTTGTTTCCTCTTTTATTTTATGTTTCTTTTCTGCTGGGACACTATTTTTTTCTCAATTTTCTAGCACTGGCAAATTCACAGGTGTCCTGCTTTTTCCATAGAACTCCAGAAATCGAGCTTGGAGTTGAGATATCATGGATTTTTAGTGATAGTTTGAACTTTGAATACTAATGCTCCACTAATATCAAAAGCTTTCTGGCTTCTAATTAGCATTTTATTTCTGAATAAGCTTTTATGAGAATGGTGCAGGACTTAGATCCCAGGTGTTTTTTCAATTGCTTTGTCTTTTGCCCAATTGGCTGATGTGGACCTGGGAAGTTGAGTTTATTCACATTAGTGTGTCAAATGAGGATCTTAGGTCAGAACTAAGGGTTCAATTAAGGTTGCATATTTTAACCAGCTTAGGAACAGTACCTGTAAATGCCTTAAACTGGTTTGTCAGCCAACTAGTTATCAGGCGAGCTATCTAAGTTTCCTACTTGAAGTCACAAAATAATTGATCTGTGGACTTTCTTCGTCGACCCCATTTTTGGTGGAAGCATCTATGGCGAATGCAATATTCGGGAAGGAATCTACAAAGGAATGTCTTGTTTGTGAGAAGATCAATGAATTTTTTCTTAACATAGCCTGACTTAATTCGTAGTAAATTTTTTCATAGTTCTCTGCAAAGTTGTTCAGATCATTTATTGAGTTTCATGAGCGTAGTTCTTCAACTCAATTTAAACACTTACAGGATGATTTCATTTGGCATTGGTTAACATTCGTGTCGTATGTGTTCTCTACTTCCTTTGATGAGCTTCTACTAATTGTTTTTTGTCTTTCAAACGGCAGCAAATGGGTCGTTCTCTTTTTTGTCTTGGATTGCTCATCCGCTATGGCAATTCTTTGCTGGGTTGTTCAAGTAACAGGAATATTGATGTTGGAAGCAGTCTCAGCTTGTTCAAACGGTATCTGCTTATGGAGGATTTTGTTTTAAAAATTAGATCTCTGCAGGTAATTACATTCCTAGTTCATAATTATTGAATTTTTGAATTAGCTTTGAAAGGGTTACTCATAATAAGACAATTCTTGTAGGCTCTGGGATTTGTTTTAATTGCGAGGCCTGAATTTATGTTGGACAAGGATGTTGGCAAAATAATTGAAGCCACATTGTCTTCTGATTCTGATGCTCGTATTAAGGTATGCTGTGCTGGTTTACCACCTCTCCTCTCTCATGGTATATAGTACTAAATTGTCCTTCCAACCAGATGCAAGCTCTCCAAAATGTGTATGAGTTTCTTCTTGATGCTGAAGCTCAAATGGGAACAGAGGTTACAACTAATGAGGCAAATTACACCAATGAAAGCAGTCAGAGCGTTCCTGTTGCTGCTGGTGCAGGAGATACTAACATGTGTGGGGGTATAGTTCAACTCTACTGGGATAGGATACTGGAGAGATGTTTAGACCAAAATGAACAAGTTCGTCAGACTGCCCTCAAGGTGAGAACTTGGAATCAGCACTTCACTGCAGAAATGCTTTCAAGTTGACTTTGTTTAGAAATGATATGAGTGAGAGAACATCTGGTGATGCTCATTATAAGCTTGATTTCTTTCTTTGCCATTATTGTAAGCATGATTTACCTTATGTAAGTTTTCTGTTTTTCGCAGCCATTTCTGCTCACTTGAATTTTGAGCCTCGTCACTGTTTAATGCAGATTGTGGAAGTAGTTTTGCGTCAAGGTCTTGTGCATCCCATTACATGTGTTCCATACCTTATAGCACTTGAAACTGATCCACAGGAGGTAAATGCCAAGTTGGCTCATCATTTGCTGATGAACATGAATGAGAAGTAAGTGGTGACAATGAGAATGATTTTGATGGTTCCAAATGTAGGCCTTTTGACTAATATGTACTTCTTTTCAGGTATCCTGCTTTTTTCGAAAGTCGTTTAGGGGATGGGCTGCAAATGTCCTTTATTTTTATACAAATTATTAGTGATGGTTCATCTAGCGGTGGGGGTGAGAATGTCCCTCACAAGGGTCCTGGAAGCATGAAAGGGAAATCTGATGGTATCTCATTTGCTCAAGCAAGGCTTGGAGTTTCAAGGATCTACAAACTAATTCGCGGAAATCGGGTTTCCAGGAACAAGTTTATGTCCTCAATTGTGCGCAAATTTGATAATCCAATATGGAATGATACAGTCATTCCTTTTCTGATGTGAGTTCATTACTAATGTTTGCACTGAGTTTGTTTGTGGCAAGGAGTATATAACATGAATGTTGATTTGATTCCACAGGCACTGCACAGAGATTCTTGCTTCATTGCCGTTTACGACACCCGATGAGCCGCTCTATTTGATTTACACGATAAATCGAGTAATACAAGTTCGGACCGGGGCCATTGAGGCAAATTTAAAGGCGTTTTGTTCAAGATCATTACCAAGAGACAGCCACGATGGGGTACATGGGAGTGGGATTAGTCAAGGGCCAGCTTCTCAACATGTCTTCAGTAATGTACGATCACTGGATTTGAATGGCACATACCAAGAGTTGGCTTATCAGCCTTTTTTCAATCATACAACATCAGTTGACTTGAATGGCAGTATCCCACCGCAGATAGCAAATCAGCTCAATTCACACAATTCCAATTTTCATGAGGCGATGCCCCATTTTAGTGGGGCCTGTGATTTTTCTAGCATCTCTGAGGATGATATGCAGAAAATCCAGGTAATTGTGAAAATTCTACTCATGGCTTTCTGTTCTTGTAGCCTGGAAGAGCAAATAAGTAGGCAAGTACCTTCTCCTCTATGATCCTGATGACCACTAGACCTGATGAATGGGTGGGCAGCCTGTAGGGCTGGTCCAGGTCTGAGAGGACCGAAGGTAAATGTCGGCCTTGAGCAATGGCCTTACCTTAAAAGGCGATCTTGATGACCACTAAACCCAATCAACAGGCTGTGCAGTTCACAGGGCAGCTCAGGTCTAAGAGGCTCAAAGGACAAATGGTCGGCTTGGCAATGGCCTTGCAGTAAAAGGCCCAGCTTGCCCATCTTTGTCCCGGATCCGGCCGGCCTAGCCTGGTCCCTAGTATCTCAATGCACATTTTGGATTATGGACAGGCTTGGGCAGCCTTGCCAGTGCCACCAATGACTCCTAAAAGAACTACTGATCTCTAATTAAATGAAATAAAGCAATTACTTTCCCATCTTTCAAGTATATCAATCTACCTACACCTACAATGCTTCTGGTAGCACCCACTTGTCGCCTTTTCTCAGATTCATTGTAATAGTTGGTTACATATGGACATCCTTTTGAGGCCTACTATCTCTGTGGTGTGCAGGTTGACTGTCTAGCTGCTACAGCATTGCAGCTTCTGTTGAAACTAAAGAGGCATCTAAAAATTATTTATGGCCTCAATGATGCTCGGTGCCAGGTAATCTTTTCAGTTAGATGGACTGTGATCTTTATGGAAGTGCTGCTACTGAGATAAAAACAGGATTATTACTTAATTTGGTGCCATTTTCTCCTTTGCAAATCAGTCATTTTCTCCAAATGAGACGCTAAAACCCGGCGAAGTTCTCGCTAAGCAGAATGTTCCATTTAATATTAGTGGAATACATGCGAACTTGCCTTCCACTTCCCAAGAAGTCATGGAAAGATATCAGGTGCTTTGAATTATATTGGAGAATTCGAGCCTTCTTTCTTTGCCTTATTCATGTATCCCTTGGCGCAATTAGTGTGCTTGTGACCTAATTTTTGGACATCTAAATGGCTTTGATGCTGCAGGAATTTAAGGGTGCTTTGAGGGAAGACACCATTGATTACTCTGCTTACACAGCGAATATCAAACCAAAGCGGCCTGCCTCTAGAAGAGCTTCTAGACGTGCGGGCGGTGGGGATGACGATGACGACGACGACGACGACAACTGGTCAGGCAGGGTCCGTCTAACTAATAGCGGAAGGAGAGTTACAAGGAGCAGGTTAAGGTAACACTTGTAAATAACAGGTAGGCTGACATGTACATTTAGTGGGAAAAATAATTAGGATATGTCAAAAGTAGAAATTGATAGAATTCTGGAAAAGGAAAATGGAAGTGCCAAAAGGAGCCTGGGGTTCTTCTGGCTCTTGAAGGTACTCTGTTCAATTGTCCGATTTCCAGTTTTAGGCATTACAGTGCAGGCGATTATTCTTTATGTTAACAAAATTGAAATTCGCTAGAAGTAGTATCGAGCAATTTTGTTGTCATTGTAAATTTCTGTTTCTGTGGGGGAAATAGGAGATGTATTGTAGCACATTTTATATCAGTTACTAAAATTCTCACTCCATGTTGGATTGGAACACAATGTATAGTCAAAGTCGATTTTCTGCTTTCCAGCTCTCCAGCTAGTCCACTCTCTTGATGTATTGTTCCGAATGGACATCTGATTTTGTTCTTCTCGGGGCGAAAATCATTCAATCGACGGTGGCAGCTTACTGTACTTGCAATTTGTACTTGTTGGACTGACATTCTTTTGTCTATTTTGCCAATTAATTTGGTCTGGGCATCACCACGTTATACTGCGTCCGGGAAAAAGAATGGAGTCGGTGGTGGTGGTCGAGATTGCACAAGAAAAAACAAAGGTAACAGAAGAAAGTGCTTACGAGGACATCCTTATTGTTCGGCCCAAAACTCTCTGAAAAAAATTAAAGCAACAATTTCTGGAAAGGTTACATCTCGACCAAGGACAAGAAGACGCTTTATAGCTATTACTGAAGGGGATCGTGATCCGAGGTTCCACATTGAAGAAGACTGTGGCTTGCGCGGCCAAGATGAGAAGAGCGCCATGTGTCTCGTCAAGGTCATGGTACAATGGCAAAAAGAGGCTGCATATCGTGAGACGGTTGTCAGGACCGAGTCCGGGAGCATATCTGCCGCACAGAGTGCAGGAAAGAGAGAACTTACCATATCTACACTGACTGGTTTACCGTCCTCTACCAATATTTCGGCTATTGTTCCAGTCTGATCAGCCTGAGAAACCATAGGAACAAAGATTAGTGAAACTGCCAAGCAAATATAGAAATCCGTTGCTGGAACAGTCAGGTGTCAAAACACCAACGTTTGAGCTTGAGAACACAATAAATAAATAATAGCGCAAGCAGCGAGATTGCATTACTATGCCGCAATATTCATTTTGAGCAAAAACAACTTATTATGCTCCCTCTCTCTAAACGACATAATCTATGTGCGTACTAGATCATGACATTTAATTACTGTGTCGAATCTTCGTAGAGAGGGAACTGTGGGATTGAGCAAGCATCTTGCCAGAGCTTTTAAACTGAACGGGCGCAAAACATGCTAAAGCTGGCATATCACTGTTCAACTGTTGCAGTCAATTCGTTTAAAGGGATGTGATCATGTTAAACATTATAATGTAGCTAGATGACACACACATGCATACCAATTCCATGTAATCAACACGGTCTAAGACCAGTTTGTTGAGAGCATGGCTGTAGGTTGAACTCTCCCAAAACGTAAGGCTTACACTTCAGAAGAGGTCAAGATCATTGGAAATTAGTAGTTTCCAATATAACCAGGAAAGAAATCATCGCTTGAGGTTCAGTCTCTGTGGACATCCCTCGAGGGCAGAAGTTTGATTCATGCCCTTCCACTTTTGAACATAGTCAAATCCGGGGAAACAAGATTGATCAATTCACTTGGCTAACAACCGAGTAACTTTCAGCCGATTTTTTGACCAAAACATGTTGCATACCAAAATTGGATCGCACAAAGGGGCACTCAGATAGGTTGAATCGGCTGATTTGGTATAGTGCAGGTCTATATAAACACTAGAAGAGCCTTTGGTGATGATGGTGATCGTTGTTTGAGGGATGGACAGTTAGGTTTCATCAGCTTAAATATTGAAAGAGCAACAAACCCACTAGTTGGCCAATTGAGACAGGTCATCATCAATGATGGGCCACTGATAGGACGAGTACCAACACCCACCCCACCCCCCAAAAAAAAAAAAAGAGCAAAAGCAAACTTGATTTTTCCTTTTTACTTCTTTTAAAGGGTGATTTGAAGAGGAAAGTACACTGGGTTCGCTATTGTTCAAGGTTTAGAAACACAAATGACTAGACCAAAGAAATCTGAACCAAAAACAAAAAGGTCACTTATTTTTTGGAAGTAATTTCTTTTAGCGCTGGGGAGGGAGAAATGGCCTTCAACTAAAAGTGATAGCCTCTGTCACAAACCCTTCTCCACAATTTGAATGGGAAAAGGATAGAAGTTAAATGTCTACATACCTCAATTTCGTTCATCAACTTCATGGCTTCAATAATGCAAACCACCTGGCCTTTCTGTACTTTGTCTCCTACCTGGAAAGATAATTGATGTCACAGGAGATTTCTTCATTTCTAATTCATTTGGCTAAACGTAATTGGATCAAAAGTAGACTTCACATGCACAGCATTGAAGGAAGCTTTGGAATTACAGAAGGGGAAGTATCCAAATGAGCTATTTACTGCTCCTAAAAACCCAGATATTTCCGGAAATGTAGTCCGAGTTACCTTGACAAACGGAGGTTCACCAGGAGCAGGAGACCGGTACAAAGTTCCAGCCATGGGACATTTGAGGGGGGGATGAGAAGAGCTGCTTTGTTTTACAGGGGCGGGTAATGCGGGTGTTGCAGAACCAGAAGCAGCTGAAGCGGCTGAAGGAGCAGGAATTGGAGCTGCTGAAGGTGGAGGTAAAAGCATGGCATGGGAAACAGGTGCGGGTTGTGCTACCACAGAAGCAGCTGCCAGTGGCTGCTGTATTGCTTCTTTCTTCCTTATAGTGATCTCACAATCCATTTGCTTCAGCTGCAATTCCATAATATCCTTTGTATCCACGAGCCTGATCAATAGTAATCAAGGCTAAATAAACATTAGGTGCTCTTTGATCCTGATTGTTAAGTAACATACGAGTGCATTTGGGCCCAAATAATTCACTTTTACGTACTTGACAAGATCAGATACTTGAGACATAAATGCTGATATTGAAGATGCATCTGGCACAATTTTTTCACCGCCAAGTTTTGCTACAGAACCATTGCTTTCTTTTGATATAGCAGCTCCGGACTTTGCATCAAGACCAGAGGAGGATTTCTCTGCGGTTACCTTAATTCCAGAAAGTAGAGCAAGGACACTTAAAATTAAATTCTTTTTGAATGTCAGACTTCTATCTTATATAAAATTAAAATTAAATAAGCTCACCTCATTCATCTTTGCCTTCACTTTTAATGCAGTTAAACGCTTCCCGTTAGGCCACTGCAAATTTCAAACAGTGTGCAGAAGATGAGTCATAGGGTCAGAAGCTGAATAATCTTGCCGACATCTTCGTCAGATAAAAAAATGGCATAACAGTACCATTTTAAGAACAGAATGTCAACAAGTGCATATTGCACAAAGTCTTCTGACAAGTAGTCCTTTGATAGAGAATAACTAAATGACATGATCAGCTGATGCATTGTATGGATACAGAAATAACTAGAGTGGCTTATAGAATTTGCAAGTGCAGTGTGACGTCAGTTTTGGCTCTTTGAGAGCTATTTTAGCTCTCTTAAGGTGTCCGATAGCATTTCAAGGCCAAAACACTGTATAAGTCACTACATTCTAAAGGGGACTTTAGGAATCAAATTGGTGCTTTGACATACTTATTTTGGGGACCTTAAACAACTGGGTTTTAAATTGACAAAAGCCTAACTAGTAGAGACAGTCTATCAAATCTAACCAGGAGTTACCAAACCAGATACAGTTCAAAATCAGATACAAGGGACAGAGTTTACCAAATCTAACAAAGAAACAGCGTGACTCAATGACCTTTTTGTGAACCAAAAACTCAAAAATTGAACCGATCTAACTCAGACAAATGTCGACGGTATCCTCTTCCAAGGGTAATTTCTTTGAAAGGGTAAATAAAATTACGACTTATTTAGCTGAAAAGCCCTTGCATTTTGGGAAACTTCTCCATTCTATCCTGATCTATAAAACCATTTGACACTATTCTGAAATTCAATTTCGGTTTCAATCCTACACTCTCCCCCGCGCCCGCCCCCCCGAAACACCCCAAACCACACACACATAAAAGAATATATATATATATATATATATATATATATATATATATATATATATATATATGTGCCAGAATGAAATGCTGTCACAAGAAATGTCTGTTGCACACATTTTCAAGTTGATTAAGCTAAATCAACACAATGCAGGCACTAGCAAAAGTAATTCCACATTAACTTGGCAAAGAAGAGTGGGATCCAAAAACACAAAGTCCTGTCTAACCATCTGATCAACAGTAGTCAAATGTGCAGATGAATTCTGCTCGTCCAATCTGACTGTACCTATTCGTATCTGCGGCCTTTTAATAGCAATGCGCTCCTATGTACATAATGCCAGCTAGAATCGGCAGTCCATGAAGCTCAGCTTGTGATGGCAACAAGTTTCTTAGACGATTAAGACAGCAACTAAAGCAAGGCGTACAATTTGAACAAAGAGCAGATAAGTTTGACGACGCAAAAGTCATCAAGATGAGGCAAACAAGAGATGAACGCTGCCCCCGCAGACAGTAACAAGGTAAACTACGAAAAAAACCCAAACTACATGCAGAAAACTCAAAAAATCCATCGCTAGACCGAAATTAAATCAAACGTATCAGAGGCTAAGTAGTACCAGTAAAATTGGAAGCGGAAAGGACACAGAACATCGAGATTACTAAGGTTGGACGTCTCTAGGAACAAATTGAATCACCTGAAACCCGAAAGAGTATGCCGGAAGCGAGATCTTCTCCACATTTTGCCTCCGAATCTGCGGGGTCGTCCCCAAACGAGCTACCGAGGAAGATTTCAGGCACGGGACTGTGTACGAAGCCATTGGAACGAAATACCGGTTCGAGCTATCGGAGATGCCGGTATTCACTCGCAAATGTGGGAGCTTTCTGATGAATTTGGCAAGAAGATGTTCTGCAGAGACAACAATTCCGCGAAGGAGGCGATGAGATCGAACAGGTTTCTGCGGTGATTCCAATGAGCGAAGTGCGAACAGCTTCGTGTTCGTGTGTGTATGCGCGCGTGTGTGTGTGTGGGGTCGAAAGAGAGGAGGCGGATTTTAATTATGCTTCGATGGCGATCGCGATTTCGATGACAACGATGATGATGAACGGGGACCGTCAAAGATCAGCTGAACCATCGCAACAACGTTGGTGGGTCCAATCCCCCACCGGCCGAACAAAATCCCAATTGATCAATTCCATAATCTTTCGAAGGAGGGAACATTCTTTGGCTAATTGGGTCCTTTTGACAGATTGAAGATACATTGAGCGAACGTATCTCGCCTGAATAAGTGCATAAATTGGGGCCTCTTTCTTTTTAATCTCAATTAACCAACATAAAATATTATATCTTAAATTGATCGACCGCCAAAACGTTAGCTTTGGTTTCGCAATTATCCTATAAAATCACGCTATTTATGTAAATTGGATGCTACAATAACCCCTCTAGGAGTAGGAGATAGTATACCACTAACTAGAACTGATCAATAGACTGGTCTGGACTTTCAGCTGAGTATCGAGCGAAGCGTACTTGCCCATGTCAACCATAATTTTAGAATTTTTTAATTAAAGTTTATTCATGAAGTAACCGGCTGTTCTTCAATTCCAAATGAACGGGTGAGACTGAGTTGAATAGAGGTCTGTTGTCGGCCTATTGTAATTCCATAGGAGACTTCCAAATTGGGCCCAAGCAGGCCCAACACAAGAAAACAATTGTTTGTCAAGATTTGCGAGACGATGTTTTGGGCTTTGTTAACTCGACCGGGCCTAGGTGGGCCGGGAGGGCTACGGGGGTCATTATCAGATCTAACACCCACCACATTTTGTTGGCAAATGGACTGTAAGGTTTTCTAAGCTTTGATGTTTTTGTTTCCTCGTTGGAATTCTGGTTTAAGTTGAATATACTAATATTGCACAAAATATTATCGAAAAAAGAATTACTTGAACAAATTAGAATGTCCTTACTGATTGATCGAAAACAAAGGATAATAGGACTATGAGAAGCTAGCATATTTTCAAGAATAGATAATATATTGGCACCTTCTCAACATTAAAAGAATTAGGGGTGACTTGGTAACGTATCAGAAAATTGGAAAATTCTAAAAAAAAAATAAGTCAAATAAAAGACAGTAACTCAAAAGAAGAATTCGTAACCTAAAATATTTTCTTATGTTTATTATCGAAAAGTTTGTAGGTCACCAAAAAAAAAAAATAGTAATTATCAATGGACAGTTGGTAATTGAGATACATTGGCAAGCAAGACAGAAACCATTTAGAAATTTGCGAGAAAATCTGCTAACCAAAATCAAACAAAAATTGATAGGTAATTCAAAGGAAAGTCGACAACCTAAGAAAATAATTGGTACGTTAATTTTGGAAAAATTGGTAAGCTGCTAAAAAAATTGGTAATTATCTAGTGTGGTAACTTACAAGAAATGTTACTAGGCCGAATAAGTTGGCAACTTATACAGTTAAGAGCTCACCAGAAATGTTGGTAAGCAAGTTGAATAAAGCTATCAACTTACAAAAAAAAAAAGTTAGCAATATAAACAGCAATCAACACAAAGTTGGTAAGTAATTCAAAGCAAAGTTAGCAACATCATAGTAAATGGTGGACAAAAAGATGGTAACTTACGAAAAAATTGGTAATTTAAAAAATCAATTAAAACTTGGTAAGAAATTCAAATGAGAATTGGTAACTTAAAATTGATTAGTGAATTGGTTTTAGAAAATTTAGCAAGCCACTCAAACTAAGTTGACATTTTCTAGGAGAATTGGTAATTTATTAAGAATACCAATATTGTAACGCAAATGATAGTTATTAACTTACGAGAAAAGTTGGTAATTTGGGAAAATAGAATAAATATTGGTAAGTGACTCAAAAAAATTTTTTTTTTTTTGCGAACTTCAAAGTAGTTGGTAAGTAAGTTATAGAAAATTGAAGAATCGTTCAAAAAAAGTTGGTAATTCTATATGAGAGTTGGAGAAATTATTAAAGACATAAGTAAGTCGACTAAAAGTGGTATCTTACGAGAAAAGTCGGTCATTTGAAAAAAGAATTATATGGAGATTAGTAAGCGAGCTTCTTTGGACTTACATTTATCTTTGACTTTTTGTATGCAAATCTTGTAACGCACCCATTTTTACTTTTCTTTAGCCTTACTAAAACTTCCATTGTATATAACTGTTGACACGGAGATACGCATGTAGATTTGGAATATTTGAATCTTTTGGATTTTGATAGGAAAGTAAAAGTTACTTTTTACTCCTAAGAAGTACAGGCACAACCCCCTCAACAATGTTTACCTAAAAGTAGTTGGTAAAAAAATCAGAGATAAATTGGTAAATCAATTAACAAAGTGGCATTTTTCTAGGAGAGCTAATATTTAAATATCAATAAATACGACAATTTTCTTTGGTCGAAAAATAAGACAATTAAAAGTTGGTAAATTCATAGAGAAGTTGATAATTCATAAAAGAAGTTAGCAAACTCAAACAAAAGTTGGTAGCGACCTAAAAATCGTATTTTAAGTTAATGGATTACTAGATTAATTAAATTAACTAATCTAGTTCGAGCTCTCCCAAGCTCTATCAATTCACAAATTAAGGTTCAAATGATTAACCTGCAAATGATATTTTTAATTCAAAGTCGCCATTAATCATATATGGTAGGTTAATTAGATATCTAAATAAATTATTAAAAGAAATACTTTATTTTTGCGAACCAGAGATTAAATGAGCCCAAGGAGTTGATTACGTTAATATTTCTATTAATGCTCTTTCGGTACCAATTTTTCATGAATTTTTTTTTATAAGCAACATGGATTAAATTTTTTAGGGTTTTCTCTTATTAAATGCAATGCAAATGCAATTACTCTATATGAAATGGCAAGTGATACAACCTAAACTATATGATATGCAAGATGAATGACATTTTTGTCAGTATTTTTATGAATTTTAGAATTTAGAAAAAAATGAAGTGGAAAAGCTATCTTAAAGTGAATAACAACCAATATAATTTAACAAAATGATTTCTCAAAGTCCTAATTTTTATTAATTGTTATTTTTTGCATGTAAAATAAATAAAAGCATGATTTAACATAAGAAAGATCAAGTATTTTTTGGATTTTTTTAAGGAAATTAATTAAGCAAGAAAAATACAAAATTTGAACAAAAATAATTAATTATGCCCACAACGTATCTTCAAATTTCAAAATTCCGAATTAATTCGCCTCGTAACCATAGGTTCGGGTTGGATGGGGAATTTTATTCACGTCGTACCCATAAGATTGGGTTGGAAAGCGAATTTTTGTATAAAGTTAAAGTGGTACTCAAATGTTATGGGTCAGAAAGTTAAACACTATTTCATGGAATTATCGATCCTATCCAAAGGGTAATTGATGTGATGAATAATTTCAATGTGCGAATGAAGATCGTACTTTAGGGTCAAAGTCGGATATTTGTCCTATTGCACAAATTCCTTGGGACTTAGGCACATGGAGCATACATTATGAGCATGATTAATTATCTATTGCACATAACACGCAAATTGGATATATAATGAACAAAAGCATAAATAAATCAAGAGATAAAGTAAATAAATAAAAGATTCGATCCGGAGATAATAATAGATAAAGTGCAGGATTATCTATAAGGCGATATTGCCTTATCTATAAGACTAAATCTTTCCTATTATATGCAATAATATCCGCAAGAAATCATTAAAGATATGCAAATATTTCGAATAAGGCAACAAATTTTCAGAATATTCAAGGATAAGCTCGTTACATAACTTTGCAGATTTGCTTTCCAAATTTGAATGAATTGGGGATTCGGTTCGTTGTGAGTTCTGGGCGTGTTGGCCTGCAAAGAAAGAAGACGAAAAAAAGGACTCTCCACGTTCCCTTCATCACTAATTTGTGAGTATCAGATGAAGCAGGGCCAATTCATTGTCTCCCCTCTAAACTGAGAAAGACTGCGAAGTATACGAAACAATTAAGAATGAATTACCTACTTTTAGAGGGTCATAATAAGTGATGATTCTTACAACAATATAGACCTACACTAGAGTAAGCCTGCACGGGCCAAGCTGAAAATATCAGCATGAATCTTGATTGAGAACATGGACAATAAAAGCTATGCTCAAAGTTTGTAGGCAGTGAATAAAGTCGATCAACTCATCCTCAATGATTGTGCAGAAGCAAACGCAGGCGACACCTTTAAATCCAAACCTAAACAAGAGAAAATACTTACAAGAGAAGTGCGGCTTCCTTCTTCTGGAGCATTCTCTCTTTCTACCCAGCGATTAGCCAAGCACAATGAGTCAACAAATTGTAAGAAACCCCGATTCTCAGAGAGAGAGAGAGACTAACAGGTCGGGAAGAAGGGAAGGCGACGACGGAGATGACGCCGTTGCTGCGATCAGGAAGTTGCACGGAAGACGGCGTGGCCGTCGGGGGTTCTCAGCTACTCCGTCGTCACGCTCCCTTGTGTTTTTTTTTTTGGGTAAAGCCTACGCTCCCTTGTTTTTCTCTCGGTCTATTCCAAATTTTCTCAGTTTGCCCTCTGTGGCCGTTTGATGTGGATGGAAGGCCTCCTCCCTTCTGACCGTGTCTTTCAATACTGTCGCCTCCAAGAGAGAGATCCAGAGAAGAAATTCTTTATGGGGTCTATGGAGAAAGCCGCCCCCTCTCGCCTCACGATCTTTGCTCTAAAAATTTCTGCCGTGTATTCAATGAATTGGCCTCCCTTTGAATGAATCATAAGCATGCTTACATAGGGAAAATTATGTCAAGTTAGGACCTCTAACTTATGATATTTTATGAAATAGACCCCAATTTGCAAGACAATTTTTAATTAAGCCCTGAAGGACTTAATTAAGCTCGAATTAGCTCATTTTCCTTAAGAATTTCGACACATGCTCAATTCAGATAATTAAATTAAGCTCAAAACCTTGAATTAAGTCCATTCACCGCCGGTCCAATTAAATGCGAATATAATGCATGAATGCTAAAATTAAATATGAAAATGCTGACCATATGAAACATGATTTAATTATTTTTCGTTTAGAGACTAAAGTTAGTCTCTAATTTTTATGCAATTTTATTACTACTCAAAAAGGGGTAGTCAAACTTTAAGTGTCAACGATAATTAAAAGTAGTTGTTCGTAAATCAATTATGGCCTGTTTGGTAACGTTTACGTTCCAAAAAAGTGATTCTGATTAGAGTCAATTTTTTTTATTCTATTCCCGAATGAGTTTTAGAGAATCAAAACACATTTGGTAACTACATAAAATTTATATTCTCATAACAGAAACGCGTTTAGTAATCGCATAAAATTTCTGCTCCGAGAAATAATTTCTCTTCCCAATTTGTCATTTGAATCAAATAATTACATAATCACATTTGATGACTTTTCTTAGGCCCCACAAGTGCGATCCTCTTGCACCATGACATCTTATTGCTCAGAATGAATAAAATCCATCTCCGCCACATATGTGGTTCAATTTTACTCTTGGATAATATGTAGATGGTCAACGATGCGACATGATACTCTGACAACAAATCATGCAAGGCTTAGGAAAAATAGAAAGGAAAAATCCCCAAAAATAGGATTGGCTAGTTGAATTGACCCATTTTCTATTTTTTTAGATTTTTTTGGAATTTTTGGAATTTATTTTAATAGTTTGCCCATGAGGGGCAAAATAGTCATTTGGGAGAAATCAAAAGGAAAGATCTTCAAAAGTAGGATTGGCCAGTTGAAATGACCCATCTCTAATTTTTGAGATTTTTTTTTTTGGAATTTTTGGAATTTTTCTGATTTTTTCCAATTTTTTTAGATTTTTTTTTTTATGAATTTTCCATTTTTTGGATTTTTTTAATGATTTTTTGATTTTTTTATTAATTTTCAAAATTTTTATTAAAAAATGATCCTGACCGGATCGGGTTAACCCGGCCCACGCCGTGTGAGTGCCCAACAAAAGTAAGAGAAGATGTCGTTGCTTTATTCATTTTCTCAAAAGTGTTCCTTTTCTTGAAAATCAACTTTTTTTTGGGTCTCAAAAGTGGTCCAAAAATGTTCTCGGGAGCATAATCAGAATCAGAGTCATTTGTGTTACGAAACATGTTTCTAATTCTTTTTTGTTCCGAGGAACATAAACGTTACCAAACAGACCTTTAGAGAAAAGTTGGTTGGTCACTCATGAAAATTGGTACTTTACATTGACCGGTAAGGAAATAATAGTACGTAAGTCAAAACAAAAGTGATTGGTAATATACTCAAATTATCCTTGAAATTGGAACTATTTTCCAAATATATTCTCTAGAAAATTTTAATTTTAGCACGCATTTAAGTTTGTTTTTTCATTATACTTTACTTTAGAAAATTTTAATTTTAATGCTCCAATTCCCGCTTGAATCCAATGGTGCCACATGGGCGCAACCTTTAAGGAAATTTTGGGCACAACTTTGGAAAATTTTTTTTTTTTGGTTAGAGCACAACTTTGGAAGTTGAAAAAATGGTTTCTAGAGAAAATTTATAATTTTTTATTTATTCTTTGACTGGGTTGACGAACCAGGGGCTTTTAGCTCTCTAACTATTGGTTCACCTAACTCGATTCTCTCAATATGATGACATGAGAATTGGGTAATATGCAATGTCTTATAATAACTATATTGAGGTAGACAAAATAACGATCTAGGAAAAATTTCACATTTCGTAGATTTTATTTGGCAAAATAACAACCACATATACTTCTTTTCAAATTTTACCGGAGCATAATAACAACCTTTATATAAGAAATATATTTTCAAACAACCAAAGCAATCTAGCAGCATGACAACTCTAATTTTATCTAAAAAGGAGAAATTGGAAGAAAAGACCAAGGGTTAGTATCTATTAAGCTAGAGAGATTTGAAAATAAAGAGAGAGAGAGAGATCACTTATCTTGAGGAGTGAGGATTCCTATTTATAGAAAAAAAAAACTGAAACAATAGGGAAATGACGTGCAAAGCAAAAGAAATAATGCGCAAAGCTAATGGGCTGTTAAGAAGGTCTAGAGCCGCAATGGAAAAGGCCATTTGAGCCTTGAACAAGACAAGTGGGTAGCACTCTATAGCCCGAGGTCAGCACGTGCTCCGATGGCCAATTGGGATTTTGTTCCCTACTGCCAGGTTGAAGTATCAAACGGGTGGGTTGGATTGGGTTTGGGGCGAGCCGCATATGATCCGACCCATAGTAACTTATTTAACCCATTTTGACTTATTTTCACATAGTACAAATTTAATGACCGATATCCGACTCATATTTCTTACAACATTTCTAAATTTAACCAAATCATATAATACTTCTAATAATTTGATAAGAAAATGATGTTACTAAAACACTTTTATGCAATACAAATTTAGTAAATTTTTTCATTTTTTTTTTACCTTTTTAAAGATTTTTTTTTAATTTTAATTTTAATTTTAATTTAATTTTTATTTTTATTTTTTCCTCCCTCCATTTGCTACTCCTCCTCTGTTCGTCGGTTGGAGGGCTTCAGCGACGGTCGGTAGCCCAGCAACCAGCCGCATCCCGGAGACCCACGCTCGGCCGATCTAGGAGAGCATGAGCTCACTTGAGGTCGACGAGCTCGAGGCTTGCCGGATCCAATGCTTGAGGCCGGATCTTGTGGCTCTCGCTTGTCTCCTGGTTTGAGCCTCCCTACATCTACCATGTCATCAATGGCATCATAGTCACCATCGCTACCTCCTCCAAGCTCCAAGGCAACCGCCATGAGGAGGAGAAAGTACAGGTGATCTTCCTATGTGTTCGTCACTCTCGGCTTCGGTGACGAAGAAGGAAACAGAGAAGAAAACCGTAATGGCTTCTGATCATGGGTGTGGACTTGTAGAGTTTAAAAAAGGGTTAAAATATGGGTCAATAGAGTGATCCATATTTTAACCTGTTTTTTGGGCTTCAGTTTTTTTCAATCCATTTTAGCCCATTTTAGAAAAAAGTGAGTTATCCATGTAGAATGGGGCCTCCTCAAACTAAGTCATAAAATGGGTACATGACCCATATTCCCGGCTTTGCGGCTAGGCCGTCTTCGGTAACTAGAGAAGTTATGCACATTTGAATAATCATGCTGACCGTCTTAAAAATTTTGTTACAAAATGATATAATTATGTACGATCAAATTCAAAACCTTATCAAAATGATATAATTAAGTTCCTTCTTCAAGATTGTGCATGAGCCCCCAGCAAAAGGTGTCAAAGCCCTAATTCTTCAAGAAACTCTCTATTTCTTGACAAAAAACCTTGATCTCTAGAGTCGATCCGATACGTGCGTAGATAGAGAGAGCGATAGTCTATTTGTTTGGAAATACATTCGGGTGCTTATCGGAGCCAATGGAGTACGCGAGATTGGCCCGGCTCAAAGCCGGTCAACCGGCCCATTGGCCACGAGAGGTAAATCTATTGGGCGATTGGATTGAAAAACTCAAACAAGAAAGCCCAACCTGTTAATTTGGTGACTAATCCTCCCAGCTCGTGTGGAATCTCTTATGTTCAGATGCCCTTCAACTATGTTTTAGTTGTTGTTTTTAATGAATGAAGCAGATGTTTCTACTAAAGAGAAAAAAGTTCCTTCGCTAAGTCAATTTGATTTTATTAATGAAAACTTATTGACAACGGCCCAAAAATTTCTAAAACTTCAATTTTAAACTTTTTAAATTTCTTAAAAAATAAATTTTAATTATTAAAAGTATTATTTATTTTTTAAAATAAAAAAATTATTATTTATTTTTTACTCCAATGGTCGGAGACGGTGACTCGGCAGCGGTGGTCACGGTGGTGGTTGACGGCGGGGGGTGGGGCGGGGCGGTGGTCGGCTATTGGGTACGGGGTTGGCGGTGGGTGGTGATGGCGATGGGTGGCGGCGGAGGCAGCGCCGGTTGGCGATGGCGACGGTTGGCAATTGGCGGTGAGGGGCAATGGCGGGCGGTAGTGGCGATCGATGATGGGCGGCGGCGGTGTTGGTTAGTGATTGGCTGCGGTCGTCGATTGGAGATGGTGGTCACGGGCGGCGGTCGGCGGTGATTAGTGGTGGATAGCGACCGGTGGGTGGTGATAGTGAGCAGCAGTCAACGGAGGTTTGTGGTGGGCGAAGACGGGCAATGGTCGATGGTTGACGGTGGTTGAGGGTGGCGATGGGCTGTGGCGGGCGGTGGTTAATGATGGGTGGCAACAAAGGCGGATGGGGTTAAAAAGAGGATGGGGCGTATTGAAAAGAGGATGAGACGAGCTTCGGTTAAGAAGTAACTTTTTTTAACTTCTCAAATTGGGAAAAAAATAACTTCAAAAATGAAAATTCACTTTAGAAAAAGAAATTTCTTTCAAAAGTAAACATTTTTACCAAACGGATTTACGCTTCAGAAGTTAAATTACTACATAAATTTTTGCTCCAGAAGTGCTTACGGAGCAGAAATCCACTTCCAAAAGTGCTATCATGCGCACCCTAAACATAACCTCTCCTCTTTGTAAGGTTCATTTCAACAAATAATTCGTGCGACCAGCACATACCGAGAGCTCGTTGCCATACCCTTGTTAGGAATATATAGCAGCTCAAAATTGGATATAATCAAGAGTAGGCTTTCGTATGCAGTTCCCTAGATTAATCGATCACATATATATATATATATATATATATATATATATATATACTCAATCTCTTTAAATATGATATGTTGTATTCACAATTATGATTACACAAAACAATCATAATTGACCGGTCTGTGAATACAAAACTATAATGTGACTCAAAGTGTAAAATGATCTTCCTCTTCCCTTAAACCTCTCAATCTCGGTTCAACTCGCTTTTATAGAAATATCCCATTAGATCGAATCAATCTCATGACCATTGGCAACATCTTAAGATAACAAACACTAAACTGAAATATTAAGAAAAAGTAAGAGTTGTGAGGGCACTAATGAGGAATAGTTATCCTTGAGAGTTTCACACGGCTAAAAAGTTAAGATCAAAACTTTTGCTAACTTTCATTAGTTGACTCATGCATACATAGTATGAAATACGTATCACGGTATTCTCTCTTTTTCTTGGAGCGTATGACTTTTCACATAATTCCATATAAATGATAGTTCGGACATGCTCAATGTCTAACTTGAGTTCACATATCTAATATGTTTAAAGCATCCATCAGAGCTCACATTTTGCAATAAGGACGTATAAAGTGAAATATGTGGGTTATTTCACTTTTAGACATTATCAATATTAAGTCAGCATCTTAACATTCTGTTAAGGTGATATATGTATTTTAAGCTTAAGCTCTCAATTATCACCAAGATAACAAGCTCAAAACCGCATCATCTCTATTTATCAAGCAAGAAATATAAGTAATTACCCGTGTGAGTGGGCTAATTTCTTATCTATCCCACATACCTTCTCATCATAAAGCACTGAGCTTTAACACCCATAAAAGATATAAAACTCATAGGTAATAATAATGACAAGCTTCATCAATAGTGAACATTTAGGGAAAATACAATATCCAAGAAATCATATTCTACGCAGTCCTAGAGATCTTACATGACTATGGAGAACATCTCTAGGAATCGGTTTCGTTATTGGATATGCTAACATTCTATTCATAGATACATATTGTATGTTCACATCCTTTAGTGCAACATGTCCTTATCATAGTTATATTTAATGCCTATGTCTTTGGTCTTATAATAGAACTTGGGATCTTTGGTATAAGTTATTGATGCTTGGCTATCACAATATACTAATACTGGATTTGCAGCGTTATTAGTAATCTCTAAATGATCCAAAAATCTTCCAAGCCAAACACCCTCTTGTGATGTTGCTGAAAAAGCTACGAACTCGGCTTCCATGATATATAAGGCTGTACACTTATGCTTCTTACTAGTCCAATATATAGCGCCATTATTCAGTAAGAACAAACTTTTAAAGATAGATTTTCTCTCATCTATCTCCTCCCTAGTTAGCATCAGTATAGCCCTCAATAGACATGGCCAGGTCCAAGGAACCCCCGCTTCTAGTTCCTCGAAAAGGTGGAACCGGAACCCGCCCTTGAAGGGGCTGGTTCCGGTTCCATTTTTTAAATTTAATTTTTAAAATAATAAATAATGAAATAAACATAATAAATTATCAATTATAATCAAATTGTACATTGTAATAAAATTTGGGGAAAAAAAGAGAGGAGGAATGGGCTTGAACTTAATGAATTATCATTAAGCGCCTACATATCTTCTTGGGGATAGAAGAATCAAAGCCAATGTAGTTCTTTTACCTTTGATAACCCCAACTTACCTCATCATCAATCGTCGCTACCTGTTGTGGTACCCGTGGCGATGGTATCTCCACAATCCTCACTAAATAATTCGTGTTCTCGATCCAGCTCTTGGTGTTGAAATCTAGCCTTTGTCCAATCATTGACACAAGTTTGAGTTTCCACAGACTCCGGACTTAATATTGAATGGCGAGAGTCCAAAACTAATCCTCCAGCGCTAAATGTTTGTTCAACCGCAACCGTTGAAAAAATGGTTGCTAATATCTAACGAGCGATGATGGCGAGAACTGGGTAATCGATTAAGTGATTCTTCCACCACTCCAGGATTTGGAAATCTACACTATGTTCGACATCACGAAACTGAAATTGAGTAGTTAAATATTTTTCTAATTCAGAAATATTACATGTTGCCCATTTTTAATTTTTTTTTGTCTGCTTTTGAGCATATTGTACCCTCTACTAAGTGAACCACCAGCTTGACTTCGTAAGGCAGTAGATTGTAAAGATCCACAATCACTTAAACCATATCTACTACAAAATTCTCCATATAATATTACTATAGATTCTTTAACCTCTCTTTGTATATTTGAAATATCTATTGCATCTTCCAAATGTAAACAATCGTAATAATACACATTCAGATAATTTAGTAAACCATCTAATTTAATACGTTGATAAAAAACAATACCAACTAAATATACAAGAGGAATTTTGAAATAATAATGCAACCATTTTTCTCACATTACTAAAATAGTCCGAGCTAATTCAGTATCTTTTTCATATTCACTAAAAACACCACCAATATTAACACATTCTATTAAAAATAAATGCGTAGTAGGATAATAAATACCAGATAAAATATTAGTAGCATCATTAAAAATTTTCAAAAATTCTAATTTTTTTTACAAACGTTCCAATGTTGCGGAAGTAAAGTAATTTCAGGAATATTTTGTGATATAAATATACATAATAAATCTTTGTAATAAAAAGTTTGACGAAGCAACTCGTACGTAGAATTCCAACGAGTCGGAATATCTTTTGGAAACCTTTTTGCCCTTCTCTCGGGTTGTTTACAAAATTTTCCCCGTGCTTTCATAAAATGGACACGACTCCATAAACATTTAATTGCACCTTTTATTGGGGCGAGAGAAGTTTCAAGATTTCATAAACCATCTTGTACACATAAATTTAAAACATGGCAAACACATCTAATGTGAAAAAATTGTCCACCAAAAAAGGGTTACAAATTTTTTCTAATTCGGAAATGGAAGCGGTATTTACGGTGGCATTATCAAAACCAATTGAAAATACTTTATTTATCAAATTATATTATTCTAAAAATTACCTAATTATTCTATAAATATTATGAGCCGAATGCTTTTCATTAAAAACTCGAAATTCAATAGGTCTTTTTTGAATAGTCCAATCGTCACATATCCAATGACATGTGACACCCATATAAGAATGAATTTGCCAAGGATCACTCTAAATATCGCTACCTAAATACACACGTCCATTGAATTCCGCAAAAAATTTTGCCAAAGATTTTTTTGCTTTTTATAAAGATGCAAAAGTTTGCATTTAAGAGTAGTTTTCGGAATAGTTAATGCTTGCGGAACCAACGCGGTATTTATCAAATATTTCAAATTAAAATATTTACCAGTAGTAAACAAAGCATGATCAAGGGCAACATATTCAGCTAATATTTGTTTATAAAGTGTATCAGTGTAACGGAATAAATGATGAGTATTAGGATTGTGATACTTAGAAATTTGTTGTTGCCTAGTGTCGATCCCCGCTTGCGTTGGATGTTTTTTCGCCAGATGCCAACGGAATGTTCCGTAGCCGTCTTCTTTGTTAATCCTCACTTACCTTCGCTTTCATCATATACCTAATCGAAGTGCAGCCACAAGTCGGATGTACTCTCTCGGTCCTTTCATTCCAACTCATTTGCCGTCGACGTTTCCTCGACACCGGTAGAAGGATGAAGACTTTCTTGTGTTGGGACGTGCTCGACGTTCGGAATGAGAACAACGTTGATATTATCGTCGTCGTCTTCCCAATATGTATACTCACGAGGATTATATCAAGGAATAGGATACTCATAATCTCCCATCGCCATCTTGGCTTTTCCAGTATTTCTACTTTCACTTGCCATTTTTGAGAGAATTGAGGCGGGAATGATAGAATTGAGAGGGTTGAGAGAATTTGAGAGAATTGAGAGAATTGTTGAGAGGATTTGTGAGAAAAATGAAAGGGGGAGGATAGGTATTTATAGAGAAGGGGAGGGTTATTTAACTTTAAAAAAAAATTAATTTTTTTTTGTCGAAGCAACGGTGCAACGGCCTAAAGAGCCGTTGGGGCCCTTTGGGGGAAAGAGCCCAACGGCTCTTCCCCCACCCCCCCTCGGCCCCCCTTTTAAAAAAAAAAAAAAAACGGGTCCGAATAATGGGCCAAGTCAACGGGTCGGTTCCATTTGGCCACGTCTAGCCCTCAAGGTGTAGATCACTTCCTTGATTACTCAAAAAATAATCAGCAGTAGCTATCGGATACCTCGGGATTCTCTTGACGACAATCCAATATGCTTGACTTGGATTTAATTGGTATATGCTTATCATTCCGACTGCAAAATAAATATCATGTCTTGTCCACATCATACATCGAACTTCCAATAGCACTCGCATAAGGAACATTTTCAATTTGTTCCTACTCCCGTGGAGTCTTTAGACATCTTCTGCGACATAAACATTTACCTTTTGCAATAGGAGTATCAACGAGTTTATAGTGCTGTATACAAAATTGTTGAAAGACTTTATTTATGTACGTCTCTTGCGAAAGAGATAACAATCTTTTTGAATGATCTCTTGAAATCTTAACTCCAAGAATATATGCAGGTTCGTGCATATCTTTCATCTTAAAATCGAAAGATAGCCAACTTTTGACTATTGACACCTAAATTTTGACTAACCCTTTCAGACATTTATTTTTGCATGAGAAATTAAGAATTAATTTAGTTCCTATAAAAAATAATTAAATCAATTTTTTATTTTAATTTTAGAATTTAATTGGATCGGAGGTGGGCTTTAAGCTTAAATTCATGAGTGGCAAAGCCGAGCCCACTTATATTCGGCCAAGGCATTTGGGGGTGTACCAAATTTTTATAAAGCCATGAGGCCCACATTGGCTATAATTTAGCTCGTTTTGTTCATTTAAATGATAAAAGCTTCTAATTAATTAATTATTAATTGATTAAAGCCTAAAGACTAGCCCATAAGGGAGGTGTAAAATTTGGCGGACCCATTGAACCAGGCCTAGCCGAAATTTTTTATCATAATTAAAGTCAATTTAGCCCTTCAAGACTTAATTCAAGTCATATTTCGATCCCTAAGATCTATTTTGCAAAATCAAAGAAACTTGAATCCTAAGCTTGCAAGGTTATTCTATATAAATATAGAGCTATACCTAGAGTTTTAGGCATCAACAATTGTCCTCAGAAATTTTAGACACACTTGAGAAGAGAAAAACTTGAGAGAGAGGGGATGACCGAAACTCTCCCACATTCAGCGAGCTACTTGCTGTCACCGAGAAGTATTTTACTTCTTTGCTATTCCCTGTTCGGCCCTTGAATCGGTTGCTTTTCGGTGCCGGCTCCTTCATGGTTTCAGCCTTGCTTCATCTAGCTCATCGGTGGTCACTTTTGGAGTCCTTTTTCCTATTGCTCGGGCGTGAAGTGGTTACAGCTTTGTCACTTGTTCCGTTGTTGTCCAAGTTATTATTTGATGTTACAATCTGCTCGTGCTTCTATTGCTAATCTGATGGTTCCGCCCTACCATTCGAGGCGGATTCTGCTTTTGTCCGTAGCGTTGTTGTCCCTAGAGTCTTTGAATATACCTTGTTCAGCCTCGACAATTTTCGCTCTGTTCCTGGCTCAACTACTCAAATTTGTTTGAACCGAGGAGCAATTGCTCAATACTTCCCCGTTGTAGCCACCGTCCCCCTGAACCAATCCGTAACGGCTTCATTGCATTCTATTGCACGTCCGAGGAGTCCTTTCCCTAGCCATCGTTGGAGTTAGTGGTGGCAAGTAGACATGGCCACGAGCCGGGAATCGGCCCGTGGAAGAACCGGAATTGGCCCGTTGACCACTGGGACAGGCGGTTTCGAATCGGAACCGACCTGGCCCCTCATGGGCCGATTTCGATTTTAAAAAATTCGGAACCGACCCAAAAGAAAAATAAAGGGGGAATTGGGGAAAGAGCCGTTAGCTCTTTCCCTCCTCTACCCCACCCCCGAACTCCCCCTTATGGCCGTTGCAATTATGAAACCCCCCTGCCACTTTTTTTTTTTGCCTCTAAATTTCCTATGAATACCATTCCCTCTCATTTCATTTTTTCTTACAATTTCTCTTAAATTCTATCAAATTCTCTCAATTCTCAATTCTCTCAAATTCTCTCAATCCGCTCAATCCCGGCTCAATTCTATCAATTTTTTGAAAAAAAAATGGCAAGTGGAAGCGGAGCCGGTGAAAGGGGAAAGAGCCCGATGCCGATGGGGATGGGGGAATCGATTATCCTTAACCTCATGATCAATACGATCCTCGTGAGTTTACATGTTGGGTAGACGATGATAATATCTACTATGTTTCCAACGTCGAGCATGTCCCAAGGCAAGAAAGTCTTCATCCTCCTACCGGCGTCGAAGAAACGTCGACAGCAAAAGAGCTGGAACGGTAGGCCCGGGAGAGTACAACCAACTTATGACAACACTTCGACAAGGTACATGTAAGTAGAGATAAATACAAGATAAATTGTAAATATTGTACGAAATCATACAATTTTAATAAAAGGAGACGGTTATGGAATATACCGTCGACATCCGACGCAAAAACATGCAACGCAAGCGAGGATCGACACTAGGCAACAACAAATTTTCAGGTACGTCAATCCTAACACTTCTCCTTTATTTCGTTATAGTGTTGAACTTTATAAAGAAACATTAGTTCAATATGTTGCCATTGAACATTTACCTTTTACTACTGGTGAAAATTTTGGTTTGAATTTTTTTATCAACACCGCATGTATTCCACAAGCAAAACCTGTTCTGAGAACTACTCTTAAACGCGAACTTTTTAGGGCGTATAAAAAACAAAAAAAGGCTTTGCAAAACTGTTTTACGGATTTCAATGGATGTGTGCATATAGGTAGCAATATTTGGAGTGATCCTTAGAAAATTCATTCTTATATGGGTATCACATGTCATTGGATAGGTGACGATTGAAACATTAAAAAAAGAGTACTTGCATTCTAGTGTTCGATGAAAGGCAAACCGCCAATAATATTTATAGAATAATTAGACAAGTTTTAGAAGAATATAATTTGATTAATAAAGTTTTTTCAGTTGGTTTTGATAATGCCGCGTCAAATATCGCTTCCATTCCCAATTTAGAAAATATCTGTAAACCCTCTTTTGGCGGACAATTTTTCCACATTAGATGTACTTACCATGTTTTAAATTATGTGTACAAGATGGTTTACGAACTCTTGAGGCTTTTCTCACCCTAATAAATAGAGCAATTAAATTTTTATGGAGTCATCCCCAAGTTATGAAAGAATGGAGCCGATTTTGTAAATCATATGACAAAAATCAAAAAGATTTTCAAAAGATGTTCCGACTCGTTTGAATTCTACCTGCGAGTTGATTCATCAATCTTTTGCTTATAAAGATTTATTATGTACGTTTGTTTCAAATAATGTTTCCGAAATTAATTTACTCCCTCAAGATTGGGTTGTTTGCAAAAAAAGAAGAAGATTTTTTTAAAGTTTTTAATGATGCAACTTATACTTTATCTGGTGTTTATTATCCTACTATGTATTTATTTTTAATAGAGTGTGTTAGCATTGCTGGTATTTTTTGTGAATATGAGCAAGATGTTCAATTAGCTCCGACTATTATGGCAATAAAAGCAAAATGGCTGCATTATTATGCCTGCATTCCTTTTATTTATTTGGTTGCTATTGTTTTCGATTCACGTACTAAATTAAATGGTTTGTATGATTATTTGAATGATTATTATTATGATTGTTTACATTTGAATGAAATAGTAGATATTAAAACTATACAAGTAGAGGTTAAAAACGCTATAGTAGCATTATATAATGAATTCCGTAGTAGATATGGTTTAGGTGATATTGGATCTTCTCAACCTAGTGGTTCACAAAGGGAGGAGAGTGGTAGATTTAGTAGAGGGTACAATATGCTAATTAATAGATAAAAAAGATAAAAAAGAGCAATAAGTAATATTTCCGTATTAGAAAATTATTTAACCATTGCTTTTAAGTTTCGTGATTCCAAACACAGCACATATTTCAAAATTCTGGAGTGGTGGAAGACTCATTCAACCCAATTCTCAGTCGCCGCTCTCATCGTAAGATAGGTGTTAGTAACCCTTCTTCAACGGTTGCGGTTGAACAAGCATTTAGCGCTGGAGGATTAATTTTGGACAATCACCGTTCAAGATTAAATCCGGATGCTGTAGAGGCCCAAGGTTGTGTCCATGATTGGACAAAGGCTAAATTTCGACAATAAGAGTTGGATCGAGCCGACAAATTCTTCAATGTTGATAGTGGAGATATTACCGCCACGGGTACCACAACCGATAGCGACGATTGATGATGAGGTAAGTTGGGGTTATCAAAGGTAAAAAAACTACATGGGCTTTGATTCTTCTATCCCCAAGAAAATATGTAGGCGCTTAATGATAATTCATTAAGTTTAAGCCCATTCCCTCTCCCTTTTTTTCCCCATAAATTTGATTACAATGTACAATTTGACTATAATTTATAATTGATAATTTTTTATTTTTTATTTTCATAATTTATTATTTAAAACTATATTTTAAATTTGGAATCGAAATCGGGCCTTGAATCGGCCCGGAACCGGCGATTCAAAACCGGAACAGCCCCTTCAAGGACCGGTTTTGGTTCCATCATGGCC
Organism: Rhodamnia argentea; assembly: GCF_020921035.1. NCBI lineage: Eukaryota > Viridiplantae > Streptophyta > Magnoliopsida > Myrtales > Myrtaceae > Rhodamnia > Rhodamnia argentea. Next base: position 13,419,863 of record NC_063157.1, on the reverse strand, counting down.
ACGAACCGGAACCGCCGGTTCACGGCCCGTGGCCTTGCCTAGTGGCAAGTACCGAGCCACCGTTGGAGCCATTGGTGACTTGAAGCCTCAGCCTTGCCACACCCTACATTGTCCGGCCATGATCCTCGAAGATTTCCTCCTAGCTTGGTGTCCAAGTTTTCACACAAGTTTCGTGCAAGTTTCCCACAAGTTCAAATTAGGAAAGTACAAATTTTGCAAGATAAGGTTTGTTTTCTATCTTGAATTAGATATTGTCTTGCTTAATTTGGTTAATTTGTATATAGCTCGGCATATCTTGTTATTGGAAGATTGTAAGTTAAAATTGGATTTTGGATGTCATTGAAAAATTCTAAAATATATTCACTTGCCGCTTCGAGGAGATAGCATATTGGGATTTAATTCTTACAAAAATCTTGTGATATATCATTTGCCTAATTAGAACAAATCTAATTTTTTTTTAATATACTCAAGATATTCACAATGTAATTTATTAGGAAAACTTCTCAATCCGCAATCTCATATATGGAAATAAGTTTATCTATTAGGCTTTAGATAAAATTATTTCTATAGTGGTTGTTTCGAATTTTTAGTATTGATCTATAAAGTTTTAGATCGAAACATGATTCGGAAGCAATAGCGGTAATTATCCTTTAATTAAAAGCTTTGCAATTTCAATTTAAATACATATCACAAAAAAAAGAAAAAAGATTCTAATGGTTCATCTTTTAATTTATCTGACAAATCAAAGAAAATTAAAAAAAATGTTGCGAGATATGATTTCTTAAAAAACACGACTTATCGGTGTTTTTTAGAATGATAGGATTTTCTAAAAATCCTATCTAATGGATCACATTCAATGAATAAAATTCTTTTGAATCCACTTTAAAAAAATGTAGCCATAGGGTTAAAAGATTTTTCTAAAATTTTTGGTGTTTAATGCAAATCAAATCCAAAACTTTTAAGACAATCTGGAACCAATTCACTCTCATTTTCCATTTTTTTTACTTTGAAAATACATAAAAGTAAAAAAAAAATCATAAAAAGAAAACCAAAAGAATGAACCTTTGAACTTCAAGTTCGGATTCAACAAAATTGCCAAATTAAAAATTTTCTTGAAAATTGATGCTGAAATGGAATTAATTGAAAAATTAATGTAACCAAATCCCCAAACTTAAAATCTCTAGTTCATAAAAAAAATAAAGTAGTTTTCTACTGCTATTTTATTTAACTTTCTAATCAACCTTTTAAAAAGATTAGTGGCGGCTCCGAGAAATTAAATATTTTTTGCAAGATCACTTGAACCATAAGCCATAATTTGGTAGAACTTGAGAGAGTTGAGCAAAGTTAATTAATCTAATTAATTGATTTGGTAATGCTTTAACCTAAAATTGAAAATTTTAATTTTAGGTCTCGACATTGACTATCTTGATAAACATCATATTGTTTTCAGCAATCAACATATCATCAACGTATAATGATAAGATCATACATTGATATTTGGATCTTTTGATATATACACAATTATCCTCATTAATTATTTCAAAATCATATGCCACTATGGCATTATGAAAACATATATATCAAACATAATTTTGTTCTTGGCCTTCTAAAACAAATCCAATGGGTTGTTCTATATAGATTACTTCTTATAATTCTCCATTGAGAAAAATAGTCTTTACATTCATTTGATGTAATTCAAGATCCAAGCTTGCCACTATTGCCAGAATAAGGTGAATCAAAGTAAACACACTATAGGAGAAAATGTATCTTCATAATCAATTCATTCCTGTTGATTATACCATTTCACCACAATGCGGGCCTTATACCTCTCAATCGAGCAATCGGCTTTATGATTTATTTTGAGAACTCACTTGTTCCTAATAGCTCTGCATCCTTTCTAAAGATCAACCCATTTCCCAAATTTGGTTTGATCTCATCACCTCTATTTCCTCTTCCATTGTTTTCATTCACTTTTCCTTATTAAGGCAAGATAGAGCCTCATTTACATTCCTCGGCTCATCCTTTTCTTGTGAACGACCATGAAAGCTTCATCTTCAATTTCAAAGCATCGAAGGGGAATGCTTTTGCGACTTGTTTGTCGTGTAGAAAATTGTACCCTTGGTACTTCATTCTCTATTATGCTCCTACTTGGATCGGATAACGATGGCATTGTCTTATCAAGTGCTTGCAATTAAAACTGGTTCTAAACATATTCATGTGACATCCCAATTTTTTTGTTTATCCATTTAACGAGTGAAGCGGATAAATTATAACGGCGATAATTGTGGGATCACAATTAAAAGGATTTTAGTTGAAGGCGCGGTAATTATTAGATCGAATAGGGCAATGGGCGCTTGCATAGTTGTGCCAACTTCAAGTTGATCCCTTCCTCCATTATGTTCATCTTCATTTCTGCCTGTTCTATCTCAAGGCAAGTTAGATGGAATTTCTTGTTCATATCATCCCTTAGATTCTCAGTTAACAAAGTCAAATTGTCCTTTCATCTCAAGTATTTGGACATAGAGCTTAGTCTTCAGTTTTTTCATATTGTCTTTGGATTCTCCTTGCTTGAGCAAAATGTCCTATAGCTTCTCCGAATCTGAATACTCTTCTTGATTCTCACGAGGCTTATCTTCATAAAATGACTTCCCCTGAGTCCCGACTCTTTTCTTGTGTTGAATTTCATTGTCTATCTTCTTGTTCATTTGGGCAGCTAGTTTTTTCAAAACTTTTATCCCTACTAAAATGTAGCTAGGATCTAGCTTTTGTTCCTCCACTACCATCCTTGCATATTCTGCTCATGCCATAGCTTGCCCATTCTCTTGATAAAATTTTAGAAGATCTTGAACACAAAAATCTTCTAAGTCGAAGTCTTTAGAATTCTGATCTTCTACGTTATGAGCATCCTTCCCTTTCACCAAGGAAATCTTCAATTCTTTTTCGGTTAGTTTGGATGCAAATTCTAAAACTTCCTCTTCAGAAGTAAATCCATTATTCTTGATTAATGCTTTCACAAAATTTTGATGTCCTTCTCCCAATCTTGTATTACGAACAACTTTCACGACAGCTCTAGCAAGTTTGATTTTTCTTTCTAGATAAAAGACAACTTGCTCAATAGAGAAAGAATGTACCAAATTTACAAGCTGTTCGGTCTCCTGTTTCATCCGGTGCATAAGGAATAGGTGTTAGGATAGATATAGAAGGCACCAAATCTATAGGAAATTTGACCAAAACAAGCTTGGAAAACTGTTCTAGCCTCTGATTAGTGGCAACTCTAAAGTTCTTCACCTTCTTGCCCATGTGTTCCACTTTCAGAAAGACAAGCCATTTTGTCTTTCATTTGATCAATTTCCTGAAACATGGTCTTGTACAAGTCCTAAACTTATAGTTTCAATTCATTCTAAAAGTACAGAATGTCCTTGAGTAGTTCAGAGTCGGTGTTCTCACTCATCTCCTATTCTTCTTCTTTCGTCCGAGTTTCTATAGTGACAGTGACTCCCCCTCAAAGTGTGCTTCTTTTACTTCAGCAGGTTTCATTCCATCTCCAGCACCATCTTCCCTATTCTCATTAAGGAAGGCATGGTATTCATCAACCGTCTATTTGTGGTATATCTCTTATTCTTCTTCTTCTAACCTTGTTCTTTCGTGCTCTGCTTTCATAGCGGGTTCTCTTTCCTTCTGAATTTTTAGTCTAAATTGCTCAAGGGTGAGATGATCCTCATATGCTAAGTCATTCATAGTATGCTTTGAATGATCGGAGAAATTATTCAGATCTGTAGACCGATTGGAGCTCTAGGATCTCTAAGCTCCAGCCTGTTCGAGTGACGAGTGCTGGTTGAAGGTTTCTTTGCGATAGGGAAGCTTTTGGATGCCATGAAGGATTTTGAAGGGAGAATTCGAGGGATTTTAGAACTTATAAAGTTGAGTCGCAAGAGAAATTTGAGAGAAAGTGAAATTTTTGAAGAGAGATCTCGTATGAGATGAATGAAAATTGAGTGAAAATTAACTCTTCGGTTGAGGAATTAAAAGAATAACAAAGTAACACAAATTTGAAAATCCCTCTTTGACAGAAGGAAGATTTGATATTTTATTTCTAAATAAAGATTGTAATAAGTCACTTAAGAATATGCTAAAGATACTCAAAACATTTGAGGTACGATTTCCAAAAGTAAAGATTTGAAAGCACCGAATCTTTGCAAGCGAAGTTTTAAAAGAAACGATTGCTCTGTGCAAGACTTTTGTCTTAACCAAAAAACGAAACCGTGTTTAGAAGGTTAAAAGATGTTAGATCAATTTTCCAAAAGTGAAGATTTGAAAAGATATAAACTAAAATAATTTTGGAAAAGAAATATTTACACAATTCAATCACGATAATCACATCAATCACAATATTTCTCTGAATATTAAAAGATTGGGAATGTGTGTACCTTATTTTTGCCAAAAATAACTACTTACATGCCAAAAATTTGAACGATCAAACCTGATGTGAGTGTTGTCCAGATGATGACCTTCTAGATGATGCATTAATCCAGAGGTTCCTTTTAAGCATTGTGGCTCCTCAAATGATACTTTAGTTGCATATACTTTCTTTAGATGTTGAATTTTGCTCGAAAGCGGTATTAACCTGTCTAGAAGACAACTTAAACAGGAATAGAAGTGATACCCAATTCTTGTTTAATAAATTCAAAGGAATTCTTTTCAAGAGATTTTAAATATATCAGCTAATTGAGATTTTGAATCAACAAATTGAATATTAATATCACCAATATGCGCGTGATCACAAATGAAATGATGCTTAATTTCAATGTGTTTAGCTCGAGAGTGCAGAATTGAATTTTTTGTGAGGTTGATTGCACTTGGTATTGTCACACTTGATTTCCACGTTTGATGCTTTAACACCAAAGTCCCTCAATTGTTGCTTCATCTATAAGATTTGAATAGGGAAAAGTACACTAGAAGTGTCATAACTTTTGTACGGCGTTCACTTGAGTGCCATAACTTTCAAAACGTTCATTTAAGTGTCATAACTTTCAAAAATCATTCACTTGAGTGCCATGTTGACGTGAACATCGAAAAAGTTAATGTGGCACATCGAAAAGCTGACGTGGCTCGCCGAAAAGCTGACGTGGCATGCCGGAAAAGTTGATGTAGCACTCGAGTGAACGATTTTGCTCCGATGTGGCACTCAAATGAACGATTTTGAAAGTTATGGCACGTAAGTGAACGTTTTGACGCTTATGGCACTCAAGTGAATGCTGTACACAAGTTATGGCACTCATGGTGTATTTATCCCATTTCAATACAACAACTCCATAATGCCACATATTCATCTTTTACTGTTGACAATGCCACAATGTTTTATTTCTTTGAGAACCAAGACACTAGCATTGATCCCATAAGTTGGCATGTTCCCGACGTGCTTTTCCTGTCTAATTGCAACCTGCAATATTAACATTTGAATAACCATATAATGTAAATTCTGATGTCTTTGGATACCATAATCCCAAGTTAAGATTGGTTCTAGTATATTTTATAATCTTTTTTACTGCAGAGAGGTGTGATTCCTTAGGATCCGATTGGAATTTGGCACACATACACCCATTGAAAATGATGTCGGGTCTAAAAGTAGTAAGATATAATAAAGAACCGATCATGCTTCTATATAACTTCTGATTAGCACGTTCACCCTATTCATCCTTATCTAGCTTGCACAAAGAAGACATTGGTGATTCAGTTTTTTAACAGTTTTCCCGACCAAATTTTTTCACGATTTTCTTCTCGTACTTCTCTTGATATATGAACGTTCCCTATTTTATTCGATTCACTTGTAGTCTAAGGAAAAATGTTAGTTCTCCCATCATGCTCATTTCAAATTCACTCTGCCCGATCCGAGAGAAATTCTTGCAAAGTTTTTCTTTAGAAGAACCAAATATAATGTCGTCAACATATATTTGGATAAGCAAAATATCTTTATCTTCACTCTTGATAATAAAATTGTATCTACTTTACCTTTTTCGAAACCTTTTTCAATAAGGAAGTTACTTAACCTTTCATACTAGACTCGCAGTGCTTGCTTGAGCTCATAAAGAGCTTTCCCGAGTTTGTATACATGATCCGAGCTTTTGGATCTTCAAAGCCTGGAGGTTGTTCCACGTATACTTCTTCTTTAATGTAACAATTCAAGAATGCACTCTTGATATCCATCCGATATAGTTTGAAGTCGTTGTAGCAAGCATAGGCGAGTAGTAATCTCATAGACTCCAATCTTGCTACTGGGGCATTTGTTTCGTCGTAGTCAACTCTCTCTTTTTGATAGTATCCTTTTTCTACGAGCCTTGCCTTGTTTCTTGTAACTTTACTCTTATCATCCAACTTATTTCTGAATACCCATTTGTTTCAATAATTGGATGATCCTTGGGTCTGGGCACAAGTTCCTAAACTTCACCGAGTTTGAACTGATGTAGCTCTTGTTGCATTGCTTATATTCAGCTTTCTTTTGCAAGAGCCTCCTCAATTCCTTTAGGTTCAACTTCTGAAACAAATGTAAATGCGTTTATGGAATTTTTGGGTTTAGATCTGGTTCTAATCCCTTCTTCTTTGTCCCCAAAGACAAGATCCGTAGGATGACCGGATTTGTATTTCCAGTTCTAGTTGAATTTGTTAGTTTCATCTTTTGGAGATTCATTTGGATTTTCATCTTCACAAGATGTAATCGTCTGAGTTTCTTCCATGTTCTGAGTAGCTTCGCGTGATCTTGTGTCTTCGGATGTTGAGGTCTACTCGGATGATGGATTCTGCTTAGTTGATAGGTTACGCTCGGATGAAACAGTGATTTATGTGCCCGAGTTCCGAATATCATTTCCATCTTCAAACCTCACTTCATTGATTCCTCAGCTATTGTTCCTTTTCCAAATGACTTTCACTTTTTTATTTTTGCTAGGCAATACTTGCAAATAGGCATATCGAATTTTTAAATATTGCCTAATAAGCCCTCTTTGGCTAATCTATTTATTTGATGTTGGCCAATATGACCAAGTTTAGCATGCCACACATTCACATCATTATTACAAGAGTTGGAAGATGTAAAGAAGGCATAACAAATATTCAAATTACTATTTTCAACATCTAGTACAATAAAGCCATCTAGGAAATAGCCGGAACCATAAAAACTTGTACCAAACAATAATTCCACACCATTATCATGAAAATTCAATCTAAAACCAAGTTTAACTAACACCAACACAGAAACCAAATTTCGATGAATCTCCGGAGCATACAATACATCATGCGGGAATAAGGTGCGACCACCGCACATGTTCAATTGACAGGTGTCAATCCTTTTAACTTCCACTCTGAAATTGTTCCCAACATAAATCCACTTTGCTCCATGTAGAACTTATCAGAAATCCACAAAGGCATTTCTGTCCTTGGCTACATGGTCTGTGGCTCTTGAGTTTACAATTCACAAAGACGAGATTCGGTAGAAATATTGAAATCGATACATAAGTAACACTCTCAAATGTACAAAGAGTTTCCACCTTTTTTGGCTCACCATGGTCTTGAGTAAAGTGACCCTTCTTGCCATAGTTATAACACTTTACCCTTGAAATGTTCTTCTTCAAAGGATGCTTTCCTTTTCCATGCATGTTAAGCTTTGGTTTCTTTTCAGAAGACTCCACTCATTTGCCTTTCCACTTTCCGAACCCACTAGGATGCTTGCACTTGGAGCCCGAAGCTTCGTGTAAGCTAGAACCAAAAAAGTACACATTAGTTTTTCACTTAGTTGCTAGAAGGTGGTCCTCCTCTATTTCAAGGTGGCGCATGGCATCATCAAATATCTTAATGTTCTCATTGTGGGTTAGGTGAACCTTCATATACTCCCAGCTATGAAGTAAAGAACGGATCACTACATGTACTTGTTGCTCGTCAAATAATGTATGTCTAGCATCCTTTAGCTCACTTATCATGTTCGACATATGACTTAGATGTTGTTTCATATTATGTCGGTGAGGAATTATGTATGTGTCAAACCCGATAGTAAGCCGCCTCGGCTTGGTGATCGATGTTTGCCCGAACCTAGCTGTCAATGCATCCCACATATCTTTGGCATTTTTGAAATGCTTGAACTCACACATAATGTCATTATCCATACTGCTTAGCAATGTAATGTGGGTAGTTGAGTTCTTCTTCCAAGCAACAAATGCATAATTGTCCCTTTTATGCTGCACAATGGTTCCATCCTCATGTTCTATCATGACTAGGTTAAGAGCCTCAAGTGCCTCTTATTCTTCTAGCACATATTGGATTTTCATATTCAAGATTTCGCAGTTCGCACCGTTCAACTTTTCACCCTTGTTGAGCTTAGCCACGATGTTCTAGGAAACCGATGCCATTGTATCTGAATACGAAGTTATTTAGACGTTTTCACACGAATTATTAATGCCTAACATTTGTGAATCTATTTTACACTAACTAATTACACTAATGAATAATTTCACATAAGGACAGAAATTCGAAAGTTCACTAGGTTCCCAATCACCATCTAAGAATCCTACTTTGAAATTTTCATTAATGCAATTATTTATATAAAATTGAGTTCATTAAAGTCACTAAAACTTTCTGGTACTCACCATTCAACCAAATAACACTACTCGGGCATCTATAAAATAAATCCCATACTACATTCACAACTAAATATTTCACAAAATATTTACAAAACAACATCAATGGGAAATATTCAGAGATTAACAAACTAAAAAACAAAACAACAATGTCGGATATAATAATGCTTCACAAAAATAAGAAATTACTCATCAAACTCGTCGTCATGAGGAATTTCCTTGAGATTACAAGGTGCCATAAACATGCTCTCGGGAAACCCTTGGGTTTATACTAAGGTGCATTCTATTTGCGCCATGACCCATTTAAGGCAAGGGTCAACGTCCTCGTTACCCCAGCTCTAGTGAACTATGTCAGGAAACTAATCCCAAACTTCTTATAAGACTAGGGGCCGACTCCCCATAAGTGATCCATGACTCCATGCCATTCCTCGGGAAGAGTGGTTTTCAAGGCTATGACCTTCATATCATCTTGCACAAGGTGACCCTTCTAAATGGTTTCTTGAATCATTTTGTTGACCATTATGATGTGTGACATCATGTCAACATGACCACCCCATCAATAGAGAGCTAACTCATTAATTTCTCGATCTTAAGAGTCTTTCCTTTTGCTGCCTTGTCCTTGGGCATATTGGCGTTCGCATCATATATGGCAACCTTCATGCAAGAAATGTAGAACAAGGGATTACTAATAATTCATGATGGATTAATTGGTAAAACATATATACCAACTTGTAGTAAATTTCAATAAAAACATATCGGTATAAAAAAACACCCCAATTTGACGGTTCACGCACCTTCATGCGCCCTCAGTAGTCGCTGCGCATAGGCTTCACGCGCTAGTCAACGCTAGTTAATGATGACCGGGTCATGTCCTGGGTCAGATCTTGGGTATCCGGTCGGGTTTGCCATGTCATTTACCACGTAAGTAGCCACATCAGCAGATCATGTGATACCAAGTCAACACACGTCATTGCCAAGTCGGCACGCACGTCGAGACTAAACGTCGCATGTGTTGCGCACGTGAGCACGTGACGCCTACGCGCACCGCCGTCCCTTGACGTGTGCGGCCTATTTCAGCCTCCGACGACGACGTTTGACTACTCGATAGACTCATATTGATGAGTACTATCACACCGTGCAATAACATTTCACTGTTACCGAACACATTTTTCTAGAAATGCCAAATAACGGATTGATGCAACGAAAACAGACCAAATCCGTGACAAACTTCAAACACTCATTTCGTAACATGGCATAATTGATTCAAACAATGTATAATGATTAGGAAAATAAGCATTTTGTGGCTCTGATGCCGATGAAGGAAACGAATTTCGATTTTAAACAAAAAATGTGTAGAAAACAAACGATAAACATGCTCAAGACGAAATCAAACTTATATCACTAATCGTCAATGAGTACGTCACATTTTGGGACATACCGTAATTGCCACAGATTAAGTGTTGCTTGCGGTCTTGAGAGATCGTTCGCTTCGATCGGGCATTCAAGATTGGAAAGGGAGCGCGCCGTTTCTTTTCTCTGTGTTTTTGTGTCGATACAAAAAACTGCCCGAGAGATCTTCTAACTGTTAGATATATTAAATATATTAGGACTAGGGTTTTTCCTTTAGTATATGTATTTACGTTTATACCCTTATTTGTATGTATACTTATATCGGCCTTGTGCCTAATTATAAATCAAGCATTCCATGATTCACTTCTCTAAATCTAACATGGTATCAGAGCTAGGGTTTGCTTTCTTGTGAGTACTGTACACTAATCAACGACTTCGTTTTCACGCCGGCTACGTTGTCTTCATCGGTATAGCTTCGCGATTGTCCGACTTTGTCTCACCCGATCTTCTTCGTCTTTCGCCTTGTTCTTACGATCGATCTCGGGTTCTATCTTCTTCACTCATATATATATATATATATATTTGCTTCCACTTTGATTTAGTGAACTCGGAATTAATGGCTGAAAGTGATCGGATTGATGTTAAGTTGGATGGCTCTAATTATGTTATTTGGAAACCCTCGGTGATGGCTGCTCTTGTTTATCGTGATTTATATGAGCATGTTGATGGTACTCGTTCTTGTCCTACATCTTTGTCCAATACCGCTGATCCTAAACCTAGTGCTGATCGGATTACGCGATGCGAATATGAAATTAGGGCTTGGCATGTTGCTGATCGGAAAGCATGGGCAATATTATTTGGTTCTATTAGCCCCGATCTTCGCCCCCAAATTACTCATATTGTTGGTGCAAAATAGTTATGGTATCAAATTGCTGAGATGATTACGCAAATAGGTTCCGTTCGTGTTTATTAGCTTACGCAGGAACTTCGTCGTGCCACTCGGGGCACACGATCAATTCGTGAATTTTATAATTATATGACATCTCTTTGGTCTCAACTTGATGTATTAGCTCGTCCAGCATGTCCCACGTGTGCTGGTTACGTTACTTGTGCTGCATTTAAACTTGAAGATCAAAACAAGAATCGTCTTTACGAATTCTTAATGCAACTTTCACCAGAATTTGAGGGAGTTCGGAGTTAGATTCTCTATCGTTATCCCGCACCATCTCTTTCGGATGCGGTCAAAGAACTTCAGGCCGAGGAAACCAAACGAGGAATTCTTGGTGCTCCTCCATCTCTAGATCCCTCTGCAATACTGGCCACCCCATAGCCTGATTTCCGGTCTGGCTCCTCTCGCCGTGGTGTTCAATCTGTCTCCTCTCAATGTGGTTTTCAATCTGGCTATTCTCGGCGTAGTTCTCAACGTGGTTCTCGGCGTGGTTACGTGCGTGACTCCCGGCGTGCCTCTTCTCGGCGAAGTTCACGTTTTTATTGTAACTTCTGTAAACAAAATGGACATACTGAGGATCGATGCTTTCGGAAGATGCGTGATCTTCCCGATGCACCCTCGCGCTCCGTTGGACCTGTCTCTTCTCCATCCGCGGATCGTGCCACTCCATCCTCATCTTCGGATGATCGTCTTGCTAATATTGAGGCTCGGCTTTCTCGTTTAGCTCGGCTTCATCTTGGTTCTTCTGGTGTATCCTCTATTTTGCTACTACCGCTGCTGCGAAATCCTCGAGTGATAGTTCTTCTTGGATTCTTGACTGCGGGGCCGCTCATCACATGATCGCCTCTGCTCATCATCTCACTCAGCAGACTACACTCAAAAATCCATAAGGGTTCTTTACAGCTGATGGATCCTCTATTACTACTACTATGCAAGGCCATCTTACTATCCTTGGCAGCTTTAATGTGTATAATGTGTTGCATATACCGAATTTAGCCCCGAATCTTTTATCCGTTGGGCAACTTGCTGATATGGGTTATCGGGTGACATTTACTATTGATTCTTGTGTTGTACAGGATCGTACGAGTGGCCGGACGATTGGCGGGGGTAGTAGACATGGAGGATTGTATACGATGCAGCATCTCCAGCTTCCCTCACCTCAACATGTTCTCACTATCTTTAACCTTGATTGTTGGCACCAGCATTTGGGTCATATATCCGCTTCTCGTTTATCTTTTTTGCGTCGGCAGTGTGTACTTGGGCCTATTTCATCTACTGTTATGCGTCATTGTACTAGTTGTCCTTTAGCTAAACAATCCGCACCTCCTTTTCCTATTAGTTCTTCTGTTTCCACTTCTTCTTTTGATTTAGTACATTCGGATGTTTGGGGTCCCGGCCCCCAAATTTCTAAAAATGGCTTCAAGTATTATGTATCGTTTATTGATGATTATTCTCGTTATACCTGGGTTTATTTCATGTGCTCTCATGATGAGTTTCTTTCTATCTATAAAAACTTTATAGCCATGATCTCTACTCAATTCTCTAAAACTATTAAATTTTTTCGTTTTGATTCGGGTGGGAAATATCTTTCTACTGCTTTTCGTTCTTTCTTAACTTCTCGGGGAACCTTACCTCGGTTGTCCCGTCCCGCTGTTCCTACTCAAAATGGTCTTGCTGAGTGAAAACATCGTCATATTCTAGATACTACTCATGCTCTCTTGTTGTCCAATTCTGTTCCTACTGAATTTTGGGCCGAAGCACTTTCTACTACTGTCTATCTCATAAATCGACTTCCTTCTCTTGTCCTCTCTAAAGCCACCCCTTACCAACATCTTTTCTCGAAACCACCCACTTATCACCAACTTCATGTTTTTGGCTGTACGTGTTATGTGCTTCTTTCGCCCCATGAACATACCAAACTCTCTGCAAGGTCGGTTTGGTGTGCTTTCTTGGGCTATAGCACAGAACATAAAAGCTACGGGTGCTATGATCCTTCTTCACGGCGTATTCGTATCTCTCGTAGTGTTCAATTCTTTGAGCACTTACCATTCTTTTCCGCTACCTCTACTTCTTCACAGTCCGCCCCATCTATTTTTATGGATTTTCCTCTTGATTCATCTCTTGTTCCTCCTATTATATCTTCTCCGTTAGACCCGATGCAACCACTTTCTCCTATTATGCCTCCTTCCTCATTTACTTCACCTACCACTTCGACGCCTCTTGATGATTCTCGCCCCCCTTCCCCTCGGCGGAATCCTCTAGCTAGGTACGTGGCTGCTACAAGTTATTCTGATGAGTTTGGTTCCTTTATGGCTGTTGTCCACACTTTACAAGAACCATCACATTATCATATGGCCGTACAACATGCCGAATGGCGTGATGCTATGTCCGAGGAATTGTCTACTCTTGAACGCACCGGTACGTGGAATCTTGTGCTTCTTCCACCGGGGAAGTCCGTGATATCTTGTCGTTGGATCTATAAAATCAAGACTCACTCTGATGGTAGTATTGAGCGCTATAAAGCGCGTCTTGTTGCACGTGGTTTTGATCGGGAGTATGGGATTGATTATGAGGAGACCTTTGCTCCTATTGCCAAAATGGCTTCTGTTCGTACTCTTCTTGCGATCGCATCTATTCGTAATTGGCCTCTTTTTCAGCTTGATGTGAAGAATGTTTTTCTTCATGGGGTCCTTCATGAGGAACTCTATATGCAGCCACCTCCCGGTCCGGCTCATTCTCCTGGTGCGGTTTGTCGTCTTCGTCGGGCCCTTTATGGTCTCAAACAGGCTCCTTGAGCTTGGTTTGAATGTTTTGCAGATGTTGTTTGGTCAGCTGGTTTTGTTCAAAGTGAGAATGATCATGCTATGTTCACTCACACTTCTCCCGCTGGATGTACTATTCTGCTACTCTATGTTGATGATATGATTATTATTGGGGATGACTCTGCTTATATTGCTCGTACTAAGCAACATCTTCACCGTTAGTTTGCTATGAAGGATCTAGGTTTCTTACGTTATTTTCTCGGTATTGAGGTTACTTGCGATCGACGTGGTATTCTTCTCTCCCAGCAGAAGTACATCGCCGACATTCTGGCTCGTGCTGAGTTATCTAATATTCGTATTGCGGCTACTCTCGTTGAACTTCATTTACGGCTTCGTCCGGATGATGGTGAGCCTCTGTCCGATGTTACTCACTACCGGGCTCTTGTTGGCGGTCTTGTCTATCTTACGACTACTTGTCCCGATATCGCCTATGCTGTTCACCTTGTCGGTCAATTTGTAGCGGCTCCTCGTACAATTCATTATGCTGCTGTGCTCTGCATTCTGCGATTTCTTTGTGGTACTCTGACACGTTCGGTTTTTCTCCCATTAACTTCCTCACTTGCTCTTCGTGCTTACTTTGATACCGATTGGGCTTTGGATGTTACTGACCGCAAGTCCATTACGGGATTTTGTGTCTTTTTAGGTGATTCTCCGATTTCTTGGCGTGCTAAGAAGCAGCTCGTCTCGTCTCGCTCTTCTACCGAGTCCGAGTATCGTGCTATGACCGACACTACGGTTGAGATTATTTGGCTTCGACGTCTCCTTGCTGATCTTGGTATTGCCTCCTCTAATCCCATTCCTCTTCATTGTGACAACAAGAGTGCTATTCACATTACTACAAATCCGGTCTTTCATGAGCATACCAAGCACATTGACATTGATTGTCATATCACGCATCATCGGCTCCAAGCATGTATCATTTCTCTTCCCTTTGTAGCCTCTGCAGCCCAACTTGCCGACTTATTCACCAAATCTCTTACATCACAACAATTTGCTGCTCTTTTTTCCAAACTCTCATTGGTTGACCCACCTTGAGTTTGAGGGGGGGTGTTAGATATATTATATATATTAGGACTAGGGTTTTTCCTTTAGTATATGTATTTACGTTTATACCCTTCTTTGTATGTATACTTATATCGGCCTTGTGCCTAATTGTAAATCAAGTATTCCATTATTCACTTCTCTAAATCTAACACTAACGACGTTAGTTGCGGTTATCCAACTAGGTAATGGGGTGCGGTTGTCTACATGAGCGGACCATGGTAACTCCCATGAAATCCAACGGTCGGATATGCTGAGAAGGATGTAGGGTGAACTATCGCCTGCTCAATCAATTTTATAGATAATTAGTGCATCTTTGTCATGTCCATCGCTTGCACCAAAATGCGAACACTGTAAACCTGACTTAGTGTTCTAGCACTTGCTTCTCTTGTGCAGGTATCTGTTTATTTATGGGTTTGGGAATAAGAAAAAGTAGGAGGAGGAGAAGCAAAGAAGGGAAGTTTTAAAAGGTTTTGCTTGCTTGAGATTTGTGATTTGAGAAATTATAATTCTATCTTCGGCGAGGCCTTGTAAGCCTTCCCCGCATAGTCATGCTAACGGTGGTGCCATCATCGTGTGATGCAAATCGGGATCGGTGGCCCTCACTACTCTCAACACATCAGCATTTTTCGTTAGTCAAATCGGACACAATTAACGAAATCACTTGATTTCAAATATTTAATAAATTTTAAAACTCGATTAGACTAGTTGAATGTTGAAAGACTCGATTGCACTTTCGCAATAAATTTTTAAGCTTTTTGTGCATTTATTTCTATGTTTGTTAGTATCATTTCCTAAACATTAAATAAATTTTGACAAAACGTAACTTTACATCCAACGTTAAATTAACTCGATTTATATGCCCCCAACAAGCCCGTGACCACACCATTTTGACAATGTCAACCTAGTTTTAAAAAAGAGTCAAGATCGTGAAATTGGAGAATCGGCCGAAAGAATGGTCTTGGTAAAATTTTGTGATTTTTTCCTTAATTGAAAATCAAATCCGCGTGACATATGTGGCGTTGGGAAGTGTGCGACACGAACGATTGACTTGACGATGGACGAATTTAACTTTTTGAGAATGATGAATCCATATTTTGTAGGACTTATTCAGAAAATGGAAGTCATATATAATACTGGATTTTTGGAAGTCGAAAATAGTCAAAACCATTGCGAGTAGAATGAAGAGAAATTGCTTCAGATGCATTAATTGACATAATAAAATCCAAGAAAACAATTCAATTTAGGACAAAGGGAATGAGCGACAAAATGCTCGAGCGTCCTCCCCTGCAAGTGAAAGGTCCAAACGGAGGATAGCGACTCTTTTGCGAATTGGTTGACCAAGAAAACGAATGTACAACCTTTTCAAAGCTCCGAATCATCAAAGAAGAAGACGAAGGAGAAGAATCACAGAGGGATTTTTTTTTTTTTTTTTTGTCCTCCTCTTTGGGTCTAGGAATCACAGAGGGATAACGTCAAGTCAGAGGAAATCGAGTCGATTATGAAAGGATTGGAGAGAGAGAACATCAGTAGGATGATTTTGAACGATGGGGATGAGAGAAACAAAGCCTCCGTAGAATTAAATTTACATATATTATATATATATAGCCACACACGTCAATTTATAGCTAACAAACAAATTTTTTTATGGTTTTTATGGTTTGAAAGGATCGAGAACATTTATCCTGATCAACTTACACGAGTAAATTTTGGAGCTACTATTTCATGTAATGGATGCATCACGAGATGGTGACACACGACCTAACCGATCGATCGTGGTAATTTATATTATGAATTACGTGATACCCAGCGTCACAATGCATAAGCATCTCACTTTCAATTGGTCTATTATATTACGTATGACCGGCAAGTGGTGCACCCGCCACGTGAAATACCTGCATCTTAAATCGGACTCGCGACACATGCCGTGCGAGTTAGATTCTTCAAGTCATCAAATAAAATAACTCTATATTTGACACTTCCATCTATATGATGAGATCGACAAAATGTTTCATGAGCTCTAAATTATTTATTTACCGTGTGTACATATATTTGTGTGTGTTAAAACTCTAACAAGAGTAACCTTCGGGGCTTCCCTAATATACTTCTCAGCACTCACGCTCTCTCTTGCAGCTTGGTCTCGGCACTAGGAGCCTCGCTCGCCGCTCATCACATGAATCGCTCCCTTGTAGCCTCGCTCACTCACGTTTGGAAAAAGTACACTAGAAGTGCCATAACTTTTGTACGGTATTCACTTAAATGCCATAACTTTCAAAACGTTCACTTAAGTGCCATAACTTTTAAAAATCGTTTACTTAAGTGCCATGTTGACGTGGCAGCCGGAAAAGTTCTTATGGCACCTCGGAAAGCTAACGTGGCACTCAAGCGAACGATTTTGCTCCAATGTAGCACTCAAGTGAACGATTTTTGAAAATTATGGCACTTAAGTAAACGTTTTGAATGTTATGGCACTCAAATGAACGCCGTACACAAGTTGTGGCACTTCTAATGTACTTTTCCTCTCACGTTTTGCTAATGGTGTAGTGTGTTACATGTCCAGCCACCTGTTTTTTTTTTACTGAAACATTTCTCGATTCCGTGGGTTCTTCAGTTCCTGGGTAGATCCAGGAACAAGTGAGCCGGTTCCCAACCCTGAAATCGATCACAACTCGCCATGAAATTTCACAAAAAGATAAAGGACTACGTTATCTAAACAGAAAAATTCAGAGTTAAGTTCCGTTCCAGCCCTCCATTCGTTGGGTGCTTCGTGGCCTTGTTCGATCGCCAATATTGTACCTTAGGGTATTTTTCGAGTATACCGAATCGGTATAGCTATTCTTATTCTGACACAATACCCCTACAATTAATGAGCACTGCTTTAACAACTCAACTGCCCGACCTCTGCCCAACGTCTACTTCGAACAATCCCTCGGAAGGAGAAATCCATCTCCAATCCGCTGCGTCTTCGTTTTTATCTTTACCTCATCATTTTGGAGATTTGAGTTGTAGCGAGTGCAAAAGTAAGTCAGACTGATTCTTGAAATCTGTGTCTTTATATTAATAAATTCGCGAAATCTGATATTCACCATGGACTTTTCATAATATTTATCAGACCAGAAGATTAGATCAAATAACTATTAAAATATATAAGGGGCCTGCATCGAACAATTATAGGTTGATTTTATTCTCAACCCCAAAACAATTTTAATATTGTGTTGTTATCTATCTTTCTATTATTACTAAAAATGCACACGCATTCTGTGTATGCAACAAATTAACACTTAAAAATTTTGTACGACCGATTCATTATAAATATTGTTAATTATGAAACGTATTACTACGGCAATATTGAGAAATTGCACACGCATGTATATTGAACAGAAAATATCTCGAGATCTGAAAATTTTTGGAAAGGTTGTTTCATCATATGAAGAAATTATTCAAATTTCAAAGTAGAAATATGCGATTTATCAAGTAGAAATTATTAGTTTACACATGTATTCCCCGGTAGAATATTCACAAAATAACTAGATGCTTCCAACTGTCATTTAATTACATGCGACATCATTGTCCTATTTTGACTATCTTTTTGGCGATAATATTTTAACTGTGTTAGCTGGTGAGCTTGTTGGCCTTATCATGAGTCATAATCAAGGGGCCTTTTTCCAGCCGTTTGTGCCTTTCAGTTCAGTCAAAGGTCTTCCACATGGCTTCAGCCCCACTCAACCATCCCTGAAATCTAAAGCAAACTGATTTCTTGATTTTAAAGCTTCTCCTTCCGCTTTACCAGAATAATGCAATTCACCATAGCAAGCAATAAACAAAAAAATCATAGCAGGCAATAAAAATAGTGCATAAAAATTGAATTTCCTTCTAGACATTCTCTGGGAATAAGTCCAAAATTAGTCCTCTAACTTAGTAATTTTAACGACTGGATCCTCAAACTTCTTTTGATACGAATCAAATCCTCAAACTTACTTGATCTCTCCAATCGAGCCATTTTTTAGATAATCACACTTATATATGCAAACATGATTTTTTTCGACGTGTCTATTTTTAATAGTATAAAACTAAAGGGAGGAAAACATTTTTGAAATTCTAGCATTTTATTCTGATAAAGAGAAAAGTCATATCCTTAAGGCCAGACTTAATTTAGATATAATCAGCGCATCAGTAATATTAATTACTGAATTTTAGATTTTAAAATTAATTATCTTCATTTTGTTTTGTAATATTATATATAGGCATATCAAACGTGTCTATTTCTAATAATATTAAAAAAAAAGGAGGAAAATGTTTTTGAAATTCTAACATTTATTCTAATAAAGGAAAAAGTCATATCGTTAAGGCCAGACTTAATTTAGATATAAAGTCACAACACTAAGAAAAGAGCTTTTCTTTTCTTTTCTTTTTCCGTTAGTAAGACCAAGTTTTAGATTTAGATTTTAAAAGTAATTATCTTCCTTTTGTTCTGTAATATTAGAAATAGGCATATCAAATAGCCAGTGATATTTGGAGAAATGACTTACACCGGAAAAGTCAAGTAAGTTAGACTGTTAGAGGACTTAAATTGCACCCAAAAAAAAAAAAAGTTGAGGATCCAATTACAAAAATGGATAATTAGACAAGACTCCCTACACTTTAGGGGCAATATGTTCGTCCTTGAACTTTTAACTATTGCGCAATACCTCATCAACATTCATTTTGTTACATTTGCCAACATCGGTAAATTTTTTCGTTAGCATGTGCAATGCACGTGATTTTAATGAATAAACTATATTTTCATCTAATTTTATAATGATGAAAATACATGTTTAGTGTCCAAAAGTCATGTGATGATGTGATGCAAACCGAAAATATAACGGAAAGTTAATGGCCGTAACAGAAAGGAATTTTAGGGAGACGAGAGAGCAAACATGGACAATCCCCAAAGTTTGGAAGAGCTTTGTGTAATTTTTCCTTACAAAAACTACTCAAGCGTTTTTTTTTTAAGTCAAAAAACCTACTCAAGTTGGAGGACTGAATCTTGACGTATCCCTTTCATTTACTAGGTGCGTATAATTCTGACACGATGTATATGAAGGATCTAATTCAGTGTATTTGATTTAAAACGTAATTTTTTTTTTCTGGGCAAAATTGAAACCTCTCACAAGAAAATTGCAAAGATGGCAACTCCAACCATGGCCATGTTTTTTCCTTAATGGAGTAGATAACTCTTCGTAATGAACGTTTGTCACCTTTCTAAGTGACATATTTATCGGAAGGTTGGTACAAACATGTGTAGTCTCGATGAACTCGGTACGCTATTTATTCGATGCATACCCAAATAATCTAAAAAAGGGTGTGCAAGAAAAACTAAAATAGCCGATAAATCGACGAGAAATCTTTAGTTCAATTGTTCTAGTGATTTGATTCGGTCACATAACGAGTGCACCAATAAATATAGTTTGGTTTTAATATTTCTTCCGTACCTAATCAAGCCAACAAACTCAGAGACCTTTTTATATTGTTTTTAAGTTCTTAAATAAGTAGTTCGCTAAGGGTCATTTCGTCCTAAACTATAGAAACGTTTCACATCAACATAAGGATCTCATTCATTGGTATGTCCGATAAGTTAAGCCCAAGCAAAGTTTGCACCTTTACCTCGTGGGACATCAATATCGTAAACTTTTTTCATCTAATCAATTCCCCAAAATTGTACCGATGACTCAGAATTACCTTCAGTCCACATTGACTGTTTGAAATCCTACGCGGTGTTGTCCACGCATGCAGTCATGCCGACTTTTTTACAGCCCGTATGGATAGAACTGTGATGGATGGCATTAGTATAGGAATTTAGGATTTTTTATGGGATCTGGATAATCATTTTTTCATGAATAGGAGGCAAAAGTTCGAAAGAGTTGTAAAAATTTACTTAACTTCAGGTCGTAACTTCGCTGGAACGCAACCGCCCTTTTCGTTCAATAGTTTAGAGAAACGAGAAAAATCGCAAAATAATAATAGAAAAAATATTTTGGTATTAGGTAGCCAGAATGTCGAAGTGAGCCATGAATGCTTATTCTGCAAACTGAGTCGTCAAAAAAATAGAGCAGGGCGAGACGTGAGTGCTTATTCTATTACCCGATTAGCACCTATGAAGCACCAATACTCTCCCACACTCTCCAACATGCGACCGACCCGTGGTCAGCACTCCCGACACGCCAGCGACGAGCGAGTCCAGCTTCCCGACATGCCATTTTGACACGCACGGGTCAATTTTAAGCATTTTCAATACATTAAGGATCAAAATGTAAATTTATGAAAAATATATATACTTAAATTATATACACAGCCACCTCAAAATTAATATATTCAACCAGCGAAAAAAAAAACTAACTATGATATAATAGAAGAAGAAGAAGAAACTCATTGCTGATATAATTTATTATGTATTTATAAAAATATACATTTAATATACAACATGTCCCAATATTTTCTATTTCTTGAGAATGATGTGCCGGAGTGTGATTTCGTGTCGCGTATCACGTGTCGTTATCGGTGCTACTTATATTATCACCAAGCCAACAAGTGTGTAGGGGTGAAAACCATTTTCTGATTTTATTTTTGCCCCAATATGATTAATTCCAGAGAATTTATTGCATAATTATTTTATTTTAAGAAACCTTCCTTGTCTAGGTTCATATAGTATGACTCCACGATGCATGATTGCATCTGCCCCTTTATTATTAATCACTAATAAGTAGCACGTTCCTCAGTTTCTGCCGGCCGAGCTGTCTCTGTCCATGTTCTAGCACAAGTTCCACCAACTTTGTGGAAGTGGAATTTGCATCAAAGAATGTAGCAAGACATTGCCAAAAGTCAACTGTCTTGATTTAATTGGACCATCCTAGGAAAATAATTGCAAGAATATCAGAATATTATACGCATCATTATCTTTCTCGCGACCCTTGGCCAGTAGGAAAAATTCTCCTTAATAATAAGAAAATACTTTTCAAAAATCCCATATTTCAAAAATCCGATATTATCAATTGGTCTTCTTTGATGAGAACTAAGGCAGCCGTTGCCGCATTAGCCCCACTTGCAAAAAAGAGAGACGCGATGTTGGTTTGATCTTCTCGTTTAACCAAATCAATCATCAGAGTCTCTTTATTTTCTTTCAAATTGAAGAAACTCCACAATCGATGGTTGGTATGGTACAAGTGGACAACCACTTCGTACTTGGAAAAATTGTCAAAAAATCTTAAATTTATTGTACTTTTACTAATTAAATTCTAAACCTTTTAATTTTATCAATTGAGTCCATTCGACCAATTTTTATTGGAAATTGCTAACGTGGACGCCAATTACTCTACGTGGCACGATTGAGGCCGACATTGACAATTTAAAAAAAAAACATGTTTTTTTTTATTTTATTATTTTTTTTTATTTTTCCTTATTCTTTTTTTCTTTCTTTTCTTTGTTGGCTCAAAAGGCCGACAAGGCCATCGGCCATAGGCCAAGGGCCACAAAGCCCTCACCTAATCTAACAAGGGCTCACTATAGCCAGCAAGGGCGTTGCGTGTAACGACCCGGTCCAATGAGGGCGGGGAGTGGTCGTCGGGGCCAACGGGCCTACTCAAAGAATGGCCCCTGATAGGCTTCTAGGATGATGAAGGGGATAGGAATGAGCTGAACTGTGCACCAAACTGGGAGAGAGGATTCTTGAATATATATGTGAAAGTTGGAATTAACTCATAGAGGCACATTTTGACGTAACGGCAATGCTTAGATTTGGAAATCCAAAGTTAAGCGTGCTTAGGTGGAAGCACTCCCGGGATGGTTGATCTCCTAGGAAGGTGCCTATCTATACACCAAAGGACAAAATCGTGAAATTCAGTATGGGACGAGCCAAAGCAGATAATACCTCGGTGAATTAAATTTAGGGTGTTATAATATGGTATTAGAGCGGGACATCCTCGGGTAGGTGCATGGTTTGGGGATGAACCATGCTGAAGTTGGTGGGCCCGTAACGACCCGATCCGAAGAGGGTAGGGAGTGGTCGTCGGGGCCGGAGGGCCTAAACAAGGAGCGGCTCCTAGTAAGGCTTCTAATATGATGAAGGGAACAAAAATGAACCGAACCGTGCACCGAACAGGGGGTGAGCACTTCTGGAACATATATGTAAAAGTTGGAATAGAGGTACCTTTTGACGTAACGGCAATGCTTAGATTTGGAACTCTAAAGTTAAGCGTGCTTAGATGGGAGCACTCTTAAGATGGGTAACCTACTGGGAAGGTGCTTAGATGGGAGCACTCCTATGATGGGTAACCTATTGGGAAGGTGCTCACCTATATGCAAAAGGACAAAGCCGTAAGGCTCGGTATGGGACGGACCAAAGCGACAATACCTTAGTGAGTTAAATTTAGGGTGTCACAATATAGTATCGGAGCGGGACCCCCTCCAATAGGTGTATGATTCAGGGACGAACCATGCGGAATCTAGTGGGCATGTAACGACCCGGTCGGATAAGGATGGGGAGTGATCGTTGGGGTCGAGGGGCTTACATAAGGAGCTGCTTCTAGGATGATGAAGGGGACATGAATGAACCGAACTGTGCACCAATAAGGAGAGAGCAATTATATATATATATATATATATATATATATTATTTATATATAAAAGTTGGAATCAACTCACAAAAGTGTCTTTTGATATAACGACAATACTTAACTTTTGAACTCCAAAGTTAAGCGTACTCAGGTGGGAGCACTCCTAGGATGGGCGATCTCTTAGGAAAGTGCCCACCTATATGCAATGACAAAACCGTGAAGCTCGGTATGAGGCCGGCTAAAGTGGACAACACCTCGGTGAGTTAAATCCAAGATGTCACATCGCGAGTTGACTTGCGCCCTCTCGACCATAGTGAGGGCACAAGCCCACGCCCGATCTGGTGAGGCGAGGGTGTAGCATCCCTCACTTAGGTCCTTACCGGCCAAAGCAAGGGCGATCAAGGGCCGCGATGCCGTTGCTGTGGCCCATGAGAGCTCACAACACCCATGGCCGGCAAGGGCTACATGACCCTCACTCAAGGGTTGGTAGGGGCCGTCGGCCCTTATTCGGTGGTTGGTGGAGGTTGCTGGCCCTCGACTAGTAGTAGGCGGCCCCGACAGCCATTTGAACCAAAGAAGAAAAATAAAATAACTAAATAATTTGAAAAATATTAAAATATTATTAAAAATTATCTACGTCAATATCAACCATCACAGCCGATCGTGTTACGTGGGATGGCTCATATCTAAGTCAACGATTTCTGATTAAAATTGATCGGATGGACTTAATTGACAAAATGTTAAAATATTTAGTACTCAATTGACAAAATGAAAAGATTTAGGATTGAATTGCTAAAAGTGCATTAACTATACAACGTTTTGGACAAATTTTCCCTTCGTACTCTAGGCATACATAAAATTCACAAATGAAGAAGTTGTGGAACTGGATTCAACTGTTGAAAATGGAGTTAGAAAATTTGATTTTGAAAAACACAAAGGTCCGATGACCCAAGAAAGACAAATAAAAGAAGATGGAAAGTCCAATTTAAAAATTATCATAATCGAGAATGGGATGTTTATAACATATTTCTAGACTAGAAATTTAATAAAAACTAAAAGTATCAGAAACTAATCTTATTTTTTGCACCACCGGGCGCCCTGTATCTTCTAAAGAAAACACTACTTTTCATATTAAATTTTGATGTTTATAAAATATATCGGCTCAAGTACACCCCAAGTGCCATAAGTTGTGTACGGCGCTCACTTTAATGCCAAAACTTTCAAATCGATCACTTTAGTGCTAAGTTTTTGTAACTTCGATCATTTTAGTGCCAAAACTTTCAAAACGATTACTTAAGTACCAACTTTTTTTAAAAACGATCATTTAAGTGCCAATGTTTTTTAAAAAATGATCAATTTAGTGTCAAATTCACCGAGCCACGTCATCTCAAATATTAATAAAAAACAGCATGTGTCGAATTTTCGGCAAGCCACGTTAGTTACGGCACTAAAGTGATCGTTTTTAAAAGAAGTTGGCACTTAAGTGATCGAAGTTACAAAAACTTAGCACTAAAGTGATCGATTTGGAAGTTTTGATACTAAAGTGAGCGCCGTACACAACTTATAGCACTTGTGGTGTATTTAAGCCAAAATATATCAATGTGCCGAAAAACGAAGGAACGACCGATGTTTTACTTAGAGCTCCGTGCAGAAGTTGCGCAAAATTGATGAATGGCTAACCGAATTTTATGGGCATAGAGTTAGGAATGGCCTGCACGATTTAAGCAACGCCAAGGAGGTCTAAACGTTATGGCCTCGTGGTAAAGAATAATTATTTGAATTTGCCGAAAGGAAGAGCTTGACCGGGCCTCAACGATTTTCACTTGCCGCGTGAGATAACAAAAGAGGACTTTTCAAATCACGTGCTCCAGAAAGTGTGTTAAGAAAAACAAGCATTTTAAAGTTCCTCTCTATCCTACCACACACACACACACACACAAAGTTCCTCTTTACACAACATTTTCCTTAATATATACCTATATTGTCTTTTCTAAGTATTACCTCTAAGCTCGACGCCTATGGCTCTAAGGGCATGTTTGGTAACTGGTCTATTTTTCAGTTTTTTTTTTATTTTTTTATTTCTTGGAATAGAAATAAAAACAGAAATCTATTTGAGTACATCAGTTAATTTTTCTATTTTCCTAAAATATATCAGTAGCCAAGGAATATATTTGGAATAGAAACAGGAATATTTTTGTTCCCAAGAACAAAAAGAAAAATAATGTCATTTTAAAGAAACAAGCTAAATGTGACCTAATGCTCGTCTTTACACAATCGACATAAGCCGAGAGAAGACGTCTTTTTCACAAGCAAAGCGTGGGCATGACTAAGATCAACACTCTTGTTCACCACCATCGTCGAATTAAGCTTCAACCGCGAGGTTATGACTTTGAGGGGAGTCAATTGCAGATTTCATTGTAGATTGCTGACTCACAAATGCGGGAGGGCCGCCCTGGACCGAGGGTTGCCCTCATCGAGCTAGGCGAGGGCCGCCTCGTTGGCCTTGAACAAGGATTGCATTCACCAATCTGCACAAGAAGTGATTAGGACTTTCCAATTTTCACATATGTTGCATATGTTGCTTTCGTTGTAGATTGCCGACTCGCAAATCCGGGAGGGCCGCCCTGGACCAAGGGTTGCCCTCATCGAACTAGGCGAGGACTGCCTCGTTGGCCTCAATTTTCAATTCCCTTCTCATCCTTTTATTCTAGGTTGATGTTTCTTGTTTGGCTTTAGTATGAAGTGAGGTAAAATGTCACATATGTTGCCTTGCCGCTAATAGTTACACTTTCTCCGTTGACTTTTGTTATAATATGTATAGAATCGAGAAAATTCAGTAAGGACTGGACAGATAAAGGGAAAGACCACTAAAGAATTGATTTGATGGATTTTGACTAGATGCTTGAAGAAGAAATAAATAAATTAAGTGATTTGATTGGGAAAAGGGGAAAACTATAGGTGAGAAAATAGTTAAAATTAAGTATTGTCACATGGATTGATGAGATTTAAGAAAAGAGCTCTTCATTTACCCACTGAAATTAATTATACAATAATTTAACAAGTTTTCTTTCACTTACGTTAATAATTATTTTAACTTGGCTCACACATCGCACCAGTTAACATTTAGTAGATATGTTATCACAAGCTCCTCCATAAGACTCTCTAGGTTGTTGCCATGTGCACTCATAAGTTTGAAGATAGCATCTCTATCTTGTGGATGCTACTGATTCCTTGATTTTGAGGAGTTTTAAGAGAATGTTCACCATATATGGTAATAAAATTTGTATGCATTATCTATAAATCTTTCACGTATTTTTGTTTTATTGTGTTGTAATTTCAGTTGTGAAGAATGAATTTAAGGAAAGAATTTACTCTTTCCATTGCAAATAGCTTGGCAATACATTGAACCGACAACTTTAATTAGTAAAATCAATACTTGTGTGAGAGAAAAATATAACTCTGCAATTATTTTTCAGTTTTCTTTTACTATTTTTTTTGTGAGTACTTTAATTTGACCCACCAATTGGGCAGGCATATCATCTAGTAAACATGTAAGACATGGGGAAAAGTGGCCGAAGGGAACTTTGTTGACAAAAATCTTTTCGGATAAGGATCCTTTTTCTTAAGTTCCCTCCATATATGATTTTATTCCAAAATACCCGGAATTCAATCACCTGAAGTGTCTGCTTCATGGAGTTCCTCGTACTTGGCTTTGTTAAAAAAACTCCCTGAATTTAATCGTCTTGACTAGAGGTGAGCATGTTTTCAGGGTAGAACCAAGAATCTGGAATTAGACCAGTGGCAAATTAATCTGATTTTAAGCTTCAAGACATGCAAAGTAGGTTTCAAGGTCCTAAAATTGGGGGACCTGTTTCAACGTGCAAGTTTTGAGTTTCAAGTAGTTGCAACTTGAAATCTAAAACAATTTTTTATATTTATAACTAAAACTTTTACTTTGATAATATTTCATATTTATTCATATATCTAAATATTAGTTATGGTCAGTGGGTTATCGTAGCAAGTAATGATCATTAAAAGTGATTATTCACTATTATCGTTCAATTAAAAATACAAATGAAACCTGGGTAGATTTTGAAACTAATCCTGAAACCCGCGATATAATAGGTTCCGTGTTCTAAGGTATGCATGGTAGATTTTAAATTCCAAAAAAGTAAGAAACCTATTTCGATGGGTAGAATGTTGATTCCGGGTGGAATTTGTGTGGAACTTGGAACCTTTCACCCCTAGTTTCGATTCAATACTCCCGCACTCAACCCAGTTGAAAATAATGGCTAGCTGGCCAACATTTGCTCGTCACGCGCATCTTTTGTACTTTTCCCAAGATCATTTTTGTTGGAAAACTACCGTAAGCTTAACCTGAATTGAATTATAAAAACTCTAAGTTGATCTTACCTCATGCTTCTCGCAAGTCATAACGTGCCCAGCTAGGTTCCTGTAGTCCCCGACATTCTCAAAACATTTTTTTTCTCCCACAATTATAGAGATTATCTATGATGACCCAAAAATTCTCATATTAGGAAATTAGAATTAACCTTTGATTATAAAAGTTAATAGATGAATAAATAAGTATGGGACTGGGCAAGGCGGGACCCCGATCGACAACCGAAGGTGCATGACCGCCTAATCACTGCCGATTGGCCCCGAACAAGCTCGACAAGGGTTGGACGGCGTTGAACGCTAGCCCAACCAAGGCTGAGCATCCCCGGTTGGGGCTGTGACGGCCGTCTAGTGGGCCAACGCACGGTGGGTCCCGCCGCCGTCGCCGAGTCCCATTACCGTGATACTCCCGTTCTCTTGTTCTGACATCAATGAGTGTAAAAATGTCATTTTTTCAATAAGTCGATGCTAAGTTAAGATAGATTCAATGTATTTTCAATAAGTCAATACAAAGTCAAGAAGTGAAAGACAAACACAAATGTCATTTTCAAGCAGAGGGTAAGGATAAAAACAATAGAGAGGGACGCCCGGCCGACAACAATCAGACCTCTCTCTCTTCCCTCTACCGACCGCCTCCCCCTCTCCCTCACGTCGTCCACGCCGCCTCAACCGCCAACACCGTTCGCCGTCCGCCATCCAACCGCCACCACCACACCACGACCGCCATGCCGTCCCATGTCCATGCCGTCATGCAGCACCCCCACATTGCACCTCACATATTGCATGTATAGTTTTAAGTCCCAACAACCGGTAAAGGTAAAATGGGATAACTAGATTTAATGCGGTAACATCGGTTTGTTATTTAAACGAAGTATTGCATTAGATTGACATGAATTGTGTGCATTTTGTGTGCGATACGAGTGTTATTACATTAAGCCACAATGATATTTTCTTGCATTAAAATGATTTGAATCATGCAACTATAAGAGTGTGTTTGAGTAGATTATCCGAGAAATGACGTATAGCCCGGATAGGCATGAATCGGGGAGCCAGGAGTAACCGTTAGTTTCCTTCAAGAACCAAGGGTTCGTATTGTTGGTATATTATAGGCCATCGTTCCCATAGAGGTGATTATGCAAGACATTTATCGTTAGGCAACATTGAACCCACGAGTGAACGTTCTCGAGATACAACTTACTATTTATGGCTGGGATAGGCATGAATCGGGAAGCCAGGAGTGGCCGTTTGATGTGAATCGAAAGAATTGATGTGTTCATGACGTTAGAATAAAATTTATGCGGTGGACTTCACACATTTGATGATTTGCAAATGAAGAATTCATGCTCATTTTTATAATGCATTAGAGAATAGCTTTATTGAGTATTAAGCTGGCTTTCCTGTTTTAGGCTTAGTAGTTTTATTTACTAGGCTATTCGCTCATCCCTTTATTTTTCATGAAACTGATGGACCCACCACGAGTTCCTCTGTTTAGCCAACCTACCCATATGCATATGTACTAGCATGATGTTATTGATGTGAGTCCGATATCACATATACTAGGATCAAGGTGATCATCTTCATTGAAATAGGACCGTCCATGCCTCTGACCCTCGAGTTCGTATCGTGACACTAGAATATAAATGAAATGCTCATGGGTCTGTTAAGGAAGTATAATGGACCACCAGAGTTTGAAGGAGAAAGGTCACCTTGAAAAAGTAAAGTGTAATGTTATGAAAGGAAGTGAAGTCTAGTGATGTGGGTGGTAGTAATTGAGAGAGAGAGAAAGAGTATGAAAGCGGGTTGGTAACCTTCTTCGTATTTTGTCTATAAAATAATAAACAAGAGGTTATATGATGATGTAAGATATATTGATGCATGTATAAAAGATTATGTGTTTATGTATATCTTCAAAGCTACTATGTCTACTATTACCATGCAAACTCACCGATGCGTTTCCGCGATAAAAAGGTAAAGGAAATCTAGTATGAAAGTTAGAGAAAAGATGTAAGACCAAATTTGGTAAACTAGTGGTACTTAATTGAGTAAACTAGTGGGATGATCCTTAGGTCGTAACATTATCCATATCCAATTTTCCGATCTATGCTCAAGAAATTCTAACCATTTTTTTTTTATCTCTAAAGTTCGGACACATGTGGAGCTTGTTAATTTTTATGGTTTTTTAACGTGCACGTGAGTAGCATGAGAGAAATGTATCTTTTCATCGACAAAAATGCCCCAGAAAAAGAAGTGAAATATGCACATGTTCATGTAGGTCATCCTTTGGGGTAAGTATCTACGAGTGTCATGACTTTTGTACGACGCTTACTTGAGTGCTATAACTTTTTTCTCGCTCATTTCAGTACCATAACTTTGAAAAATCGACTACTTAAGTGCCATCGATTACGTGGACGTCGGAAAAGCTAATGTGGCACCGACAATGGTCATTGGCGTGGATTCTTTTAAATATTTTAATGTACATATGAATTTTTTCATAAATTTTTTTTATTTATTCTGCAATTTTTTTTATTTATTTTGGTTCTTTCTAGATTTTTTTCTCCCTTGGCCGGCAAGGGTCATCGGCGACCCTTGCTGGCCACGACCGGCAACCCCAGAGGTGAGGGCCGGCTCGCCTTGGGACGACGGGGCTACGATCGCCCTAGGCAACGACTATCACGACCTCGGCGGTCGCGATGTAGCGAGGGCCCTCGTGACCTCGTCGAGTGTGGGCGAGGCGGCCCTCGCCCGCAATCGAGGCTCCTCACTAGAAGGCGAGGGCACAACGACCCTCGCTAGACACCGTTGAGGAGCCTCGACCGCAGGCGAGGGCCGCCTCGCCCATTGCCGGTGGGGCCGTGAAGGCCCTCGCCGGTGGCGACCGAGGTCGCTACGACCGTCCCGGCCCCGCTATCCCAGGGCAAGGCGATCCTCTCCTCTAGGGTTGTCGGTTGTGGCCGGCAAGGGTCTCCAGTGACCCTCCCCGACCGAGGCAAAAAAAGAAACAAAAATGAAAAAAAAATAAAACATCAAAATAAATAAAAAAGAAGAAAATTTTTTAGAAAATTTTTAAAATTTTTTAAAAAATCCAAGTGTCACCGAAAAATAAAAATAATAATAATAAAGGTCCACATAGAAAGATTTGTCGAAAGTGGCGTTCAAGTGAACGATTTTCCTCTAATGTGGCACCAAATGAGCGAAAAAAAATTATGGCACCGAAATGAGCGTCGTACAAAAATTATAGCACTCGTAGTGTACTTCTCCCTCATTCTTTTGAATGGGGCTAAATTCATATGGACATTGGGTCAAAATGATCAAGCTCATGAGTATTTTGAAACAAAGTCAAAACTCGAAGGAATTTTTAGAAAAATTGCATCGCTTCGAAAAAGGTTATTGAGTCAAATCGATCAAATTGATAGGGTAACCTAGGTTCCGTTTGTTTCGTGAAAAATAAATGATTTGAAAAATATTTTTCTAACAATAATTGATTGTATTATTTGAAATAATTAGTCAATGAGATATATTTTCATTATCAATAACAACTTATATCTCAATATTTTTACATCCATAAAAAAAATTATTCATTTTTGGTAAATAATAATAAAATATTTTTAAATTATTTATTTTTCTCGAAGTAAATGAAGATTTAGAATAAAATCAAACTCCTACAGAAGTTTGAGAAATAATTGTCGGGGGGGATTCTCGGAATTTTCTGTCGACACGAAAGTAATCGCAGAGCATAATCATATGGCGTCGGTGCTGTCCTTTACAGGTTGTATCCTCCCATTAACCGCGTGAACCTTTGCTGTAATCAGGAAAACAGTTGGGGTCAATTTCGTCTTTTCGCTCACTCGACTCGGCTTCATCGAAGATGTAAGCCCTTACCGTCTATCGAGAGAAAAAATAAAATAAAATAAAAGTCCTTACCGCCTAGCGCAGCGCCACGCGGCGTGCTAATTTGAGCGTGGAAAGCTCCATACGAACCGTAAAAAGAAAAAAATAATAAAAAATAACAAAAAAAAAAAGAATAATTAATTAATCAATAAAGGAAGGAAGAATTGTCCGAATGATAATGAGGAGTGGTGTGGGTAGATCTTGAATTGAAACGAGCTCAATTCGCGTATTTAAACCCTCCCCGCTCTCTCATTCTTCCTTGTCCATTTCAACTCTCTCTCTCCCCCTCTCTCTCTCTCTCTCTCTCTGCGTCCCCCGATCGATCCAGCGATCTTCCATTTCCCGGACGCAGAAGCAGCTCTCCTTGTCGGAAGGTAAATCCCGATTGCTCGTCCTCGAAACGCGATGCTCCGGTTCGGTTGACGACCGCTTCTTCGTTTTTTTTTTTTCATCTATGAAAATTGTCCGATTGACCGCGTGATCCCGTGTGCTCTCTGCCACTGAATTGGGGCCGCGCGCGTTTGAAATCGTTTAGATCTATTGTGCGCTGCGCGTGTCGCGGCGTTTGATCTGAAACTTTTTCCGGATCCTTTTCCCTTCATTTTTTGAGATCCGCGTGCGACGAGGAGTTTTGAGTTGGGTCGGATCTGGTAGGCTGTTTTGGGATGGATGTGTAGGCGTTCTCTTATTCAGATCTGTTGCTCTTCGTTCTGTTCGCCGCATTGTTCGAGCTTGAGGTGAAAGCCTTTGGTCTGGTGATCTTGGTTTGTGTTGGGAATTAGCATCCGACTATTTGGATCTGATATGTTGACCCATCACTTTTGGCATTTTTTGTGAAATTGGAGGTTGTTTATGTGAATTTGTGTACTTGTTTAAGCCCAAAAAAGCATACTTCTTTTATGAATGAATTGAGAATGTTCCCTTTTCTTTTATTGGCGATTATTCACCTTTCTAGTTAATTGGATTTTCGTGGGTGGAGATCTCTGGTTACCGGGTTTTTATTTGCCAAATTAGCAGAGTTATTTAGAGCTATTTCCTAATATTTTTTGTCTCTCTCAGGTTCTAAAGTAGTGCGGAGAGATGGTGAAGATCTGCTGCATTGGTGCTGGCTATGTCGGTGGGCCTACTATGGCCGTAATTGCTCTCAAATGCCCATCAATAGAAGTTGCGGTCGTTGATATTTCTGTCTCTCGTATACAAGCCTGGAACAGCGACCAGCTCCCGATTTATGAACCAGGCCTTGATGCGGTGGTGAAGCAGTGCCGAGGGAAGAACCTCTTCTTCAGCACTGATGTGGAGAAACATGTGTCTGAGGCTGACATTGTCTTTGTGTCTGTCAACACCCCAACCAAGACTCGAGGTCTGGGTGCCGGCAAAGCTGCAGATCTGACCTATTGGGAAAGTGCAGCCCGTATGATTGCTGATGTCTCAAAATCTGATAAAATTGTTGTGGAGAAATCAACCGTCCCAGTTAAGACAGCCGAGGCGATAGAGAAGATTCTGACCCATAACAGCAAGGGAATCAAATTCCAGATTCTGTCGAACCCAGAATTCCTTGCTGAGGGGACGGCAATCGAAGACTTGTTTACTCCAGATCGTGTCCTTATTGGTGGCAGGGAAACTCCAGAAGGCCAGAAAGCCATCCAAGCCTTGAAGGACGTCTATTCTCATTGGGTTCCCGAAGACCGCATCTTAACGACCAACCTTTGGTCTGCAGAGCTCTCTAAATTGGCTGCAAATGCTTTCTTGGCCCAACGGATCTCTTCTGTGAATGCCATGTCCTCACTTTGCGAGGCGACTGGGGCAGATGTTACTCAAGTGGCTTATGCTGTGGGTAAGGACTCGAGAATTGGTCCCAAGTTCCTTAATGCTAGTGTTGGCTTTGGTGGATCCTGCTTCCAAAAGGATATTCTCAACCTGGTGTACATCTGTGAGTGCAATGGCCTTCCTGAAGTGGCTGAGTACTGGAAACAAGTGATTAAGATCAACGACTACCAGAAGGCCCGCTTCGTGAACCGTGTGGTTTCCTCCATGTTTAACACCGTTTCAAACAAGAAGATTGCCATTCTTGGATTTGCCTTCAAGAAAGATACTGGGGACACGCGCGAGACCCCCGCAATTGACGTCTGCAAGGGTCTCTTGGGAGACAAGGCCAGGCTAAGCATTTATGATCCTCAAGTCACTGAGGAGCAGATCCAGAGGGACCTTACCATGAACAAGTTTGATTGGGACCACCCAGTCCACCTTCAGCCCATGAGTCCCACCACTGTGAAGCAGGTTTCCGTAGTCTGGGATGCCTACAGTGCTGTCAAGGATGCCCACGCCCTCTGCATCCTCACTGAGTGGGATGAGTTCAAGACTCTTGATTACCAGCAGATATACGACAACATGCAGAAGCCGGCTTTCGTCTTTGATGGCAGGAATGTCGCCAATGTTGATAAGCTGCGTGAGATTGGATTCATTGTCTACTCCATCGGCAAGCCGCTGGATCCCTGGCTTAAGGACATGCCCTCCGTGGCATAATGGAGATGCACCTGATATCGGCTTTTGTCGACAGCCAAGGATTCTATATTCTTAAAGCAGCCGTTTTTATCCCTCCCTGTTCGCTTTTTGATGGTTTCGAGTGTTCTCCTACTTCCCCAGAGTAGTCAGGGTAATTGGTCCACATGGTGAAGTAGGCTGATTCACTCTTTTTATTCCACATTGTATTCAATTATATTACCATCTGTCCGTTACTGCTTTTCGGGTACATTTTTTGTCGGTCTCATATGTTTATGACTGGTTAGCAACTCTGAGAAATAAACTCTCTTGGTGTTCTAGAACACTTAACTACCTTGTTTTCTATTTGTCCACACATTTTGTTGCTGGCCTACTGCTGTTGGGTCTACTCTATTCAGGATGATGACTTTTGTGTAAGCGGGGAATCGACTTGTAATGCCAATTCTCATGTTCAGTTGCACTGACATTTGAATTTGCATATAAACAGTAACAACAGTAATGGGGTGCAAACTGTTCCTGACTAATTAACATTTCACCGCAGGGATGATTCGTGGAAGCGCATTCTCTTCATCCTTACATTTAGTCTCGTCTGCTCACTCGATCTTGTTTCTCCCACATTTGATTCGATTTATTGAGCATTCTACGGATTCCATTTCTATTCAACACAAAGCACTCGAGAGTTTTTACAATATCACAGGTTGGACGTGTAAAAAGGTCCAAATTTTTTTATGATTTTTTGAAATTTGAATAACTTTTTCACGTTTTCAAATTTTGAAGGAAAAGTCATGATTAGAAATTGGTAGGAAATGAAAAATCTGCCCCCAAAAACGGGTAAGTTTCAATTTCACTAAACTCTGAAACAGAATCGTATGATGTCATTCATGAGAACAACAAATAAGGAAGTGGAATTTCCGACCATAAAAAGGTGGAATTTAATACTTACCAAAAAAAAAAAGGTGGAATTTAACTTGTCACCTAAAACTCTATCAAGCAATCTTTCTGAAAATATTTCAAAGTATCATAACATGATTGAAAAAAGTTAACAATTTGATAACAACAATGCTCGTGTAATTGTTACAATCAATTTTAACAATTTCATATATAAAAAAGATCTATGTATAGATCAAGGCTCCGTTTGTTTTTGGAAAAATGAAAGAATTGAAAATATATTTCTAATAATGATTGCTTATATCACTTTAAAAAAATCAAAGAACAAAAAATTCATTGTCAACAAAAATATTTAGACATAAGGTGTTGTCAATTATGAAAATATTTTTCATTAATTAATTATTTCAAGCGAGACAAGTGAACATTTTCAGGAAAATATTTTTCAAATTATTCATTTCCCGCGAAACAAACACAACCTAAGTCTTTTCTTCCTACCCTTTCAAATGAGTGATACGAACTTCCTAAGATTCCTCAATCTTTGGAGAGATTGTCGTTTGAAATTGGATCAATGGTACAAAGATAGTCACAACCATTGATTACGTGAATTCATATGAGATGTCGTCTGATTAACGGCTAAGATAAACACGATCCATGTAGAGTTTAAGTCATGCAACAATTTGTCTGGTCCTTAGGAAAATTCATACATAAAATTAGGAAAATGAATTCCTAAATCTAAAGAGATGAAAAGACTTTTTGAAATTGTTCATCTTAAAATTTTTAATATTTTTATTTATTTTATTTTATATATTTTATATTTTGCATTCTTATTTTTTGTATTTTGTCTATTCTTTAATTTTTTGTATTTTTTTATACTTATATTTTTTTTCTTTTTTTGTTCCTCCGCAATTTACCAACGATTGGCTACAGACTTGGGCGCTCAAGGCTCGCTAGAGGCTGATGAGCCACTTGTCAGCGACTGATGAGCTCGAGATCGCCCAAGTCGTAGTGGAGGGAGAAAAAAATAATAAGAAATAAGAAAAATAAAAGATAATTTAAAAATTGATTAAATTTTTTAGCATGAGATAAAGTTATCAGATTAAAATAATTTGTCAAAGGCAATCTAAACTCCAGAAAAGCGTTGTCAATCACATATCACCAAACATAGGAAAATTAACCATTTTTCTAAATAATGATTTCCCTAAAAGCATTTTCCTTTTTCGCAGGGTTTGCACCCTACCAAACGCACCCTTAGTCGCATCATTCATATTTTCGCACTATCGTAATTGGTAAATCGCTTGATATAGGCTGGACTCGACGCATTAATACATTGCCGTCAACGATTGTATGCATACTCATTCTAATTACCTAAAATAGAATAGAGTCTCAAAATAAAAAATTCTCTTGATAACTTACCATATTCTCAAAAGAATTTTCCGTTCCAACACACCGATAAAAAAATTGTCACTTTTTAACGCATTATTTCTCTCACATTATGTGCAATTTTGTGTATTGTAAGCGAAACCATTTTATTATTAAGCACAAATAATCAGTGTCCTAAAGGCACTCGTTAACAAAATCCTTTTCAGAATTCGTTTTCTCTCTAACTCACCCAATGTGTTTGCACATGTTTCTTTTCCCAAAGCGCATAGAAGTTGCTTATTGGCACTAGAGGACCATATTTGTTGGTATTCTTCTTTTTTGTGATCCTTGAAATTATTCTTCTCTCATAGATCCCAGATAAAGGGAGAAGATGGGGAAACAAAAGAAAATGATATGTTGGATTTAGGAAGCCTTATTTTAATATTATTATTTATCATTATTTTGGCTTCTATGTACCATGCATGGACTATTCCAGCTGCCAAACATGCCATTTCCCGTTTGAGAGAGACCAACAAATCAATCTGGTCATATAAAACCACTCACGCTCGCTCGTCTTTGCACATTTCAAAACCCCCTGCTTCTGCTTCGCAAGCTCTCTGCTTCCTCTGCTTCCTCTGTACCCTTCTCTCTCTCTCTCTCTCTCTCTCGTGTGCGCGCTCGGCCTTTGGTGAGAGAGAAAGTCTCAACCTTTCTGAGTTTCGACAAACTGTTTGCCTTTTCTATGTTCGATTTGGTTCTGTGTTTTATTTTTTGTATCTGTTTTCGTGATTTGATGATGATAGGAGAGAATCCGGAGAGTGCATATCAGTGCAAGCTCTGCAACAAAATCTTTTCTAGCGGACCAGTGTTCGGAGGTCACATGGCGTCTCACAAGGACAAGAATCTACTGGAGAGTGAGCCACCACTGGTGATTGATAACAGCTCGGAGGAAGGGCGACGTCTTGGGTATTGTCTCAGAGAAAACCCCAAGAAATCGTGGAAATTCTTGGAGCTGAAGGAAGACGCCCCAGAAAATCCGTGCCTGGTCTGCGACAAGCGGTTCAGGTCGATGAGGGCACTGTTGTGCCACATGAAGATTCACCCGGGGAAGGACGACGAGAGCGGTGACCGCGGCAAAGGTTCCAGGTCAAGGAAATCTTGCCAGGATCACACGAGGTCGATTCTCGGCAGAAAGAGATTGAATTCGAGTCTCTTGAATGAAGATCGCTTTGTGGGCTCCAGCAAGACCGAGAGTGGTCTCCTGGTCGCCATTTTATCCGACGACGAGGCAATGCGCATTACCAGGAGGAAGAGAACGCCGCGAGTCGAGATTGATGTCGATGCAAGGACCGAGGGAGTTCCGTTTCCCGTACCAAATGGGTCTTCGGACAGTAACGAGGCAGAACAAGACCTGGGAAGCGCAGCAGCAGTTACTTTGATCATGATGTGCCGAGGTGAGACGGACTCCAACTCTCTGGGTTTGGGCGTCGAGACTTTGGGGAAGAGCTCGGCCCCAGGTTTCTATGACGTGGGGAAAGGGAAAATAACTGAAGCATCCGAGTGCAATGAAAGCCATTCAAGAGGCCATTCGAGAGTGGAGCGGAAAGGGGCAGAATTGGAGGTTTCCGCCACCATGCTTTGCGGTGCCAGGGAAGTTGAGCGCAAGAAGCCTGAAGCAGCCAGATCAGGTAAAGAGCCGATGTATGAGGTGGCCATGATGGATTGTGACGCAATGGGAACTGCAGGTTCTCATTCGAGAGAAAGGGCAGAACTATGGATCGAGCCGGGGATAAATTCACACAGAGGCAAGGTCTGTGTGGAGGAATGCCAAGTTTTCCGTGAATCAGGTGAGAAAAACGAGTATAAAAGCAGGGACGCTGAGAGCTACAAACAGGAGTCTCCGGTCGGTGCTTCTCAGGGGATTGAAGGGAGCCGTGTCTGCGCCGAACTCGCGAGCATCAAGGACGACTCAGAGAAGGTGAGCAGCCAAGGCATGTATGCTTGATAAGCTGCGCTGGATCCCTGGCTCAAGGACATAATGGAGACGCACCTGGTATTGGTGTTTGACGCCAGCCGAGGATTCTACATGTCTGAAGCAGCCGTTTTTATCGCTCCATGTTCGTTTTATTTATTGTCTCGAGTGTTCTCCTACTTCACCAGAGTAGTCAGGGTAATCGGTGCACATTGTGAAGTCAGCGGATTCACTCTTTTATTCTGCATTGGATTCAATTATATTACCATCTGTCTGTTACTGCTTTTCGGGTATATTTTGGTTACATTTTTGTCGTTTCAATATGTTTATGATTGGTTTGCAACAGGGGAGCATGATTGCAGGATAGAACCTGGAACCGAAGAATAGGACCAATAAAAATATGTCTGGTTTCAACTTTCAGGATATACAGAGTAGGTTCCAGGTTTTAAAAATTGAGAAAGAGGTTTCGACAGGTAGGTTCTAAGTTCCACCTCTTGGAACCTGGAACTTGAAACTTGGAACAGGTATTTTTTTTTTCTTGTGCCATATCTTGGCGTGATCCCGAGGTATTTCATAGCATGCGATGATGAGCATGTAATTTGGAACCGCTAGTCTAGACTTCCATGTCTAACAATATCCATGATTGAAAATTTTACTTTGTTAATATTTCATATTTTTAGTGCGTCTAAATATGAGTTGTGATTAGTAGATTGCGATAGTAAATTATGGTTATTAGAGGTGATGATTCACTGCTATTATTCAATTAAGAATATATGTGGTGGACTCTAAAACTTGTGACATGATAAGTTTTAGATTCTAAGGTATGTAGGGTAGGTTCCAACTTTCAAAAAATTGAGAAACCGGTTTCGATAAGTAGGTTCCAATTAAAAACTTGACCGATCTTGAAATCACTCACCCCTAATTAGCTGGAAAATTAACCAATAAGTAGGTTCCAGCTTGGAAATAGACTCTCTTGGTGTTCTAGAACCCTTAACTGACCTAGTTTTCTATTTGTGTCTACATTTTGCAAGTGGCGAACTGTTGTTGGGTCAAACTCTATTGAGGATATTGACTGTACTGTTAGCCGGGAATCGACTTTTGACCCCAATTTGTATGTTAAGTTTCCCTGTGAATGGTTCGGGGAAGTGAGTTCTCTTCTTGATCTTCCCGGCTAAACTCACAAGCACACTCGACCTTGACTTCTCGTGACTTTTGCGGACATTAGGATTTCAGTTTTATTTAATGCAAAGCACTTAAGACTTTTTTAAAAATATGTGAGGATTGATGTTTTGAAATTGAAATAACATTTTTCACCTTTTCAAAATTTGAAGGAAAAGTCACGAGTAGAAATTAGAAGGAAATAAAAATAAAAAAAAATCTGCCCCAGAAAAGTAGTCTTAAGTTTCAATGTCACCGAACTCAGAAAAAAATATTCTATGAGGTCATAGTTTATGAACGGAGAGCGTTACCCCGATAGTTTGACAGCATTATCATTATTTTTTATCTCACGATTTTTCAATTAATTAGTGCTTTATGCAAAATACGCGGTGATGGTGTGTGGAACTACGATTAGAAATAACTAACAATATTATCAGACTTCAAGAAAGCATTTTCCTTTATGAACCATAAATAATGATGTGGAATTTAACTTATCACCTAGTACTTCATCAAGGGGCCTTTTTGACGTTATTTTCAAAAACCTTAACAATTTACAATGTAACATACTCGCATCAAATTTACATTCGATTTTAGTAAATTCAAATGTTGAGATTAAGTCCTTCCTTTTCTTTTTTTTTTCGAACAAACTTCTCAAGGTTCCTCTTGGAAATACTCTTACTTGAACCCGGTTTGATGGATCCAAAACAATCACCCATTTGATCATGTGGGATTTATATACAGGACCCATATGATTAACAGCTACGATAGACATGATCGATGTGGACTTAAGTCCATGCAGCAAATTGCCCTGTGGTTAGGGTGCTTTGTGCATGCCATGACACCTAATTGAAATTTAATTCGTAATTTTTTTTGGTCAAAATAAAACTATTTCATTAAAAAAAAAAAAACCGGATAGAACAAGGTTGATGAGTCTCTAGACATAAA
Organism: Rhodamnia argentea; assembly: GCF_020921035.1. Lineage (NCBI taxonomy): Eukaryota > Viridiplantae > Streptophyta > Magnoliopsida > Myrtales > Myrtaceae > Rhodamnia > Rhodamnia argentea. The sequence goes on along the minus strand of NC_063157.1, from coordinate 13,379,385 downwards.
ATATCCCCAAGGCATTGTGGAGGATTAGAAAACCAATTGGTAGGAAGGGTTCCTATTCTTTAGGCTTTCGCGATCCGGTCCTAGTTGAATGAAGGAAGTCGTTAACATGATAGTCCGACAAGACAGTCATTATTTTTTACCTCACGATTTTTCAGTTAATGAGTGCTTTATGCAAAATATGAGGTGATGATGTGTGGATCTATAGTAAAAAATAATTGATAGTACTGTTAGACTGTCAGGATAGTATTTCCTTTGAATGAATGATAGATGGTACATCCCAATTTTGTCGTTTGTTGATTTTTGGTACTTGGAAAAGGAGTTGTCTAATTTGTTTAGCCTTATCCTTCTTAGTTGCTTTATTCATGTTCTTTGATCATCATACTTGGTAAACGTTTGCTAGATTTGGTGCTCAAATGCATGATAGGAATGAAAAATTTGACCGAACTCATCGTATTATTACATTGCCGCTATATGGCGTCTAGTATCCACTGTTTACGGCTAGGTGATTATATGCATACTCATACTTATTACCCGATATAGAATGGAGCCTCAAAATAGCAAATTCTCCGGATAAATTGCCATATTCTCAAAAGCATTTTCCTAATAAGTACCTCAATAAATAAAATTTGTCGTTTTCCATGCGCTTTTTGTTCTAAATCAAATGAAATAATACCATGCGTAAGGAAATGAACATTTCCATTTAAAGCAGGGAAATCTTCAATAAAAATCTCCTTGAAGTTCGTTTTTTTTTCCAATGCATTTGGATACACACATTTTTTTTTTCCAGAATGTATGAAGTTCCTCTTTGCTTAACAGATGACACTAGAGGGGCATATTTGTTAGTTAAATACTTTCCTAATAGTACTGTCAAGAAATGTACAATCTCAATCATAGATTCACACACTATCATCGTGCATTTTGCATAAAACACTAATTGAATGGGAGATCATGTAATCGAAATAACCGACGAGTATTGTCAAGTTAGTAGCTTTCTATTTATTAAGTACCCTGTTTTTTAAAAGGCTAAATATTCATAAGGTTTTGTGATTCTTGAAATTATTTATATAATTTTTTCTCACAAAAACAAAGGGACAAAAAAATGTTGGGACCTTACCCAAAAAAAAATTAAATCCTTACCCAAAAAAAAAAAATTGTTGGGATATGGAGAGCTATTTATTTTTTTCTTGGCTTCCTAGTTCCAGGAATAGGACTACTCCAGCTGCCAAACATGGCAATACCCGTTTGAGAGAGCGAGCAACGACCAACGACCAACGACCAACGAAACCCCCACGGAGAGAGAAATTCAAAACCCCCTGCTTCTTTTTCGCGTGCTTTCTGATTCCTCTGTACCCTTCTCCCTCTCTCTCTCTCTCTCTTGGTGAAGGGGGAAAGTCCGCACCTTTCTAGTTTCGACAAACTGTTTGCGTTCTCTCTCTTTGGTATCGCTCTGTTTTTCTGCTTCTTTCGTGACTTGATGATGATGGGAGAGAATCCCGAGAGAGAGTATCAGTGCAAGCTCTGCGACGAGATCTTCTCGAGCGGACGCGTGTTGGGAGGTCACATGAGGCGTCACATGGCCAAGAATCTACTGGAGAGAGAGCGGCCATTGTTGGGCTCGGAGGAAGCGCGACATCTTGGGTACTGTCTCCGAGAAAACCCCAAGAAATCGTGGAAATTCTCGGGGCTGATGGAAAATGCCCAAGAAAATCCGTGCTCGGTCTGCAACAAGCGGTTCAGGTCCTCGAGGGCTCTGTTTGGCCACATGAAGATTCACTCGAGGAAGGACGACGAGAGCGGCGGCCGGTGCGAAGAAGACCACGGCAAAGGGTCTGGGTTGATGAAATCTTGGCGGGATCGTGAAAGGCCAATGCTCGACAGGGAGAGATTGAATTTGAGTCTCTCGAGTGAAGATCGCTATGTGGGCTTGAGCAAGACCAAAGGTGATCTCCTGCTCGGCGTTTTATCCGACGACAAGGCAATGCACATGACCAGGAGGAAGAGGACACCTCGAATCAGCTACGATGTCGATGAAAGAACCAAGGGAGTTCTGGTTTCCGTACCGTATGGGTTTTCGTTCAGTGGCAAGGCCAAGCAAGACCTGGAAAACGAAGCAGCAGTTTTGTTGATGATGATATCGCGAGGTGAGGTGGACTTCAATTTTTCGGGTTTTGACATTGACCCTTTCCGGAAGAGCTTGGCCCCGAATTTCTTTGACGTGGAAAAACTGAGGATAACTGAAGCATCCGAGTACAACAAAAGCCATTCAAGAGGCTACACAAGAATGGAGCGAAAAGGGGTCGAACTGGAGGTTCCTGCTGGCATGCTTTGTGGGGCAAGGGAAGTTGAGCACAGGAAGCCTAAAGCGGCCAGATCAGGCGAAGAGCCGATGTATGCGGCGGCGATGATGGACAGTGACCTGATGAGAATTGCTGCTTCTGATTCGACAGAAAGAGCAGAACTAGTGCTTAATTCATACAGAGAGAAGGTCCGCGCTGAGGAATCCCAAGCTTCCGGTGAATCGGGTGAGGAAACTAAGTGTAGAAGCAGGGATGCTGAGAGCTACAAACAGGATGCTCCAGTCGATGCTTCTCGGGGGATTGAAGGGAATCATGGCTGCAAGGAACTCGAGAGCATCAAGGACTACCTGGAGAAGGCGAACAGGTACGTATGCTCGATATGCCACAAGGATTTCTCATGAGGCCAAGCTTTGGGCTATCACAAGAGGGCTCATTATGCGAAGAACCCTGAAGCCAATGCAGAAATGCCGACAAGCGCGGCCACCCAGCAAAAGCTCGCAGACGTGACGAACATGGTTGATCTTTAGCCTCTCAGTACTGTTTGGACAAAAATAGAAAGAACATAGGTTGATATTGCTGTTAGAGTTGTGTTCGAGTGAAGAATCGGTGTGACAGACAGAGGCTAAGCACAAATGAGATGATGGTGAACTCAATTTGCAGCTTAGTCCATCCGTTGTCTTCTATTCTGATTTTCTCTGTTGATGTAGATCAATACATTCCTTTGGCATTCTCATGTCAATGTTTTTGCCATTGTCATTGGATGTAATAAGCTGAAGTTGTAGTGTTTCTTTTCTAGCTTCTTGTTTCCATTGCTTGATTTTCAAAGATTATAGAGCTGTATCATCATCCTATGGTGTGGTTTTTATTTTTGGTCTTCCACTCATAATCCAAAATGCTAGTCAAGAGCAGAACCTCCTGGCCATCTCATCTGATTCTTCTGCCTTTGGCACTCGGTAAAGAGAAGACACAGCCCACCCCACCTAGTTTTTTATAGAATTAGCACACTTAGCCGAAGAAGTTTTTAAAGTCTTCTCGTACACTTATTTATCGGCAAAAAGGGCACCTTAAGTGTCAATATTTATGTATGGTACTCACTTTGGTGCCAATGTTTTTTCCTTTTGGATCACTTAAATGCCAAATCAGAGAAAAAACGATCACTTTAATGCCAAGCTATGTGATGCAGAAAAACTGCCTTCTGCCTCTTCTCTCCTCTTTCTTTTCCCCCTTTGCCCCCTCCATAGTCAAAAACTTTTTCATGTGATCTTCGAATACTAGATAAAATCAAAATGCTTTATCAACTTACATTCCTGTGTACTGGGTTTGTAACCTGTGCTATGCAAGCGAAGAATTCACAACATGGGAAAAGATTACGGAAATAATTTATGACATGATTTGGAAAACAGAATAAATTGATATCATGGAAGAAAATTACAGCTTCGGAACTCGAGATATGCATGTAGATAGTACTATTAGCTACGTGCATGTCACATAGATAGTGCACATCTTCCTAATGGACAATTGGGTTTTAGATACTAAATAGAAACTATTAATCGTTGACTGGATTGTTCCGTCAGTTTGTGGACATTTATGGCTTGATTGATTTTTTATTCATGTGAATGTTTAGCTGAATTTCTCATAATATTTTTTAAATTTGGGAAAGTAATACGAGTTTCTAGGGATTACAGTGCACATTATGCCTTTCATGTTGAAATGGATCGTCTGTTCGATACTTTTTTATTTTTATAGTTGCCGAATATAATCTGAACAATGTCCTTTATTTTTATTTTTTTTCTTTTGAGTTGAACTTTTAGTATTTTGCAACAGAAAATATATTGTATTAATATTCTCAATTGACCAAAAAATGTATTTGTGGACTTGTTTCATTTATTGGCCATATCCTTCAGCTTTTCTTTGGCATATGAACAGAAATATGATATAACGCACATATCACTTTGATAAATTTTGGTTCGTGTAACAGATCTTCATCAACTATAAAACTCTGCAAAAATTTCAAAAGAGTCTAAAGTAGACTTTATTCTAAATAAGGATCTATAGTGACCAAGTCAGTCTCAAATAAGGGTCCGTAGTTGCCAAGTCGGTCTCAAACAAGGGTCTGAATTCTTCGTTAGTGAATATCTTCCGGCGACCAGAATTCTTCCAAAATTTATAAGTAATGTAAAACAAAGAAAATTCCCAATCGAATCGATTAGATCCTTCCTTCCAATTTCTTCACGGTTTTTCTTGTTCATCCTTTGATTTCTTCTTCCTCTTTCGCTGCTCCTGCAAATAGCTCTCGCCTGATCCCCGATGCTCGTTGCAAACTTCAGTCCATCATCAGCCATAGTCTTGTCCGCCGTACGGACGCCTATTTTGCATCTCCAACCTTGTAATCTGGGTCGGTGACACTCGAGAGTGACAAAGTTGAACGATAATGAAGTCGTCGAGGAAGGCATTTGGCTACGATAAGCTCCAGTTTAAGTGAGATGGAGAAACTTCGACAGAATATAGTAAATTCCAGTCGAACAAAGACCGGAACCATGGAGCTATTGGCGTCATGCAGAAAGCTTCATCGTGGAAGGAACTGGAGAGTGACGTCTGAAAAATGGAGAAGCTAATGTGAGGCAGCGGAGATGGCAAAACTCGGACCTTGGAGACGGAGCTTTGGGTGAGAGTTCAAAACTGACTTGGGCTTTAATAGACAGAAAGGCTCGCGGGACGTTGTTGACTTGAGGGCCCATTGCGTTTGGAGCACGTCGGCATCTAAATATCGACCACGTTGGATGGTCGACACGCTGCACCATCTAAGCAAGAGAAACGAAGCCAAAGTTCAACCGCTTAGTGGATATGGAAAATAATTATTGAAGTACATGTCGACACTCAAAATTGACCTAGACATTCATAGGCAGAAAGGCTGTGTTGAAGTTTGTTTGTAAAACAAAGATAAGTGCCTTTTTCTTTTGTCTCACATAAGAGAGATGGGAGAATGCAAGTCGTTTTATTAGTTAGAAGGTTATTATAATCTTTTAAATAAAAAGTTGGCAAGTGGGATAAACCTCACTATATGCGCACGGGGTGCGAGATTATTAGGCGCACTTCGGATGCTAGTGCAGCTGCGGAATTGGCACTATTAGGAATTGAAGTTAATTTTTTATTGTCATTTTAATTTTGAATTTTTACTAGTTTCCTATGACCTTCGAAAAGTTACAATCTTTCGGACGTAACAATTTTTGGACAATCAAAAGTTGTATTCGAATAAACTATTTTAGACATGAACAGTTGTATGAGAATTAACTGTTTTTCGAATGCAAAAAGGTGTGTTATTTTCTTATTATATATTCAATTATTATGTTCATTTTTTGAAACTTCACTCCTTCAATTTTTTAGATTTTCATTTCTTTCCAAAAGAGATATTGCCTTCTTTTCCGATTGTTTCTCTAGAGAGAGTTTTTGGAGAAATATTGGAATTGCTAAATAATATTCTCGCTCGACACTCTATTATATCCTAGAGAATCTTTGACGGCAACTATTCGCAACATTGTAGGGCAAATAATTCCTTGAAGAGTGTTATTACTCTTCAAAGTCTGATTCTATTGTTCATCTCATTCGATAAATTTCCCAACATGTTGTTGACTTGAGAGTCATTGTGTTTGGAGCACATCAGCATCTAAAGCGCTGGCCGTTACCGATGATTGGGTGCTAAATATCAGCAACGCTGGATGGTCGACACACGACATTATGTAAATAGGAGAAACACATCCGAAGTTCAACCGCTTAGTGGATAAGTGAAACGATTGCTGAAGTACATTCAAGAATTTAGGGATAGATTCACATTTTAGAAAGCAACCGCTAACAACATTTATTCTTTGTACACTATTATAAATAGTCGATAAAGGGCTTTGTAAAGAATCCGCAATCAATAACACTTATCAATTCAATTCTTTCTGCAATTTGCTTTATCAGTTCTTTATTCCCATTTATCGTTCTTTGTTACCTTTATTTATTTAGTTCATTATATCAATGACTTATTGTCCAAATCACTAGAGAACCCGATTCACTCGGAAAGCCTTTTATCAAACCTTTGGTAAAAGATTTTTCATCACGGACTATTTCCGTCGACATATTCTTTTGGCATGCCTGGTATGACCACTTGTGGTTTGATTTGAGGAAGTGCCCATGACGAAGAACATGAATCAAGAATCTTGAAATGTTGTTGCAGAAGACAATCGGTCTCCACAATGATTAATGATGACCGACGGCCAAGCCAATTGTGATGGTCAAAGAGAGAGTCCAACGGACCTCCCGTAAGTTCTTATCGATGATCAAAGGAGAGTATTGGCCCCAAACCCAATCATCGTAGCTACAATGAAGATTGAGGAGTATCAAAACGACTTGACCAACCACATGGTTAATCATATTGCTAATGTGATTAAGCCGATGATCGCCAATATGGTCACGAAGTTGGTTTCTAAGCCCAAACCTTCAAACCAGTCACCACGGGTGCAAGGAGTTCATATGCCGATAAGGTACTTTGCTACGACTTCTACTCATATAAGTGGGGGTGAAAGTTTAGGCCAAGTAAACCCCCAAACAAGGATTAGGATCCTTCAGAGGCCTAATGCCGCCGATCGTCAAAACCCAAGTAACATTGACATAGTCGATGTTGGGAACACAACTAATTTGAATGATCAGCCGGATGAAAATGCTAATAGTAGTAGTGGTGTAGCCCCAACCCAAAACATTCATGTAACGGTCGTTGAAAATCAAAGGCTCAACTTATAGTCAACCGCTAGCGAAAACACTAGACCCGTTGATAATCCAGGACACCCCCACCGCGGTGGGAGTATCGAATCCGTTGAATCTAGGGAACATCGATGGGGGAGCCCGAGTTCAATCGCAATAGGGCTTTTACCAGCCACCTTTGCAAATGGACAATTTAATGAGGCTAAAATCTCCACTAAGGGGGCAAGTATCCCGATCCCTCAAGTATGTCGAAGTTCGACCACTTAATGGATAAGGAAAATAGTTGTCGAAGTGCATGTTAACACTCAAAATCGACATGGGCTTTGATAGACAAAAAGGCTCGCGAAACAATGTTGACTTGAGAGCCCATTGTGTTTGGAGCACGTCGGCATCTAAAGCGTTGGCCATTACTGATTATTAGGTACTAAATATTGGCAACGCTGGATGGTCAACACACGACATCATGTAAATAGGAGAAACGAAGACGAAGTTCAATTGCTTATTGGATAAGTGAAACGGTTCCTAAAGTAAATCCAAGAGTTTAGGGATAAATTCACATTTTAGAAAGTAACCGCCAACAACTGTTGTTCTTTGTACAAGATTATAAGTAGTCAATGAAAGTACTTTGTAAGGGATCCACAATCAATATCACTTATTAATTCTTCCTACAATTTACTCTATCAGTTCTTTATTCCCCGTTTATTGTTTTTCTTTGTTGCTTTTATTTGTTTAGTTCATCATATCAATTACTTATTGTCCAAATCACCACGGAACCCGATTCATTCGAAAATCCTTTTATCAAACCTTTTGTTGGGAGGCGTGAAGGAAAAGTCCAATACCTTCACCTAGGGATATCGCCAAGAATGAGCCCAAGTTCTAGGGTATCAACATATCTAGTTAGGCTCATTTTCACTAAAAAATCCTAGCCAATAAGTTTTGGACCAACTAGTATATATTAACTACTCAACACCACATCAATTCTTCGATTTGGGACTTCTTTAATACAACTCACACGTGCATTTTAACAATCCCCTCCTTATGTGTGAACTCCAAGATTAGGTTTGCTCTCCCTTAATTTACATATTCTTCTTCATCAACTTATCTCAAGTTGAATCTCCAAATCATTGCAATGCATCCGCAACTTTGCACCGCAACTAACCAGCATCAATTGCGAACTTCGAATTACATTACCCATGGTCTATATCTTGCGTCTCCGGACCAACTCTCCATGGTCTCTTCTCGCTAGAATTGCATTACTAGACCAACTACCCATGTTCCCTTCTCGCCGGATCAACCGCGATAGCAATTTTCTGTTGAAAAAAAACCCTCAATTGATTTTGAAGTTGAGAAAACAATCCATAATCTCTTATATCTAAGTTAATGTAGTGAAATGCTATTTTGCAGATTATCCAAAGGTGTATGAATCAAAACACATAGGATTGAATCTGGCAAGGTAGGTATAGATGATATTCTGAGGGACTCGGATGCTATATCGAGCTCGGACGTTGAGCGGAGAGCTCGGGAGTTGGAATGATGCTCAAGCTTTGAGAGGAGTATTTCTTGTGCAACGGTTAGATTATCAAGAGATGTATTCAAGATAATTTAATTAAAATATTGCATCATCACAACGATTAGTAATCAAGCTGGATTCATACTTGGAGATTTTCAATCATGAAGATCGATCAAGGATGAAACTTAAAAAGAGACAATGATGACTCACCTAATGAAGTAATTTATCTTTGAAAACTCAAGATCAAAGAGGGACTCTTTCCTTTGTTAAAATCAACGGCTATAAAATCCTTTATATATAGTCTTGTCCAAATAGGGAAGTTTGGAGAGCAATCCTCCGGAGATCTTGGAACGGGCAAGTTGGAGATGGAGAAGTATAAAAGGAGACTTCAAGGCTAAAGAGAAAAGACAAGAGAACATAATTCAATATTCCAAGATCAAGAGAGCTTCACATCCTTCACGTACCTTTGATCCTACACTGTAATAATTAGAGGAGAACATAGGAGTGTGAGAGAGTTAGACGAGAAGTCTACTTATCAAATTATAAACTTCTGAGTTATTCACTAGTGAAATCCAGCCGATCGATCGACATATTGAAGAAGTGGATGTATGCTTGAACAAAGTCGAACCACTATAAATTCTCTATATACATTCTTTCCCTTACTATCTTTAATTACGTATCGTGATAGTGAAGTTGTGCACAGTGCTGCATCCGAGGATATCTCATATCATACTAGCTATCATCGTTTGAATGAAGCTCTGAGCATACTCGCTTCTATTCAAAAGTAATTTCTAAAAATCGTTGAAATTACTTATTCACCCTATCTAAGTGATAACGATAGCCTTAATAATTGATATCAGAGCCTGATGCTCATATTTTTATTGAAGTATTATTACTTCTGAGCTAACGATCTCCATGGCTAGCAAATTTTTTTCCGCGTGGATTGAAGGAGGAGGCAACAACGACCCACCTTACTTTGAAGGAAAGGAGTACAATGATTGGTAGAATAAATTCAAAGCATATCTCGGATGGCAAGACCTGCAGTTCTGGGACATTATTCAAAGAGGCATTGATCTATCTGCAAGCACTTCAGGCGGCTCAAATACGGGGGACAACGCTAACACTACTCCCACAATGTTATAATTGCCACTTGAATTAGCAACGAGAGATGCTCTAGATGGTAAAACTATTTATTCATTTTATAGTACATTATCTCCCACTACATACAAAAGTATTGCAGATTGTTCCTATTCAAAAGCGATATGGGACAAGCTCTATGTAACTTACGAGAGAACAGACAGAGTCAAGGAGACCAAAGTTAACATACTCCTCGGCCAGTACAAAGCTTTCAAAATGAAGCCTAATAAAATCGTGAAAGAAATGTTCGATAGATTCATTGAAATAGTGAATGCACTCACCTCTCATGGGCACCTTGCGTGCGGACCGATACAAGAGACAAACTCCTAAGGCACCCACAAAAGAATGGGATAACATCAAAACATCCATTCAAAAGACTCAGAGGATCTCACCCTTATCCATGGATGAACTTATTAAACTCTTCAATTCTAAGAGGATGAAAGAGTCAATGAGGAAACTCATTCAAAAGGTAAAAAATCTATTGCTTTGAAATCTAATATTGATTCCGATGTATCAGATTCCGAAGATGAAGACATTAAAGAACTAGCATTCATGGTCAAAAAGTTCAAAAGAATGGCTAAGAAGGGTAGAAATTACAAAGACGAAAAAGATTTCAAACAATATGATCAAAGAAGATCATCTCGCGATAGAGATGAGATTAAAGATGTTATTTGTTATGAATGTAAAAAGAGAGGACACATCAATCCTAATTGTCCTCTCCTAAAGAAGAAAGGAAGGGATGAAAAATTCAAGAAATCTCTGAAGGCATAAACTTGGAGCGACACAGAATGTAAAAGTGATGAGGAATATGCCAACATCTGTTTAATGACCAACTCGGACTCTTAGGATGAATCTGAGGTAAGTCATTCTAGAATCCCTCCCGAGGTATCTAAATATATAAATAAGTTGTGTTCAAACTATAAAATTACTCTTAAGAGACTCTTAGAATTTTTTTTGAAAAAAAAGAAGCAGTATGTTTAAAGAAAAATGATGTTTCTCAAAAGGATAAGATAAGTTTTCTAGAAAGAGAGTTTTCTCAAATCAAAGAAAAATCTGATTCAACTTTTGAGAAAAATGAACATTTGCAAATCGAGAACCAATCTTGAGAAATGAGAATACGTATCTAAAAAAGAAAAACAGTTCTTTGAAAAAAATTCAGAGATAAATAAAAAAATTTCCTAAGGTTCAAAAATGCTATAACATATTCTTTCTATACAAGTTCCTTACTACAATAAGTCCGGACTTGATTTTCAAAAGGAAAGTGAATTGGAAATTGATTTTTCGAAGATTAAAGAAAGACCCAGAAGAAGACCCTCAAAACACGCATACAAAACTCACTTTCATATGCAATTTATAAGCGGTGATCCAAGGCATTCCAAAAGTTATTGTCCTAAGGTCCGTAGACCCACTCGAGATATCTTGAGATTTACAAATTTCTCTAACCCAAAAAGACCCAAATAGATTTGGGTACCAAAGAAAGCTTGAATTCTTTTTATGTTTGCAGGTACCAATGAAAAGAATAAACAAATGGTACCTTGATAGTGGATGTTCTAGATACATGGTTGGAGACTCCAAAATATTTATCAATCTCACTAAGTTTGATAAAGGAAGTGTCTCCTTTAGTGGCAACAATAAAGGAACAAGTATTGGCAAAGGAACCGTGAAGATTGACATTCTCTTTATCAATGATGTCTCATTGGTTAAGGATTTGAATTTTAATCTCATAAGTATAAGCCAATTATGTGATATTGGATATAAAATATCCTTTGGGATGTATAAATGCTCAGGTGTTAGCCGGAACAAAAAGTGCTCATTCACAAGACATAGATATGACGATATGTATCTTCTAGACACATCACCCGAGAGTGTGAAATGTTTGGTATCCATCAAAGACGACTCGGAACTTTGGCATAAGAAGCTAGAACACATAAGCTTCAAATAAATATTAAAGCTTTCCTAAAAGAAGCTTATGAAAGGACTTCTAGATGTTAAATTTGAGCAAGCAAAGCTTTATGACGCTTACACTCTTGGGGAACAAGTAAGAAACTCTTACAAATCAATAAATCAAGTTTCCACTAACTGTGCTCTGCAGGTTTTACACATGGATGTGTTCGGACCTACTCGAACCCAAAGCATTAGAGGTAAAAAGTATTGTCCGGTAATAGTAGACGATCATACTAAATTTACTTGGGTTTTCTTTCTTGCACATAAGAATGATGCATTTTCATATTTTGAAAGTTTCTCAAAGAAAGTTAAAAAAGAAAACGGTTATTCAATTTCATGCATCAAAATTGATCATGGAGGGGAATTCAAAAACCAAATCTTTGCAAATTTTTGTGATCAAAATGGTTTTCAGCATAACTTCTCTTCCCCCTGTACTCCTCAACAAAACGGAGTAGTTGAAAGGAAAAATCTATCTTTACAAGAAATGGCATGAACTCTTTTGATAGAAAGCAAAGCTTCCTCTCATTTTTGGGCATAAGCTATTTCTATTGCATGTTACATCATAAATCGTGTTTTCTTGAGACCATTGCTTGAGCAAACCCCCTATGAGCTTTACAAAAGCAAGAAACTAAACCTATCATACTTTCATGTATTTGGATGTAAATGTTTTATTTTTAAAAACCCAAATGATCATTGGGGAAAGTTTGATGAAAGATCAAATGAATGTGTATTTCTTGGTTATCCCACCTCAAGTAAGGCATATAGAGTCTTCAACAAAAATTTAAGAACTATTGAAGAATTAATGAACGTAAGGTTTGATGATGGAAATGACATTCGGAACCCAGGCGCAGAAATCATTGTCTCGTCTAAGCAAAACCCATCAACCAAGTAGAATCCATCATCCGACCAAATTTCAACATCCGAAGACATAAGATCACGCGAAGCTACTCGTAACATAGAAGACACTCAGACGATTACATCTTCCGAAGATGAAAATTCAGATAATCTCTAGAAGATGAAAACGACAAATTCAATAAGAATTGAAAATACACATCCAGTCATCCTATAGACCTCGTCATTAGGGACATAGAAGAAGGAATCAGAACCAGATCCAAACTCACAAATTCCATAAACGTATTTGCCCTTTTTTCAGAAGTTGAACCCAAAGGAATTGAGGAGGCTATTGCGGATGAAAGCTGGATAGAAGCAATGCAACAAGAGCTACATCAGTTCAAACTCAATGAAGTTTGGAAACTTGCGTCCAGACTCAAGGATCATCCAATTATAGGAACCAAATGGGTATTCAGAAATAAGTTAGATGATAATGGCAAAGTACAAGAAATAAGGGAAGACTCACGGCAAAGGGATACTCTTAAGAAGAGAAAATTGACTACGACGAAACATATGCTCCAGTAGCAATATTGGAATCAATCAGAATACTACTTGCATATGCCTACTACAACGGCTTCAAACTATATAAGATGAATGTCAAAAGCGCATTCTTGAATGGCTGCATTAAAGAAGAAGTATACGTGGAACAACCTCTAGGCTTTAAAGATCCAAAGAGCTCGGATCATGTATACAAAGTTAGGAAAGCTCTTTATGGACTCAAGCAAGCACCGCGAGCTTGGTATGAGAGGTTAAGTAATTTCTTTGTTGAAAAAGATTTCGAAAAAGGTAAAGTAAATATAACTTTATTTATCAAGAGGAAATGTAAAGATATCTTGCTTATCCAAAATATATGTTGATGACATTATATTTGGTTCTTTTAACAAAAAACTTCGCAAGAATTTCTCTCAGATCATGTAGAGTGAATTCGAAATGAGCATGATGAGAGAACTAACATTCTTCCTTGGATTGCAAGTGAATCAAACTAAATAAGGGACATTTATACATCAAAAGAAATATGCAAAGAAATTTGTGAAGAAATTTGGACAGGAAAACTGAATCTTTAATGTCTTCTTTATCCAAGTTAGATAAGAATAAACAGGGAAAACAGGTTGATCAGAAGTTATATAGAAGCATGATCGGTTCTTTATTATATCTTATTGCCTCTAGACCCGACATCATTTTCAGTGTGTATGTGCTCTAGATTCTAATCGGATCATAAGGAATCACACCTCTCTCTGATAAAGATGATTATAAAATATAGTGTAACAAATCCTAATCTGGGATTGTGGTATCTAAAGATATCAAACTTTACATTATGTGACTATTCAGATGCTGACCTTATAGGCCACAAATTAGACAGGAAAAGAACCTTAGGAATATGTCAACTTCTGGGATTGATGCTAATGTCTTGATTCTCAAAGAAACAAAACATTGTGGCACTATCAACCACAGAACCCGAGTATGTAACATTAGAGAGTTGTTGTGCTTAAATCTTATGGATGAAGCAACAACCGAGGGACATTGATGTTGAAACATCAAACGTGGAAATCAAGTGTGACAAATGCCAGTACAATCAATCTCACAAAGAATCCAATTATGCACTCTCGAGCTAAGTATATTGAAACTAAGCATTATTTCATTCATGATCATGTGCATAATGGTGATATTAATATTCAATTTGTTGATTCAAAATATCAATTAGCTAATATATTCACAAAACCCCTTGAAAAGAATTCCTTTGAATATATTGGACAAGAATTGGGTATCACTTCTAGGGCTGTTGGAGTTGTCTTCCAAACAAGTTAATACCGCTTCCGAGCAAAATGCATCATCCGAGGAGGTACAATGCTTAAAAGAAATCTCTAGACTAACGCATCATCCGAAGAAGTCATCATCTAGACAACACTCATATCATGGCTAAAGTACACTACAAGTGCCAAAATTTGTGTACGACGCTCACTTTAATGCCAAAACTTTCAAAATGATTAATTAAGTGCCAACTTTTTTTTAAAACGATCACTTTAGTGCCAACTTCGATTTGAGCTAACGTGGCTCGCTGGAAATTCGACGTGGCCTATTTTTTATTAATATTTGAGCTAACGTGGCTTGCTAGAGTCAGCACTAAAGTGAGTGTTTTTCAAAAAATTGGCACTTAAATGATCATTTTTAAAAAAATTAGTACTTAAGTGATCATGTTGAAATTTTTGGCACTGATGTGATTGTTTTTCAAAAGAGTTAACACTTAAGTGATCATTTTGAAAGTTTTAGCACTAAAGTGAGTGTCATACACAAGTTTTAGCATTTATAGTGTACTTAAGCCCTCACATCATATTTGATCATTTAAATTTTTGGCGCATGAGTAGTTATTTTTGTCAAAAATAAGGTAAGCACGATCTCAATCTTTTTAATATTCTGTGGAATATTGTGATTGATGTGATTACCGTGATTGAATTGATTGAATATTTCTTTTCCCAAAATATTTCACCATATTTTATTTTTGAAAATTGGAATTCAAACGGTCTTATAGCTGTTTTCAAAAACAGTTAAAACAAAAAGTTTAGAATGAACCGTCACCTTTTTCCCTCAAATCTTCTCTTTTAGACCGCCTTAAAAAAATTCTCCCGAACAATTATCTCTCTCAAAGGAAAAACCCCCATTGGAACATTCTCCTTTTTCGAATTTCCTCCCGAACCCATTTCTCTCAAAAATTCCTCTCAAATCCTTCCATGGCATCCAAAAGTTCTTCATCATCGAAGAAATCCACCAAGGGTATCCGTCAATCGAGCCGTTTGGAATTTCATGGTCCTAGGACACAAATTGACGCCCCCACTCACTATGAACTTTCAAGTTCTTTAGATGAAGATAACGAAAAATAGAGGATTGAGGAAATGGGCAGTGTTGGTTAACCTAAACACTCATCCGAAACCCTTGTCGAGGCAAAGGCTCGTAAGATGCACGAACCGATTCATCATCATGCAAGTAAGGTAATTGTTCCCGCCAAACAGACTACTCCCGCATCTAAAACCAGAATTAAATTGGCAAGGAAAATTACTCTTATGGTTTGAAGTATGAGAGCTCGGGGAAAAAGTGAAGAATCCATAAAATTCATGATCAGACAAAGTGGATTCCTAGATGAAAGAGATTTACAATGTTGTGATGCCATAATAACTAAAAAGGAATTTAGAGAAGCTACAAAATTAGCCAAAAAGGCTGAAAAGGCATGGAGAAGTATCCGAAGTCTAAGAAAGGAAATGAGAAGATTGGTGAAACCCCTATGACCAGGAATGCTCTTCATACTAAAGGGAAATCAGAAGCTAAAAAGGATGAATCACAAACTAAATCTATGAAAGATGAAGATGATGAGAAACTATATTCTCATTTTAAAGGTATGGAGATGAAGTTTTTTTTTTTTAGTAAGGTAAGTATGTTTGTGCTAAAACAAGGTCAAAAGGACAGAATATTTAGATCTAATGATCATCATGAATTTTATAGGTCTTTGCTTGCTAGAGCGTCCATGCCTAGTAGACTCGTTGAGTTAGAATTCTTTGAAAAAGCTAGCATGTATATTCTTACCTTATTGACAAATTTGCACCTTCGGACTCTGTGTACCCTAAATACTCCTTGCTATCCCGAGTTAATCGCATACTTCTACTCAAACTTTTGCATGCCCAATAAAGATCATATTCGGTTCTCCCTCTTTGGGCAAGACTTCACTTTGAGCATCTCGGAACTTACAGAGATTCTAATTCTAAACAGTTTATTTTCATTCCTATTCCTATCTTAGATGAAAATATTTACAAATTCCCTTATGCTAATCCAACACTCTCTAGAGCAAATAAACCCCATATTGTTTCCAATCATTTCCCACCGATATGCATTGTTCCGCATAAGGTAGTCATCAATTGTCTTAGACCCAATGCCTCTTCTATAACATATGTATCAAGTTATGAAGCCAAGATCATCCGGGCCATCTTAAATGGCAAGTCTTTCTCCCTTCCTCATATTATATTCATGCATATGCTAAGGACAATAAGGAAGAATAAGGGAAAACTGCCTTATGGCTCCTTGATCACGAAGAACTTTCAATATTTAAATATTAATATACCTCATAGACTGGGATCTTTACAAATTCCTCAAGGATGCCTTGGTGAATCAATGATGACCATGATTGGTAACAAATTTGCAAACAGCCAATGGAGGGACATAAAGAAGAATGTAGTCTTAGTTGATCCGCCCACAACAACAATATCAAAAGTCATTCAAACCGAACCTCCATATGCAAAACCATCACCTACAGAATCTTCAATTGTCAAACATTCACCAAGACAATTCCCCGAAGCAAGTCGAAAGAGAAAGCTAAAAATGTTGGCCCACAAGTCCACTAAGCCTGGAGAAAAGAAAAGAAAACTAGTTCGGAGGCTACTTGATAGGATCTTTAGTGATTCCGAAATGAATATTTCTGAAGAATCTTCAACAAGTGAGTTAGATGACGAGCAAGACACCTTCGATAAGCTCAAATGGAACTATCAAGAGCAGAAAATTGCTGCTGCTAAAGCTAAGTTAGAAAGGATAATGATGGAGGATAAGCAGATTGAATAGGACATTCAAGATCTTGCCCGAACTGTTGTTGAAAATACTATTTCAGCTTAGATGGAGTAGCAAGAGAAGGAGAATGATGAA
Organism: Rhodamnia argentea; assembly: GCF_020921035.1. Taxonomy (NCBI): domain Eukaryota; kingdom Viridiplantae; phylum Streptophyta; class Magnoliopsida; order Myrtales; family Myrtaceae; genus Rhodamnia; species Rhodamnia argentea. The sequence goes on along the minus strand of NC_063157.1, from coordinate 13,362,186 downwards.
ATAGAAAGAGAAGAAGAGAACCCACAAAATGAGGAAGATGAAAGAGGAACTGCCAAAGTTGTCCCAAATAAGGACAAAGTAACAAGAGATTGCTTTGAAATTCCAAAGTCCACTCAGCTGAAGGCTTAAATTTTGAGAATGACACAAATGGAAGCTCGTGTAGAAGCTAAGACTGAGGGGGAGTATAATGAATAGATAGCCATGGATACTGCTGGAACAAAAGATACTCCACTTAAGGATTCCTCGGATGCTCTGAAGAACATGCCGATATCATTGTCCGAGAAATAAGCTAGGACTCGGGAGGAGTCTTCTAATTCTACTATTCGGATAGAAGATGATATGAGTGAAGCTACAGTTGAAAAGATTCTCAAAGAAATTATGTACAAACAGAATCAACTGGATGAGAAAATGACAGATATCCGAAAATCTCTGCATGCGGATATAGATGAAGTAAAGGTCAAATTGGAGTCTAAAGCTATGAAGTTGAAGAGGGAGTTGTCTTCCAATGCACGGTTGCTTGCACTCCGGTTGGAACACATGGACATGAAGATATACAACCTAAAAAGGGACTTTGATAACAAGAGTGAACAGTTGTCCAAGTTTGCTCTAGTCCAACTTCCATCTGACATTGTGCCTTCAACTTCCACTCAACCCCCATCCACATCTACTCTAGCTCCAAACCCTCCCAATCAAAACTCATTTCATATGTTTAAATTTATCGGTTTTAGATCCGTGTTAAAACTATGGATGTTTCTAAGTTTAGTTGTTCTGCACAAATACTTTGTCATTTTGATTGAACTTGCTTAATTACCTTTTATTGAATATATATTCTGATTTGATCAATCCTTTTGTGCTAATGACTAAATGAGAGAAATTTACATCCTTTAATTGTCTTTCCATTGAGAAAAAAATGTGAGATTATGACCTGCAAGAAAGATATAGAACATGTTCTCATATCTATGGAAAGATGTGAATAACAATTTGCGGGAACAACTATCAAAGTTGAAGTTATATTCTGTGAATGATGGTACTTTATCAAGTATCATATGCTCCGAACAGGTTTCAAGTTCCGAGAAAGCTAAGAAGCGCCGATAATTTCAAACTTAACGTTTTATGCTCCGAACTTGTACTTTGTTATGAGCTAAGTCTATGCATAATCTTTTGAGTTCATCACTTGATGCAAGATATATAGGTTCTACAAATCGAGAATGAACAATTTGCCCCCAACAAAAAGAAGCTTGTTCATACTTGAGATACTTTGATACAAGTTACTTTTGCTCTAACACGAACTTTATAGAATCGGTGCTTTGAACCTATGCATGTTCTATTTTCAAACACTTTGATACAGGTTCCGTAAATTCTAGAACCGAAACGGAATTACTTTTTGAGAACGAATTCAAAACCTTGAATTCATCATTATCCCATAACTTATCTTTTTCTAAAGTATCAAATGATATATCGTTATTTAGCAAAATTTCATTGAGTAGCAAAATCACTATGTTACTCATTTCGTTTACATAGCAATTGGTATATTTATGTGTAGATAGTTTTGTCATCATCAAAAAGGGGGAGATTGCTGATAAAAACCCCTAATTGATTTTAAAGTTGACAAAACAATCCATAATCTCTTACATCTAAGTTAATGCGGTGAAATGCTATTTTGCAGATTTTCGAATGGTGTATGGATCAAGACACATATGCTTGAATCTGGCAAGGTAGGCTCAAATGATGTTCTAAGAGACTTGGATGCTGTATCAAGCTCGGATGTTGAGTAGGAACCTCAAACATTGGAATTATGCTCAAGCTACGAGAGGAGTATTTCACGTGTAACAACTAGATTATCAAGAGATGTATTCAAGATGATTTAATTGAAACATTACATCATCACAATGGCTAGCAATTAGGATGGATTCATATGTGGAGATTTTCAATCATGAAAATTAATTAAGGATGAGGATTAAAAAGAGACAAGAATGACTCACCTAATGACGTAATTTATCTATGGAAATTCAAGATCACAATTGTATCGGCAATTTGATCCAAAGGGGGACTCTTTCCTTTATCGACCTCAATGGCTACGAAATCCTTTCTATACGGTCTCGTCCAAATAGGAAAGTTTGGAGAGCGATCCTCTAGAGATCTTGCAATGGCTAGTTAGAGATGGAGGAGTATCAAGGCAAGCTTCAAGGTTGAAGAGAAAAGACGAGAGAACAGAATTCAAAATGTCAAGATCAAAAGAGCTTCACATCCTTTACGTACCTTTGATCATACACTGTAATACTTAGAGGAGAACATACAAGTGTAAGAGTGTTAAACGAGAAGTCTACTTACCAAATTGTAAATGTCTAAGCTATTCACAAGTGGAATTCAAAGGATCAACTGCCAACTTGAAGAAGTGAACGTACGCTTAAATAAAGCCGAACCACTATAAATCCTCTATGCACATTCTATTTCCCTTACTCTGTTTAATTAAGTACTTGATAGTGAAATTGTGTACAGTGCTGCATCCGAGGATATCTCAGATCATACTAGCTATCACCGTCCGAATGAAGCTCTAAGCATACTCGCTTATATTCCATATTAATTTCTAAAAATTGTTGAAATCACCTATTCACCTCCCTCTAGGTGATATCGCTAGCCTCAACATTTTTCACCCGAAACAAGCGTCAATCATGAGATTTCTTCCTTGAGATATTCACTAAAACCATCGAAATAAATTGGGGAGCCCACCGATCAACCATCAGCTTTATACCATTTGTTGAGGGCGCGCAACAAAAGTCTCCTACCTTCACTCGGGGAGATCCCCAAGAGGAAGGCCACATTCGAGCCGGTCAACATATCCAGTTGGATGACCCATCTTGACTCAAAAGCTTAAGCTAATGAATTATGGGCCAACTATGATATATTAACTATTCAACACCACATTAGTTCCTCGATTTGGAACTTCTCTAACATAATTCACACTTGCATCCTAACATCTTTGGTGAAAGATTTTTCATCAAGATCATTTCTGGCGAAACATCTTTTTGGCATGTCAAGTGGGACCACCGGTGGTTTGATTTGATGTAGTGTTCATGCTGAAGAACAGGAATCAAGAATTTTAAAATGTTGCTACGGAAGACAATTAGTCTCCACAGCAATCGATGATGACTAACGGCTAGGCCAATAGTGATGGTCAAAGAGATAGTCCAGAGGATCTCCTGCATGATCTTACTAATGATCAAAGGAGAGTATTGGCTTCCGATCCACTCATCGTGGCCACCATGAAGATTGAGGAGTAGCAAAATGACTTGACCAACCACATGGTTAATCATATTGTTGACGTTATCAAGCCGATAATCGCTAATATGGTCACAGAGTTAGCTTCTAAGCTCATACCGTCAAACCGATCATTGTGGGTGCAAGGAGTTCATATGGCGATATGGTACGTTGCTGCGACTTCTACTCATACAAGTAAGGGTGAAAGTTTAAGCCGAGGCGGACCCCTATGACATCCCGAAATTTTGAGGTCCGTAAGAAAATAAATTCTATAGATTTTAGCCTCGAATTTCGGTCCGGTGAATAAGATGGGATTTTTAAGATTTAAGGGAAAGTGGTTGGACGCAATTATAATTGATTTGAAAATGGATTTGGATAATCTAGTAGCATCGATCAGAGAAAGTGAAGCCCGAGTAACCGAGCTGTCAAATCGTAGTACTGAGACCCTTTGCGCTTGAGTCTAGTACTGACCAAACCATGATTGTGAGATTTTCAATAATGCCCTCAATTTTAATACCGGTAGATTAATTTATCCCCGGTGACCCAAACTACCGGTTTGCCCCTAGATATTATTCATATATGACGAAATTATTAATGGGGATTTGACCCTTGGACCCCACCCCCATTAATTCACCTCACATCACTCTCTCTCTCTTCTCTTACTCTCTTTCTCCTCTCCCTTTCTTCCTCCATTTTTGTTCAACCACCATCACCATCTTTTCCTCCTCTATTTGCCTTCGTCGTCGGCTTCCTTCACTACCGGCCACCAATACGCCGTCCTTTTTCGCTGTGTGGAACCACCGTGGGCTGAGCCGAGCCGAACCGTCGCCATGCCGCCCAAAATTCTCTCACGCCCTAGAACACGTCTTCTCAGATTTTTGGGTGCGCTAGAGAAGAAATTGCTCATTTGAGCTCGTCCAAAGGGCGAATTGAACTTTGTTTTCTCCTACACGACCATAAGATCAAGGGCAACTTAGATCCCAAGGCTGTTTGTCTAGAAAGTTGATAAAATTCCGTGGATCCGAGCAGAATAGAGGCTGGTCGGTGGAAACCTGGTTTGCTCGGCGTCGATTCAAGTTCCGCCATTCGTCGTTCGTTGCCGTGCCACTGTAGGTTGTCATTGCTAGCTACACGCCACCATCGAGCTCAAGCTTCCGACTACCGTGCTGAGCTAAGAGGTCGAGAGCCGTCGGGGATCGCCGTTGTCACGCTCGAGTTATCGCCGCCGATCGTTCGTCATCGCCGGCCGTTATTCGTGAGTTAACTCCTAATCTCTAATTAGGTCATTAATTACGTTTAGGAATATATTAGTTTATCTTAATGGTTGGTTAGTTTAGTTAATGATAGTTGGGTTAAGTTAATTAACTATAGTTGGGTTAGTTATTTGCGATCGGGTTAGTCAACCCTGGTTAGTTAAATTAACCGTAGTTACTTTTCGTCAACCGCAATTACTTTTAGTTAACTATAGCTACTTTTAGTTAACTATAGTTACTTTATGCTAACCATTGTTACTTTTTGTTAACCATGGTTGGGTTAGTTAACCTTGATCAATAAGCTATTAGTTTGGACGATAAGCTATCAAGGTTTGGACAATAAGCTATCAAGATTTTAGACGATAAGTTATTAAGGTTTGAATGATAAGCTATCGAGATTTGGCGATAGGCTATCGAGGTTTGGGCGATAAGCTATCAAGATTTTAGGCGATAAGTTATTGAGGTTTGGACGATAAGCTATCGAAATTTTTGACGATAAGTTATCGAGGTTTGGATGATAAGCTATCGAGGTTTTAACGATAAGCTGTCAAGGTTTGGACGATAGGCTATCGATTTATTATTTTACTAATATTATTGTGTAGTTTTAATACTCGTCTATGATTGCTCTATGCTTGAATTGTGATGTAGATATTGGGAACAGCTATATAAATTGACTTATGTAATAAATTGATTGGCAACTTTCAAGGATGGTGATTGAATTGTGTATAGGTGATCACGTGTAATTTATTTACCGCATGTTTGATCACGTACAATTTATTTATTACATATTTAGCATGAAAGTTGTGATTAGTGCTCCGGTTGTGAGCCTTGATTTATGTGTTTGAATGCCATGTTGAGTATTGTATAATATATGAGCTAAGGCGGGGTAGTGGACATGTGATTGATGGTTAACTATTGAGTTGCGCTCGATCATGTGGCAATTATAGCGTTGCAAGAGTCGCACGCTATTGATTTGTTATCGATATTGACCTGTATATTTAGGCCGCCCTGAGCGAATCAACGCCCTACTCGGACTTAGTCAACGACTCACAAAAATTTTATATCTCACCCGTTGTTATTAACCATTTTTCGGGCCCTTAGGCGTGGAAAGGCGAAAGTGGGACGTAGATCTCTTTTGGAGTAGCTGAAAGTAGTGTTAACCTAACCCCGATCTAGTACTTCTAAGGGTTGTAGGAAGTAGCCCTGAAGTGGGACTTATATGTATAAATGTACTTCCTAGGGTTAACGAGTAACTATTAATAAAGTAGACTTTTGCTGATACGGAGTGGTGGGATGTCCTACTGTCTATCCCTATTATTATGTTGCCTGGGGAAGTGAATCACTTCCGTGTGCGTTTAATGGAAAAAAGAAAATTTTAAATGGGTCGATAACGCATCATGAGACATCACAACTTAACGACTATGTATGGATGTTGACGTGCCCGTTGGGTGCTGGGTGTGACATCCCCGTTTAAGTGGTATCAGAGCAAGGTCGGCCTGAACCATTTGGTCATGGCTTGGAGTGATAAGGTGCGCTAGGTTTTAGGATAGTTAGTAGGATTAAAACCCGTGCTTGTGGTTGTTGAGTGACTTTTGGGTCACTGTTCTTGAGTTCTCTTGGCGTGTCGACTTTGGTCAAGCAAAATTTCGTATGGTTTACGTAAGTTAAGCGGCCGTATTACGAGAATGCCTAGAGAAAGGGCAACGTAGGAGGATTCCCGAGTGGACAGGATTTTACAGGCATTGGAAGCCTTAGGAGATATAGTAGGGTAGCGGGTAAGGAACCAAGCTGCATTTCGCCGAGCTATCGAAGTATACGCTAAGGATGGTTGAGGAACCTATGGATAAGGCAAGGAGATTTCGGAATGAACTAAAACCCGATGTAAAGGATCAGATAGTGCCACTGAACTTCAAAGATTAAAGGCTTGAACTTTTGTCGTATTCTAATGGCTTTAGTATCGACTTTAATTGATGATCCCGAGTGGTGATACGATTGAGATTCACAAGGAAGCGAACGAGAATTGGGAAGTTTTAAGCGTGGATTTGAGCTAGTAAATGTGCTTGAGGTTTAGTGAATTGCTTATGAACAAAGGGCCAATTGAACTGTATGATTGTGATCCTAGATTGTCAACGATCGGACATGAGGTTATAGATCGATCTTAGGCAATTGATCTTTGAGATGTGATAGTCATTTGTGGAATTAGAAAGTTTGAATGATAAGGATTGATGTAGAAATGAGTATTGTGTGATGAGTAGTGAGGACGATCATGCATTGCACGTGTTTATTGCATTAAAACGAAATTGAGAAACGTGCGCACATGAACATATCATTATTTTGTTGGACTTGATAAATCGTTGCTTGGTATGGGATAAGCTATACGGGGATGCCTACAAACCGTAATGAGATGTGGTATGGGACATATCGAACGGGACTTTCTTAGTAGGTGCCTAACTTGGGGACGAACCAAACAAAAGCTGGTGGGCCTGTAACACCCCGGTCCGACCCGGGCGGGAAGTGACGCTGGGGCAGAATGGCCCGAGCAAAGAGCGGCTTACGGCGGGTTTCTAAGATGGCTACGGGGGTAGGAATGAACCAAGTTACACATTGAAAGGTGGGTCTAGGTGTTGTGCTAAGTCCGACCTTTATTAAAAGATACATTAAATTAAAGTTGATTTTCAAAGTGAAAAATATTTTTTTCGAAAATGTATAGCATTGCATCTCTAAGATCGGAGTCTTGAATGACAGAACAATGAGTGGATTGAAGTATCATGGACAAGGGTGGTAAATATCTGGACTACCTAGTGGGAAGTTGGTGAAAGTCTGTTATGATACCTTCGAGGTTGTTGCTGGAGAAGATCCCGTCTATGTGAGGGATGTGTTTTTTGTATGTGCCTGCAATGATGTATCCCGCAAAGGTCTATATTGCGTCACGAAATGCCCGGAGGTTGATTCTTAGAGATCCAAGGATTTCGTCAAACTTCTTTGAAAATGTATTCAATGCAAAGATCTTAACCAACGGAACCACGAGAAGGCATGTTGATCAAAGAGTTGTGGAAACGAACGTGAAAGGTTTGTAATGGCAAGTTACGAGTGGATGACATATTGTGGTATGCCAGTTAAATCTATGAGTTACTAAGGTCGCTGATGATCTAAAATAAGGTTAAGATGACGAGATGTGGCAATTAAGGAAAATAAGTAATTAGAGTGCGCAGGCAAAGCATAGTAAGGCCACATAGTTTAGTGAAATGATGACAATAAGAGTTTTGCATTTGATAAGGAAAGAGTTTAAAGGCCAAATTTCGGGGACGAAATTTCCTAAGGATGGGAGATTGTGACATCCCGAAATTTTGAGGTCCGTAAGAAAATAAATTCTATAGATTTTAGTCTCGAATTTCGGTCCGGTGAATAAGATGGGATTTTTGAGATTTAAGGGAAAGTGGTCGGATGTAATTATAATTGATCCGAAAATGGATTTGGATAATCTAGTAGCATTGGTCAGAGAAAGTGAAGCCCGTGTAATCGAGCACTCGGATCATTGTGTTGAGACCTTTTGCGCTTGAGCCTAGTACCGACCAAACCCTAATTGTGAGATTTTCAATAATGCCCTCAAGTTTAATACCGGTAGATTAATTTATCCCTAGTGACCCAAATTACCGGTTTCCCCCTAGATATTATTCATATATGACGAAATTATTAATGGGGATTTGACCCTCGGACCCCACCCCCATTAATTCACCTCACATCACTCTCTCTCTTCTCTTTCTCTCTTTCTCCTCCCCCTTTCTTCCTCCATTTTTGCTCAACCACCATCACCATCTTCTCCTCCATCCGCCTTCGTCGCCGGCTTCCCTCACCACTAGTCGCCACCATGCCGTCCTTTTTTGCCGTATGGAACCACTATGGGCTGAGCTGAGCCGAGCTGTTGTCGTGCTGCCCAAAATTCTCTGACGCCCCAGAGCCCGTCTTCTCGGATTTCTGCGTACGCCCGAGAAGAAATCTCTTGTTTGAGCTCGTCTGGAGGGCAAATTGAACTTTGTTTTCTCCTACGCAACTGTAAGATCAAGGGCAACTCAGATCCGAAAGCTGTTTGTCTAGAAAGTTGATAAAATTTCGTGGATCCGAGCATAACAGAGGCTAGTCGATGGAGACCCGGTTAGCTCGGCGTCAATTCAAGTTCCGCCATTCGTCGTTCATTACCGTGCCACCATGGGTTGTCATCGCCTAGCTACACGCCACCATCGAGCTCAAGCTTCCGACCGCCGTGCCGAGCTAAGAGGTTGAGAGTTGTCGGGGATCGCCGTTGTTGCGCTCGAGTTATCACCACCGATCATTCGTCATCGCCCGCTGTTATTGGTGAGTTAATTCCCAATCTCTGATTAGGTCATTAATTACGTTTAGGGATAGATTAGTTTATCTTAATGGTTGTTTAGTTTAGTTAATGATGGTTGGGTTGAGTTAACTACTACGCTTAGGTTAGTTGATCGCAGACGGGTTAGTCAACCCTGGTTAGTTAAAGTAACCGTAGTTACTTTTCGTCAACCGCGATTACTTTTAGTTAACTATAATTACTTTTCGTTAACTGTAGTTATTTTATGTTAATCATAGTTACTTTTTGTTAACCATGGCTGAGTTAGTTAACCTTAATCGATAAGCTATCAAGGTTTGGATGATAAGCTATCGAGATTTTAGACGATAAGTTATCAAGGTTTGGACGTAAGCTATCGAGATTTTGGTGATAGACTATCGAGGTTTGGGCGATAAGCTATCAAGGTTTTGGGCGATAAGTTATCGAGGTTTGGATGATAAGCTATCGAGAATTTTGACGATAAACTGTCGAGGTTTGAACGATAAGCTGTCGAGGTTTGGACGATAGGCTATCAATTTATTATTTTACTAATATTATTGTGTAGTTTTAATGCTTGTCTATGATCGTTCTATGCTTGAATTGTGATGTAGATATTGGAAAAAGCCATATAAATTGGCTTATGTAATTAAAGTGATTGGCAACTTTCAAGGATGGTGATTGAATTGTGTATAGGTGATCACGAGCAATTTATTTACCGCATGTTTGATTACGTGCAATTTATTTATTACATATTTAGCATGAAAGTTGTGATCATTGCTCTGGTTGTGAGCCTTGATTTGTGTGTGGTTGAATGCCATGTTGAGTACTATATAATATATAAGCTAAGGCGGGGTTGCTGACATGTGATTGAGGGTTAACTGTTGAGTTGCGCATGATCATGTGGCAGCTATAGCGTTGCGAGAGTCGCATGCTATTGATCTATTATCGACATTGACCCGTATGTTTAGGCCGCCCCGAGCGAATCAACGCCCTACTCAAACTTAGGTGTTGACTCACGGAGATTTTATATCTCACCCGTTGTTGTTAACCATTTTTTAGGCCCTTAGCTGTGGAAAGCTAGAAGTGGACGTGGATCTCTTTTGGAGTAGCTGAAAATAGTGTTAACCTAACCCTAATCTAGTACTTCTAAGGGTTGTAGGAAGTAGCCCTGAAGTGGGGCTTATATGTGTAAACGTACTTCCTAGGGTTAATGAGTAACTATTAATAAAATAGACTTTTGCTGATATGAAGTGGTGGGATGTCCTACTTTTTATCCCTATTGTTATGTTGTGCAGGGAAGTGAATCGCTTCCGCGTGCGTTTAGTGGAAAACAGAAAATTTTAAATGGGTCAATAACGCATCCTGGGACGTCACAACTTAACGACTACGTATGGATGTTGACGTGCCCGCTGGGTGTGGGGCATGACACCCCCAAACAGAAATTAGGTTGCTTCGGAGGTCCAATGCCGTTGATCATCAAAACATAAGTAACATTGATATAGTCGGTATCAACACAACTAATTTGAATGGTTTGCGAAATGAAAATGCTGCTTGTAGTGGTTGTGTAGTCCCAACCCAAATCATTCTTGTACTAGCCGTTGAAAATGAAAGGCTCAACATACCACCAAGTGCTAGCGATAACATTAGACATGTTGGTAATCCGAAACACCCCCTACGATGGGAGTGCCGAATTTGCTGCATCTAGTGACCATCGATGCGGGAGTCCCAGTCATCCGGGGTAAGGCTTTTATTGGACACCTATGCCAATGGACAATGTAACAAGGCCAGAATCTCCACTAAGGGGGCAAGTATGCCATGCTTAGCAAACCTCAATCTTAGCAATGTAGTGTATCTCCGTGCAAACTCTTAAACCTAATAAGAGATTGAATTAAAAACAACCTCCCAATCTACAATTTGACTTAATGAACACTCTATGTAGGAATCATGCCATTGATGTGGTAGGCGGCGGTGGTGGGTGGGCAAGTTGACGGCAACGGGGGGTAATCGGTCTCCATCCGCCAATCGATGGATTTGATATTGAAGTGTTTTAGTAATATGGGTGAGGTCGGGTATGGATCGCTAGATTTGTATTGTATAGAAATTGGTCAATATGGGTAGAACCATTTTCGATCCGACTCGCCCATTTGATAGGTCTACTTGATTCCATTGAGGCTCTACAATTCCAATTCCATATTACTACCACAACAAAGATATCAAAAACCCAAATTCCATCACCGCCATTATCGTTGGTTGTTGCCATCGCCGTTTGCCATTCGTCAACCATTGCCTGTCTTAAAAAAGTCAGTTATCGCCGTCGATTGCCGGTCATTAGTTGTTGCTCATAGCTAATTGTCACCTAGTTCCTATCACCACTGTTACTATGAAGTGTTTTTTTCCCTAAAAGGCTCAAAATATATTTTCATCCAACCAATTGATAAAGAAATCTTATTGCCCAAATAAGATTTAATATGACTTGAATTAAATTTAGGGAGAATTGCCAAAAAAAAAAGTACTAAACCTAATGCAATTATGCTAATTTAGTCCGAATTTTTTTTTGTGTCAATTGAATCTTAAGCCTTTTGCATTTTTGCCAATTCAGTTTATTCGATCAATTTCGGCCAGAAATCGCTGATATGAACATTTTTCCTTTTTTTTTTTCTTTTCTTTCCCTTTCTTTTTTTTCTTTCCCTTCCCTCTTCTTCCTCTAGTCGATCGCCTAGCCTCGGCAACTAGCCGAGGCAAGAGGTTGGCAAGTTGGCCACCGGCGAGGGCAAGCCTCACCGTCGTTGGGCGAGGTGCACCTCACCTTTGGCTAGTGGCCAAAGGGGGCGAGCTCACCGGCCCTCCCCTCTCGACAACTAGCTGAAGGAAGAAGAAGGAAGAAAAAAAATGAAAAATGAAATTTTTTTAAAATAATGCAGTATTATTAAAAATTATCCACGTCGGCATTGACCACACCACATAGAATGGCCAACATTTACGTCAATAATTTTCGGTTAAATTGGTTGGATGAAGTGAATTGGTACAAATATAAAATATTTATGATTCAATTGGCAAAAAAAAACTTTAGGACTGAATTGTCACAATTGCAATAATTTTATGACTTTTTTGATAATTTTTTCTTGTGAATTCCTTGTTCATTGTACCGAATGACATCAATTTTCTCGATAAGTAAGAACCTATCTTGATCGAGACGGAATCAACATGGCATGAGAACGTACAAGGGGATTGAGATCATGTGACTTCACATCCCACAATGGAGTCAAATGGCAAGAGAGAGGAACTAAACGGCCACATGAAAATAAAATTTGAAATCTGAAGCATAAATCTTGAATTTACGTCAAAATGGCTATTTCTCCTTTTTATAATAAATAAATAAATCTAAAACATACATCAATTATGGCCCAATCACCACTTACATGTTTCTATTTTTGTACATATTATTCACCTACCTCTAAGCAAAGCCCCACACTAAAAAGACCAAATTACGCCTCCTTACAATCTCATCATACTGTCTTGTTTAGAGTTTCAGCGGTTTGGCTTTTAGTTAATTTTGAGTTTTTTGGGTGGATGTGACAATTTACGAAGTAAGGATTGTAAGAGTTTTCTTTATTGTAGGCTTTATTAATTAATATTATAAGTAATTAATTGGTCTAATAAGGTAAAGAGATAAAATTTCTTAGAAATAAGATTTCTTCAAGATAAAGTTTCTTAATTAGTCCAATTCGAAGCTGGATAGTGTGGCCAAGTTAAACCTTATCCATAATGAGAAGGGAGGTCACAAACTCTATAAACAGAGCTCAAGTCCCTCCTTCAAACCCTAATGCTCATATAACCTCACATAAAAAGTCGCCATAAAACGCGATACGTGAGGGGTTGTCTCGAAGACACTAATTAAATGGGTTATAGAAAATAAGCTCTTGAGCATTGAAACGTCGATATTCCGTATCAAGAACGATGTATTCCAAATTAAGTGCGTAAATTCCTCTACTTTATTATTATAATTCATATATCTAAACGTGATAATCTTGGGTCGTTGCTTAAACTTAATAATCACAGCTTACAAGGATGTCTTAAAAAGAAATTTCATTTTTTTGAGAAATATTTGCATTTTCGTAGATAGGGATTTAAATACAATTCATATTAACATGCAAAATGGTCTCCGAGGGTCAAAACTCAGGTACTTACTTGGTACTTTCGCAACTGAAGAAATGTAAGTGATTATCAAGTGATAGGTGAGATATGTTTTTAGTATTTTCTCTTCATTTTTCGCAAATTCACTGTGTGACTGGAAAAATTGGAAGAATCGATACAAGGCAGGATCTTAGTAAAGGCAACGCGGAGGCCTGTCACGAAGACAATGTGGAAAATTTTAAGACCATTGAGGTCGAGATTTTATGCTTTGTTTTGCAGTAATTTGCTATTGGGTGCCTTAACCCAGTTGCTTAACAATTAATGACAGTTTTGAACTTGCCTTATAGCTCTAATGGGGGCACGCGGATCCACATGACCACAGCTCCGGTTGATATCCTCACGTTATAACCAAAGTGGGGTTTGATTAAGGGTGTATTTGTTCAAGGGAAAGCGTTTTGCGGACTTACACTCATTTGATTCATCGAACATGATTTAGTCAATAGAAAATACATTTCAATCAACAGAAAATTTAAGTATAAAATTATAAAAAGTGAATTCCTAAATTTAAAGAGGAGAAAACACTTTTGGAATTACATCTCTCGAATTTTTTAACATTTTAATTTATTAATATTTAAATTTTATTTTCAAAAAATTTATTTTCTTTTTCTTTTATTTGTGCTTCTTCCTTGGCCGGTGGTCGCCAGCCGGCCACAGGCAAGGATGAGCTTGCCCAAGGCTCGGCTTCACCCGATCTCGACGAGGTCGAGGCCTCACGGGCCTCACCGGCCTTGGGCAAGCCGCTACTCACCGGCCTTGGGTGACCTCATTGCCTGTTGTTAGCCGTTGACCGCCGTCGTGGCCGACCACCGTCTAAGAAAGAAGGAAAAAAGAAAAGAAAAGAAAAATAAAATAAACAATATAATTATTTCAAATTTCAAATTTTTTTTTTTTTTGCCTCGAGATGAAGTTATGAAATCGAAATCATTTTTTGAATGAGATCCAAATACCAAAAAACGTTTTCTGTCACCTATCACCAAATTTAGAGAAACAAATTATTTTGCTGAAAAATAATTTCTCGAAAAAGCATTTTCTTTTATCATGAAGTTCTCCCAGCTAAATGGACCCTAAGATTAAGATTTCCTACACACATTGTTGAGAAAATTATAGGAAAACAAAAAGTTACGGAGCCTGAATCGAGAAAAGACCGAAAATCAGGGCAACCCCCCTTATTTTTTTTATTTTATTTTTTTTTGCACCCGGTACATACGATACCCACCTCATTTTAGCCATCAGGTCATGTGTCATACACAAAGCTTACACCATTTAATAACGGAGATGAAATTGGCTAATATGCTCCAAGCGTATCCAAGATTTCTTTCGAAAGTCAAGGATTAGAAATTATCCCGTTCTCATTGGAACGAATAGAAACCTTGGAGAAATTCACAAGTGTTGTAGAAAGTAAAGGGATGATATGATGTCGAGAAATCATAATGGCGAATTAGATAACCGGGAGTGAGAACTCTCACCTCATTTATTGTTACACTACTTTTTATTTGCCGGACCTCCACACTATGACACATAATTGCCCTTTTTAACTTTACAGCACTCTTTGACGAAAGAAAAAAACCTTTACAGCACTCATTCATACTGAACAGTGGATAGGGGTGGATACGGTAGATACAAACTAATAGCTACTATAATTGACTGTTACACAGAAACTTGTCTGCCTAATCCACCCGTGTTATTATCGCAAACACTCGATCACAATGGCCAGAAGCTACAAGATCGCAAGGCAAGTACGTGTGGATGATGAGTAAACTCTTCACGGTAGTTCGATCGGTGAAATGTTCCATATGTCCTTTGCGTACTCGTGGATTGTTCTATCGCTGCTGAACTTGCATGATCCTGCTGTATTCAGAATCGACATCCTCGTCCATCTCTGCAGGACGACCAAACAAGTAAGGGTAATTATGCATAGAGAACATTTGCATAATGCACTCCAAAGACTGGTACATCAACATGGTTTTGTACAGTGATCACCTTTTGGTCTTGGTATGCCTTGTCAACTTGCTCTTGACATTCGATGTAACTAGGAAAGTCTTTGCCCACGAGAAAATAATCTGCTCGACCAAAACCTTCATTCCCTTCTAAAGATCCCATCAGCTCATCGTAATTGGAGGGCCCAAAAACGCCACTTCTGACGAATGCTTTGACTTCTTCAAATCGTGGGTCAGGGACAAACTAGACGGAGAGGATATCGTTAGTAAATCTCAAAGACACTACATGCACACCCAGCAATTTAACTTAACTGAAACACCAGCTACAATTTTTTCCTCCCGCCCAGTCGTTTTTTTGAAGAGCTTAAGCTATGAGAAATCAGGCCTTCATCAAGCACATTCTTTAGCACTACCTCACGAGGGTATGTCCGAGTCATTACTTATGAACAAAATGATGAAAGTCACTTTATGAAACAGATATCCAAACGCAGAAAGAATGAAAGGGGTTATAGGACAATAGCAATAACAGCCAGCATGTTAAAATTCGAACTCTTGACATGAGCTCTAATGTCAAAGTACGCAACTATTTGCCCCAAAGGCTGAAGCCAAATGTGTCACGACTCACAAGGTATATTGCATATATCTCCTAACAGCTTTCGTGGTTTTTAGGTAGTTGATAGGTAGACATACCTTTCCCTCGGCTCTTTCCTTCCTAAGGCCTGCTATTTCGTGAGCTTGAGCACCAAAGAGAAAGAAGTTATCCTCTCCAACCTCCTGTCTTATTTCAACATTGGCACCATCCAAGGTTCCGATAAGGACACATCCATTCATCGCAAACTTCATATTGCTGGTTCCACTGGCCTCCATCCCAGCAGTACTGAAGAAGAGACAATCATGAATTATAAATATATTTATATGGAAGAGGGTGAATTCCAGGCGTAGCAAAAATTAGAAACTGATCAAACGAATGCATTGAGACTATTCTGATCAAGTCAGCAATGATAGAATCTAACTGTACGGACGGAAAGAATTTGATAATTTACTGGAGAATTTATGCTCATGCAAAAGTTGCACTTTGATCCCTAGAGGCTAATCAATCCCATTTCAACTTGGCAAGAGGATTAAAAGAGTTTCTTAAGATGAATACTCGGTCAAGCTACTGAAGTTACTGTGTTCAGAGTGGAACCCCAGTCATGGTCCCAACTCAAACTGCGATTAATCCAAAATAGACAACAGATGCATATCGTCAGGTATAATTGCCATAAATTTGCCTGTTTCACAGTGTGACTCGTCTGTGCCACTGAACAATGGAAGAATTTTCTAGTCGTTGTTACACATGCAGCCAATGGAACTCGTAAGCCCGACAATTCCATCCCAGGGACTAGGATGGAGGATCAAAAAACTCACTGGACTAAACCCTAAAGAGATAGTTCTCTCTCTTTTTCCTTCAGCAAACAGGACGTGAAGTACCTGATGTGCTGTGAGAGCTCACTTGCAGGGATCAGCAATTCAGCAACACTGACATTGTAATCAGGAACAAATACCACCTGCAATTACACAAGTGTGGTGAACTGCATAAGCAAAAGAAAAACTAAAAAGGATGAATGGTGGTCAAAATAAAGATATTGTTGACTATTAAGATCACTCAGGATCACTCAAATATCCTGCATACAGATTCTTGTACTATATAACCCCTTGGAATGTGGTGATCATGAACAACAGCCCTATCCGTAATGTAGTAATTAGCACATGCCAAACAGCATCAACTTTGGGCCATGCAGGAGCCGCTACGCACCCAAATTAATCACATAGGAGAATGTTGCACCTTGATTCACATAATAAAGTTAGAGGCCCCCATTTACACATGCCAAGAGCAAACAATCAAAGAGCTCAACAAGTATACAAACAGTTAAGAAACAGTTGAATATCTTACAAATAGTGACAGAGCCATACCTTAAGCAAATCACCAATCTCAGGATCATGATTAATTGTTGCAGCAACATCTGTGATAAATTTTACAATCCTTTTAGCTTGCACATATGTAGCAAATGCTTTTCCGCCAAAAATACAAACTCGAGGCACGAACTTAGCAGTCCTCTCAGCAGGATCCATAGCTTTCATTTTCTTGTATCGATAAACAATTCCCAATATGTTCAAAAGTTGCCTCTTGTACTCGTGGATGCGCTTCACCTGAAAATAGGAAACATGTTGGGTAGTGCTTAGCTAAGAAAGAGATCGATAAAATGAAGCTCATTTGTACTCTGTACCCTACCACTGGAAATAGTTACCCCCTCAAGTGACATGTATGCTCTGGCCAGAAGAAAAAATTGACATAAATGCATATTAATGAAAGTAAATCCTGCTAACTCCCAACCCCGTCCAAACCCATATTTTCGAATAGCAAATCCTGCTTTATCCTTTGTATATAAGTCGTCCACTTGTAGCAATACAAGCACCATCACAACAAATTAATCTTCCACACTTGTGGCAACGTAAGCACCAAAACCGCAAATGAGTTTTCCACTATATTGCGAGATACAGTGGCAGAAGACCCAAGTTACATTGCAAAAAATTCCTTTTTTTCGCCTTTCAGTTTGAACCATAGGTACTTTTGAACATTAAATCTCTACTCTATATTGACCCTTCTATGTTTGTGCACCCTCAAATGCCACTAAAACTTACAGGAAGACAATAAGGCCAAAATGCCTTATAGCGCGCAATGCTGGGTCGTTAAACACCGACATTCATACAAAATTAGTGACATTTATACAAAATGAGTGTGGCAGTTATGAAAATGCTTCTTTAAATTTGCGGGCATTCAACGGAAGATAAGACAAGAAATAGAGTTATTTAAGGTAAGGTGTGGGTGATGCCAACCGAAGATGAGAAAAAACTTGTTTAAGGAGGTCTGGACATGTGAAAGGAAGGCCTTTGGATGCTACAATTCCCTAAATCAAATGACCATAATCTTTCCATTTCTTATTTGATTTGGTTCTCATAAATAATTGGATCAAATGACAAAGACATTATTCAGTAGAAGAGATCTATTCAAATTGTACTATACAGATTGAATATGGATGTCATTTGCTCTAGAATGAGCAGCTGTTGAATCAGCAGTGAGGGGACAACATAGAAGTCAAAAGTCTGCAATATACATACATATACATATATATGTATGTATAAATATGTAGGAATAAGGAAAAAGCTACATATGTAGACATGAAATAGACTTCGGGGGTTCACCACCACCTACTTCATTAAATTATCAAATCAGGGGTAGCATGAGTTCTACTTTAGTAAACAAAGAGTTGCATGATATCAAATCCTCAGAGACCCATAATACTTGTAGTACCAACAAGAAGAACAATACCTAAATTATCCTCTTATCAAGAAAGGAACTAACCAACTGATGAAAGGAAAAGTCATAATGTGCTGTTTTCCATATTTGACATACCATTGGAACCATAGATGACTCTTAACTGTTCATATGGAAGAACTTGAGAAAATGTTTTCAAATTTAATATTCACTCTTAAGCTGCTTTCACCACATGATCCTCGGTTTCCCCCTCCCCCAAAGCACATCGATTAAAGCAGCCACCCTGAATGTTATCCTTCATTCATAGAATCAGAAGGTTACTAAAATCTGCAGTCTATATAACCATTGTGATGTGCAGCAATCAGTGTATGGATCGCCGCAAGAAAAAGTGTTGCGTTATGATATTGTTTTGACTGACATAGCTCAGAAAAAACGAAAATGGCCTTTTTGTATGCCAGACTGTTACTACTTGAACTTGCTGGATAACATGTCATCAGTTGCTCTTTCAGTGTAAATACTGGATATTTTTTAATGGCATAGTGAAAAATTTACTGTTTTCAGTAATAAGACTGGTTTGGTAAGAATTTCTGCATGCTGGATTCCTGATGTTAGGCATGTTGCCACTAGCTCGAACAAACTCCTTATCCAGCTATGGTATCTTGCAGCTAAAGCCAGATCTGTCAGTCGCTACTAATTACCAATTTTTCTTCTTTGTCTAACTTTTGGTTGACTATGCTCTATTTCCTTTAATATGTTTCACTTAGCTGAGGATTTCGGGAGGGCACCTTGGAACGAGTGGGGCTCCCTGGCTTGGATCGTCCACATTATACCAACAGGAGGAACAGATAAATCATCAAAGGGATGCAACTTTTTGGGGTTTGAAAAGGTTTTGCATCCAGCAAATAACAAGCTAGGCAGGCCCCACCAAGCATGTCGGCAATGTACTCACAAGTTTAAGGCCAAATGATTGCTGTTATAAGTCCTCACTTGGTGCCCATTCAAGATAGCCAGTAGTCATCAGGAGTCAATTCAGTGTCTGTTGAACTAAAATTTAGATGCGACAGCTATCCTTGCTTGAGTAACCTCAACAGTGGTTCTCGTGTGCATTCCCGGAGGAGTAATAATTAAAGTGGGTTACCAATCAGGAGCTCAGGAAGAAATCAGCTCATTAGTGCTGAAGATGGCATGTTGTAAGAGTTTATTGTTGTTGCAATGCAAGCTTTCTGTAAGCTGCTTGCTCAGTAGTCGATCTATAAATGGATAATTAGTTCTCACGCAAAGTGTTCATGGATGCACAAAAACAACAGCATTTAAGTTGATCTCCTGTTTCAAAATGCTGACTGGTTTCCCCAACTTACACACTGGTTTCAATAGCAAGTGAGAAAAAATGCTCTTTCAAATGTTTGCTTGATGGTTTCAGATGACTGCAAAGATACCAAACAATATGAATTTGGGTGTCGCCATTAGAGGGCTAACATGGAACGCGCATGTCTACCTACGAATTACTCCAACAGGATAAGAAATGAGGAAGACAGAGAGAAGAATATGACCTGAATATCAAACATTGCATCAGGGCTAACAGCATATCCAGTTTTCTCCTTAAGGAATCTCACAACCTTCATTTTGTTGTTCCTCTTTGCTGCCCTCCATTGGGTCTGGAGATCCTCATTATCTGCAAACTGGAAAGTGGTATGATGTAAGATTTCAGTATCCTACCTCTCAAGTCCCATACATCACTAGGATACCACAAATGCTACTTCTTCAACCATACTTGTTCAAACTTAACGGCAATTCTCTATCCATGTAAGTATCAATTACTCACAAAGAAACTGCAACTTTAATCCATCCCAATTTCCAATGAACCAAAAATGAAAGGTGATTTGCACAGGAAAGTGTTGGTGCTAGGGTATATTTAGTCAGAAGAGACCACAAAAAAAAATTGAAGACATCTCAGAATTTGAAGAACAGGGCTGGTGAATCACCTTACGCAACTCAGCTAGTTTATCTGTGTGGAGTATCCAGTCTTCTGTGCCAATCCATTTAGTTATAATTTTACTTAACTCCTGATTGCAGAAACGAATCCATCTTCTCGGTGTCACCCCATTTGTTTTGTTTTGAAATTTTTCAGGCCATAACTGCCAAAGATCAAGAGAACAGATTAAGTAGACATTCTATTGAGGATGCTGTACAATGAACTTGAGACTTCTATTAAAATACTCTGCGGATTATATTTTGAGTTTGAGGGCTATAAAAGAAGAAGGGCAAGCCAAAGAAAAGTTATACCATAAAGAATTCATGAAACACTTCCTTCTTTACGATTTCACTGTGAATCTCAGCAACGCCGTTTACAGCATGACTGCACGCCACACAGAGATTGGCCATCCGAACCATCATAGGAGGCTCAGGTTCAGGCTCCAGAAATTCTTCATCATTCTCCCGACCTTGTACATCATCAGGTTCATCTTCAAGATTAATGTTAAGTTCTTCAGTAGTTTCTGGTTCTTCAGCAGTTTCTGGTTCTTCAGTAGTTTCTGGTTCTTCAGTAGTTTCTGGTTCCTTCTCAGAAGAAGCAACAGGTTCCTCTTCTGGTCTTATAAACTCAGCAAAAGCAGGCGGCAAATCAACATTTTCTAGTATCCTCATTTCCTTCAATTTTTTCTCCAGTAAAACAGGATCTTTAGTACCACATTCTGCAATTATTGTCCCAACCAGCTGCAAACTAACATATTAGCAGGACAAAAAAAGAATTTGAAAGACCTCAAAAACAGGTAATAGAATCAGGGAATGTCCTATATGTGGGAACTGATTCTTTTCTAAAAGGTATCAGTATACCTCTTCATCAATCATCTCTATAATATCAACATGCCGAGGAAGAAGCTTTTGCATAAGTTCTAAACTCCATTTTTCAAGTGCTTCAGGCAGAACGGTATGGTTTGTGTACGCCACAGTCCTTGAATCAGCAAAAGAGAAGTACACATTTATTACTAGTATTAATCAATTTCTATCAAATTACCAAAGAACACGAAGAAAGAAGCAGCTTTAAGCAAATTAGTGTTGGCCAGAGGAAAAAATCAAACAAAATGCTCACAGGACAGGATTTCACAGACCACAAGTTGCACAATTGACATGTAGGAAGATGCATTTGTAACTACTTACGAGGCTTATAGAAATCCATCATCCCATGTTCTAGCTTAAAAAACAACATTCATCTCATTACATTAAACTTATTACGTCAGGGAGCGAACTTCCAAATTAGTATGTCATTTCACTTTGAAGTATTTTGACTTGCCTTATGAGAAAGCTACATTGTTCATGGCATGGCATGGGATTCTGATACTTTTTCCATGTCTATAGAGTGTGAAAGCTCCCCTATAGTTGATTAAAACATCCCTATAGAGTGGCCAATCTCTTTCCGTACTATGTTTTTTGTTTTCAAGTGCTTTCTTCTTCTCCTTCTTCTTCTTTTTTTTTTTTTTTTTTTGAGGGGGGGTGTTGGGGGGTGGTTTGTGGGGTGTTGGGGGGACGGATTGGTATTGAGGGAGAGAGAAAAACGGCATAAGCATAATTCTCTAACCCGCCTTCTATCCACTCTAAATGTTGCCCAATTCACTAGTTAGGGAAGATTTATCTTTTCATAATTCAGAATTCAACCCTTCACTATGCATGAAGATTACTGGTTAATGAAATATTAATGTCATAAGACAGGAAATTTCAAGCCTAATCACCATGATTCTTTTGCTATGCTATCTTCTATATATAAAGGAAATAGCCTATAATGTCAAATACAAAGATATGCAGTTCTTATTCTTTAAATATCTTAAAAATTCACAAAGGATACAGAGATGACCGTCAATATCTCGAATTTAAGCATGTAGCTTTTAACAGAAGACTGCTCAAAGTTCATCAATGATAACCTCATAAAAGTAGCAATGAATACAGTGACAGACAAACTTTCTCCAACAATGTGAGATCAGTTACACATATCTCTTTATGCCATCGCACCTATTTAGTATTTTCAGCAAACTCCAAATAGAAATGGGAAGGAAGAAACAAGTGAGATACTCCACCATTTTAGATGCTATTTTAAAGCTACAGGAAATAAATATGTACTCTGGATTCACATTATGTTGAAAAAAGTACCTCTTAGTAATATTCCAAGCTTCTTTCCAACTTAGACCTTTAAGATCCATTAAAATCCTCATCAGTTCTGGGATGCATAGTGTTGGGTGAGTATCATTCATCTGCACTGCAACCTTCTCAGGGATCTCTTCCCAATTTACATGTTTTCCAGATCGCTTTTCAAAACGAGCAATAATATCTTGAAGAGATGCTGAACACAAAGTATACTGCTGCTTCAGACGGAGGATCTTTCCCTCAATGGATTCATCACCAGGATACAGTATATAGCAAATCTGACATCAATAAAAATTTATTAGCACCAAGCCAAAAGAATCCTTCCTCTATGCAAATTAATAGAGAACACAACAATGTTAGTGCAACACAACCAGTCCTGGACATTGTTAGCCAACAGGGTCATGTCTAAGACTAAATTATCTTGGCAATGCCAGTGGACCACTTTGAAATGTATATCAACAACTACAGGGACAGAGAAGAAGGCAGTGCCTAGTCGTGGCCTAACCTCACCAAAATTTAAGCGGCTTGCGTTGGATTCCTATATTCCATTGCGCATCTTACATGGGAAAAACAGCCATAACGTGGATACCTGTAATTACAACTATTGACTATTTTCATACCAAGTAAACAAACAAATCATATGTTCAGTAATCCATCAGCCATATTCAGCCATTCTGTTTATGTCAGATAATAAAGAATCCATATTTGAGAATTGGAGGGAGGTCACTAACAGAAGATTTAAAAGGAAAAAACCCCTGGATAACAACCTTTTCAGCATTCAACAGGGCCTCATTTGCTTTGGTGTGCTCTCCAGCATTAAAAGCAGATAAATCGAATTCTTCGGAAGGAACTTTAGTGGACCAAAGCCGCAGATTGATGGTAGTTCTAGTCTTATAACCAGGGATTGGGACATCAAATGCAACTGCACGTATATCTTCTCCCCCAATCCAGCGTCTTTTACCATCAGATCCCAACACAACGTTGCCATAGAATTTTACAGGATAGGATACATCATTCCTCACAACTTCCCACGGATTTCCCATCTACACAGAGTAACCACAATGAGATCACCAACGACGTACGAAAACCCGAATAAACCATGTTCAGATTACCAGCATATTAACGGGCGGCTTAAAACAATCATGGGAATAAATACGATAATATGGAATCCAAGTGAAGTACCACAAATAAATGATGGGAATAGCACCATCATGAAGATATCAGGTGTCGCTGAAATTAAGAAATAATGCAACCAGAAAGGTTATTTGTTAAAGAAAACCCAAATTAAACTCTGAAAAAAGATTTCACTATAGTTAAATTTTAGTGTTGTATTTAAGCACAGGTTGTTCTAGCGAAAAGGAAAAATGAAATTCTAGACCTATTGTGGAACTTGAAATTAAAGAGATGGAACATTTCAGCATACCTTAAGCCAGCTTTCCGCGACTTCCTCTTGACCTTCTTTAGTTATCTGTTGCTTAAATAAGCCATACCTGTATCTAAGTCCATAACCCCAAGCTGGATAATTTAAAGTTGCCAGGGAGTCCAAAAAGCAGGAGGCAAGACGCCCAAGACCCCCATTTCCAAGCGCAGCATCAGCCTCCTACCAATATTAACAACAAATATAAGTGACTTTTGATGGTCTATATAACAACTGAAAAGTATGTACTGATTCACAGGTGACATAAAGCAAACAACTAAGGATTGAGATCATGGTATAAGCCAAAGATTAGCAGGTCAGGCTTTCAAAAACCAGTGATTAATAAGGCTTATATTCAGGCAAAGAAACGAAGCCTCAGGGCAAAAGGTAAATCCATACACTCTTGGCTCGTCCATAACTTGACCCCCTCAATTTTCTTTAGGCAAAAAATCCCCATGAACTATTAAAAATGAGCTATATATCCCTCCATCCACCTGGTTAGGTTATCATTGCTTCATTAGAATGTACATGATGTCAATCAGAAAGAGCTGATTAAGTACATGGAGTTATTAACTTACAACTTCTCAGATATAGCAGATAATGGGATGTCTTACCTAACATCAGGGAGCAGGGGTCAGCGGATGATGATCACAAAGTTGATGGATGAAGGGCAATATGTACATTTTCAAGTTGTACAGCAGGAATTAGCAACAAAAGGAAAACAGGAGTAAAGTTACAAATGACCCTCTGGCCCAATTAAAAAAGGATACAATTGATCCAAAGAAGTCTAGACAGCTTTACCTAGATCAAAAATCAAAAGATCTTTAGCCAACATTTTCATGATATTTGCAGCATCATTGTTATTGTATGGTACAGACTAGCTCAATCGTAGCAGTAGATATATCCCCATGCAAAAACAAAGCAACAGTATCTAATCCGAAATAAGCAATAAGCACAATATACCTGCACTGCAACATTTTCCAGGTCATGCCCAAGTTTGCTTAAGGCCTCAGCATAAGCACCTGTGAGCTCCAAGTTACCAATTGCATTTAACAGTGCTCTTCCCTACAGAAACCACACTAATGAAGATATAACTTTTGGAGGATAATCGCACATAGAACTCTACTCTTTACATGGAGCAATTTCAGTGCCAAACCTGCAGGAACTCCATTGACAGATAATATGCTTGCTTTACATTCAACTTTTCACAGTAATCATATGTTGCATTCCCATTAATGATGAGAGCATCTCGGACACTTTGAGCCGTTGCAAAGAAAGCCTTCGGAAGTTCAAATTTATCAGGAGAAAAAGGAACAGTGAATTCCGCATGATATTTGATACTTGAGGCAATGGATGCAGCATCTGGCTTGAGAGGACTCGGAATGCTAGGATCTTTATGCCATGAAAACAAGAAAGGGTTAATGACTGCAAATGGAAGGTTAACTACAGATTAATATGCTGAGCTTTAGATATATGGCCCTTGTTTTGCAGTTAGCCCCACAAGATTCAATGTGTATTTCAAGATTCATTCTTGCCACTTAGTGAATTATTGAAAGGACTAGCGGAACAGATTTTAAAGACAGGAGTGAATCTTATTTCTGACTTACCCACGTGAGATGCTTTCCCTTCAAGTAAGACATATCGAAGGTTTTTTTAAGTTAATTTACTTGAACTTAATCAGAAAAAGCGAGAGACCGACCAGACCAGACCATCCGCTCACTTGATGTAGGCAATTCTTGCCTAACCTTGTCTATGGCGGACTGCGTGAATTCTCAGCCATTGATCATCTGCATTCCACACGGGTCCACAACATCCAACCGTTGTGATTCACCCGGGCCATGTGGATCGATGCAACTATCTCCATAGGATGTCTCTGGCCAGAACATGTACCTCCCCTCCCCATCTATCACAAGTTACCATGTGAACGTCAAATGATCCAGACCACCAACAGGAACAGCTCTGCCGTTCAGTTCACTATCAATTCCTTCTGCTGAGCATCCCCATAACTACCGCAGACAAGTTAGATCAGAAATGGATTGCCGGGGACTTCCTTAGCGAGCATCACTACTGGTCACTTAAATTATCCAAATCATAAGACCGTGACTCGTGATCGTTTTGAACCGTTGAGAAGGCAACATGTCCTACTTAATCTTATCGCCACAGAAAACTCCATCGGAAGTGACTCAACTAGTGTGACGTCTAGTATCGGCTAATTGAAAATGAAACCCAATCTCAAATTCGGCACTCTATTTCGCATTTTTCCCCAGAACGACGAGATGAAGTTTAGAGGGAGAAAAAGGAAAATTTAACGTGAGAGGACAAATATAAGCAGTTGAGCAGAACGACCAACAGAAACTTATCGACTGCTTGAATTCACAAAACGAGGGAAAAATTAACTTCGAATCAAATCGGCATTCTGATCCAGAACAGTGCACACTGCGAATATGTACGCACTGAAAACCGGAATCTCTCCCAATCATGACAATCGCAAAACAAAAACTAGAAGAGGAAAAAAGAAGAATAACCAGAATGCAACGCATATCAACCCGTTTCAAACTACAAATGACCGATCAAGATAACAAAGATCATCGGAGCCAAGAAAAAAGGAGACAGTAAACGATGTAACATCGAAAGTCGAGACCTTCCTCGAGTGGCGAATCCTTGAGTCTCTGCTGCGACTCGCTGGACACGCTTCTCACCGTCAAAGGCCTCCTCGTTCTGAGAGACCTCGCGTTCCAATTTCGAAGCGAGAGCGCCGACTTCTTCTCCTCTGCGGCGCCAGAGCCGAGCAACCCGCACAGGTCCTTGCGTCGTCGCAGAAGGCGCTCGTTGCCTGAAGGTGGTGCCGTCGCAGAGAGCTGCGAAGTCGCCATTACAAGAGAGCGACAGAGAGAAAGAGATCGCAGGTCAACGGGAAGTCGAGTGACTGCTACGAGTGTACTACCTTCACTCTCTCTAAAAAGGTTGATCGAATCACGAGATCTCTCGAAGTTCGAGGTGCGATCCACCGCGACGCGGAGTCCTTGACTGGAAGGCTTCTCATTGGTTGACCCGGAAATCTCCAGTTTGCTGAGAGTCGTGGAGGCATCTTATTAGCCAAGGGCGTAACGAGTGCAGCTACGACCGTTGCAGGTGATAGCGCAGATATTTTCAGAAAACGACAAAGTGACGAAACATTTTCTTTATATTTTTCTTTACCATTCCACTCGGAAGCATTGCAGCGGCACGTGATATAAGACACCGTACATTTTAAATTGGGCCCAATACAAAAAAAAAAAAAAAAAAAAAACCTCCAATTTTAGTATTTTTTTTTTTAATAACCGAGGTGTCCACTCGGCCGTCGAGCTATGATTCAAACCAGCGGTGGAGCACGACTATTCCTTAGGGGGCTAACGCAGCATCCCACCACCACGACCCCCCATTTAAATCACCGACGTCTACAAGTTTCGAACCCGGGACCTCTCGTGAAAGGAACTGGGCTCAAACCATCGCAACCACCGATGGGTAGGTAATTTTAGTATTTATCTCAATTATAACTAAAAAAATTATCTTTTAAAAAAACTCAACTTTTATTTTTCTCCCAATTTTATCGATCTAATAGCAAAAAAAAAAAAATCCCGACTTTAGCATTTGCCCTAATTATATCCAAAACTTTTTTCTGTCTCATAAAAACCTCACATCTTTTACTTTTATCCCAAGTTTATCATCGTTAGCCTTCCGTCCATAATCACCTTTAGTTAATCTTATGTAGCATTTTTACAACGTTAATGAATTACATCTCAACAAATGACCCGACTAAAAAACCCAAACTTCTTTTTGTTGTACGCTTCCTCTACATATTGTCTAAGATACAACCACACAAGACGGCATGTTTTGAATTCTTCCCGGCACTCAACAAATGAAAGAATGGCTAAAGGTAGAGATCTGTTTATTTGGACGAACGATCTCAAATCTCATTGTCTGTGAAACCCGCTATTTTCGAATTTCAAAAATTTATTGGTAAGTTCGGTGAGAAAATTCAAGCCACGTACGATTAACTTGGTAATTATAGACGGAAGGGTGACGGTGGTAGAATTTGGACAAAAGTAAAAGTTGAGAGTTTTTTTAATGAGATAAAAAAAAAATGGATATAATTAGGATAGACAGTAGTGATGTAACGTTGAAAGTCCTTCCTGGAGTGATGAATCATTGAGTCTCTACTTCGACTCGCTGGACACGCTCTTCACCGTCACAAGCATCCTCGTCCGAAGCGACCTCGCATTCCAAGTTCGGAGCGAGAGCGCCGACTTCTTCTCCTCTTCGAGGCCAGAGCCGAGCAACCCGCACAGGTCCTGGCGCCGTCGCAGGAAGCGCTCGTTGCCTGGAGGTGGTGTTGTCGCAGAGAGCTGCGAAGTCGCCATTACAGGAGAGAGAGAGAGAGAGAGAGGGGGGGGGGGGGGGTGGGTCAACGGGGAAGTCGAGTGATTGCTACATTCCACTCGCTGAAGTATCCGGTCTCTATACCATATTAATGGAATCCGCTCTAAGAAAGGTTGATTGGATCACGACATCTCCCGAAGTTCGAGGTGCGATCTGCCGCGACGCGGGTCCTCGAGTGGCAGGCTTCTCACGGCTGAGCGGGGAAATCTAAAGTTAGATGAGAGTCGTGGAGGCATCTAATTGGTTGATGGCGTAGCGAGTGCAGCTAGGACCGTTGCAGGTGATAGCACAGGTCTTTTCGGAACACGACAAGTAACGAAACATTTTCTTTTGTTTCTCTTCCCCGTTACCCTTGGAAGCATTGCAGCGGCGTGTGAAGCTGATAAGCTTGACAGAAATATTCAAAGTTGGCTCTATTTCTTTAGAAATTACTACATACGTGTGATTATTAATTTGATTTTTTATTTTTGTACTCTTTGAGTTCTTTTATTTTCCTTTTTTCTTTTTCTTCTTCCGCAACGAGTCGACGACCGGCTAGAGATGTGGCCGGCGAACTCGACGCTCACCCGACGCCGTGGCTGTTGCCAACCGGCCACGGTGGAGGGAGAAAGAAAAAAAAAAGAACAAGAAAGGAAAACAAACTTGAATTTTGAAAACAATGAAATCATTTCTAGAAAAATGGTTAGGTTCCCTATATTCGGTGATATATGATAAAAATGTTTTCTGGTGTTTGTACCTCATTTGAAAAATAATTTCAATATCATGATTTTATCTCATGTTAAAACAAAATTTGAGTTTATAAGTTATTTTTTACTTTTTTTTTTCCTTTCTCCCTCCATTGCAATTGGCCGGTGGCGGTGGCAAATGAGCTCATGCTCGCGATGATAGGGCGAGCCCCGAGCTCGCCAACCCACTTCTATGGTTAGTTGTCGGCCGTCACAAGCTCGGCGACCAGCGGAGGAACAAAAAACATAAAAACAAAAAATACATATATATAAAAAATATAAAGTATAAAATATAAAACACAAGATGTTAAAGATATCAAATATAAAAATATAAAAAAAATTGAGATGAGCAATTTAAAAAAATATTTTCATCTTTTTAGATTTAGGAATTCATTTTTTTAATTTATGCATGAATTTTTTTATTGACCGGAAAGTCTTTTTGGTTGATTAAGTTATTTTCGACGGACCAAAAGAGCAAAAGTCCATAAAATCAATTTCCGACAAGTACTTTCACCGAAACAAATGCACCCTATGTAATTCAAATTGATCCGATGGCGATTAAAGTGACCTTATGAGGGAACAACTGAGTTATGGGTATGAGACTTACCGTGCACCCGTGCTGCACTTAACCCCTCATCACATCAATTTACTTTCTTCAAGACATTGTAATATCCTTTTCCATGAAAAAAAAATCAATAACAATTTTAAAAGGTACTAACCACTTTATGTAACTTCAATATGAGAAGAATTACATTCGTAATTTTAGAATTATTGACGCAAGTGGAAAATTTGCTATGAATAACATAATGCAGTTTATTATCCTAAATGACCGGTTACGAATAATATTGCAAGACTAAGAACTGACTTCTCATATTTCAAAGTTTTCGAAAGAAATTTTATGAACTAATAATGTATGAAGTTGAACTTCTCTTTTCGCAAGAAGAACAAACTTTCCTCTTAAATTGAACGTTTATACCAAATGCATAAAAATCAGTCTATGATGCTTGTTTTGAAAGTTACGATGAGTGTGGAAAATCTACCAATAGCCCGATAGGGGGGAATTAGAATGGCACTAC
This sequence comes from Rhodamnia argentea, assembly GCF_020921035.1. Classification (NCBI taxonomy): domain Eukaryota; kingdom Viridiplantae; phylum Streptophyta; class Magnoliopsida; order Myrtales; family Myrtaceae; genus Rhodamnia; species Rhodamnia argentea. The sequence continues at coordinate 13,332,112 of NC_063157.1, read as the reverse complement.
AAAAAGTTGCTAAAAAATGCGGAAAGCTTTCCTACAACAAAAAGTTACCAAAAAATGTTCAAAAGCTACTTTTTAATCCAAAATGGACAAAAAAAAAATCTCGTATTTCCAAGATTTGACTTCAAAAGCTTACTAAAAATTTAAGAAAATTCATATTCAACAAATGTTAAAAGCTTACTTTCCATCATATAGAAAGTACCTAGTGACTCGGGATTGATGTAAAGTTGCTTTTGACTTTGACAAAAGTACCAAAAACATGGGAAATTACATATAGCTTTAAGATAGCATTTACTTTCCAACGGTAAAAATTACCAAAGAATGCGAAAAAGTTACATCCAATAATGAAGGGAAACGTTTGATTACTAACAACTTTAAAAGTTGCTAACTTAAAATGGGAGCTTAAACTGATCTAGCTGCTTTTCTAGTGTTTAGCAATTTTACATGTCAAAATTAATTGTTCATATGTTATTAAAGTTGAGCAAGTTTCCAAATTCTTTAAGTAATTTGTCAATATAAGATGTAATTGTCGTAATATTAGTCGTTGGTATATTACATTTCGTTGTTTTGCACATTTATTAGTAACTTCTCAAAATTCAAGTTTTTCTGGTTGTAGTAATTTCAATAAGGTGTTGGTAACTTTTTCAAAGTAAAAGTAATTTATTGCAGTTACAAGTGAAATTCCAAAGTGTTTAATAAATTTGGATGCAAACTTACTGATTTGAAGATCCTAAGTAAATTGCAATATCACATTCCGTAAACTTTTCATATTGCAAGTTTTCTCTTCTTCTTTTTTTTTTGGGGGGGGGTGGTCAAAAAAGTTTTCTCTTTCAGTAACTAGTAACCTTTGGTAATTTATTAGTAGGTTTTACTTTTTTAACAGTAATTTATTAGTAATTAATAAACTTCCTAAGTTTTTAGATATTTCTCAAGTTACTAATTTGTTAAAAAACACAATTAAAATTTAAAAACAGGTATAGACAGTTACTATTTGCTTTCCACTTGCTTGATCCAATGGTGGTCCTTAAAAGTGGCAATGGAGCACATAATAATCACACTTTAAAATTCCATAACAAGAGAAGAATTTAAATTTCTGAAAATGAGAGAACAAATTACATGTGCATTTATATCTATGTTTGTATCTTTCGAACTATATTAAACATTTTATGTTTAGTAATATTCAAATTATGAGAGCAATAAGAAAATTAGAAATAGAAGGATGGTAAAACAAAATATAACTAAAGAGGTTTTTAGTTTTATTTTTTGCGAATCCAATCTTTAGAAGAACATACTAAAGCCCATTCATCATACATGAATGACACGTAAGTTGTTTTGCAATGTTAACTAATGAAAATCCAAACTTATTTCATTTCATTGGTAGAGAATGAGTTTGTAATGAAGTTCCATGGAATTGGCTTTATTGTTAAGGATATGACATGAGTGTGTAAATTAAGCACGCGATGCAAGTTCAACTCTCTACATCATTGGGTGTAAACATTTGAGCAATTCACCCGAATTGAGAGCAACGTGCTACGTCTTCTATGAGGTTGATAGGATGGTAAGCTTGGAGCTCACCTATCCAAATTGTGCTTGTTATGGAAGAATTTTATTGTGAATAAAAGTATGAAGATAATGGGTTTCTTATGTTAAATGATCATTTGATTATTTTATTTAAGCTGTTAAAATTTGTGTATTTTCGAATTTAATGATGATAAATAAGTAACTCAGGAGATTTTGAAGTAGAAGAGAAACCCTCGCAAAATTGGGGGCTCCCTACCTTTTTGGAGTATATGTAAAACCACTTTAAAAGTTTTCTTACACCACCGCGAAAAACTAGAATAAATTTTTTAATTTTGCCGGAAATCCAAAAGTTGACTTTGACCTCTCCTTTATGATACATCCCTTATATAGGTTAAAGCTAAAGGCCCTGTTTGATTCAATTTGGCGAAATACCAATAGAAAAATGTAAATACTTGTAGACTAAAAGAGTTTTTCAAAATAGAAGTAATGTTGAGAGAAAATTGAGAGAAGGTTCGCTACAATGCTCTCCACAAAGCACTTCACTTTGCCAATGTGTTTGCCACGTGAAATGACATGTGGTACCATTTTGCCACTTGGTGCACATTGGAACAATAAACTTTTAGCTTAATGTTGTAGCTTGTCAATTTTAATTTACCGGAGAGAATAAATAAGCTTTTAGGTAAAAGATTTGTTGACCAATAAACTTTTAGCTTAGAATGCATTTATTTCATGAAGATTAATGAATTGAAAAAAAAATTAATTTGATCGGTTATATCTCTTACAAAAATAAATAAAAGAAAATTATTTTCATCGTCCACGGTAATATTTAAATATTAATTGTTGCGGGTAATGAATTTGTTTGTATTAACTAGTTATTTCAAAGATCAATAGAAACGATATTTTAGGAAATTTGTTTTCACATCATTCGTTGTTAGTGAATCAAACAAAGCCTTAATAATATATTCTTGTTTTGCCACTTGGCGCACATTTGTCTACCGTGTTGTACTCTCCAATTTCAAGTTGTTCCCTTGCGTGTTACCAACACGCATGGTAATGCTTCCCATTTTGAAATCAACTTCTGTTTCTGAGCACAAGTCAATTTTTCTATTTCTGGTCTAGAAGTTGATTTTTGATAAAGAAATGCGTGTGATAACTGTAAAAAAATTTCTACTTATGAAATAGAAATTTGTTTGATAATAGCTGGAAATTTCTACTTCGGAAATATTATTAGCACAAAATTCTTTTACAAAAATTATTGATCTTAACCTAAAATGCATGTTATTCGAGAAAAGTAAACTACAATATATGACGAATTTATGTATAATTTGTCATTTAATTATTTTGTACAAATGAAGACCAATTTTACGGAGAAAATTGAATTAATTTGTTTATCAAGAGTGACTAATTTTACGAATGAAGCCCTCCCTCATAGGTTGCTCACCAGGATGGTCTCCGATTTAGGGTGATATGTCATGATATAGAAATCCATTTGTAGTGCTTCACGATATTTTTGCTGGTCGAAGTCCCGTGAAAGAAATTTTGAGTGAGCAACTAGGAGAGAGTCCATGCTATTAGCCAAGAGAAGTTTTTGTTTTGTGTGAAAACTAGAAAGACACCGGCGGGATTGTAGATGAGGATCGTGGCCCATCATATCTAATCAGGATGCCATCATGTTAAGAGATTTTACTCATTTCTTTCGAACTTGAAAATAGAGGGAAACTATAAACGTGAGGACCATAAAGGCATATGTGATCAAGAAGGCTTAAACATCCGTATTTTCTTCTTGTCTTCCTCCCTCGATGTTTTCGACTACATCCATCTTCATGCGTCCCAAAAAAACATATATAGCTGGCAAGTAGCAATATGTTGTTAGTTAATAACATGTGTTTCTTGTGTTTGCTATGTCGGACAAAAACTATTATCAAACTACTGGTTCCGCCACAAAAAATTTGCTGGTGAAGACCGAGAATGGCAATTGCGAATCAACAGCCTCCTCTTCGCAACTGAACAAGTAAGAAAAGATCCATGATCAAAGTTATAGCCAAAAATATTCCAGAATCGCGACAAAGAGAGAAGTTGGAACTTGAAATCACAGCCAAATATGGAATTGCAATGACAAGTTGGTTACACCCGTTTTTAAGTTCATACATCTGTTGGTAAAGAAAAAAATTATGACTAAATATTAGTAGCTAACTCAAAGAAGCATTTGTAACGCAAAAGTACGCACTAACTTAATCAAGGAATGTAACCCAAAGGTTGATCCGTTGAAAAAAAAAAGGTTGTAAAGAACACTTTATAATAAGGACACAACCAAAGCTTCCAGGGACATAAACAACTACAAGAGCCTCATTTGGTCCACCGGGCGTGGAAATCCCTACGCCTATTGATCTTTTCCTACAGCTGGAGTAGACCATAAAGCAAGGCCTCAACAGTTGGAGGACAATCAACAACATAGTGGTAGTAACCACCACCATTTGCACAGCTTCCCATAGAGATGACCCACCTCGGCTCGGGCATTTGGTCATAAACCCTGCAAGAATTTTTCAAGGTGTGTAATTTCACAATCATTCTTTAAGCATCGATTGCCACTAAAATGTTGCGAACAACGCGTGAGAGTGTGCAATCTAAAACTAGTTCAAATCAACAGAACAGTTGAAAATGGATAAGATCCATTTCTTGATCCACCACGAAACAGTTGAAAATGGAAGAAGAAGCAATGTGCGGAACATTAGTTGCATCAATCATAAGTTCGGCAACCAGGGTGAACAAGAAGTCACCGAAACCATATTGATAATCAAGCAGTATATACACAAGCCATTGAATTGGTAGTTGCAATACAAATTTCACACTCCCACTCAAAACAGACCGTATTCGGCAAATATAACATCACATTAGAAGAGCAACCTACAAAAACCTCAAATACTAATAATAGAAATACAATACAAATGTTAAAAACCGAAAATCATGGAATCTCATCCATACCATGATCCCTTGCCATTTTATTGGCAATACATTTCCTAAGAATGCTCATCTCGGCTCCCTCCTCGGTTGATATAATATCGTCCGTAACCTCATCATGCGCGGGTTCATAGACATACTCGGGAACTCCATATTCATAAAAATTTTTATCTCTCCTATCTTGGTCACGGATGTAATTATGAGTAGCACAACATGCTATTACAATATATGCTTGCTTTCTAACCGAAAATGGAGGCATGCATCTCAAAACTAAAAAGCGAGTCTTCAAAGCCGCGAAGGACCTCTCAATAACATTCATCGGTGAAGAATGTCTATAGTTGAAAAGCTCTCTTGCTGTTATAGGTCTCACATTTCATCCGAAATCATTTATATGATACCGATCACCTTTAAAAGGTGTCAACAATCCTGGAGTTGATGCAAAACCAGAATCTACTACGTAGTATTTACCTATCAACAAAGCATTCAAACATTTACCATGATACGCGATCACAGCAAAATGGCAAGGATAATTACTCATTTTAAACCAAACAACTACCTGGAGGGGGTCGAGGAAATTGTAGTGCGGGATCCTCGAGTGCTGTCGCGAGCACCCGACAATTGTTAGCAGATCCTTCCCAACCAGCATATACAAATGTAAATCTCATATCAAATGAACACATGCACATTACATTTTGAGTGGTAGTTCCCTTCCTACCTCTAAAACGGTTCTGCAAGGCAGCAAGTACTATCGCATCAATATGGGTGCCATCAATAGCGCCTACGCACCCCCGGCATAATTATCAAAGACCAATGTTAAAAAGATTATCTACAAAATTAGGCCAACGATGCAAAAAAAGTATAATCATACCTTAAAGTAAGGTTTATGCTTAGGATCCATAAGAATCTCATGTGGGTCAACATCAAAGGAAGGTGGTATAATAACCTCCTTTGCAAGCTTTCGAACCGCTTTCAGAACTAAGTTAAAGTACCAACTAATAGTTTGTCCCGAATGTTGAAATCTCTCACACAAATCTTCATTGGAATTGCCATGGCAGATTATATATAAGAAAATCCTAACTTGCTCATATACTTTAAGATATCGATTGTCGCCCAACCAACCTCTTACGATCAACAAACTACATAAGTTAAAAAAACATAGCTCTCCATTCTAAAAGCTTCGTATGCTCTATCAGAAATGTCTATTAAGAGTCTCACTTGTCCATTCCGGTCTTGACAAAACATTGTTCCTAATAGGTTCTCTCATGCGCATGGCCCTATGCAGCTCACCAAGACACAACATATGTCTTTTAGTGAAATAAAGCCACATAGAAATCTATAACATATGCCAACATCTACTTAAATAGAATCAAGAACTGCATGCCGCCTTTTGGGTTCCGTTAGGATGAAATCCTCTATCTAAGCAGCATTCATGGAATCGCGATTCGAGCTTTGGTATACGAGACTAGGTTCCATGTCGGGCATGCTTTTCAGGATGGCAATCAAGGCTCTCATGGAGTAGGGATTTGCAGGTTGTGGCGCTTGTGAGGTGACAGAGGTATGCAATGATTGAGCCATTTTAATTTTGAGAGAATCTTGAACGGCTTTGCATGTGCTGGCAATATCATATGAAGTGCTCTTTCTCCTCCTCTTCGAATTTGGAGTTCTACTTGAACTTGTGCTTCTCGAAATTAGGGTAGCTATTGGTTCATTACCCAACCCCCGCCCGGTTTGATCTTCATTATCTAACCCATCTTCCACATGTGGTTCTGGCACCCTTAATTCCTCTAGTGTACCTAATGCAACACCACCAGCAAATTCATCCCTAGCACCATTGTCACCGTCCTCTGATGACATCAAGTTTTGTACATTTCCTGTTTGACGTCAAGTCGTGTACATTTCGTTTTGCATATCCCTAGTAGCATATGTATCCCCAAACACCACACAAAGCTGGGGATACAAAGGAAACCCTTCCTTCCCGAATGTAGCCCATTCAATATTTTGCTACACCATTTTCCAAAGAACATACATGAAGAAATTATTCAAAACATACCTACAAGGCTAGAACAAAAACCCAAAAGTGAGGTTATACCTTAATATGAGACTCCTAGTGAGTTTTATCATCCACAACAACCATGTTGTTTACATTGTCCCATCCAAATCCGATTTGGTTAAGAAGCTTTTTAAAACCGCCATACAACTTCTTCAGTTTGAATCCCCTATTCTTGAACTTATTCGGAGAATACCGGCACCCATACTGCTTATTGAATTCACGCTAAATGTTATTCCACCCTGCTTTGTTGAAGGTAGAGGTGGTTTGATTCCCCTTTTTAACCTCATCTACCAACAAGCCTACCAACAATTGTGTCGGTAGCTTGGTCTACTTAGCAATGAACGTTTCTTTTTGGGATGCCATTTAATGTAAACCGATTGAGTATAACATGAGCCAAATCATTAAATTGAATTCAAATATTCGTTAAATTCAGAAAGAACTTGCTTAAGCGCATTTCATAATAATTAGTCAAATAATACATTTTCATCAAACATAACCAAACTTCTGCTGAAACAAGAAATTTAAAGCGCAAAAGTTGTGCATTTCACTACCTCTATTGACCTAATGCAATCCTTTCGGAAGGTCTCGCTTCTACGATCCTATTCTGTTCAACAAATCGAGATAGAACGTCAAAAGGAATGTTATGTGGATAGGAAGCATGAAGCAAGAAGTTTCGGTTTGTAATAGAAAACATGGTTATGCAAGAAGCTCGGACATACCTATAGGAACTATTTGCAAGCAGCAAGTTTGAAATACTTTTGCTTGTGAAGGGGAAAAAATAGGCAAAAGCAACCGCCAAGAAGTATTTAACAAAAAGAAGATATTAACAACTCTATCTAAAGAAAGCTACTATAAGCAGCAGCTTAGAACATAAAATAGAATAGACAACATAAATGATAACAAGGGCCAAGATAACGAAGTACTTGAATTACAAAAAAAGAGTTGCCGTACTTTTAGTCTACTTGAAAAGAAGCTACAATATTTGCAGTAAAACTCCGATAACATTTCATCTTTAGAAAAAACAATAGCAATCTTATAAGGCTATAAATTACATTACCCTCCCAAAGAGGATACCATACCTCATATCTACTCTCACCCTCCTCAAAGACGACCAGACAGAACAGTTGCAAGGAATTTCGAGAAACCAAGAAAGTAGGCGGATATTCCGAATAGTATATCCACTAGGGCTTACGCCATCTAAGCCTGGGGAAATACTCCATCTAATCATCTTATGTCTCTTGATACCATCATGCCAAACAACTAATTCATCAATGAAATTCCTCCATTTGCTAGAAAATGAGATATTTTAAGTAGCTTGGTGGGATGACGAATTTCTTTTCTGATATATCTAAATAACACGTACAGCAATAGGAGTTACTAGAGCTTCAACTTGCATAAATGTGCCATCTTTATGTTAAAATACTGGTTCGTGGCTCTTCGAATCATACCTATTTGGGAATGATAATTACCACTTAGACTAGTGACGTGAAGATGTTGCCTATCAATCTTTTCTTTTTTGGGTTGGCTAGGGTAGAAGTGTTCGACGACGAGTAAATTCAATCATGATTGACATGATTCAAACCCAACAGAGAACTCGCAAAAGATGAATTGGACACAAAAGTTGAAACTGCGTTAACAAACAATACATAACAAGTTTGACGAAGCAAACCCTAACCTCACAGGTCTAAGTTTCTCGAACACAAAAGACAAATCGGAGCTGCTTATGGGTTTTTGGAAGGCGACGGCAGAAGCAGAGGTTGCTCGAAAGGGGTAATCGAGATCTACGGCTGTCGATGAATCTCCAGCTAGCGACGGATATAGAAGAGGATTATTAGCTCGAAAGGGCGAATCGCAAATCAACGGCTCGTTGAGGTCATCGGATGTGCGAATTGGGAAGCAACGGCGGAGGTGGAGGAGTGACTACGAGTGACAGAGCTTTTCATTCGGGAGCTACGGTGGAGAGAAGCTTTTGGGCATCGTTCAAAAGCGATCGAGGCGAAGAAAGGGAGAAGTGATTTTTTTTTTTTTACTTCTCCAATTTGGGACAAAACGCCGTCCGAAGTTATTTTTCACTTCAGAATGCAAAAATCTTATCAGAAGCAAAATGTTTTACTAAACGCCTTTCTACTTCGAAAGTGTTTTTACCAAACGAATTTCTCCGCGAGATTGACTTCTGGCAGAGAAATTGAGAATGGGAAGTGTTATCATGTAGGTAGGAAAAGTACGCTAAAAATGCCATAACTTTTGTACGGCGTTCACTTGAGTGCCATAACTTTCAAAACGTTCACTTAAGTGCCATAACTTTCAAAAATTATTCACTTGAGTGTTATGTTGACGTGGAAATCGAAAAAGGCGACGTGGCACGCCGGAAAGCTAATGTGGTACGGCAAAAAGGCGACGTGGCACGCCGTAAAAGTTGATGTAGCATTCAAGTAAATGATTTTTGAAAGTTATGACACTTAAGTGAACGTTTTGAAAGTTATGACACTTAAGTGAACGTTTTGAAAGTTATGGCATTCAAGTAAACGCCATACACAAGTTATGACACTCACGATGTACTTATCCCCATGCAAGCCCTTAGTCCAATATAGACTTACTCGATTTTCAATCGGATATTGTGTACAAGCTCAAACTTAAGATTGTTTTAAACATAGAACTATTTATGACAACCAATTTCATTATAAACAAACCACAAGATAAATTATAGACACATGACGTAAACATTTCAATTGGCCGTTAACATGCATGTAGTGTATTTGTCATGTCATATATCAAGGTTTCTTATAACTATTGATCTTTTGTCTCATGTTAGATCTATTCAAGTAAGCATATCGTGTTAGAATTATCCTAATGTGGTCTATATTAATTAAAACTAATATATGGGTTGGTCTACTAAAGTATGACCTATATTCTTAATTTATGTTAATATGGGCTGGCATAATGTAGGCCAAAGAGACACATCCCGTGATGAGATGGTCCACGCCGAAACCTCTATAAAAGGTACAAATCCCCCCTTTAGTCATTGGTCTCAAAAGTTTTAGAACGCACCCTTTCGTTCTATAGTGATTCTCTCATCTCGCCGAGACAAACCAAAAGGAATAGATGGGAAGAACTTGGGTTCCGATTCGTCATCGTTCCGCATTCAACTTCGACAGATTCTAATCAATGTGCACATATTCTTTTCCCCTTTACATGTAGTAGTGTTTGTGATTTCGATTAGATGATTATTAGGTATGTCACATTTGTGGCCTTACATTTGGTATCAGAGTCACCTAATCGAGAACCGAAACGCATTCTATTATGGCGTGTTTTTGTTTGTTTCGTCCGATAAAAATTATGTTTGATTGCATATTCGGATTCTTCTCGTCGATATGAGAAAAATGAGTGGTCACACGCCTTCGGCGAAGGCCGAGAATCATCGCACACGCCTCCACTCTTCGCGATTGAGTCGGCGCATGACGATCACCAGTGAACGTTGCGATTTTGGCATTTTTTTTTGTATTTTCATTTGGTGAAATTTTGTTTTGATTGTATAGTCAGATAGGGCTAGGAGATAAGAGCATTTTGAGCGGTCGTTTGATATTGTCGGCTACTGGACGACTGTGTAAGCACCTACACACGCCGACGACAGGCGTACGCGTGGGCTTCACGTACCTGACTCGTGAAGCGTCACGTTCGTTGACCGTAATAGTTAATGATAACATCATCGTGATGTCAGCAGTCACAAATCTTGGTTGAACTGGGACCCGACCCCGTTAACTCGTTGACCTGACCCATTAACTGTTGATTGGGTTGATATGACTCGCTCACTCATTAACCCGACTCGACCCGTTTTGACTAGGCCCAGCACATGTCCCGTACGTGCCACCCATGGAGCTCATACTCTTTCTAAGGTTTAGCCGGCTAATCTCATTGAGATCATTTTAGAACCCCAAAAAGCGCATTTTACAGCATGGGAAAATGGCAATTGAATTTGCTTCTTATTATGAAGAGATCCATACATGAACACTTGAAAAGTATTTTGTCACCTGATTGCATTGCTAAACAAATGATGGAAGTCTTGGAGACTATTAACTTTGTCTTATCTAATGTTGAGATTGGGATACATCTGGAACTATTTTTCAACATGTGTTTTGATGGTTCTAGTGAACTTAGAGATTATGTCATAAGGATGGTAGACCGACAAAATAAGAGGTCCGAAAATCATACTCATAAAGGAAATCATGAAACTACCGGTCTTTCTAACTGTTTCGATCTTAAGAAAGCATTCTTTAAGAAGGATGGCGACCGCTGTTTCTTTTATAAGAAGAAATGTCAATAAAGAAAAACTGACATATTTAAAACTTAGTTATCCAATTGTGAGCATACTTGTAATGATTCTTTAGCATTGATTTGTAAATCCAACCTATAAGTAAGCCCCATTCGGTTCGTGGTGGCAAAATAGCGGTGCAACCAATTATATTGTGTTCACTATATAGGGATTCATGAGTCGGAGAAAGTCAAATAAGGTTGAATCAGTGCTCACCATAGGAAACAACAATAAAATCAACGTTGAGTTTATGAGAGTTGTCATTTTAATGACATTAACGAGCACATTTATGAACCTTCTTTTAGATAGAACTTAGTTTTCATATTATGTTAGGATATGTGCAATTACTCTTTTGAAATAAGGAATAATAATCTTTCTATGTTCTTTATTTCAAATTACGATGGGTGCTGCACATTATGTTTAACTCCTAATGATATATATGTATTACTTATACAGCTGAAAATGTTGTTTCTAAAAGGTTTCTACTTAAAGAACAATTTTATGCATTATGGCATAAACGTCTTGGTGGCATCTCTTATGAAAGAATTGAAAGGCAAATAAAAGTTAATATCGCACTTGCTCTTAAAAGTGATCTAGAGACTTGTGTAGACCGTCGTAGAGGTAAAATGACCGAGAGAAGGAAGAAATACTCGTAATATACGATTCGACCTATTGTATGTCATTTGCATTGATATCGATGGACCCTATATGACAACTTTGTGTAGAAATTTTTTTTATTTCATGACATTTATTGATGACTATTTTCAATATGATTATCTATACTTGATTAAGAAAAAGTCTGAGTGTCTTGACATGGTCAAGGTTTTTTGGACTAAAATTCAAAAACAGGTGGAAAACGTCATAAAAGGTTGCTAGATATGACCGAGATGATAAGTATTTTGGCAGGCATGACGATGCTGCACAAGATAAATGATTATTTGCTAAATACTTGAAGGATATTGGGATAGTAGCTTGGTTTACTATGCCTATGAGTTCTTAACAAAATGATGTGATTGAAAGGTATAATTGCACCCTTATGAATATGATGAGGAGTATGATTAATAGTAACCAATTTACTTGGCTTGTTGTAGGGTGAAGCTTTGAAAGTGACCCTTTATGTTCTAGACCGTATACCCACCAAAGCTAGTTCATTGATTCATTTTGAGTTATGGATTGGACGTAAACCTAGGTTGAACCATTTGAAGGTTTGTGGATGTCCTGCAGAAGCGAAGTTACATATAACACAACATTGAGTAAGTTGGACTCTAGAATCACTCGGTGTTATGTCGTTTTTTTTTTATTTGGTAGAAACATGAAGCAGGGATTTATCAAGGCAGTAAAGGAATAGGCCGCGCCAGAATTGATTCAACTCTTCCCTCTCCTTATTAACCCGACCCCCTCCTCTTTATAAAAGCGTCCCTCCTTTCTCATAATCTCTCTCTCCTCTCCCTCTATGCAAACGACGCCCCATCACCTCGATAATTCCGCCCGGCCTCTTTCCCCCGCTCTTGGCCCTTCTTGCTTGCCCCGGCCACCCCGACGCCACCAACCCCACGTCATACCTCCTGTGAACGACAACGCTAGCACCGTACATCAGCCCACGCCACCGCTTGTTCCCCTCCGTCGACCCTTTTCGCACAACGCCCACCAAGGAAGCGACGAATTAATCTCATTCAAGCACCGATTTGAACTCCATTTTCTTCGTGAATCAATCTTAGGCAAGTAACTATATATCTTCACCACTAGTATGCTCATCCTTCGTTCGTTTTAGTGTGATTTCTTGATTATTGAAAATGGGTATGACGAGTGGGAGTTTGATGTGCGTGGAAAGGAAATTGCCTTTGGTTGAACGATCTGTTGCTCGAATTAGTGTCCTTTGGTCATGGGTAAGCTGAATATGTGAGTGGATTGTCAAATTTATTGTCAATGCCGAGGGAATCGAAATGGGTTTCGTATTGGTGGATTGGGGCGTGAGTCTTGGAGATTGAGGTTACGTGTGCGATCTGTTGTTTAAATGGGCATTTCGGGGTCTTGGGTAAGTGGAAGACTCAAGATGATCGTCTTAATTATCATCGGCTTAAGTGAATTGAGTGGACTGGGAGAGGGTGGTTAGGCCAAGGAGTTTGGAGAAAAGATTTGTGAGGCTCGATAATGGTGTCATATGTCCATGGAATCTATAGATGATATCCGACATTGGGAGGGTGAATCTAGGATTGGTTCGCCTAATGAGACGCCAAGTTGCTGCAAGTTGAACTCGAGATTTTAGGGGTGTCCGACTTTAGGATGTGGAAGGGGGGTTCGGTAACTCGGGCGATTTGTGTTTGTCATGTCCCTTTCCATATTTTATGACTCCTCCATGCCTATAGTTTGCGTTGCCTTCTTTTCGGTGTTCGAATGTTTGTTAAGATTTGCTTGACTAAATGAACGAATGATTGGTCTAGTCATTTGGTTAGATATCTTGCTTGCCGAGCTTCGACTCACCCTTGTAGATTACCTATTTTTCATGAGTAAACGGGATAGTTGAAGCTATTATAGATAGCAGAAGCTATGGACAGAAACGGGGTTGGTGGATCGAGAATGAATGCTTTGTGTGGTCCCCTAGTTGTGTAACAAAAATGTTTTGAAAGCTATTGAAGTTGTGTAATGTGCATTTACGAATGAAATCGGTTGTTTGTGGTAGGCGATGATCCGCCTGTTGAGTATAGTAGTGAACCAAGTAAAGCCATGCCCTTTAGGCGTTGTGCCTACCATTTATTTTACATGCACTTGTAATTTCATCCAGTCTTACGCATGTGCCCTATTATACGTAATATAATATTAAAGCAGAACGCGATTAGAGGACGAATTAAGGACGACCCTCACAAATTGGTATCAGAGCAAGAGGATCGAGGCTCGGTCCTTACACCATATAAGGGTGTTTATCACATGAGTTCTTAAGAACCTCACTAGGGAGTTGGTTGTATTTGGTTTTGTAGATAGACCCATATAGTTGTATTGTGATAAGAGATCTGCGATGTTGTCCGTTAACAACAACAACAGTCTCAAGGGGTCTAAGCATTTGGCGGTAAAGTTTTTTACCACAAAAGAAATTGTTGAGAAGTAGTGACATTATAGTAGAGCAAGTTTTCACAGATGATATAGTTGCTGACCCGCTAACAAAAGGTTTTCGCCCTTGTGTATTTGAATGACATGTCATAAGTATGGGCTTAGAAATATCATGGGATGTTTTTACGACATGGTATTTGGATGGGCTTAGAAGCATCATGAGATGCTGTTGTTCAATATGAGCTATTTTGTTTTACTCTAATAAAGTTTACATCTGCGTTTGTTACATTTTGTAACATTTAGATATGTATCAACACTTTTACATGCAATAAAGTGTTTATGAATGAGTTGATGTTGTATACATATATCTGGTGAAAATCTCAAGGTATATATAAACCTTGAGTAAAGGCTAGGGGCATTCAGTTATTAGCCTTAAGGATATGTTTTATTACACATAAAGTAAAATTAACTGTAAGGATAAGACATATGTAGGTTCGTTGGAACCATAAGGGATATTCTCTATTGGCACATCGGGTTTAAAGAATGTGATCGACAAAGGAGATTACACATAATGAATCATTGTTATGTGAGGTATTGTCATTTGTCATACTACCGTATTGAATCCATATCAATAAAATTAAAGGCATTCGTGACCATGGAAAGCTCTATGTCTCGTGATGCGGTTACCACCATGTTTCGGTGTTTGAAACTTTATGGGATCGAATTGACTATTAAGAATAATTACAAAATATAGTATAGTTTCTATCAATATAGCCCAAGTGGAAGAATGTTAGAATTATCCTAATGTGGTATATATTAATTAAAACTAATATATAGATTGGTCTATTAAAGTATGACATATACTCTTAATATATGTTAATATGTGCGGGCATAGTGTATGCCAAAAAGGCATGATCCGTGATAAGAGGGTCTACGCCAAAACCTTTATAAGAGGCACAAGTCCCCCTTTAGTCATTGGTCTCAGAAATTTCAGAATGCACCATTTCGTTACGTGATGGTCTTTTCATCTGCTAACGACAAACCAAAAGAAATAGAGAGGAAGAACTTGGGTTTCCGATTCGTCGTCGTTCCGCATTTAACTTCGACAGATTCTAATGAAGGGTGCACACATTCTATTCCCTTATACATATAGTATTTCTGATTTCCGTTAGATGATTATTTGGCATGCCACCTTCGTGGCGTTACAGATTGTGCTCCCAAAATTGAGACCCGGACAGCACGATGTCTCACTTGGTTTAAGGAAACGCATCGAATTACAACAAAAGCAAAATGACGAGGTGGTTAGGCAAGTCGGTTAATGGTCGAGGCAAAGTTCGAGCTTGCACCATTCTGGATGAGTCGAGCCCTAAGCATTGGTCCGATATTTTGACGTACATCTATGTCCGTGTGCGGCACAATTCCTTTCTTGGATTTGGATTCATAAAAACCAAAGATCTTGTGGGATTTTAGTGGATTCCACGGACCTACTTTACGTGCTAGGATGGGCAACGCAGATACAATACAAAGACCGATTCAATCTTTCCAAAAGGTTTCTTCCTTTTTTGCCCTTTTTTTGTTTGTTTGACTTTGACCAAAGGATGGAATCCCCTCCAAGTTTAGGAAAACCCAAGGAAAAAGCAAAACGCTCCCACACGTGCGAGCGTGTCATGCTTGGCCCGTTGTTGGAAGAGGGTGGAGGAGGAGGAGGAGGGAGACCTTGGTTTTAGCACCGAAGTCGCTCCCCACCACCACTATAAAGTCAAAGTCAAACATATCTCTCTCTCTCTTTCCCCCGCCACCCTCCAAACGCAACACGGTTTTGACTGTTAAAAATCTTGGATTTCTTCTTTCCGAGAATAATTCTTTTTTTCTTTATTTTTTTTTAAAATCACGTAATTGAAATTAAAAATTCCCGATTTACGAGCCAAACAAAAAAAAAAATATTAAAGAATTGGCAAGAAAATAAAGCTACACAAAACCACCGTCAGACGAAGCGCATTTTCTCTCTCCTCCTCCCTCTCCCTCTCTGTCTCTCTGTCCTCGCTGCAACGGAAAGAGCTCTCTCCGTTTGATTCTAGGATCGTTCTTCGAAATCGTTCTTCGACTTCCATTTCCAGGATCGAATCGACGCGCAACGCATGCGCTCAATCTCCGATGCGGTCTTGCCCGAGGTCTCGAGACAGCGGAGGTATCGGCCCCAGGGAGCGTTCGCAGTCATCGGGAGATTCGATTGCGGGATCGAGGATCGGCGTCGCATCTGATGGTGAACCCCGCGGGGCCGTCGGTTTCCTCATCGGTCGCTAGTCGCTGTGATAATAATTGCCGCCGCCGCCGTCGTTCTTGCTGTTGCGGAGGAAGCGGATCGTCGTGCTGCTCTCGCGCCGGTCGCGCTCCCGTCGCCGGGGAGGTGAGGCTGCGTCGAAGACCATGCAGCTTCACTTCTCGCCTAGCATGAGAAGCATTACGATATCGAGTAGCAATGGGTTTGTTGACTTGATGAAGATCAAGGTCGCAGCTCGCCACATCTCCTACAGGACCCTTTTTCATACGATTCTCATCCTCGCTTTCTTATTGCCGTTCGTGTTCATACTCACAGCTGTTGTTACCCTCGAAGGCGTCAACAAGTGCTCCTCATTTGGTAATCTCTCGTTCCTTATGTCATTCTGTGGATTACGCGACGGATGTTGGTTTGTCGCGTTGGTGTTTGTTTCGTGTGGCAATGTAGAATGGACCTGGACATTGCGAGCCTTTATTGATCCGCATCGGTTAGGATTGGCTTAGTGTTGCAAATTGGGCATTTAGCGCAGCGTGTTGATTATTTGACATTTAGATTAGCAACTTCACCTGTTTGAAATTCGTTGGGGGTAGATTTGATTATTGTTGCACGTGAATTTGCAATATGAGATGCTATGCTGACGGTGCCATTGAAATGATTATCTCATTCTTGATGTTCTGTATATCCATTAAGTTTTCCTTCTCTTTTTTTTCCTCGTGTCTTCAAGATTTGCTTGTTCAGCTGAATGTCAATTCAGCTAAATGCATGTGTAGTTTTGTTTCTCTCTCTCTCTCTCTCTCTCTCTCTCTCTCTCTCTCTCTCGTGTACTAGGTTATGTGCACCTGGAGTTGCACGTGCAAGATGATAGTAACTTCAGATTTTGTTCTGTATCACGTGTCTTTTGAGAGGACTTATGATAGCTCATGAATAACGTCATACCTGTTCCTCATTCATGGAACTCATCTGTATATTGTTAATTAGAGATATAAATTTTTAATTCCGTGAACGCACTTTGCCTTGGGACAGTACTGCCATTGAACTTAAAATTGCTTTTCGTTTTCTTGAAAGAAAGACTACCTTGAATTCTCTAGAATTTAGTACATTCGTTAGGTGAATTCTGAGATTAGTTCAGTTCATTGAATTATTCAGATACATGTACAAAGTTGTGTATAGCGCATGAAGTATCTAGTTCCTTGAACTTAATAAGCAAAAGAGATTAGCTATACATGGAAAAAAGGGGGCGGGGCGATTATTCGGTGTTGAGTTGTAAGACAACAACTACATCCTTCAATCATCATGCTACTTCTCTCATGACCTCTCAAACACTTGAGAGTTGTAATGTACGGAACAAAGGTTATTATATTCTGGCCTTAGCCTCTCTGTCTTGGCAATTTTTCTCGAAGTTGGAAGATCCAATAGTGTTAATTAACTAATCTTGGAGGGTCGTTTATGATGATCGCTTCAGTCATAGACTCGTAGTACCTTGACATTGGCTTTGTTATATTTTTAAAATCCTTCCTGTGTGTTTCTTGGGAAAATGAAACCAAGAAAATATCTTATTCAAACTATTGTCATGACTTGTTGAAATGAGTGTGTTAGCAATGAGGGGTTTCTTATCATGTTTTTCTACTTCAAACCTATTATTCGTTCCTACATAACAAAATCAATGCCTCTGCTATCCTAGTGACTACTTGGTCCTTTGAAGCTGAATAACCATTGATCACTAGTGTGGAGGAAATTGATCAAGAATATGTCTGCCTCTGCCTATAATATGGAATGAAACCAAACCAAACCAACCCACCACCCCCACCCCCAACCCCGCCCCCTCCCCCCCCACAAACACACACCCAACCCCCCCAAAAAAAAAACGAGTGATAGTGAACAAAATGCACGAATCAGATTGCATCGAAATCACTGCATTGTGTTCAAAAGAGAGATTTTTCAACTACCACGTTATAGCTGTGGAGTAGGAAATTTACTTGGAACTCTCACTGGAAAAGTAAAAGAAGTAGCCTGCGCAGCATGTTGAATTCAGTTGAGTAATTAAATTGTGTTTTGGTATAATCTACTATGGTATAAATGCAATCAAAGGTTGTTTTATTGGGCAATCAACTTCATCATGCTTGAAATGTGCTTTCTGCTTTTCATTGTTGGACATGAAAAAGTTACTATCAACTAGCCTTTCATTAGTGGATCCTCTTTTAGGCCAGAACATGGTTCTGTAAAGTTAAACCAAAGTAATTGACTTGTGTAACTTCCAACTCTTTTGACTTACATAGTTTTTCTTTTGCAGTGTCTAGATGTCTGGGGGCCTTGGTTCCTTTAAGTTTTGGTCGATATACTATTTAATGTTAGTCTTGGACAACTTTCTTGACTATTGGTCTCCTAAGTGCATCCTATCAAAAAAAGGGGAAAAACAAATTCTATTGAGTTTGGATTTGGAGAAAGGCTGAATTAGAATGGCGCATTATAAGTTCCCCATTAAGTTTTCTGTTTTTTTATGCTACCTTCTTTCAGATCTCATGTTGATTGCATCGATAGTATCTTACTTTTTATTTGACTTACTTTTGCTCAAGTTTCAGGTTGTTTAGGCCGGCGGTTTGGACCTACAATGTTTCGCAGGGTTGATCATTCGGGGGTAACTTCTTCTCTCTTGTACTGTGCATGTCTTTTCATGTAGCATTTTCTCTTAGAAATTTGTGAGAATGGATGAATCATTTACAATTCGCATGGTGTTGGTACAGCAGAGATTGGTTAGAGACTTTCAGAAGATTCTAAACGAAGTAAAGAGTGCAGACATCCCAGATAATTTGAAGCTCCCAGATTCATTTGATCAACTTGTATTAGAGACCCAAAACAATCAGTATGACGCAAGGACCTTCGCACTCAAGTTGAGAGCAATGGTATGTGGCATACTACAAAAGGATGGATAACTTCTTGCATTTCCACTTTTGGTTTTTGATCAAGGCATATATTCTCAGGGTGACTAAGCATAAAATGGGCCCTTTTTAGTAATCTAAGTATTCGTATATCTCTTCACAATTCTTAATTGCATAGTTTTGGATTCCTGATTTCAAAGAAGTTAATCTCGGTTGCCTTGAAATCAACTTCTTATGGTGTCTCTTCAGTGTTCACACTTGAGCGGACATCGTTCCTAGTTGGATCTAAAGTTTGGTTTATCAATGTCCATGCCCCATTTTACTGCAGTAATCTGTTTTCCTTTATCGTTTCCTCACAACTAAGTACCTTCGAAATTGCCAAAAGAGCGTATCTATTATGCAGGATTTATTCTGGGTCTCAAATACTTGAGATGGTGCTTATACAACATCAACAACATCAACATCACCTTTATCCCAAACTAGTTGGGGTTGGCGGTCGATGAACCCAAAAATAAATAAAATAAAAGCAAGACCGATTGAGATGGTGCTTATAATAATGCAAAATACGGCGTTCTGTTTTTCGCGCAATGCGGAATATGGTGTTCACTTGGGCCTTTTCAGTTATCTGTAGCACTGTTCCTTTTATTTCATTCATCAGCATTTAACAGTAGGACGACTGTGAAGATATTGTTCAGACATTTTCTAACTGAGTTGTCCTTTGCTTTTCCTTACAGATGGAGAAATTCGAAAGAGAGATAAGGGAATCCAAGTTTGCAGAACTGATGAACAAACACTTTGCAGCTAGTTCTGTTCCAAAAGGCATTTATTGTCTCTCTTTGCGTCTAACTGATGAATATTCTTCTAATGCTCATGCACGCAAACAATTGCCTTCTCCGGAGTTGCTTCCTTCACTTACTGACAACTCTTACCACCACTTTGTTTTATCAACTGATAATATTTTAGCTGCTTCAGTTGTTGTGGCTTCCACCATCCAGTCATCTCTGAAACCTGAAAAAGTAGTCTTCCACGTCATCACTGACAAAAAAACTTTTGCGGGGATGCACTCTTGGTTTGCACTTAATCCTGTATCCCCTGCTATCGTGGAAGTGAAAGGCATTCATCAGTTTGACTGGTTAACAAGAGAGAATGTTCCTGTGCTAGAAGCTGTGGAGGGCCACAGTAGCATCAGAAATTATTACCATGGAAATCACATTGCTGGCGCCAACCTCAGCAGCACAACTCCGAGGATATTTGCTTCAAAATTACAGGCTAGAAGTCCAAAGTATATCTCTTTGCTCAATCATCTCCGAATATATCTTCCTGAGGTAATTTATCGGCGTAAGATTAAAGTTCATCGTTCTTAGATTTTCTATTGCTTGGTGTGAACTAAATAGTGGAAATGGAACTCAGGGAGCTGTCTATCCTCGTGTTTGATAGGTGAATGATATACGATTTTCTGCTGATCTCTGATTGAGAAATCATTAATGTTTTGGCTAAAAGTATTTTCAGAAAACTAAATGGTCTGAGCTAATTTTCAGTTGGGATTTTCTATCAGAACATCAATAACTTCTATTGTTTGTGTAGTAGAGAAAGAACTCAATCTGATCTCGAAACATTAAGCAATGGCCATTAGTTGTTACATTAGATGTATTCATTGCAAGATGGAAGAGACTCGGGAAACGATTCGGAGGGTTACTGGAAGTAGGATTTCTAAGCTCTAATGTTATAATAGGACTTTGCTGATAAGACAGTTACTAATTTTGTTATCTGCATTCCTGCTTACTGTGATTGAGAAATTTACCAGATGATAAAACCTAATACTTTAGCTGATTCTTGAGTTATATAGACCTTCCTTGCTTGGTTATTGGATTTATATCCTCTTTTGTGATTGATACTCATCTATGGATATACATCTGACTATTTGTGTTGGAACAGCTCTTTCCTAACCTTGACAAGGTGGTGTTCTTGGATGATGATGTTGTAATTCAGCGTGACTTATCTCCACTTTGGGAGATTGACCTCAGGGGAAAAGTTAATGGAGCTGTAGAAACTTGTAAAGGTGAAGATGACTGGGTTATGTCCAAGCGGTTCAAGAATTACTTCAATTTCTCCCATCCCCTCATAGCAGAAAATTTAGATCCAGAGGAATGTGCATGGGCCTATGGGATGAACATCTTTGATCTTCGTGCATGGAGGCAAACTGGTATAAGAGAAGCTTACCATGCCTGGTTGAAAGAGGTACTGATCACAATGTCTGTACTGTTGCAATTTTATCATATCATGTGGCTTTCCTCGATAATGACCTCACTTTATTGTGGATATTCTCTCTCTAGGCAGGGAAGATGGAGATAAATGACTGTTAGACAAAGCCTCCACATAAAATAGCTTTGGTTTCACTTGAAATGTGCTTCATTTATGCTCTCTTTGCCTAAGTGCGAGATCTATGGCCAATAAGATTGCAAGTGCAGTAGAACACAAAAGTTCCTGCTAGGACCTATAGATAACGTGGTGGGTCTAATGTACGTAACATACCTTCAATCACATCGGTACTTAAGGAGAGGTCTTTAACTCCATACTAAAGTAGTGAGTAGCAGCGGAGTCTTATGAGGATTATACTTTTGAATAATTACATGGCATGGATATAATGGTTGATCACCCATTGTGCTTTATGTGCAGAATCTGAAGTCAAACTTGACAATGTGGAAACTAGGAACATTGCCTCCTGCTTTGATTGCATTCAGAGGCCATGTTCACCCAATTGACCCTTCATGGCACTTGCTTGGCTTAGGTTATCAAATTAAGACAGACATTGAGAGCGTGAAAAAGGCTGCAGTGATCCACTATAATGGTCAGTCAAAACCTTGGCTGCACATTGGCTTTGAGCATCTACGCCCTTTTTGGACCAAATATGTCAACTACTCCAACGATTTTATAAGGAACTGTCACATCTTGGAATCGTAGTCTATATTGGCTGGAAGATCTAGGAGCTAAAGAGATGCAAGTGGAGAACTTGTAACTGGTATTGCGGTGCGCATAAATAGCACTAGACCTTGAGCTTTTCATCAAGACCCATGTGAATTACAAGCGGCGGTTGTCCATATGGCACCTTTGAAGTATGGTTTCCTTGTTGTCCCTCCTACTGTTCGGACATGACTCAACACAGGCTCGAGAATTTTTTGATTCTGTAACATAGCCATTCATCGGATATTCTTATTATTAAAGACAATGGCCTCGTGATCTGTCCTCCATGGGAGGTCTTGCCTGATTCAGAAGTTCATGGGTCTGAAATCGGGCATAAGATGAGAAGGGTGCTGGCGACATGCTTACGGTGCTGGTTTGAGAATTTTGGGTCAGATCTTTGTTAGGTTTCTCTATCAGCTCTCCCATGCTTTCACGAGTTCTTTTGAGTTTTGTTAGTTAGCTCCCCTTTTGTTTTACTTGCTCAATTACAGCGAATTCTAGAAGTAGATCATGCAGATTTTTTTTACAGGTTCCATTTGTTGTGAACTTTTCTTAGGCTGTTTTTGGGTCATTCATTTTGTACAAATCACCGACAATATTTGAAATGTGCAGAAAATTCTTTGAACGAATTCTCCAGTAGTGTAGGGCTGTGAATAGTATGATGTCCAGGGATTGCCCTGCATTTCTCTTTACCTCGGTTCTGTTTGTACTTCGTCAAGCATCCCCTGATTATAGCAAAGGGGTTCAAACTTCAAACTGTCGTGGTTGAACCGAATCAAACCAAACTGGTTTTCATGATTATGGTTCGGTTCAAGAGTACTGTTTCAAAAGAATAGCTCTCAAGTTGATTCGAACCTTTTTCGTGTTTCAAAAGGGACGAGATCAACTTAAGCGCGAATTCATGAAGTGCCTTACCATTCTTTTTTTACTATTTTCATTTTTCCGACTGTTTTTTACTGTTTCTTTTTCGCGTTTGATTAGTAGGATTATCAATTTTCATTGATTAAATAAACTTAACATAACCAAGGATAATTATTTACAGATAGGATCCATTAGTTTACGAACTTCAATGGAATGTAACAATCATTTAGAGTAATTTACTACAAACAGGGAAAAAGAAGTTTAAGTTGAACTCGGGTTACTTACTACTTTTGAAAGTTATCATCATCGGGACATTCAAACTTACAAAAAGTCGACGTAATCTACAATTTGTAGATTACTCATCACGGTTAAAATGGACTAATAGATTCAAATTATTGGTCCTCTCACTTATCACAGCTTGAGGTAAGTTGCTAATGCGATTGGTTAATTGCGAAGCAATTGTATTCTCATATGTCGAACTTTTATAACTAAACTATTGTTTGTGATGGACACATAAGGTCAATCGAATTATGAGAAGTTAGCAATTACCATAGCTTTAGGTCAGTGCCTGTTTGATAACTCCAAAAACTGCATAAAAAATCCGATTATTCGGCACTTGTTAATGAAATTAAGTAAGTTTTACAATGACAATTAGTTTCAAAATTCAAATTGGAAGATTCCATTATGAAAAAGGCATTGAATTTGCTAAGTAACCTTAGGGTTACTAATTTCATTCAATCAGAATGCCTCTAAATAGGAATACTTAAGAATCCAAGGCATGGCTGTTCGAGTTTGGATTAGTGATTCAGACTTTGCTTTTGCCTTTCTTTCGAATTTTTCATCTAATTCCTCTTTCAGACCGAATTGGGCCTTTGCTTTATTACAGCCTCGAGGGGATTAGACCTGTTATTTGCCATTTTGCGGAAGAAAATATGCCGTAGATATTGCTGTGCTCTCCAAATCAAACAACAAAGGTATAAATATGCTATAATGTTGAATTATTGATTAATAGAGTGAGTTCAAGTCATTCCATACATCCGTTGTTCTCACTATGCAAATCAAAAGATAACATTAGTGGATGCAATGTTATTGTAATCGTTTCAGGCTAGTAAATTTATACACCTTACTTGATAGCTCACATAAATTATGAAGAAATGGTAGGCTGGTAACTTATAACTCGAGAAATTTGTCTATGAGATTACATCAATTATTCTTATTTGTTGAACAGCTCAAATGTGTTCACAACGAAGTTCTTCGTTAGAAGCCTATCGTGATAGTTGAAGATGAACCATATCACCTAAGTCCTCTATTACGAACAGATTTTCTAGTAATTTCTCAACTCTCTCTTTTTCTCTCTCTCCCAACCACCCATTTCGCTTCTCCTTATCAAGAAATGTTTCTCTCCTCATAGGAAATCAGTTAGATGTCTGCGCACACCGTGAGAGGCACATAATACTAAAGAATTTGCAATGTAACTAGCAAACAACTAGTTACAAAATATTTTTGTAAGAATGATTGCTTGTATCGCTTGTATTCTCATCCCACGAATTTTTTTTAAATATAAATGATTATCGATAATGACAATATTTTTATCGACTCGTTGCTTCAAGCAATACAAACGATCAATTTTCATAAAATGTTGCCTAAATTATACGTTTTTCGCGAAACAAACAGAGTGTAAACGCAAATCCTCAAATTTTTCGTCGTTTTTCATTTGTTACTTATTGTCATTATTCTTCAATACTAAAGTTACCAGGACTATGCACTCAAATTAATATGTTGTAGCTCTACACGTGTTTGTGGAGCATTCTTAGTTTCTGTCTTCAGTGAAATGCTGGTTGCCCTTTCCATGGAAAGTGAAATGCGTGGCTGCCCTTGCATTGTTCCACGTGGCAACGTCCGTGACCCCCAGTGGAGACTGGTACGATGCCATCCAATATTTTGTTCGTTCGAGTTTAATAGTGTCGTAGCTCTACACGTGTTCCTTTCACTTCACAAGCCGAGGGCAAGATGAACTTGTTTCTCTCCCCTCCGTCCACGAGTAGAAATTATGTATTGAATGGTGTAAATGTTGGGATACTAACATGCATAGACAAATAAAACATATAAAATATCTAGTGGAAATAAATAAAAATCTATACACGTATCTCCGGAGGCGTAATTCATGCGTTTCAATTGGAAATCATATATAAATTAAGAGGGTTAAAGGATTACCTCTCGTAGCATGCTTGAAAATAAGTTGGTTCAGATTTTCTTTGTTTGAGACCCACAAATGTCGGACCTCTAATTCAGACACACTACCAATCGCAACGTCGAATGGAAAGATCAAACTTGCGAGAATCACCATTTAAGTTGTGCTAGCAATATTGTAGAATCAATTCTCCGCGCTTTCAAAATTTTGGTCACCGTAAGAGCAAAAGTCTAGAGAGAATTTTCTGTTTTTTCTCTCGCACTTTTATGCGATTCACCAATGCACATTCCAAGAGGAAACTTTTTCCTCACTTCCCTTATCTATTATTTTAGACAACACTTTTTTTTTTATTTAAAAAATGTGCCGCACTATCAACATCGTGAGAAGCACCCACGATCTGATCATGGGCGCAATGCACAACGGCAAGAACCGACGTTGCCGTTCATTGTGCACGGACATTTGCTCATCGTGTGCCACACATATGGTCAGCATTTACTAGCCAAGTGCATGCACATAATTTTTTTTAATAATAAATAATAATAATAATAATCATTATTATTATAATAAAAACAAAAAGGATATACATTAATAAATGTGCATATTGGACGTATAATATATGTCCACGTTAAGCAAACGTGTATATCATACGCACGTACGCCGATGACCAAAAAAAAATTAAATTAAATCTCATTTAATCTAATTTTAGTTCGACTAATTCGATAGTCGTGATTACAAACATACTTACAATATCGTCTTTCCGTTTAACGTTGTCATGTATTGGTTAAGGTGTGTAACATCCCTAGGTTCATCACCGAGTTGGCAGTAAGATATGCACTAACACGTTAGTACTTCCAAGAGAATTAATTGTCCCGATTAACCTCTAGGTCCTCTAGCAATATGTCATAGCTATCCGGACAATGTGAATTCTTTAAGAACATAATGAACTTGTCGGCTTTGACTACGGTGTAATTCAATCCCTCTATTTTACTATATCCCGATCGAACAAAAACCATATAATATTTGTCAAGTCACCAATTCAATCATATGCACAAATCTAATTGAGATACATTTATATGAGACATGAAAATTTCATTCTCAATCACAATCCCGGCCGAGGATTTCAATACATTGCCATAATTAGATCGCATAGGACATCATACCTTGCATGTAACAAGGAGACATATTCCATTTTGCGCACACGTGTGACTTCGTCTGTGCATGAACTATGACTATCAAGTACAGAGACGAATCAACGAACCGCCAATATGCGCACTTGTGAACCACAGCCATCCAACATACAAGTCAACATTTTGCCTTAGGTTTAAGGATTATTTACACAAGACCAAAGCATGAACAAGTAGACATTGACCACGTTAAAAGCTTCCATGTCGCTAAGCGTTCAATGAGTGTCACGTTCAATGAACTTGTCCGGTACAAGCACCTATGTTCTAACTCGGGCATCGCAATACCCAATGACTTGTGACTCGTCATTCCCTTAAGTATCAAATACTTAATGGTGAAGTTAAGAGCACACCGGTCTCAACAGAACCATTGATATCCATTCAATGATCCATCGATCGAGAATAGTTTAAGTAAATAATTGGACAAATGAATAAATACGTCTTTGCCATTAATTAAATAAGAAATTAAAAATACAACTGAAATTCCTAACATGTAACTATTACATAATCGCTTTAAGGCATATCTCTAATAGTAAAACCCAGGCCCCGGCCGGTTCCAACGTGCGTACGGCTCGTAAGGGTCCATCGACCCCGAGACATGCCGGGGACGCGACATGAAATCAAAAGCGTACACAAAACCTACGAGCCACAGGGCCGAAAAGCGAGTGCCGACATGCTCCTAGGACTTTCAAGTAGCGTTGGAACACTTTAAATCTCAGTCGAACGCATCCCCGAACTCCGAGGACCCACGAGAGTCGGCTCGAGGCTTTCCCAAGGAGATGAATGACAGACCAAAAGAGGCGAACGAACGCGGTGGACAGCTGTGTATGACCCTCACAACGCATGGAAAAATCACATGGAAATGTACTACACATAACTAGATAAATAGAAGAACAAGGGTGCCGAAAAAGGGGCACTTAAAATAACACAATTATAATAGGTTTAAGACTTATTTTTTTTTAAATTCCTAACTTTTTTCTCATAGATGTATTCCAGAATAGCCTTGTGATAGCCAGGGAAAAGTTACTTATGTATTATTTACCAAGTACAATAAAAAAATTAAAAATCGAAAATATTTTTTAGTAAAGTTGCTTTAGATCTTTTTATTTTTGTTGGAATTGAGATAATGTATTACGACTTTTATATAAAGTGGGGTCATTTCTTATAAGCTCCCCACGTGTTTGGTGGAGGGAGATTTCTAGAGTTGCTGCTTGACAGCACTAAACCTATCCCATGTATTTAATTTTTAACCCTTCTTTACCTTATTTTAATAAACCCCATCTCATTTTTTTAATTATATTCCCTCTTTGACTGATGTACTAAACCTTCTCCCACGTTTGGATTGTATTACTTCTTTGCATGATGTAATAAACCTATCTTATGTACCGCAGAAACGTAGTGTCATATTTTTGGAAAATGGCTTTCAATGCTCTGCAGAATGCCGTTCTGATGGTTGCAGAAGTCTGTTTTTAACTGGTCAAGGAAGGATCAGATCAATGCTTTGAAGATCACGAAGACTTTTTTCGGTTGTCGGTGAAGTTGAAAGTGCACGAGCACTCTCCTTACGTTGCATTGAATTCCGTTGCTTTCCCTCGTGCAAGATAGAGGGATTTGTGGTTATAAATATTTGTGGAGGGTGTCAATATCTGTAATGTGAAAAGAGAAATTTAGTGTTGTGAAAGGTGCTCAAGTTGATAGAAGCAACTCCAAAAGTTTCGAGCGGAAGCAGCACTTTCCTTACAAAGTGGTAACATTTCAAGGAATTCGTAGAGCGTTTCAACATTGTCGAGGTTGCTAGAGCTCGTAAGGATCGGACTCACTCTAAATCTAATTGAATTTCTTCCCACTCTTAAGCTTTTTCAACTTCTATTTGATAAAAGATTGTGTTTCTACATAGGGGTTTACATCCCGACAACACCCTCTACACGCTATATAATTTGTCCTCTTCGCCATCGAAGTTGGTCATGTGCACTTCTCCCGGTCCCAAATATGGATTCTCGGTAAGTTTCTCACTCAACACTTTAGGATGGTTGTTTTGGCACTTCCCCCCATAGATGACACCGATTGATAACAATAAAATTCAACGTTGGCCACCGGTTGGCCAAATGAATTGAATTGGCATAAATGTAGAAAGTTTAGGACTCGATTGGCAAACTAAAAAAAAAAAAAATTAGGACCGAATTGGCATAGTTACAATAGATTTAGAACTTTTTTGTTAATTTTCCCGCGTCATCTTACCTCAAATGTTTGACTCTGGGCTATTTATACTCACTTTGATAGCTCAAGGCTCTCCAAGTTCTTGAGATGTGGTATCTCGTGGGGTCATCTTTTACTAAATGTGGGTGTAAACCCTGGGCTTGTCCCAGTTCGCCCCACCTGACTGGAGAATTCGAGGCATGGCTGTTCGAGTTTGGACTAGTGATCCGGACTAGTCTTCCGAACTGAAGTTGGCTTTTGGCTTTGTGCAAAATTGGTATTACCAAGCAGCTTTAAGTCCTCTCTTATTTCTCGAAAACTTTCCATACCTGCTCATCGAGGATACATTTCCTAATATTTGAACATCAACATCAAAATGGAAGGACGTCCTCTTAACGCATGAATTCGAGAATTCCCCTAAATTGAGAAATTAGCTTGAAATTGACTCAGAAAGAAACTCTAGCCTAATTGCACAGCGGAATGTCAAGGTTGATAAAAGGATTTTGATTGCTGGATTGAGCCTTTAATCTGTAAATAGCAACCACTCACATGTAACATAAATCGACCATGTCATAACGTAAAGAAAGGGGAACCAAGATTGCACTTTCCTGTGTTAACGGGACAAAAATATGAAGATGGCTGCCATGCACTTATGCAGTATTGCCTAGAAATAAATCTCTTGAATGACAAAAGCAAATCAGATGCTGTCAAAAGTGCTAGATGAGCAGGAGCAGCATTAGATCCTCTTACTTGAGTTTCAAACAAAGCGAGAATGCAAAACAAGACACACCCACTAATCCAAGCATAGTGTTACAGAGGACCATCAAATGCCCTGAATTTGACGCGAAGGCACTGGAGACATGGTCAGAGTTTGGTTTGGTGCGGGTGTACCAGCAGGCTTAGCACTCAAAGCAGTAGACTTATCTGACTTTGGCCTCCCAAAAAGAAAAACAGCATACCTCTTGGTGCTTTGGAAGAATTCAGAGAGAGGGATAGCAACAGATTTCCACATAAAATCACCAGAATGAGGACCGAGCAAAGGACGAGCCAAGTGATGAAGTAGCAGAAGAATTAGCTTCATTCATAGGATGGCCAGGAATATTGAAATATACAAGTGCAGAAAACCTTTTAGAAATTTAGAAGAGGATGAAACAGGGAGATTATAATTTCAAACGATAACTTTATCCTCTGAGTCTAGCATTTCCCCAAGTACACCATAAAACTGAGTGAAGTATATTCATACTCATCTTTGAAATGTCCACATCATATTGTTGTTTGAGAGCCGAAACCTTCCCTACATATAGGAGGCACAAACAATTCTACGAAGGTTTCCAGAGACATTCGAAGAACCACGCTATAAATCACAGGATTCTATCACAAGTTCAGATCCAAATATCTGTTCAACACTCCATATTGCATACTCTAACCTGGATCTATCCATATGCAAAGGTGTTGCTTGAAAGATTTTATTTTGTTTTGATTTCTTTTAGTACAAAAAACATGGACACTAAACTACTCGGCCCCCTACCCACAAGCCCTTAAGCACCAGGCCGGGTGCTCGGTTGGCAAGGCGCTAGCAATGCAACCAACTACAAAAGCAGTATATATGGTCTCCCATATGCATTTTCTTCAGTACAATCCACACAGATAATTTTACAACCACCAAATACGTTTCAAAAGTAAGTTTGTTGCCCATCGTCATAACATGTGCATTCTCCAACTGCTTAAATCCAATCCCTAACTGCAGAACTAGGAAGTTTAAGGATATAACAAACCACTTTCCCAGTTAATAACTTTAAAAGGAGCACCTTGACTCAACAATAAATTGGCTAATGAATCCTACCAACATGAACTCTAGGACCAAGCAATTGTCCAATAATACATGAATTCCATCATTCAACTCCTTCCTTTATTACTGGTTGGGAAAATTTAGAAACCTTTTTCCACGACCAAGCTCAGGAGGCAGATAACATAGTTTAGAAGTAGTAACAGGGATATCAGTTAATATCTCCATCCGGGAAACTCACAAGTATTCGGTATCAGATCAGAAGAATACACACATTCCAGTAAACCAAACCAAATGAATGAACATAATGGGTATAATTCCTCAAAGTTTTATGTTATCATAATCACAAACATGAAGAGAGTACTTCATCGTAGTTGAAGCAATCATTTGCGCATTCTGAAAGTAAATTTGAAGAAACAGGACAATCCAAGGTATATTTGCTGAATTAGAGAAGATTCCGAATAATTAAATTCAGACAGAAATCAGGAAAGTCTGACAAAGGTTGACCAATAAGAGTGGACTAGAAGCAATTTAATTTAGCTAGATTCACTCAATCAGGCTCTTATTAAGCTTGTTGGCAGCCAAATTTGACGGAAAAACCTCAAATCCTGCCATTTAAAGAAGTTTTTCTCTCTAGAAGCTCAAGGGGAGAAGCATCGTACACTCATCCAAAACTGCTACCTTCTCATGTTTTTGAAGCCATGATGATTATTAACTCGTCATCGCAAGTTTCCTATAAAGAATTCATGAAGCATGGAGGTGCCACAGAATACACTCTGGAATTCTACAAAGAAATAAATACAGCACTCACTCACGGCATGTCAGCCCAAAGAGATTAGAAAGTATCTTAAAAATTAGCCTAACAGCCAGTAGATAGAAGGGAAACTAGGAAACAAATCAAAAACCATTCCCGATTTGACAATCATGGTTCAACTCTCAAAGTATGAAGAGACAGTGAGAGGGTAATCATCAGAAAAAAAAAATCTTCAAAGAGAGCCCACAGAGTCATTAATGCTACCTCCAAATCCAAAAAGAAAAAAAATATATATATATCCATACAAAATGGATACAGCCTACGTGTAGCCATAGAGGCATGTAGGGCATAGCATGCAGAAGGAGGTCAAGGTTACAAACCACCTTCACAAGAAAAACAAATGACAAAAGAACGAATTGAGAGAACCAGATGAAAAGTGCACCTATCAATAAGAGACACCAATAACTTGACGTGATAATAAAAGCAGATAGACAATTTCTTTTCATGAACAAAAGTAGAATACCTTATCCTGGAAGAAACTGAGAGAGAGAGAGAGAGAGAGAGAGAGAGAGAGAGGGACTGACATATGTAATCCAAGAGTGGATCCATTTTTCTAACACCATTGGTTGCTCAGAAGACAGGAAGAGAACTCACTGAATGCTATGGGCTTGACTCTGAGACCACATGACGAAGCAATCAAGGAAAATGGAATGGTAAACATCTGTGTGTACCACTATAATGCACAACAAGGAAGACCCAACAAAGAAGAGGAAAATGGCAAGTGAACCTATCGAAAAATGGAATACAGTTAAACAACAAGTAGTACACTCAAGCAAAATGAACTTTGTCTTCCAATAATTCCTCCAAACTCAGGGAATAGTGGAAAAAACAGATTGCAAAGCAGCACTAAAATGAAAAATTAAACAGGCAAGGTTCACTCTGTAGTGTTAAGATTGGCTGAGTCATGCCATCTTTCTCATTCAGGGCCAGCTTACATGGTTTGCAAGCAGATATAACAAGAGAGGATCTTTAGCTCAGAAAAGGGGTATTGACATTCGAGATACCAGAAGCCAGGGGAAACTGTAGTGCTTTAACCCTTCAAAAACAGTTGGCTTCCTATTTATAGTCCTAATAATTATCTCAGTATGCAAGGATTACAAAGAAAAAACCAATGCGACATGATAAACTTGTAGTTAAAAAAGAAAAACCAATCATCTGAAGTGTAGTCTAGTGTAAAATGTTCATGTTTGAACTGTTAACACGAAAGACATAAATCATTCATATTCTCCGGCTATTTCAATGCCAGACTAAATAGCAAAGAAGCAACAAAATTCTGAAGTTGACATTAATGGATTCACATTTTTATTGAAATTGGACAGAGACTATGTACAACAGCTGACATGAACTTCCCGTCAGTTCAGCTAATTGAAGTATTGACAGAAGGCACATCCCATACTTATACCTTGTACTGAGTATGAGGTCCAGCCACTAAGGAATAGCTTGCATGCAGAGAAATACATATTAATCAACAAGTTCAGCCACTATTCAGCTTTCAATGCACCGGTCCCTTATTTCCAATCAAGCATGTCTAGTAGCCAGAGTACCTCTTCCTTGGAGTTTGCAGCATCACAGAAGTCCACTTCGATACCAAAAACATCAATGACACCCTCATTTTGATCCTTGTCCATAAAAAGCAAAGAAATCCATGCTCGAGTATTAGAAGTGAATGGATAGAGAGGAGAAAAGTCGAGGTACTCATATGCCATGAACCTATTCGACGTTCGATCAGTATAGCCAAAGAGTGAGTTATTGATAATGCAAGCAACTCTATTAGAATCCTTGCGTCTTACGAGCACTGACACAGTCAGGTTTTGGCTGAAAGCCACAGTGAATCTCGGATCTACAGGTAATGTCATCTTGTACTGAGGACACTCTAGATGAAGCCTAATCCCTTCACTTGCTCCCGAAGGTGGGTTCTTTATTCCGGCCTCAAGAAGAGGGCCCGGGACCACTTCTGAGAACATCAATTTATCCTCAGTCCATATGTCAATGAAGAATTCCAAGTCTTCGAAGCAAAGCCGAGGGGGAAGAAGTGCTTGCCGTTGCTGGCGTTTGCGGAATGTTTGATATAGTTTGTAATAGGTTACCCTAAACGAGTTTGGTCGTTTGCAAATCGAAGGCCATCTTCTGGCACAGAGGCACTTCCAAAAGTAATCGTCTTTGGCTATCTCTCTCCATTGCTTACACACAGCCATACAAGAAGCCAGGTCTGCGCCATCCAGAAAAGGGAAAACGGCCTTCAGAACTTCGTCATACGACGACATCTCGGCAGGAACAAAGCAGCTGGTTCACCAACTGCAGCATAAAGGCACGGCCATCAGATCACATCCCCTAACAAAAACAAGAGCACGGCTAAAACACACAAATCTAAGATCCGATCTACTAAATTAGAAACATGAACAGACCAAATTCAGCAATCATAATCGTCATATCAGAAACAAAGATAGCGCCAATCTCGAAATGGGTCAATGAAGAAACCCACGGAAATCACCAAAGTTAACACAGAAAACCAAAAAGTCAAGCAAATCGACTGCAAATGCAGAAACCCAAGATCGGATCAGGGAAAAATTTCGCAAAACTTCAAGACTCACTCTTATTAGATCGGCGAAAATCTGACAATCCAACCCAAAGTCAAAGCCTGCCGAGCGTTGTTGGCGAATGCTTGATCCCCGAAATCGAAATGCACGAGCTGGGAAAAAAACCGGATTTCATCAACGAGAGAGACTCTTGAACATCCCTGTGCATATCGATATTGGGGAAGAAACCAGAGGAAGAAGAAGAGAGCCGAGAGAAGAACTTCCTCCTTTATCGGGCCCAGCGATGAGGCCACGGGTTTTTTCTAAGACGGAGTGTCGGCTCGTCAAGACCGGTACGAAGTAGAATACAAAGATGTCCATTTGAGCCTGAGGTCTACCGTACCCGCAAAGCCAAAATCGGCTTTGAAGACTCGATGAGTCTTTCCTTTCCATTCCATTCCATTAAAGGGACTCACAATTTGAATGCATATAATAGTGATGAGTTCCTTGCTTTGCTAGGAAATTAAGGATCTGTTTAATAAGTTCCTTGCTTCGCTAGGAAATTAAAGATCTGTTTGGTAATAATTTTTATTTTCGAAAATAATTTTTAAGTAGAAATGATTTTTTTTTTCTATTTCTGTTCACGAGAACAAAGAAGTAGATTTTTTTGCGTCATGTTTCTGCTTCAAATCTATTCCCTAGCCACTTATCTATTTTCGAAAACAGAAAAATTAACTACTTTACGAAACATATTTCTATTTTTTTTTTTTCTGTTCCCGGTAATAAAAGAACATGAATAAGGGAAAATAGGCCCTAAAGCACCATGCTTGGTGCATCTCAAGAGGACCTTCCCATATCTTAGTGAAAATGAGAGAGAAAATAAAAAGTGATTCATGCTCCATTTGTTTCGCAAAGAATGAACAATTTCAAAATTATATTTTTACAAGATAATCATTCATATTGCTTGAAATAAATAGTGAATGAAAAATAATTTCATTATCGACAATAATTTATTTCTAAACACTTTTCCAAACGATTAAGATATTTGCTATTTTCATTTTTACAGATCATATAAGTAATTATCTTTTGAAAAAATATGTCTTAAACATTTTTTTCGTTACATAAATGCATCATGAAGCAATAATTGTTACTTTGTATTTGCAGCATGGGTAGGTGGTTAGCCTTACAAGGCTCCGTTTGTTTCGTAGAAAATAAATGATTCTGAAAATATTTTTCAAAAAATGATCGCTTGTATTATTTGAAATAATTAGTTAGTAAAATTATTTTTATTTTTGATAATAATTTATGTCTAAATATTTTCATACACGATAAAATTATGTTTCGTTCATTTATTGTTGTAACTAATACAAACGAAACAAACGGAGCCTAAGTGTGGGGAATCCATCACACTTTTTTATGTCCTATATAATAGGCCAATAAGCCAGCTATTTGGTATGCGCTTTGCACAATCCTACACTGGTAAACTTGTTTGTCCATATATTAATTTTCTCTCCTATTACTACCATCGATAATATTTTTATGGGCTTTTGATCCATTGAGCGCAGAAAAGATCAAGTAATAACACTTCAAATTGGGCATGCAAAATGCGGTTTGAAATTTTGAACTTAACAGTCAGTCAAAAATAGACGGTATGATAGAAAATTTAGAAAGCAGAGTGAATGAATATCCAACTATTGGAAGCGCATGTCTGCGTGTGATGTGAATTTCGAATGTAAGATGTGCGAATGACGTGGAAATTGAATACGACATGCAAGTGACATCTAAGACATTTGACTTAAACATAAGCAAATGTTACGCATAATGATGCGAGAAATCGGACGAGTGAATGAAATGTATGGTAATGTGGCAACAAGACATGACGACATGCATATGACATGTCAAGAACAAGGGCGAATGATATCTTAACGATGTGGCAATCGAGTAAGATATGCACGTGGCGTATGCATCATGATGTGACAATCAAATAAGACATGTTCAAATGACATGTGCAATGACGTGTGCAGATGTGTTTGAGGAATTCCCTTATATAGTACTAAAGCAAGAAAATTCTCGTTAAACGAGTGCTTTATGTTAAAATTGAAGTCTAAGAAATTTGCCAAAAAAAGGTTATTCGGATTCAAAATACTCTCGAAAAGATTTAATCCATTCGGATGCCTTATTTTAAGAAATCTGGATTAGGACAGGAACCCGATGGAAAATCATGATTCCTTTCCACGAATAAAGCAAAAGAAATCAGTTTACGAGTATCGCTTTGTAGAACCTAGAGGCGCACGGTATTTCTCATGCACAATTGCATTGAATCTAGTCACTTCAAGTAAAATTGTCCTAATAAGGATAGAAAGGTGTTGACACACGAATTTTTAATCGGTTTTCTTTAGTTTTATTTTCCAAAATTCATTAAAAATTCACAAAAAATTAAAAAATTATAAAATCAACATTGGAAGCCTTGGCCAAGCATAAGGAACCAATTTGGAACAAAAAATAATTTTTCATGTTTTTCGCATTTTTTTTAATATTTTCGAAAATAGGAAAATACTTGAAAAATTCATAAAAAATACTTTTCGAGATCGCAAAAATACAGAAAAATGTTCAATATTTTTCTTTTAATTCCTTTTTCATATTGACCTCAAGAAAAATCAAAAATTGAGTTCAATTTTAGGTGTTTCTTCATAATGCCTAAGGTTGAATTTGCATAAAAAATACCAACTGAGTCTTTTTATTTGCAATTTTTGCACATTTTAAGTCTAGACATTCAATTTCAGTCCCTTTGAGCTTCAATTTGATTAATTGCACCCTCAATTGCACGAATTGCGCGAATTAGACAAAAATCCCCAAATTATTTGCGATTAAGTCCCTCAACTTGCCAATTTTTGAAATTAATCTTAATTGAGGGACTATCATGGTAAAATTGGACTGTCACCCTATGTTTTCATACATTTAGAATTAATTGGAATGGGTCTCATGGTCCAATTTGGTCAAATTGACACTCAATTGAACTTTTCCCTAATTTGGGCAAATTGAAAAATTTGGGGTTTTCATGTAAATTGATGGGAACTTTTGGGCAAAACTACTTTTTTAGATAATATTCAGGCCCCTGAGTTCAATTTTGAAATTTAATTGCAAAAATTCCCAGCCAATTTGGTTTAATTTTGAAATTTGCATAAAATTCACATGCAACCAGGTTCGGACCGGTCGACCAGCCGGTCGGACCGGCTGAACCGGTCCCGAACAGTACTTCATCTTCCCCAAATTCACCCGTGCCATTTGCGGGTTCAACGATGGACTTTGACGATCAAATTGGAGTTCAATTCGTGCTTAATTGGATCAATAGAGGTGGGGCTTTTGTTCGTCAAGTCAAGATCCGTCGATTGCCACCGGCGGCACGGCCAATGGCCGCCGGAGCACGGCGGAATCGATAGTCAAAGTTCCCGGCGACCGAAAGTCAACCATTTCAAAACCAAGTGCAATTCTTGCTCGTTTTTGACTCAACGGACGTCTAATGGACTTGGACGGAATCCTAGTGATTCCGTCACCGTCCGGCGGGCTGAAATCACGTGGGCGCACGTGAATCACCCTCGGCCAGCTCACGCCCGACGCGCCAAATTTCAAAAGCTCACTATAAAAGCCCGAGGAGGATTCTAGAACGGGAGAGGCTCATTTGTTCGCTCAACACACCGAGAATAGAGAGAGGGGAGTTAGAGAGAGAGAGGAGCTCTCGACGTCCGCCATTGGTGAAGGTTTGAGCGACTACGTGGATTGCTCGTCAAGCCAATCCAGAGCAAATCGAGCTTCGCAATCCACTTCGGAAGCTTCACAGCGGCTCGGAAAGCGACCGAGCCATTTGGATTAGCCTGCGATCTCCAAATCGGGTAGGTCGAACTTCCGATTCCTCCACCGAGCATCAATGGCATCGTCTTGTTCCGAGCACGATTTTTGAAATTATTGTATGCGTTTTGCTTCTCGAACTACGCTGACCACTTCCGCATATCCATTTTGCCTCGATTTTGCATAAATACCTCCGATCGAGTCCGCGAAATCCAACCTCCATGGCCGAACAACGTCGAAGCTTGCCTAGGCGATTCTAGGCCAAACCAGGTCGATCGACTGCGGGTAAGGTTTCTAAACCTCCTGCGAGTGAATCCCGTGGTTGAATCGAATAGTTATGCTCTATTTCGTATGATCGAGTTCTGCGATTGTGAAACCGTGTAAGCTTGATATATGTTGATCCTGTGGGTGAAATCACTTAATCTTTGGATATGTTGATCGGGAAGTTTGAGCGAGTCGATCGCCGTTGGTCCGAGGTCATTCCGGCGAGATCTCGCCGTTAGATCTCGCCGGAGATTCTCGGCCGTTCATTTGTTGTCGTCGCGAGTGAGGAAGACGATGCGGGCGTGGCGGTCAACGAGTCAAAGTCCTAGGTGGCATTCGGTGATTAGTCCAAGTCATCGGCCGACTCGGCCTAGTCGTTGGCGCGAATAGGTGAGTCGGCCTTGATCCGACGGCTAGGATAAATAGATAAGTTTGATTTACGACCGTCGGATCGTTATTTTGTATTTTCGGATATTAGGTATATTAGTTAGAAAATAATAAATAAAAAACGGTGTCGTTTTGAATAAGTGGTGTGGCGTCGTTTAGGACATGTTAGGAATGAACGGCCTGGATTAGATCTAAAGTTTGATCGTAGCCGTCCAGAGTACTAAAGGAAACGTCGTCGTTTTGGGTCTAGAAAAGTTGACGGCTCAGATTAGATCTCAAATAGATCGTAGCCGTCCATGCATTTATTAGATACGGCGTCGTTTTGCTTAAGGTTGAATCAACAGTCCAGATCAATTTTCGGGTTTAATCGCGGCCGTTCTTTTGTTTTGGGATAAGCGACGTCGTTTTGGTGTAAGAGGCCGAAGTGTAGTCGTTTTGTTTGAGCATGAGTCGACGGGCGAGATCAAATCTGAGATTGATCTCGGCCGTCCGTTATTTTCTTTTGTATTCGGATATTAGAAAATATATTAAAAATAAAAAATAAAAAATATTTAGATAAATGTATATACGGTGTCGTTTTTCTTAGGGTTCGAGCGGGTCATGGGCGGTCGGACCGGGTTGACCGGTCGTTGACCGGGTTGACCCGGTCCGATTTGTTAATAAAAAATAATAAAAAAATAAAAAGAAATTTCCAAAAATCCAAAAAAATTGTAAAAATACTTAGAAAATTCATAAAAATTCCCAGATTTTCATAAAAAATTTCTAAAAATTTGTAGATCGATTCGGGACTCATAAAGTCTGGATCGAAAATTTTTTGAGACTACGAGGGTTGATTAATTTCGATCCGGAAAATTCCCAATATTTTTGAAAAATAAATAAAAATTCAAAAAAAATAGAAAAAATTAGAAAAATTCAAGAAAATCACAAAAAATGAGAAATGGCCACATTCAACTGGCCAAATCGAAATTTTGTGATTTTCGGTCCCAAACCCCAAAAATGACCATTATACCCTTACGGGCCATCCGCCCCAAATTTTTACCAAATCACCCCGATACCCAAAATTGATTTTCGTGTGGGCCGATAGGGCCATTTTAGACATATTGAACCTTGATTGATTGGTTTGATCGATTGTAATGATTTTGATTGCGCATTATTTTTTTCTGATTGTGATTGATTAGGATAGAAAAATCCCATCCGTATGAATACTTAGATTTTTTTTTTAGGGCCTACCTCACCCGATATCGCATCTGCATGAAATCTTAGGTTAGAAAAACAATCAATATCGGTAACCGAAAGGGCGTCAAATATGAAACTTGGCGTAACCAAATCCCCGGACCCAAAATCTACGGTTTCGCGGAACCGAACGGTTTCTCCCGACCGCTCGGTAAGGTTTTCCGATCGTACCTTCCAATAAATCGATCGGTGGCGACTCCAAATTGCATGTACATCTCGCACATGCCACCCGACCACACAAGGTCAATTTCGATATTTGAAAAATTTTACCCGACATCGCGATTCGAGT
This sequence comes from Rhodamnia argentea, assembly GCF_020921035.1. Classification (NCBI taxonomy): domain Eukaryota; kingdom Viridiplantae; phylum Streptophyta; class Magnoliopsida; order Myrtales; family Myrtaceae; genus Rhodamnia; species Rhodamnia argentea. The sequence goes on along the minus strand of NC_063157.1, from coordinate 13,292,553 downwards.
AATGGGTCTTGGGAGAGACTCGCGATCCCCCATGTATATGTCTATAAAAAGGAGGGGATCGGCTCGTTAGCCCTATTCCACCCCCGGGAAGGAAATTTCCGGGAGGGTCGCGACAGATCGGCGACTCCTGGGGACTAATTTAGATGGATTTAAGCCGATAAAAATGCTGATTGTTTTCTAACCTCGTTTTTACGAGATGCTCTTGAAGATGAGGTACGTCCACTAACAAAAAGTGTTAAATGTTGATGCGGATGGGAGTTATAAGGGGTGGCGTCTATGCTAACCATTTTTGATGCGAGATATGGAGTTTTGGATTGTTTGTTTATTTATGCAAATTTTGAAGCGGTGTTTTGAATATAAATTGTTGTGCATGTCTCGCATATTTTGAGGATCACGACACTTGCACACATAAGCGCCTAAACCCGAGCCGCGAAATCACCTTTTAGGTCGCCATAGATAGGGATCGGTATGCGAAGCTCTTGTGTTTGATTGCACTTGGGTTGACCATATTTGATCCCGCTCGCTATGCAAGATTGATGGTCCTACCCACTTGTTGTTTGATTGCGCTTGTGGGCGGCCCATCGATTTGTATAGCGGGGAGCCTTTTTAGGTCCATACCCGAGCCTTTTTGATTTCTTTAGAGTTAAACCTCACTTGTCTCATGCGCATGTGAAATGGATGGTTGGTATACCTAAAACCAAAAACCAAAAAAAAAAGTAACATCGGTTGGTAAGGCTTTCTACCCTTTTTATTTTGAACTTGTAAATTTAAATTTTGCATATCATACATTTCCACTACATATCATCACAATTTGTAAGATCGTTTAAGTGATCGGGGTTGAAAGTCAAATTTTCCTTTTTAGGATAGATGGCGCCCCAAAGTCGTGTTGATGCACCCGATGTATTCACATGGGAGCGGAGGACCATTCGACGCGAGGACCGAGTACCCGCTACATTCCGAGTTTTCGGATTTGTTCACGGACGAGAGCTCAACGGACGGAACCGCATCCGTAGCGAGAGTTGCGATTATACCCGATGTGGACGATATTTGGAGCTCGAGCGCGAGAAAGAAAGAATCGGGAATTGTACATGAAGTTGGCGAGGAAGCCTCATGCTACCAAGACGGCCCCAAAACATTCTCCGATTAAGAAGAAGGAAATCATCACCATATCCTCCGATGATGAAGAAGATATCAAGCTTCCCGAGATAGTAGAGATTTCATCGGATGAGGATACCATTCCCACTTGTCTAGATTAGTACGACTTTGGGGCATTTTCTAGGTTTCATTATATTTTGAGTCTATTATGTACTTTCATCGACATTTATTGTCCGAACATCTCTGGATATTATCATGTTCTATCTTTTTTGACTTTATTGTATTAGACTTGTAAATTTCATGAGTTGTCAATTTGTGAACGACCTTTTTACCCCGATTACGCTTAAACGATCCTAATCAAATTACATGCCATCTTTGGGTGAGATTTGGTCCATAATTACCCTATTTGGCTTATTTGGGTCAAGTGGGAGTAGTTGACCCTCATGTTACCAAAAGATGACATGGAATTTGGTTAGCACATTTGCATCACATTACATGCATATGCATATTAAACTGTGGTAATTGACTTTAGGATCATCATTTTTGCATTCTTAGATCATGGGGAATGGAGACATCAAAGTCATCCCAATACCGCGCAAGGAACTTGCTATATGGTGGGATCGCCTCGACATCGTCAACAAAGCCTATGTGGAAGGACGTTTGGGACGACTTGTAGATTTGATCAAAGTGGAATACCAACCGGCGCTCATTCAAGCACTAGCCAAGGCATGGGACGCGCGAACAATGACGTTCAACTTTCGAGGATTGGAATTGACCCCTACGCTTGAGGAGTATACCGCTATTATCGGGGCCAAATTTGAAGAACGTATAGCTCAACCCCCTTTGGACATGGATTCCACTCGTTCGTTATCGAGTTTCCTTCGCCTTAAAACTTCGAAATTGAAAAAGTTTACAAGTCCAATTCCAACAAGTTCACATTCTCGTTCCTTTTCGATAACTATTCCTCTCTACCCACCGAAACCGGTCATAAATCGGGAAAGGTGTTCATTTTGGCTTTCTTTGCATTCGTTCTATTCCCGACTTCTAGAACTACTTTTGACCCCTCCATAACTCATATAGCCGGACAGGCGTGTTGTCGCTGGGATTATTCGTACATGATCTTAGCTGAGACTTTTCTCTCCCTGAATCGTTCCAAGTCTTCAAAAAGGCCGTTTTCCAAGCGTCTAGCGGATTACTCCACTTGTGGTTCACCTCTCATATAAAGACTTTCCAACTCCGGGTGGGGTGTTATGAGATCAATGAGCACGTTCACCCCCTTAGATCCTTCCTTAAGTGTCAATCCCTTGTACCCAAATACTCATTCAAAAAGTGGGTTGAGCTATTGGACAATTTGAAACCCGAGCATATTAGATGGCGTTTGACTTGGCCCAAGATCGTAGAAGCTCGCATTTCGGGTATTGAAGATAACCCTATTCCCTTATTGGGATGTACCGACGCTGTGGCGTATTACCCCATTCGAGTGGTGAGGCAATTTGGAGTTCTACAAGAGATACCACCGGATGTTTGTCCCGGGATTTTCTCATTTGATATGACACGAGGAAAGCTCACTAAGGAAACAAAGGAGTTGTATCGGGCTCGGATCAAGCTTATCCTTCATGCTTTGAAGAACTCCCGCTGCAACAAGTTGAGTGGCCGGATTATTTGGATAATGAGATGAACATTCACGAGCTTCCAAGGAGTATATCAAGAAGTTTAAGGAGTATCGCCAATCAATGGTAGAGCCATATGTACCCAAGTGCGTATCTCCTCGGATTGAAGAAGTAGAGTCATATGAGCCGAGTACATAGTACCATATGTACCGGGAGTAGAACCGTACATTCCCGAAGATCCGGAGCGGTGGATATCGAAGAAGGAGAAGACCCATACTTGTGGGATTCCGATGGACCGAAAGAGCAAGAAGAGTGGAAACGTCCCCGACTTGGATAGATCCATTCCTCCATTTAGATTTTACATATTTGTTATCTTTTAGATACTTTTGAACAATTTGGTTTGTAATAAATACATACTATTTCTTTTATGAGTATTTCATGCATACATATAGAAAAGTCAATTACCACGGATCAATGTCTCCAATCCTTTAATATTTCCCATACTTGATTTGATATCCACGAAAACGGGTGAGCGATAAATACGAGGACTCGTAGCAAAACGCGCAAGTTAAGGATGGAACAAGAAGAGCTCGCACCTCGTGTGGGTAATCTGGAAAATCAAATGAATGTGATCGCCACAATGGTGGCGGAGATGAAGGCAATGATGATTGCAAGCCGGGGAGATACCCCGTTGACCCTAACTCTCAAACTCTGCGGGGCCATCCGATGGGGCGAACGCTAATCCGGCGCCCGCCGCTAATCCCACTCGAATCCGGAGAGACCGCCTAAGGATCCTCCCATTGTGATTGATCCGGAGAAAAAGGAGAAGCAAGTCCTCAAAATGGAAGAGGAAATTAAGAGGCTCGCTAAGATCGAAGAGTGTTTGGCGAGTCGGGGTTATGAACTCTCGAGATTCGATAAGGTTGCACCGTTTGAAAAGATAGAGGTTCTGGCGATTACAAGGAACCGAGACTTTGTGAGGAGATATAACGGGACCGGGTGTCCCAAGGCGCACTTGAAGTATTACTTGCGCCGAATGTCGCGAGTCTCCGACAACATTCCACTCTTGGTTAACACCTTCCGGGAAAGCCTATCCGGGGCGGCCACGGCGTGGTTCATTGAATTGGAGCCGAGAGGCTCGCCGATTGGGATAAACGCGCGAGACGAGTTCCTTCGGCAATACAAGTTTAACACTCGACCGCCCTAACTAGAGAGGACCTTTTAAGGACCGTAAAAGGAAAGAGCGAGACCGTTCGCGCCTACGCCCGAGAGATGGAGAGCACTTGGGCCGTGCGGGTAAAGCCGCCCGTCCCGGAAGAAGAACTAATAGATCTGTTTCTCAAGGCCCTTCCATTTGAATTTTTCGACAAACCGAACACCTCTGGGTGTCGGACATTTGCGCACCTAATCAAGGTGGCGGAACGCCACGAGTGGGCATTAAGAGAAAAGAAGATACCCGGGGCGCCTTTCAAACGCCAATACCCTTTGAGAAGGGATATTAGGGAGCAAAGCTGGAGAAGTAGCTTTTGTCCCTAATCCGCCAAAGCCCGAAATTTTTCGCCTTCAATTCCTACCCAAGGAACGTCCTCCTGGACCGCTTCCAAACCACCGGAATTCGGAAAGAAAAACCCGGTTGTTTTTACCCCACTACCCCGACCCTTATCCAAATTGTTACCCATGCTATTGGAAAATCGCTTAGTTGCAAAAGAGCCACCTCGAGCTCACCCGCCAAGATTTCCTGGGTATGATGAGACCCCGGACGTGCGTATACCATATGGGAGAAAGGGGGGCATAACGCGGACAACCTGTCTCGCTCGAAGTTCAAGGTGCAAGCATTGATCGACGGAAAAGTTACGGAGTTTGATAAAGCCGAACCGAATGTACAGCGAGAACCCACTACCCGAGCATCGTGAGGTGAACGCGATCTTTGGAGATGAAGAGGAGGAGGTTACGGAGTTCATAGTGAATATGGATAAAATGCGGGATATCTTGACATTGGCCTCGCAATACCCGGAAGGAGAGAGTATTTCCCGGGAGCAAAAAGAGGCTTGCTTGGAAAAATTGATTAGCTTGGGCGTCATAGGAAGAATGGAAAATGTCGCTTTCAAGGGGACCTACGTGGCGGTGAACATGCTTTGTCCGAGGAGTTCACGATGAAACCTACGAGGGGAGCTGTTTTAAAAATACCCTCGGGATATTTGATGAGCATCAAAGATGGTCAAGAAATTGAAGAGATAGACGAATATGAAGTCCGTCTGGATAAGGCCCGCCGAGGCGATAGAAGATTTTTGCGAAAAGCCCTAGAGAGGGGCGAAATAGTTGATAACACGGGGGAAGATAGTGGTGGGTACAACTTTAAAGTGCTATATTCGGCGCCCCGAGTTTCTTTGTTGACTCGGGAGATGTAGTCCCCGATGGGTGGGGTGGAATGGATGACCCCGCAAGCGATGAATTTGTGGGAACGATCGATGAAGTTAAGGACCAAGTGGCTCCTCGGAATGAACAGGGGAGAATCGAGAGGTCGATATGCGACTTTCTAATGCGGGAGACGCACATGCGTCATTTAACAACTATGGTAGCAGATTTATCGCAATCGACGACCAAAAGGAATACTATGGCGATAGAAGAAAGCATGCGGATTCGGAGATACGGCGGACCATGGAGACACGGAGAATCGAAAGATCGCTCTACTTCAAGAGCAAGGAGATGACGTGTCGAGGAAAATGGATGAGTTGAAGGAGCTGATTACGCCACTTACTCAAGCAAGAAACGTCCCGCCTCAAGGTGTGAACCCGAGAGTGGTCTTCCGCACGAAGTATAATGGCGCCGGGTGTCCTCGGCGCATGTCTCATACTATCTTCGCCAAATGGTTGGCCACCAAGAAGATGACGAAACACCGATCCGGAACTTTGGACAAAGTTTAACGAGCCCCGCACTAGCATGGTTTCGAGTTAATTGACCTAGGCCGGGTCCCGAGCCGGGAGGATTTATCGGAGCACTTCTTACGTCACTTTGAAGCTGGGATTAGGGGTTATTTCACTAAGGCTAATTTGTTGAACATCCGGAAAGGCGAAGATGAGAGTTTTGAGCTCTTTGCAAGAAGGTGGAAGAAACACGCTGTGTGATGGTGCAACCGCCGTTGTCGGAGAGAGAAATGCTGGAGTTTGTACTAAAGTCACTTCCGGCGGAATACTTTGATCGCATGTATGCATACACGTACTCATCGTTCCAACATCTGGTGGAGATTGGCATGAGGATTGAAGGGATCATCCCGAGAGTCGAAGAGAAAGGCGAGAGGGATTTCGATGAAGAAAATGCCACGCCGGTAAGGCCAGGTCCGAACATAACCCCGATGACGTTCATGAGGATGGAATGATTGGGATGGTAGATGCCCCAATTCGTTTTGTGATTGATTTGAACAAAGTTGATAGTTGGGAGTTAGAAGCTTCTAGTTCGGAAAAACCATCAACATCCGAATCACTACCGAGAAAAGATCATACCGGTGAGGATTAAATTACCGCTTTGTGGAAGAGTACAACTCGAGGGCGAGTTCATTGGGATTATGGAACGGGCGAAATTGACGCCATAATGAGATCCGGAAGATGTTATCCCCCGAGAGAAGTGGATTCCGAAAAGAGAATCCCAAGCTGCGGAAGAGGTTGAGAAGTTGCAATCGATCGTGAGGACCGGTGAATATGATGTCGTTGACCAAGCTGCGGAAGATGCCCGCACGATTTCCTTCTTGGATCTCTTCAAAAATTCCGAAAAGCACAAAGATGCCCTTTTGAAGGTGCTAGATGAGGTGCATGTTCTAGAGACAATTAACGAAGTGCAATTGGGAGACTTTGTGGGTGCTATCCTTCGAAGGACCGAGATATCCTTCTCGGACGAAGACTTCCCGAAAGAAGGGCGGGTCCACAACAAAGCCCTTTACATAGGCGTGAGGTGTCACGGAAAAGAGGTGCCTCACGTCTTAATTGATAATGGTTCCGCTTTCAACTTTGTGTCCACTAAGCACTTTGAGAAGCTTGGGGATCAATGAAGATTTTGTGAAGACATCCAAGGCCACCATCCGATCATTTGATGGAGTCTCCAAGAATGTTGTAGGAGAGATTGAGCTGGACATTGACATTGGACCGGTAACTTTCTCTATACCGTTCCAAGTGTTGGATATTCCAAGCGCCTTCACCCCGCTCTCGGGAAGACCGTGGATTCATGTGTGCGGAGCGGTACCTTCCTCTCTGCATCAAAAGTTAAAATTTGTGGTCAAAGGTCGGTTGATCACCGTCCATGGCGAGACGGGACATCGAGCGACTTTAAAAGGGGATGGTCCCTTACATTGAACCCTCAAAAGAGGAGGAGCTGAGTTATCACACCTTTGACATTGTATACGTCATGCATGTGTCACCAAATGCAAAGGTGGCTATACCGAGCTTTCGAGACCCGCAACTATGGCGGGAAAAGTGCTACTCTCGAATGGATTTATTCCGGGTCTTGGATTAGGGAAATATGGTCGGGGAATTCGTAACCCTTTGAATTTGGGCTCAAATGACCACAAGGTTGGTCTGCGGTTATAGCGGAATAGCGGAAAATAACATAGGTCGAGGCCGAGGTCGAAACAATCGTTATGGAGACCGTGGACGCCGTGGACGCCAAGGTGGCCGTTTCATAGGTACCGATGTATGGAAAGCTAGAGGAAAAATGCTCCTAAATCCTTTATTCGAGGTATTTTCTAAAGGAGGCAAATGGCTGGAAGATGAGGACATTTCGAGAATGCGAGCCAGACTTATTCAACCCGTTCTGGATAATCGGGTGAACGTGATAATTGAGTGGCTGGACGATGATTTCCCCACCCCCGAGTAAAAGGCTCTTTCCGAACTTTATCTTTTAATGCATTTTGATTACTGCATTTGCTTTAAAGCTTTTTGATGTTTTAGCACCCTTTGGGTCACATCTTTGTGATCCGGGAAGTGCGATCTTGTATTGTTCTTAGTTGCATTTATTAATGAAAAACATTTCAAATTTGATTACGAGACATGTGGAGCAACGGATTGGTCCGATGATGACAATTGATTCTACCATGAAACTTGAGGCACGATCCGCCATATGATCTAGGATTTTAAACGACTTTTGAGAACCAGGATGTCCGGAAGATCGTGGACTAGTTCTCCTTTCCTTATCTAAGAAAATTGAAATTTGAAAAATGTTTTCATGATAGGAATCATGCATCCTTCAATTTTATCATCTTTGAATACTAACCTTTCATGGTGCATTTCGGGCATGTCATCCCACCCATACATAACGAGGTTAATATGTGACTCATATCAGCTCGATGACTATGCATGCGAAGTTGATATAGACGAGGTTGATGTGAGCGATATCAAGAAAGAATGAGATTGTTTCGAAGAATCTAAGCCTCCTATTTCCGAAGAACCTATCACTATTAATTTGGGAGATTACATTGCGTCAAGGAAGTGAAAATAGGAGGACACACGTCGCAGCGAGATATTTTAAGAATGACGGTGTTACTCAAGGAATATCAAGATATCTTCGCCCGGTCGTATGTTGACATGCCGGGTCTAGATCGTGAGATTGTGGAGCATGCTTTGCCCACGGATCCTTCTTGCACACCGAATAAATCAATCACCCGGAAGAATGAATCTGAACAGCGGATAAAATCAAGGAAGAGGTGATGAAGCTCCTTAAAGTTGGATTTATCGAGGCTGTCCCATATGCCGATTGGGTCGCCAATATCGTACCGATTAAGAAGAAGGATGGGAGAATTAGAATATGCGTGGATTATCGGGACTTGAACAAAGCTAGTCCCAAGGATGATTTTCCCCTACCGCACATTGATGTGCTCGTCGACAATCTTGCGGGTTTTGAATTGTTCTCCTTTATGGATGGATTCTCGGGATATAATCGAGATCATGCTTGAAGGAAAAAGATAAGATCAAGACCTCATTCACTACACAATGGGGAACTTTTTGTTACAAGGTGATGCCATTTGGGTTGAAAAATGCGGGTGCAACATATCGAGAGGGCTATGGTGACCCTTTTTCATGATATGATACATAAGGAGATCGAGGTCTATGTGGATGATATGATTGCCAAATCCAAGCCCGGAGAAGACCATGTTAAAGTGCTTGAAGAAGTTATTTGATCGATTGAGAAAGTATAAGCTCAAGTTGAATCCTGCGAAATGCGTATTTGGCGCAAGATCCGGAAAGCTGCTAGGGTTTGTGGTGAGCAGCCGTGGTATTGAAATTGACCCTTCCAAGATTAAAGCCATATGGGAAATAGGAACTCCCGTTCTTGTTAAAGAAGTAAGGGGGTTCTTGGGAAGATTGAATTATATATCCAGATTCATATCCCAACTATCGAAACGGCGAAACCCTTCTTCAAGTTGCTAAAGAAAGGTGCAAAGGTGAAATGGGATGCGGAATGCCAACAAGCATTTGAGAAGATCAAGGAATATCCGGTACAACCTCCGAAGTATTGGTACCTCCTATCCCTGACGTTCCTTTAACTATATATCGACGGTTAATGATGAGTCCTTGGGAGCTTTACTTGCCCAAACTAACCCCAAGGATCGTAAAGAGCGGGCCATATATTATTTGAGCAAAAAGTTTACAACATCTGAAGTCAAATACCCAACAAAGGGAAAGGACTTGCGTAGCATTGGTTTGGGTCCTCCACAGATTGAGGCGTATACACTTGCATTATCATATAGAGCTGGTCACCGAAAATGACCCCATCAAATACCTTTTGGAGAAGCCAACATTGTTGGGAAAGATGGCTAAATGGCAAATACTGCTTTCGGAGTTCGATATCAAAACCTCTCCCCAAAAATCTGTCAAGGGAAGAGCAATTGCTGACATGCTAGCCGAGAATCCTCCTAAGGACGTTTCGAGCAAAACAAGGGAGGTCAAATCCTGAATATATCTGAAGACAAATGGACAATGTACTTTGACGGTGCGGTGAACCTCACTTGGATCGAGTGCATGGGGCGTTTTGATATCCCCGAAGATCAACATTATCCGGTTTCAGCCAAGTTGGTATTCCCTGTACCAACAACATTTCGAATATGAAGCCCGCATACTAGGATTACAATTGGCCATCTCATTAAAGGTGAAGAAGCTACTTGGTATATGGAGATTCCATGCTAATCATTTTACAAACTCAAGGGGAGTGGAAGACAAAGGATCCCAAGCTTATTCCTTATCATAAATACCTCGAAGAGCCGATCCAACACTTTGAGGAGATTACTTTCGAATATCTGCGAGAACTCGAGAACCATTTTGCTGATGCTTTGGCTACATTATCAGCAATGTTACAAGTGCAAAATGGTCTTGAGATAGAGCCATTAAGGATTGATATTTTAGAGCAACCTGCATACTTGCATGGTCATTGAAGAGGAACCCGACGAAGAACCGTGGTATCATGACATCAAGAATTACTTGCGAAGGGCGAATTCCCGGGGACGGTCAACCGGAAGATAAAAAGTACATAAGCAAGATGGCATCTAAATTTTTCCTCGGCGGACGAGATCCTATACAAGAGATCCTTTGACTCGGTCCCGCCGAGGTGCGTGAATTCCAAAGAAGCAAATCTCATTATGAAAGAGATTCATGAAGGGGAATGCGGACCGCATATGAATGGCCACCTCCTCGCCAAAAAGATTATGAGACTCGGGTATTATTGGTTGACTATCGAGTCGGATTGCAACCAAACATGTTAGATCCTCGTCATCAATGCCGGGTATACGGCGACAGGATAAATGCGCCGCCAACCGAGCTACATCAAATGTCGAGCCATGGCCATTACGCATGTGGGGAATTGATATGATTGGCCCTATCAACCCAAAGGCCTCAAACGGACATCGCTTTATTTTGGTGGCTATTGACTACTTCACTAAATGGATTGAAGCCAGCTCATATGCCAATGTCACTTGCGAATAGTGTGGCTAAGTTTATCAAGCGAGATATCATCTCAAGATATGGAGTGCCAAGAGCCATCATTACGACAATGGCTCAAATTTGAACAACAAGGTTGTCGATCAACTATTGGAACAATTTAAGGTACGACACCTTAATTCTTCACCTTACCGCCCGCAAATGAATGGAGCCGTGGAAGCGGCAAACAAGAACATCAAGAAGATATTGGCCAAAACTGGCGAGAAATATCGAGATTGGCACGAAAGATTGCCATATGCTCTCATGGCCTACCGAACTTCAATTCGTACTTCAACCGGGGCAACTCCTTACTCTTTGGTATACGGTATGGGAAGCAGTCCTACCAGTAGAGGTGGAAATCCCCTCTTTAAGGATTACGTCTCAAGTAGGGCTCACGAGAAGATGAGTGGAGTCGACGAGAGACACGAACAATTGAATTTGATTGACGAAAAGCGATTAAGGGCTATCTGTCATGGTCAAAGTTATCGAGAAGAAAGTGGCCGAGCTTTTAACAAGAAGGTTAAATCTAGAAGTTTTGAAGCGGGGATGCTAGTTGTGAAGAAAATGCTCCCAAATGCACAACACCCGGGAGGCAAATTCATGCCAAATTATGAAGGCCCCTATGTGATTCGAAGGTCTTATCCCGGGGAGCTCTTATACTTGTAAACATGGATGGAGAGGAATTGGCAAGTCCGGTGAATTCGGATGCCGTGAAGAGATATTTTCCTTGAAATAAATTGAGCTTCGGAGCGGTTGATGAGCGATATGAGTCACATGAAAATTTTGCATTTGCATGACATCTGCATACATGCATTTGCATACGTTTGTGTTTTGTAGGTGGACTCGGGAATCATGAAGAACTTTGCGAGCAACGATCAAAATAGGGAAGTTATCCGTTACTTTGGATCACGGATTTTGAATATCTTGGACTAATTGTTTCCTTTTGTTCTTTACGGGAAACGGGAGTCGACACCCGAAAGAGGAGACAGGAGTCAACATCCGAAGGAGACAAGAAGAAATCACTTCGGGATTTGAAAATTTGAATATCTTGGACTGATTGTTTCCTTTTGTTTTTACGGGAGACGGAGTCAACGTCCGAAGGAGACGAGAAGAAATCGCTTGAACTTAAAATTTTGAATACCTTGAACTGAATGTTTCCTTTTGTTTTTTACGGGGGACGAAGCCAATATTTGAAGAAGACAGGTTTGAGGTTCTCTTTCTTTACAAAGAATTTTCATACGCCGTCGTGCTTGAAATTGAAAAAACTTGGAATTATAGAGCCACAAGGCCCTTTCAAAGAAATATTCCTTACAAATTACGAAACATCTTTTGAATATTATCTTTGATGAGAACATTTGGCAAACGATGAATTTTGATGAAAACGCATCGAGTTTCTATAAAAGGGCATGCTTTGAAAGCTTTTCAAAAGAATGATCCTTCAAATGAAAAGAGGCAAACTTTGTCCTTAAACACGTCCCCGACACACTTGAGCGATGAGTGAGAGTGATAGAGCGAAAGAGCTTAATTTTGGGACGTAGGGATCATTCGCGGTGATTACATGGATTTAAATGATGAAAGGCATTTCCATTTCAAAATTATCCATACACATTTGTATCCCTTGATAACCACTCGAGCCAAAAAGGAGAATTTTATGAATATAACCCTGTCAAGAACCACCCCACAATGGGGCATATTTGGAGGTTCATTGGATGATTCCTTGGAGAAAAGGTCGGGTAAGACTTTATTGTACTTGACTCGCATCAATCTTTTTGTGATTAGCTTCGGGTGATTTCGGCAAAGACTTGGAACACCTCAAAGTGAAGAAAAGCATTTCATTTCGGTATCCCAAACACTTACCCTTTGAAAAGCCAATTTGAGCCTTTGAATATTCATTTCTAAACCCTTGTTGGTGATCACCCCCCACACTGGGCAAAGCAAAGGAATTACCAGCAATGAGTCAAAAAGCATGATCGGAAGAATTTTGATACTTGGTCTCAAAAGAGCCAGTCGGTGCGAAAATGATGAAGAATGAAAGGGCTAGAAAAAGCAAAGTGCCTGGTAAAAGCAAGGCCAAAGCCCATGAAAAGAGCATCCCGAAAAGGGGCAAATCCTAAAGAAAAATCATTAAGATGAAAAGAGGAAAATCCTCAAAATCAATTGGAAAAAGAATGATCGTGAATCTTACGCAAAAGGCAAATGAAAGCTGGAGAAATGTCAAGGTGATCACCAAAGTTCACCCTCTTTTGAAAATATGGCCGTTCTTAAAGAGCCCACCTTAAACCAAAATACAACCTGTCACCGTAACTTTTCGATCTAAGAGGTGTTTCAGGTCGATGCAAGAAATCATACGAAGCTACCGCTTAAAGGGGTAAGTACAATCTGTCTTATCATGACTTCGGGGTTCTTGACTTGTAGACCCGAAGAAACTATTGTTGATCAAAATTCATTTCTAAACTTCAAAATGAATATCCTTTGAAAAGCCTTTGACCCGGCCCCGAATTACGGTCCCTTTTAAAATGCCTTCTCGATTAGTCGATTGTATGAATCTCGAATGATCCCGAAACCTCGAGGTTAGGTTTCTCGTGAGCAGATTTGAATTTTAAGAAAAGCCTTCCTAAATGGTGAGAAGCCCTCTTGGATGAAGGAAAATCCTTTTGAAAATTTTTTAAAACAACCTTTTTGAAGAACACTCGGGATGTGTCATTCAAAGTCCATCCCAGATGGAGATTTGAAATTGTGATTGGAGACATTTCCCTCACAAATACACTTTGAAAATTTGTCTAGAATTCTTGAATTTTTTCCAAGAACTTAAAGTTGTCATACTAATGATGTTTGATTGAACTTTCTGCGGGTTCCCCGGTGACCCCAAATCCTCGGAAAAGTTGCATTTTAAAGATTTGATTAACTTGGATTTTCCGCGGGTCTTTTGGCATCCCCAGGTCCTCGGATCCTCTCGCTTATTTGAAAATTTGAAATAGGGTTTGAGCTCGTAGGTACACTAGTCAACCTAGGTCCTCGAGATGGCACCCTCTCGGACGGTTAGTAGCTGGAGAGACGAAAACCGATCCGCTTATTTGAAAATTTGAAATAGGGTTTGAGCTCTGTAGGTACACTAGTCAACCTAAGTCCTCGAGATGGCACCCTCTCGGACGGTTAGTAGCTGGAGAGACGAAAACCGATCTGCTTATTTGAAAATTTGAAATAGGGTTTGAGCTCGTAGGTACACTAGTCAACCTAGGTCCTCGGAGATGGCACCCTCTCGGACGGTTAGTAGCTTGGAGAGACGAAAACCGATCTGCTTATTTGAAAATTTGAAATAGGGTTTGAGCTCGTAGGTACACTAGTCAACCTAGGTCCTCGAGATGGCACCCTCTCGGACGGTTAGTAGCTGGAGAGACGAAAACCGATCTGCTTATTTGAAAATTTGAAATAGGGTTTGAGCTCCGAGGTACACTAGTCAACCTAGGTCCTCGAGATGGCACCCTCTCGGACGGTTAGTAGCTGGAGAAGACGAAAGCCGATCTCGCTTTTTAGATGGTGAGTCCCCGCATGGAGGATAGCCAATCTCTTTTAAATAGGTGAAACCCCTTTGTTACAAGGGTGAACCTCCCCCTCGGACGGTTAGTAGCTGGAGAGACGAAAGCCGATCCGCTTTTTTAGATGGTGAGTCCCCGCATGGAGGATAGCCAATCTCTTTTAAATAGGTGAAACCCCTTTGTTACAAGGGTGAACCTCCCCCCCTCGACGGTTAGTAGCTGGAGAGACGAAAGCCGATCTGCTTTTTAGATGGTGAGTCCCCGCATGGAGGATAGCCAATCTCTTTTTTTGAATAGGTGAAACCCCTTTGTTACAAGGGTGAACCTCCCTTTCGAACGGTGAGTAGCTGGAGAGACGAAAGCCGATCTGCCCCCCCTTTTTTTTAAATGATGAATCCCTAGTGGATAGTCAAACCCATTTTAAATAGGTGAAACCCCTTTGTTACAAGGGTGAACCTTCCTTCCAAATCTTCAAACCACCGCTCGACACCGGACGGACGACGACCATTGCGAAATCGCGCCAAACCGTCCACGGGTAATTCCGTACACTCGACTTTTCAACCTCGGATCAACAAATCTCAAACCATAGACAGGTGAGCTACGGGTAAGTCTCTCTCTTCTCATTCCTTCCAAATCTTCAAACCACCGCTCGACACCGGACGGACGCCGACCATTGCAGAATCGCGCCAAACCATCCACAGGTAATTCCGTACACTCGACTTTTCAACCTCGGATCAACAAATCTCAAACCATAGACAGGGTGAGCTACGGGTAAGTCTCTCTCTTCTCATTTCTCTTTCACATAAGACGAGCATGAACTCGAAATAATTCCCCACGAGTTAGAGCTTTAACAAAGAAAGGTAAAGCAATCGAATGTCAAGACTAGTTTTCTTTAGATTTTTCCCCAGCGAGTCGATTAAGGATCCAGGTGTCACCTTGTCTTTGAAAGCAACCTCGACCGAGATTACTTTCAAAGAGGGGCATTGACACACCCGAATTTTTAATCGATTTTCTTTAGTTTTATTTTCCAAAATTCATTAAAAATTCACAAAAAATTAAAAAATTATAAAATCAACATTGGAAGCCTTGGCCAAGCATAAGGAACCAATTTGGAACAAAAAATAATTTTTCATGTTTTTCGCATTTTTTTAATATTTTCGAAAATAGGAAAATACTTGAAAAATTCATAAAAAATACTTTTCGAGATCGCAAAAATACAGAAAAATGTTCAATATTTTTCTTTTAATTCCTTTTTCATATTGACCTCAAGAAAAATCAAAAATTGAGTTCAATTTTAGGTGTTTCTTCATAATGCCTAAGGTTGAATTTGCATAAAAAATACCAACTGAGTCTTTTTATTTGCAATTTTTGCACATTTTAAGTCTAGACATTCAATTTCAGTCCCTTTGAGCTTCAATTTGATTAATTGCACCCTCAATTGCACGAATTGCGCGAATTAGACAAAAATCCCCAAATTATTTGCGATTAAGTCCCTCAACTTGCCAATTTTTGAAATTAATCTTAATTGAGGGACTATCATGGTAAAATTGGACTGTCACCCTATGTTTTCATACATTTAGAATTAATTGGAATGGGTCTCATGGTCCAATTTGGTCAAATTGACACTCAATTGAACTTTTCCCTAATTTGGGCAAATTGAAAAATTTGGGGTTTTCATGTAAATTGATGGGAACTTTTGGGCAAAACTACTTTTTTAGATAATATTCAGGCCCCTGAGTTCAATTTTGAAATTTAATTGCAAAAATTCCCAGCCAATTTGGTTTAATTTTGAAATTTGCATAAAATTCACTGCCTGAACCGGTTCGGACCGGTCTGACCGCCGGTCGGACCGGCTGAACCGGTCCCGAGCGATACTTCATCTTCCCCAAATTCACCCGTGCCATTTGCAGGTTCAACGATGGACTTTGACGATCAAATTGGAGTTCAATTCGTGCTTAATTGGATCAATAGAGGTGGGGCTTTTGTTCGTCAAGTCAAGATCCGTCGATTGCCACCGGCGGCACGGCCCAATGGCCGCCGGAGCACGGCGGAATCGATAGTCAAAGTTCCCGGCGACCGAAAGTCAACCATTTCAAAACCAAGTGCAATTCTTGCTCGTTTTTGACTCAACGGACGTCTAATGGACTTGGACGGAATCCTAGTGATTCCGTCACCGTCCGGCGGCCTGAAATCACGTGGGCGCACGTGAATCACCCTCGGCCGGCTCACGCCCGACGCGCCAAATTTCAAAAGCTCACTATAAAAGCCCGAGGAGGATTCTAGAACGGGAGAGGCTCATTTGTTCGCTCAACACACCGGAATAGAGAGAGAGGGAGTTAGAGAGAGAGAGAGCTCTCGACGTCCGCCATTGGTGAAGGTTTGAGCGACTACGTGGATTGCTCGTCAAGCCAATCCAGAGCAAATCGAGCTTCGCAATCCACTTCGGAAGCTTCACGGCGGCTCGGGAAAGCGACCGAGCCATTTGGATTAGCTCGCGATCTCCAAATCGGGTAGGTCGAACTTCCGATTCCTCCACCGAGCATCAATGGCATCGTCTTGTTCCGAGCACGATTTTTGAAATTATTGTATGCGTTTTGCTTCCCGAACTACGCTGACCACTTCCGCATATCCATTTTGCCTCGATTTTGCATAAATACCTCCGATCGAGTCCGCGAAATCCAACCTCCATGGCCGAACACCGTCGAAGCTTGCCTAGGCGATTCTAGGCCAAACCAGGTCGATCGACTGCGGGTAAGGTTTCTAAACCTCCTCCGAGTGAATCCCGTGGTTGAATCGAATAGTTATGCTCTATTTCGTATGATCGAGTTCTGCGATTGTGAAACTGTGTAAGCTTGATATATGTTGATCCCGTGGGTGAAATCACTTAATCTTTGGATATGTTGATCGGGAAGTTTGAGCGAGTCGATCGCCGTTGGTCCGAGGTCATTCCGGCGAGATCTCGCCGTTAGATCTCGCCGAGATTCTCGGCCGTTCATTTGTTGTCGTCGCAAGTGAGGAAGACGATGCGAGACGTGGCGGTCAACGAGTCAAAGTCCTAGGTGGCATTCGGTGATTAGTCCAAGTCATCGCCGACTCAGCCTAGTCGTTGGCGCGAATAGGGTGAGTCGGCCTTGATCCGACGGCTAGGATAAATAGATAAGTTTGATTTACGACCGTCGGATCGTTATTTTGTATTTTCGGATATTAGGTATATTAGTTAGAAAATAATAAATAAAAAACGGTGTCGTTTTGAATAAGTGGTGCGGCGTCGTTTAGGACATGTTAGGAATGAACGGCCTGGATTAGATCTAAAGTTTGATCGTAGCCGTCCAGAGTACTAAAGGAAACGTCGTCGTTTTGGGTCTAGAAAAGTTGACGGCTCAGATTAGATCTCAAATAGATCGTAGCCGTCCATGCATTTATTAGATACGGCGTCGTTTTGCTTAAGGTTGAATCAACGGTCCGAGATCAATTTTCGGGTTTAATCGCGGCCGTTCTTTTGTTTTGGGATAAGCGACGTCGTTTTGGTGTAAGAGGCCGAAGTGTAGTCGTTTTGTTTGAGCATGAGTCGACGGGCGAGATCAAATCTGAGATTGATCTCAGCCGTCCGTTATTTTCTTTTGTATTCAGATATTAGAAAATATATTAAAAATAAAAAATAAAAAATATTTAGATAAATGTATATACGGTGTCGTTTTTCTTAGGGTTCGAGCGGGTCATGGGCGGTCGGACCGGGTTGATCGATCGTTGACCGGGTTGACCCGGTCCGGTTTGTTAATAAAAAATAATAAAAAAATAAAAAGAAATTTCCAAAAATCCAAAAAAATTGTAAAAATACTTAGAAAATTCATAAAAATTCCCAGATTTTCATAAAAAATTTCTAAAAATTTGTAGATCGATTCGGGACTCATAAAGTCTGGATCGAAAATTTTTGAGACTACGAGGGTTGATTAATTTCGATCCGGAAAATTCCCAATATTTTTGAAAAATAAATAAAAATTCAAAAAAAATAGAAAAAATTAGAAAAATTCAAGAAAATCACAAAAAATGAGAAATGGCCACATTCAACTGGCCAAATCGAAATTTTGTGATTTTCGGTCCCAAACCCCAAAAATGACCATTATACCCTTACGGGCCATCCGCCCCAAATTTTTACCAAATCACCCCGATACCCAAAATTGATTTTCGTGTGGGCCGATAGGGCCATTTTAGACATATTGAACCTTGATTGATTGGTTTGATCGATTGTAATGATTTTGATTGCGCATTATTTTTTGCTGATTGTGATTGATTAGGATAGAAAAATCCCATCCGTATGAATACTTAGATTTTTTTTTTAGGGCCTACCTCACCCGATATCGCATCCGCATGAAATCTTAGGTTAGAAAAACAATCAACATCGGTAACCGAAAGGGCGTCAAATATGAAACTTGGCGTAACCAAATCCCCGGACCCAAAATCTCTGGTTTTCGCGGAACCGAACGGTTTCTCCCGATCGCTCGGTAAGGTTTTCCGATCGTACCTTCCAATAAATCGATCGGTGGCGACTCCAAATTGCATGTACATCTCGCACATGCCACCCGACCACACAAGGTCAATTT
Organism: Rhodamnia argentea; assembly: GCF_020921035.1. Taxonomy (NCBI): domain Eukaryota; kingdom Viridiplantae; phylum Streptophyta; class Magnoliopsida; order Myrtales; family Myrtaceae; genus Rhodamnia; species Rhodamnia argentea. The sequence goes on along the minus strand of NC_063157.1, from coordinate 13,273,756 downwards.
CGATATTTGAAAAATTTTACCCGACATCGCGATTCGAGTAATGGGTCTTGGGAGAGACTCGCGATCCCCCATGTATATGTCTATAAAAAGGAGGGGATCGGCTCGTTAGCCCTATTCCACCCCCGGGAAGGAAATTTCCGGGAGGGTCGCGACAAAAGGGAATGAAATATGTTGGAGTTTCACCGCAACATCTTCTTATGCTTCTAATAAGAAATAACCAAAAATATATCTGGGTACCAAAAAAAAAAAAAAAAAAAAAGGACTGATCTCATCTTATTGGGATGCAATCGATCCATGAAGTGCGCAAATGGCTCGTGACAAAAGACGGGCCGTCAAATTTTGTGAATGTCACCCAAATAGATGGTGGTCGTAATTTTTGGAGGCAAGGATAAAGGTAAAATAATTGGCCAAGGCAATATCGAGCTTGGGATACTAATCATGAAGATGTTTCCTTAGTCAAGGCCCTTAATCACAATGTGTTAAGTACAAGTCAACTTTGTGACAAGGGCTGCAAGATTAGTTTTGGGAAAGAAAAATAAATCGGCGTGACCAAGGACCAAAGCCGAAGTTTTACTTGGCTGTGAGATTTTGAGGGATCATTGAACTTTGGCCTTAGCCTAAGGTGTGGGGATATGCAACCGAAGAGGCAAATCGGAGCCTAGAAAACTTGAATTCGGGACCTCATAATTTGATATTATATGAGATTTTGTAAAATTACTGCCAATTGTTCTAAAAGTTTAAATTATTAGATGAATGTATGATTTGTTATAATAAAAAAAAAAGTTATGGCAACATACTTTTATTGATGCAAAAGGAGCTGACTTGATAAAGGAAAGAGGCAATCTTATTACCGAAGCACGGGGGGTTTAGGGATCCCTCACACTTGTCCCCGTTCGTCAAACTAATGGTTCCTACACCAACTCGGATGCTAGAGCTCCAAAATCACAGTACAACAAGCATCTAAAAACCCACTGCCACATTAAAGAAGCCGATATCTTATGCATGTAACAAATGCTTAGTTTACACCTTGATGCAGCATCCGTTGATCCCGAAAAACAGTAGGATTTTGATGTTCAACGACTGTTGCAAACTTTTATTTCCCAATTGATATCACTGGATCCCAAAATGAACATGCTCCCAGAAGTGCTCTTTGTGTATCATCTAAAGATTCAGCCCGATCGCTATCCATGAAACTAGACAATTTGAAATTTGGCACTTCACTATACCAAATGCCATAGTTAATTGCTCCAGTAATGGAACACAAGGACTATGCATAAACTTGGAAACAACACCAACAAGGTATCGATTAACCTACCAAACTTCTAAAGGAGGTCCCATCTACTTTTTGCGTACCATCCACAAGCTGCAATTTCTTATCCACATTCATGGGTGTGTCAGCAATTTGAACATGTACCGAGTACATTCGGAATGTACTCTTTGGAAAGATCACTTGCTTATTTCCTCTAAGAAACAAAGACTCCACCTTCTCCTTGGTTCATATAAAGAGAATTGTTGGGGCTAACAATAATACCTAGAGGGGGTAAATAGGTTGTTTGAGAACTTTGAAAAATATTTACGGAATAAAACAAGTTCAATTTCATACACCGGGTTACATATATAGAGATATTGTAAAGATGAGGTCAATAGATGTTTGAAATGCCGGGAGAAGATTGTGTGCTGAAGTGTATGAAAATAACGAGAAATAAGAGCATACAAAATAGTAGGTGATATAAAAAATTTGGTAAGCAAATGTTTCACAAAACAAGAACTAAATGTGTGCAAAGACCGAGTAAAAGATCAAGTAAAATGCAAGCACACATGGTATATAGTGGTTCGACTTATCCTCAAGCCTACGTCCACTCTCAAGACTAACAGCCATAACTTGAGAAGGGATTCACCAATGATCTGCTCAACAAGTTATAAATGGCAAGCATTGATCGTTTTACTTGATAGATCACACTATCAAAACTCAGCTGCTGCTCTTGCTCTTGTACACTTGATCTTTAGCACAATTACAATACAAAAAAATTAATAGAGAAGATCTTTAGGGAGAACCAAGAAACAACGAGAGAAATCTAGCTCACAGCAAATATGCATTTTACATTATGCTCTCTCTCGCTCTCTCTCTCTCTCTCTCTCTCTCTCTCTCTCTCTCTCTCTCTAACATTTTAGCCTACAAGGTCTTTCATTATATATACAACTTCATTCTTCCCGTTGGAGGGGCTTGAGAAGTCCAACTAACCGTTAGAAATCTGTTAGAACCGTTGCGGTTTCGGTTTCTAAAACTGTTACGAAACATCTGCTGCTCTGACACTTTGTTCTAAAAAAACCGATAGATGCCAAAGGCTATATTCTACCCGATACACTTCCTAATCTTTATCTGCAGATTTTTCACCGCCAACGGTTATATTTTCTTCTAACGAAACATTTGCATATGTCCGTTATTCAAACATCACCAAACCCGATATCAATACAAACATTGTCTCACCCGATCTTTTGGTCCGTTGGTGTTATTTATAGAAAAATCATGGGAATGACTTGTGATATATTATCCAATAATCCTCTTGAGTATCTCAGCAGCCAAAGATGTCACCTTAATGATAGATTGACTATGGTGCCTCCAAGTCATCATGAATACTTCGTCATCTTTACCTTGTTCTCCTTCTTGTAAAGGTCTTCATCCTTGTACATAGTCTTCGCTAAACTTAGGTTACTCACAATAATTATAGCTACTATACTCTTCAAGACCAAAGATCCGGTCAGTTGATCAAATCACCAGCACATTCCAGAACCAAACATCCGCACGATCCCTTATCCATAATCGGGACATTTAGATTTTTAGGTTGCGTATGGTAACATTTCTATTTCTGGAAACACTTTTGGAATAGAAACATTTTTTTCTATTTCTACTCCCGGCAACGATTTACGGGAACAGCAATGCGTTTGGTAACCGAAAAAAAAATTCTATTTCCGGAACGACAAAAGAATATAAACGTGTTTGGTAACCGCAAAAAATTTATGTTTCTAATTTTTTTTCATTTAATTAAGGGGACTATATATATAAATTAAGATGTCTTTATCTTTTTAACTTATTAAATCTTATTAAGTCTCATTTATTCAATTTACTAAATCAAATTAGACCAATTTATGTATAAGTAATTTATGCACGATTTATCAAATTACAATATAGACGAGATCAATTATAACAAAAAAAAAATTAAAAGAGAAAGATGAATTGGAATTGAACAATAAGAACATCAAATATGTTTTTCATAGATGGGAAAAATTACAATTACAAGTCATACACAAGTGTTCCCAAGTAGTTAAAAATATGATTACGTAATTGAAAAATACAAAGTCAAGGAATTTGAGGCATATTGCAATCCCTTGCCATTTTATTTGCAACATTTTTTCTGAGTATGTTCATCTCACTTGCCCGCACATCCGATACACCATTAGCAACCTCTTCTTACGTGTGTGTGTGTGTGTGTGTGTGTGTGTGTGTGTGTGTGTGTGTGTGTGTGTGTGTGTGTATGCGTAGTCGGGATCACCATAACGGAAAAGTTTCCGTTCATTTTATCTTGGTCGCAAATACAATTGTGAAGAGCGCAACACACAATCACAATGAGCACTTTGGAAATGAAGGCATGTGTTGCAATACAAAGAACCGTTTCTTCAGTGCTCCAAATGCTCTCTCAATTATGTTCCGAAGTAAAGAGTGCCTATGGTTGAACATTTCTTTTGTTATTCTAGCCCGTCTCCCTCTACCTCTAAAATCATTCAAATGATACCGTTCACCTTTAAACGACGTTAAAAATTCATGAAGTGCTGCATAACTAGAATCTACCATGTAATATTTGCCTACAACAAGGTACAATATAGATTTGTTATGAAATGCAACCGCAATATGATCATAAACAAACTACTACTGATAGACAAAGAAAATACCCAGTGGTGGTCGAGGGAAATTTTATTGGGAATCTTCGAGTGTGGCCGAGAGCATCGGATAATCGTTGACCGATCCTTCCCATCCAGCATACACGAAGGTAAATTTCATATCAAAAGAACAAGCACATAACACATTTTGGATAGTGGTTCCTTTCCTATTTCTACATGGGATCTATTTCGACAAAGGCACAACAGCACTAATGTGCGTACCATCAATAGCACCTACGCAGTCCTGTGATTTGATAAAAGTATATTGTTATATAAGATTATCAATTATAAGTATTTGATGATGTAAACTTAATATGGAAAACATACCTTAAAGTAGCACGAGTGGTTAAGATTCAACATAATCTCCTCTGGGACTACATCAAAGGAAGGTATTTTGATGACTTCATTTGAAAGTTTGATCAGCACTTTCAACATTTGAGTAAAATACTTGCTAATTGTTTCTGGGGAATGTTGGAATCTCTCGCATAAAGTTCTCATAAAGCCCTTGTGACCAACCATCAATAAAAAGATACCCACTTGTTCATCCACCTTAATATACCGATTATCTTTCAACCAACCCTTTCACTCATTAAATCACACGATTCGAAAAAAACATGTCTTTCCAACCTAAACGCCTCGTATGTTCTATCCGAGTGTCCATGAAGAATCTCGCTTACTCATTCGGCTCCCATTTGTTTACCGTCCCTCCATGGTTCTTTCACATGCAAGCACTTATCCAGCATCTAAGTATAGATCCATGAACGTATTGTCGTAATATGAAACTCATTCAAGCATGTTCCAACTGGAGCTAACTGTCCGATAGATACAATGCTTGATTCCTCTTCCATTGTACCTATACCATAACACGAATACAATCATATTAATGTAGGTAATTGGAAGAAGAACACAAATTTCACGCAAATCATTATGCTCATAGCCAATGCAAACAAAAGAGTCTCAACATAAATATCATTAAAACCAAACAACAACCAATGAGCTATGTCATCGCGAAATTAAAATGAAACCAAATACCACATAAAAATCCACATTACATTTCCAAATATCTACTAAAGATTTTGGAGAAGTGCATTCCTCCTTTCGGAGGTGCTTATGATGAAAGCCTCCCTCCATTTGGCACTAGCACATGCTTTGTCTACTCCTTTGGCATAAAGACTATTGTCCAAACCAAGTATCTCAAATAGGATAGTAACCACAATAGCTACGGAATAGGGGCTCGCAGGTGGTTGTAAGGTGGCCGAGGAGGACTTGATCATATCTTCAATGGCTTTGCGGGTCATGGTCAAATTGTACTAACTACTCTTTTTTCTTCTCTTGATATTTGGAGTCCTATTCAAGTTATGCTTATCATGAACTGGAATACTAGGATTGGCAGGTGTGAAGCCTTCCTCATCAAGGTGGTGATCATCAAAACCCTCTAGAAAATCATTACCATGATTTTCATAGTTATCACCATCATCGGATAATATCAAATTTTGCCCACTTCCTATTGCTTGCTCCCTAGTAGCATATGTATCACCAAATACAATGCACAACTCGGGATAAGAAGGAAACCCATCCTTTTTGAATTTCGCCCACTCAATGTTATCTTGTAATTTTCATAAAAAAAAATAGCGTATATCAGTAACATAATCAAATATGTTAAGACATACATGTACAATGGTCTAAAAATAACAAAATGATAACTTGATGTGAAGTTTCCATATGCTTGGATCATCGCGGTGACTCTTTTATTGACATTATCCCAACAAATCCAGATTGCCCAAGAAGCTTCTTGAAACTAACATACTGTGATCTTAGCTTGTTCGCCTTGTTTCTCAATTGTACTTGGATATATTGGACTTCGATCTTGTTGTTGAATGCGGTCCTTATGTTTTTCCACCCTGCTTTGTTGAAAGTACAAGATGTGCGATTTCCCTTCTTCACCTCTTCTACCATCAAACTCACAAACAAGTTGATAGAAGTCTCGGTCCATTTTGCATTGGATGTATCCTTTTAGGATGCCATCTAATCTTGACTAATTCACCATCATATTGACAATACAATCACAAGCTCAATCAATTACAAACAAAAAAATAATTCCAACAAAAAAAATAACTTGACATCGGGATGAGAAAGCGAAAAACTCCAATTTTGGGGAGGAAGGGCAAGCATCGGGAAGAGGAAGGGCAAGCATCGGGAGGATTCAAATAACAAGCTCAATCAACACAAGCTTCATAAGAGCGCACATGTATGAAAGAAAATTCCAAGAACAAGCTCAATCAACGCAACCATCAGATCGTATAACCTGGCATACAATTGGTAGCATCTTTGAAAGTAGAAGCAAGACCACAGCACATAGAGTCGAAAAAACTCTGCACAACTCGAGCCGTACACCTTCAAGAACAAACAATTAAAATAGAAAAGCAGCTACCTCAAGAGAAGACCGATATACGCAAGATCGTAATTAGGCGTAATCTTCATACGTAATTTCATCGCTATAATTTCATCGAACGAACAAAAAAGAAACAGATCAAAGCACGAATCGAACAGGTTGCAAGAAAATTATCACGCCACAGACGAATGAATCACAAAATGATAAGCATTACATCGAGATTGAAAGATGGATAGAGGGGATGGCGCGAGGCCAACCGGTGCCGGCGTGAGGCCAACCCCCCGGGTGGGTCACCCACACGAGTGCGGGTGGGGCTCGAACTCAAGTTGCGAGCACAAGCCGAGCCCCACCTAGGCGTAATTTCATCAAACGAACAAAAAAGAAACAGATTAAAGCTCAAATCGGAACAATCGCAAGAAAATTGTCGCGCCAAAGACGAATGAATCACAAAAATGAGAAGCATTACGTCGGGATTAAAAGAGGGATAGAAAGGATGGTGCGAGGCCAACACGTGCCGGCGCGAGGTCAACCCCCGGGTGGGTCGCCCACGCGAGTCCGGACGAGGTCGACCTGCGGGTGGGTCGCCTAGGCGAGCCCTACCTAGATCTAGGCGGTGTGCGAGATCGACCCGTGCCATCGACACGGCGCCCGGATCCGAGGGGCTCATGCAAGCTTGCTCTATGCCGCATCGTCGAGAAGATGAAGAAGAAGAGGATGAAGCGGCGGAGACTCATTAGAAGAGCGGTGACTTTAGCTGGTCGACAAATGGCGTAGCCTATCAAGGAGCACTTTGGGAAGGAGCTGCTTGTGTCTTCAAACGAGAGTATGAGGGAGCATAATGTGGAGGAACAAAGGTGTCTTCAAATGTGTTCCCATAGTGTTGTAAAAAGTGTTCCAAAAGTTTTTGTAAAAAGTGTTTCGAAAACACAGAAACAAGTATTTTATGTTTCTCATTTTTGCTCTAAAAGTGTTTTGTTTCTAAAAAGTGTTCTTAGAATACTTTTGGAACAATTTTTTACCATATGCGTTTCCCAAGTGTTACCATACGGACCCTTAGTAATCTGTTGATACTATTTAATGAAAAGCTTTGTGGTTGACTTGAGATTATTCCACCAATGATCATCTTGGCTTCTTTAGCATGCAAGGATTTTCAGTTCCTCATCTTCATTGAATTCACAAGGATCATCGGTATTGTCTCAATCTTCCACCAGATCTTTATAGGGTAGCTAATCTTTGCCAAAAATTTGCTGCTCCGATAATAATCTTGCGACCCGATCTTTCTTCCGGTCCTTCCAAGTATATTGACAATTTCGACTCCACCAAGATGTTCATCTTCATGGTCCTTCCAAATTTTACCAAACATCCTCATTCTAGACTTGTCCACCATTACTAAGGCCATACACTGTTCACTCAATCTTTGTACTTCCAAGCCATCACGAACATCTCCGTTCTTCTCGGCTTGTTCACCTGGATCAAGATCCTTCCGGATGTTCATATTGTCTAAAGATCCTTCCAGCTCGTAGACATCTTAACCACCTAATATCTTGTTCACCTTAGAGATCGACTATCAACCCAAAAGATCGGCAGAGCACTCTAAATATTGGGTGAGTAACATCCGGTGCTCTTTATCATATCATTTGCATTTCGACTTATCCATATATAACCCGATATACTCAACCAATACACATATTAGTAGCCTTTGATTATTTTTGTTATCATCAAAACAAGATCGGAGATTTTTCAACAATTACCATATGATGATATTCCCAACAATCTCTCTATTTTTTATGATGACAAAACAATCTTCCGAATATGAAAATATCTTAACACGCAATAAAGGATTTTTGATTTTGTGCATGAAAAGTAAAACATGTTGCTTATCTTGCCAAAAATATGAATTTAGTTCAGGGCAATGTATGCATGCAATGCAATCTCCAAATATCAAGATATTTAATTAATATAAACAAGAGATAGCAAGTAGTAACATTATGAGCAAAGCATAGAAATAATCACAGCTCATGTTTTTACGTAAGTCATTTAGTCACATGAGTTTTAAATAGGAATGACCAAACATCATGTGAACTAATATTTCTCCAACATATATGCATATTCATCAAATATCTCCCCCTTTTTATTATAATCAAAAAGGCACTTATAAGGTATATACAATTCAGCTCATTTTCACACAAGTATACCTTTCTCCTATTTGACTTGCCTAGGCATATATAGAAGATATGCAATGAAGCTCGCGTTTGGTGGATCAAACATCATATGCATCAACAGATATATCTCAAGAAATATAGATGCATACAATTGTAGTAGCTCTCTCCTTTTTTGTTATAAAGAAAAGCATGATATTGCAAAGGGAATCTAAAGATCCGCATTGAAGATATTTCAGATAATTTACACAAATAAATTTCAGTGTCTTAATATGATATTTATCAAGAAATAATAGAGACAAATATAATTCATGATAATCACATAAGAGATGACAGATAAAAGCATTTATCATAAAATTCTATCTAAACATAAATATTGAGAGACAACATGTTTACAATTGATTTAAACATTACCAAGAATATTGTTATTCCCCCTATTCTAAGTGCTTTCACAAAATATGATAACTTTTTACAACCAAATTCATCACATTCAGTCATTCTCCCTCTTTTTGTTACTAACAAAAAGAATATTAGTAGTATGCAAAAGATTTTGTCATTAAACCTAAACAGGAACATACAGTAGTAAACATCTTTAGTTAAAGGACAAGAAGATAGCTGCAAATAGTAAAAGATATTTTAGGGTTGACACAATTGCTTTCTTTGTTGAAACATGAAAGAGTTCATACATCTTCAAGAAGGAAGAATTCTCATGATATAAAAGATCGTCAAAAGACAATCATTAGAAGATAATATTTTGAATATTTAACAACGCATATTACTCCCCCTATCTTGATGCTATCACCTCCTAAGATCATCATCATCCGCATACAATCATCATTCACAAGCAGAGAATATCATCATTGTTTGCACATATCATCAACAATCATCTTACTTCATAAACACCATCAAGTGATAAAGAGTAAAAGATATACAAGATGTACTAATCGTACTATATAGAATTTAGCAAGTTTTACCGGTGCGTTCACTTCTTCCATTCTCAAAATGGTAACCAAGATTGGCACCAAAATTAGCTCAAATTCATTAAGATTTGCTTCTATTTTCTTTGTAACAGTATCATTCTCATCATTCTTGGGTCTTTGAAATTTGAGAAGGAGATTTGAGTTCCTTAATCACGCTTATCTCGATTTCAATTTGCATAAACTCAGTAATTCTTGATAAATGATGTTAAATATATAACATCTCAGATCATATATCACGTGCCCTTGCTTTGAATAAATAGAGTAGCATCGTAAGCATTTCAAACATTTCAATCAAGAAACTACACAACCTTTCATACAGAGCTTGTGGGCTTATTCAAATCAATCAAAACATTTGATATATCTCTAAAAACTTGTGATTTGGATGTACGGAAGACTAAACAAGAGCAATGTTGTTGTTTGTGAATTTTGTTGATCTCTGAGAAATTTGCTGATATTTGTGAAATTTCTTGTTGTTGATCTTCTCTGGAAAGATTGTCAAACTTTACATGGATGGATTCTCTTACTACTTGCATTTTTCTTATAGAAAACATGATAATCTTTGCAAGATAAAGAGTACATAAAGAACATACATTTCTCATCCTTATCAAGTTTGGTTTTGGTGCCTTGGCCTATCACTCTCTTTACCAAATTTCCAGCATATCTTTCTTGTTTAACTTGTAAACAAGAAAGATCTTCAATTTTTTTTTATCATGGATGTTTCTCATTTTTTCTTCATGAGACTAACAAATTCCTTGCATAATAGCTCATTAGTAGATCAAGGATGATATCACCAACAAAATTTGAATCAACAAGATAGCATGATCTTTTCTCTTTATGAACAAAGTGATATTGACTTTATCTTTCTCAAACGTATAATGAAAAAGAAGAGTACTTAACCTTTCATGCTATGCTCTTGGTTATTATTTAAGTCATAAGTTGCTTTCTTGAATCGGTACACATTCTTGATTATATTTGTATCCTTGCATCCTTGCTTGTCAAACATTTACTCCTTGAATCGTCACCTCGATCTTCACTCCTTGTCGGTATCTCCATGGATTTGTTCCTTAGGATGACTTGATGTGAATCTCCAATCCTTAAGAATTTTCTACTTATCTTTGAATTTGATGTTTATTAGTTCTTTCACTTTCTACAAAACTTTGTTAGATACACAATATGTTTTGCTAGAAGTTGAATAATCAAGAAACACACCTTTGTGAGCCTTTGGTTCGAGCATACCAACATGTCATTAGCATTCTCAACAATATAGCATTCGCAATCGAATACACAAAAGCGTGATGTGGTTGCTTTCAACACCTAGGGGATTTTTCTTATGCTAAAAGAATCTCAAGTGCAATGAGAATATATTATGTAGTACTAGCACATTTGCAAAATGAGATGTTGATGTTTCTATCTTATTCAGCATTACACATGATATGCCTTCAAATAAATGCATGTAATGCCTTATACTAATGACAATAAACATTATAGATGTGAATCAAGAGTAATCATAACCAACATAGCGAGTATCATTAAGAATCAACATAAATTGTAAAGATTTGCATGGTAAATTAGAGAATAATCAAGATCTTTTGATACTCTTACCCAAGGTTAATGTTTAGCAAATGCTATAACTTTGAATCTGATGATTATCAAAGCTTACTTGATATCTTCATTGATGGCTTTCGGATAGGATTAGATTTGGCAAATATGTTCGGTGCTGATATTTATTTCTGGCGATATCTAAGTCGATCTTTGATGTGAGCTGATCTTTACTCCAATTCGCTTGAAGCTCTTTCTTTCTAGATTTTCCTCATCTTTTTGAGCTTTTAATTCATGATATGAATGCATTTGGATTTCGTCCTCCTCTTCAAGAATCCTTTGAGCTTTTGAATCAAAAACACAATATCCTCATCTTTATCATCATCGTTGTTGTCGTTGGAAGACGATCTTTCAAAATTTGCATGAGAAGTGTGAGCAATACTTGCAATAGACTTTTTACCTTTGGAAATTTTTTCTCATTGTTGAATTTGATTTCGTAAGCCATGAGAATTCCAATAATCTCATCCATATCAAGTTTCAAATTTTTGAGCTTCACGGATTAGCGATATTTGCATGAACTCGTTCTTGCGTTAGTTCTTGAACAATTTTGATTAGAAATTTCTCATTTGTGTAGAGCTTGACATGTTCAGCAAGTCCACTCATGTTGTCATTGTAGCGTATGAACATTTCTTTAATGTCTTCTTGTAACTCCATCTTGAAAATCTCAAGATCACTAAGAGAATGTGCTTCCTCATTTCTCTTTCTCCATTGATTCCTTCAAATGTGACTTTGGAGTTGATTCCAAATCTCTTTAACTGTCACAAAAAAAAGGCTATTAACTATCAAAGAACAATGCACAATATACGAAAATAATAGCTTTAAGAGATTAGTGCAAGTCTTCTCTAGATATAATTATAAGCGGGAGTTGGTGGAGTCGATGGTTGTTCTTCTCTTCTTGCTTGAACATGACGTTTTACTGATGTTTCAATTGTTGTTCCATGTTCTTCAGTGCTTGAACAAGAGATCTTGTTGATCTTTGAGTTACTGTTCCATGTTCCATGACGTGAACCACTTGCTTGTCCATCATGACCATTGCCTTGCACCTTTCATTGATATGTTGATTGTCGTAGATGAATATATTCTTAAGGTAGAATCATGTTGTCTTATCTCTCGATTGTACAAAGATTGTGTCAAGTAAGAATTAGACAAGGTGATCTTTGAACTCGGAGATTGAACAAACTTATTTGTTCAGAAGAATTCACATAAGCATCATTACTAGAAAGTAGGATGACTCATTTGGATTAAGACAATCTTCTGTCCAAAGAACTTAACCAAAATAATCATTAAAACCATTTTCAAATCTATGAAGAAGAGTTCGTAATGCTTTGAAAGTGTTGAAGATCATTTGGTAAAATTCTAACCTAAAACATTGTGATTTAAAATAAGTAAATCCTCAAAAGTAACAAAGTAATTTCGGAAAACTTGAGTTGAAAGAATGGATCATCAACAAACAAAAATATGCAAAACCAAAACAACCACTTGAAGAGTTAGCCAAAACAAAATCTTTATGCTTAGAAGAATACACTTTCAATAACAAGCAATGAGGCTCTAATACCAATTATTGGGGCTAACAATACAACCTAGAGGGGGCCGAATAGGTTGTTTGAGAACTTTGAAAAATATATGTGGAATAAAACAAGTTTAATTTCAAACATCGGGTTAAATATCTACATAGATATTATAAAGATGAGGTTAACAGATGTTTGAAATGTCGGGAGAAGATTGTGTGTTGAAGTGTATAAAGATCACGAGAAATAAGAGCACATAAAATAGTAGGTGATATAAAAAGATTTCATAAGCAAATGTTTTACAAAACAATGATCGAACGTGTACAAGACCGAGTAAAAGATCAAGTAAAATACAAGCACACAAGATATATATAATAGTTCTGTTTTATCCTCAAGTCTACATCCACTCTCTAAGACTAACAGCCACAATTTGAGTTGGAATTCACTAGTAATCTACTCAACAAGTTGCAATTAGCAAACACCGATCCTTTCACTTGATAGATCACAATATTAGGACTCAGCTGTTGTTCTTACTCTTGTACACTTGATCTTTAGCACCATTACAACACATAAAGATTACCATAGAAGATCTTTCGAGAGAACCAAGAAACAGTGAGAGAAACCTAGCTCACAGAAAATATGCATTTTACATTATGCTCTCTCTCTCTCTCTCTCTCTCTCTCTCTCTCTCTCTCTCTCTCTCTCTCTCTCTCTAACATTTTGGCCTAGAAGGTCTTTCATTATATAGACAACTTCATTCTTCCCGCTTGAGGGGCTTGAGAAGTTCAACCAGTTGATAGAGATCCGTTGGAACTGCTGCATTTATGGTTTCTGACACTGTTGTGAAACATTTGTTGTTTTGATACTATTATGAAAAAGTTGACAGATGCCAACAACTATATTCTACTCGATACACTTCCTAATCTTTCTCTACGGATTTTTCACCTGCCAGCGATTATGTTTCTTTCTAACAAAACATTTGCACATGTTCGTTATTCAAACATCACCAAACCCAATATCGACATAAACATTGTCTCACATGATCTTTTGGCCTGTTGGAGCTATTTATAGAAAAATCATGGAAATGACTTGTGATCTATTATCCAAAAGATAGCTGAATTCAAGAATTTGACCCAAAGCGATAAGACTATGGTGTTGTATGAAGCAAAATTCTTTGAGCTATCCAGGTTTGCTCCTCAATTGATTGAGACTCAAGAACGAAGGTGTAAGAGGTTTCTAAATGGCCTCAAGATTGATATTTAAAAGCAATTAGCACCTCCGAGGATCAGAGACTACCCCGAACTCTACGAGAGGGCTCAACTCGTGGAGCAAGTGTTATTGAAGGAAAAGAATGAAGGCGAGCAAAAGGCGGGCTCTAGTCGCCAAGCCTTCCAAGATGATATGAAACGCAACAATAAGATACCAAGACTTTTTGGTAGGCCATTCAACGCTACTATCAAGAGACAAAACGTTGGAAATTTTCGGGAGGCCAAGAGTAGTCAAATAGCGGGAAGGATATAGCGGCCGGGTGGAACATATCATCAATGTGGCAAAGCACGCGGTAATGCACCTTATGCTGCAGGAAGAGAATGTTATGGTTGCGGATAAATTGGACATTTCATAAAAGTTTGTCCCCAAAGGGGCCAACAGCATCAACATACCTCATCGGCATAACAACCCCAAGGTAGAGGCTCTAAACCATACGGGACGCAATAGAGGCCTCTAGCTCGGGGTAGAATACATGCCATGACCCAAGAGGAGGCGGAGACCTCTAAGACCACTATTACAGGTGTGGTCTCTTTATGTAATAGGAGTGCATATGCATTATTTAATACAGGCGCAACCCACTCATTTGTATTTAAGAAATTTGTTGAGTTATATGGGTTAGAATCTAAACCTCTTGAAGTACCTCTTAGTGTGACTACACCCTTAAAGGATAGGGTGATGACAAACCTTGCATGTAAAGACTGTGAGATTGTTGTAAGTGGGCTAGGCCAAAAGATCGATTTGGTGATAATGGATCTATGTGAGTTTCACATCATTATAAGAATGGATTGGCTACGTAGAGTACGAGCTAATATAGACTGTTTCAAGAGGGTAATTCGGTTTAATCCTCCATATGATGCCGGCTTTGAATTTTTAGTAGATGGAGCGGGTACCACTACAACATATATTTCAACGCATGAGGCTCATAGGTACCTTAGTGATGGATGTCAATGCTATATGGCATGTGTTAAGGGCTTGACTAAAAAGGAATCTAAGATAGAAGAAATTCCAGTAGTTCAGGAACTTCTAGATGTCTTTTCGGAAGAAGTACCAAGACTACCACCAAAACGATAAGTTGAGTTTACAATCGAGTTAGCTCTAGGAACTGAGCCTATTTCTAAAGTTCTATATAGAATGGCAATGACAGAGCTTAAAAAACTAAAGGTACAATTACAGGAATTACTAGATAAAGGCTTTATTAGGCCGAATACGTCACCATGGGGTGTGCCGGTGCTGTTTGTCAAGAAAAAGGATGGATCACTTTGCCTTTGTATAGATTATCGACAATTGAATTAGGTGACTATAAAGAACAAGTACCCCTTGCCAAGGATTGACGACCTATTTAACCGGTTGCAAGGAGCTTCAGCATTTTCGAAGATTCATTTGAGATCGGGCCACCATAAATTGGGAGTTAAGGAGGAGGACATTCCTAAGACAACTTTTCGAACTAGATATGGTCATTATGAATTTGTGGTTATGCCATTTGGTTTAACGAATGCTCGGTAGCATTCATGGATTTAATGAATAGGATATTCAAGCCTTATCTAGATCGGTTTATGATAGTGTTCATTGACAATATCCTAGTGTATTCTAAAGGGTTAGAGGAACACAAGAAACACCCGAGGATGGCATTACAGACACTAAGGGAACACAAGCTATATGCTAAGTTAGTAAATGTGAATTTTGGCTAGATCATGTACTATTTCTAGGTCATATGGTAACTGGAGAAGGAATCTCTATTGATCCAACCAAGATTGAAGTCGTAGTAAATTGGCCATGACCAACAACCGTTATTCGAAGTTTTATAGGTTTGGTAGGATATTATCGAAGATTTGTAGAAGGATTTTCTCGGATGACCGGCCCATTGACTCAATTGATGCGAAAGGGAGTTAAGTCCGAATAGTCAGAAGAATGTAAACAAAGTTTCTAGGAAATTAAGAGGAAACTTACAACAGCCCGGTGTTAACGATACCATTAGGACCAAGAGGATTCGTGGTATATAGCGATGCCTCTCATAAGGGGTTAGGCTGTGTTTTGATGCAATACGGGAAAGTAGTCGCTTATGCCTCAAGACAATTAAGACCTTATGAGTTGAACTACCCAAAGCATGGCTTGAACCTGGCAGCTATTGTTTTTGCACCGAAAATGTGGAGGCATTATTTATATGGGGAGAAATTTCAAATTTACACGAACCATAAGAGTTTGAAATACTTATTCTCGCAAAAGGAATTGAATATGAGACAACGGCGTTGGATGGAGCTACTGAAGGACTATGATTATGAAATCTTGTATCACACTAGTAAAGCAAACAGAGTTGCTAATACTCTTAGCGGGAAGTCTACATTGTATATGGCTAGCATGATGAGCAAGGAATGGAAACTACTAAGCGAGATCTCAAACTCAGAGTTCAAAGTTGAAGTAGATGAACTTGCTAGCATTCTTGCTATGCTTAGAATCAAGCCTAAACTTGTGCAAAGGATCAAGATGTTACAACAATCCGATCCCAAAATTTCTAAGATTCGAAATGACATTAGAAGGCAAGAAGCCAGATTTCCAAGTATCAGAGGATGGAATTGTCGGGTTCCGAGGATGTCTATGCATGCCCAAAGATGAAAGTTTGAAGAAAGAGATCTTGGCAGAGGCTCATCGGAGTAGTTATAGTATTCACCCTAGAAGCACTAAGATGTATTGAAATCTTTCACAAGATTATTGGTGGAACGGAATGAAAGCAGATATTGCTAGGTACGTTTTTAAGTGCTTAACCTGCCAATAGGTAAAAGCAGAACATATTAAGCTGGCAGACATGTTAAACCCTTTAGAAATTCCTAAATGGAAGTGGGAGCATATCACTATGGATTTTGTACGAAGACGGCCGAGGACCTCAAGAGTTCATGACTCTATTTGGGTAATAGTTGATCGCTTAACCAAGTTAGCTCATTTCATGGTCAGACGAACCGACTACTCTCTAGAAAGACTAGCCAACTTTTATGTTCAACATATAGTGAGACTGCATGGAGTTCTTGTAAGTATCACTTCAGATAGAGACCTAAGGTTTACAGCCAAGTTTTGGAAAAGTCTTCAGGAGGCCATGGGAACCAAACTACGATTCGGCATAGCCTTCCATCCTCAAACAGACGGACAAATTGAACGAGTCATACAAGTCCTAGAAGACATGTTGAGGGCATGTATTTTGGACTTTAAAGGCAATTGGGATGAAAGGTTACATTTAGTGGAATTTGCTTACAATAACGGCTACCGAAAAAGTATTGATATGGCACCATTCGAACATTACATGGACGGAAATGTAGAACACCTATTTGCTAGGAGGAGGTTGGAGAACAAAGAATAACAAGGCCAGAACTTATACAAGTCACAACCGATGCAGTATATGTGGTGAAAGATAGGCTCAAAACGGCTCAAAGTCGTCAAAAGAGTTACATCGATAAACGTTGAAGACCATTGGAATTCATAGTTGGCGATCATGTATTTTTGAAGTTCTCCAATGAAAGGTGTATCAAGATTTGGAAAAAAGGGGAAATTAAGCCCAAGATACATTGGATCTTTTGAGATTCTTGAGAAAGTAGGAGAAATGGCTTATCGAGTAGCCTTACCACCGAAGTTGTCCAACATACATGATGTGTTCCACATGTCAATGTTGAGGAAATACCAACCCAATCCCGAGCATGTGATAGACTATGAAACTATAGAGGTTGATGAAAGAATTAAATATGTGGAGAAGCCAATACGAATTATGGATTGGAAGGAGCAAGTTTTGAGAAATAGGGTCATTTCGTTAGTAAAAGTATTGTGGCAACATCATGGTATAGAGGAGGCTACTTGGGAACTTGAAAAATCACTGCGACAACAGTACCCTCATCTATTCGATAAATAAACCAAGCTGTAAATTTCGAGGACGAAATTTATTAAGGTGGGAGGAAACTGTAACATCCCATTTTCAATAGTTTCTAAATGATCAAGGAAGACCGAAACGGATTGGAAAGTTGATTTGTTAGGAAGGGAAATTGTTTATATTAAGGTAAGAAGGAACGAGAGCCTACGGGAATGACTTGCGGTATGTAGGAATTTACAAAGTCTTGATTAAAAAAAAATGTGAAGGTGGTGAGTCAATTTAGTGAATGACGGAATTAGAGGGCGGAGTTGGAGTCATTATGCTCGAAGGGGGAGCTGAGCCGAATAGGACTTACTAGAAGTATCTTTTGTTGAGGTAGGGCTAGTGATCAAAGTAGCGAGTGATTTAATGAGGGGTTGTGGGGCGCATATCCCAAAAAGAAATCAATGTGAATGATGAGCGCGTGCGGGATCGAAGGCGTACGCGGCTATTGGGAACAGCTTTATACCGCATGTTGAAAGGATCTACTAAAAGAATCTCCACATAAATCCCTCCACGAGAAATGGGAGGATTGAGTGCATGAATTTCTACGATGTGGACCATGCAAAGTAACATATGATACCCACAATTCCCTTAGGGATGGTAATCACATGCAACTGGTTATACTTGATTTTCTCCCTCCCTCAAGCACGTTTCCATGCAATAAAGTAGAGAGATAGTTAGTGGAGGATATGTGGCAAAAATAGGATTAGTCACCTAACCTATAAGACATGCGTGGTGACACATGTACAAGTAGAGTTCTCTCTTCCATTTTTCTTCATCATTCTTGGAAGGGTTTCACCTAGTTATTCACGAAGACAACCCAACAGAAAATGAAAAATACTAGTGCTCGAAGGGTGATTCAACCGTGTCCTCTTTGTAATGCAAGCTGAAGCGAAGGGGAAAAGAGAGATTGAGCGGCGGCGGTCTACGATTCATCCAGCTTTATCTCGGCGTCTAAGGCAAGAGATCTTTCCAAACTTGTGTGGTGAAATTCCTAGGTAGTTGGTAGGGTTTATTCGAGAAAAATCGGTGTTGGAAGATACTAGTTTGAGTCAAAATGATGAACCGGTAGGGCTGGATTAGATGTGAGTGATTTTGTAGGTCGGCGACATCATGCGATAGGAGGAAATAGTGTTTAGTAGGGAGCGTGGAGGTCGGGAGTGGGTAAACGTAGCTCGAAACAAGTGGTACACCAGATTTGGTAATGAAGGGTCCTCAATAGTTTGGTTAAAAAGAAACACGTATGGAACTATCTGGATTTATTGGTCCCAAGGCGATTGAGAATCAAGGAGCAAAGTACTAGACATCGAACTTGCGTAGATAAGGGCACATAGACAAGTGTAGTAACAATGAACCAAGTTCTCTAATCAACTATCCTAAGGGTCTAGTTTAGTCCTTGAGACATGTACAAAGAAAGATAATAAAAGAACAAGGAATGCTGGAATTTGCGGTGATTTGCATATTACGTATACATGAGGCACAACATGGCATGATAACACAAATGGCATGTGCAATTCTTCATTGGAATCCATAATACCCCGGATAGAAGTTGGGATGCCCCCGAGGCGTGTGCGGGAAAGCTGCTACGAAGCCTCGGAGTGAGGAGTTGCAAGATCGGATCAATTCTTTAGTCCAATTGGATGAAGATTGGTCGGGATGATATTGCATACATGACATTCATACACTACATGCTCATTGCTTCTGTTTATGTTTGTGTGCATTGTTAGGTTAAATGAAGCTTCATTCAAAATTAGTATATGTAATGTCCCGTGACGATTTTGGACATGGTAAGGTAAAACTGTGTATATCTATCCATTATCTTACTACATCCTATAAAATTTCGTTAATCCTTACATAATAAAAAAATTAGGTGCGATACAAGGTTGGAAATTTCTCTTGCTAAGCAATAAGCTCACTCTTGTTGTGGTTCTTTTTTTTTTTTTTCCAGATTTGCAAACATGGCAAAAGCACCCGCTAGACGTTTTAGAGTCCTAGTCGACTATGGGGCTGCATATCATAATCTTGTTCACCTAGAAGTTCCACACATAAAACTGGTGTTGTATGTTACGACTCTTTGGGTCGACAAGGGAGCAACTATAGGCATAGTTCCATATCGTTGGTACGCTTCATATATTTCTGTTGGAGAGCAGCTAGTAGGACCTTTTCCCCATTCCGTGTTCGATGCACCTACTAAGCCGATTCTGGTTGAAGATTCAAGTGAGGAGGGTGACCCATCGGAGGAAGTGCCATCCATGAGCGACCCGTCCGAGGACTAGATGGTGTGAAGGACAACTAGGAGATTGATATCTTTTGGATGTTGACATCTAGAGTGTATGTGGAGAGTAGATACCTTAGATCTCCGAGATGCGTCGCCTAACTTTTGAGACTAGTAACTAAGTTTTGTAAATACATTATGTTGTGAATTGTGCAAATAATTCTGGTCTTATAATGACTCCCTTCACCTTTGCCTATAAATTGTATGTTTAATGTCTAGTGAGATAAGCTTCGGCCTACTTGGATCCCTAGTGTCGACAGTTCCGACTCCGCATGTGTATATTAATAATAGGACTCTCAAGAGGAAGTCGAAACTCGATATTGTGGTGACCTAGGATGCCACATGTATCCTCCTCTTAAATTACCTCTTTCTTATAACTTTCCCTTAATGTTCGTAATTGTCGGGAAATTTCTTTAAAATTGTTAGTATGTTGTTAAACTAAAATATTACGGGTTATATTTTTTGTAACTTTCGACAGCAACTAGTAGTTTCCTAAATTAACAGTAAAATTATTCTCCTATTTTTTTTAAAAAAAATAATAAAACTTTCTTGGATTCTTCATAAACTTGTGTTAACCTATCGTAAGTAAAAGGGGGGACATATATGAGAAAAAAAAAAAAGTAGTGTGTATCCTCCCCTTAAATTATCTCTTTATTATAGCTTTCTCTTAATGTTCGTAATTGTCGAGAGATTTTTTTAAAATGTCGGTATGTTATTAAACTAAAATGGGTCATATTGTTCATAACTTTCGACAACAACTAGTAGTTTCCTAAATTCACAGTAAAATTATTCTCCTATTTTTTTTAAAAAAAATAATAAAACTTTCTTGGATTCTTCATAAACTTGTGTTAACCTATCGTAAGTAAAAGAGGGGACAGATATGAGAAAAAAAAAAAAGTAGTGTGTATCCTCCCCTTAAATTATCTCTTTATTATAACTTTCTCTTAATGTTCGTAATTGTCGAGAGATTTTTTTAAAATGTCAGTATGTTATTAAACTAAAATGGGTCATATTGTTCATAACTTTCGACAACAACTAGTAGTTTTCCTAAATTCACAGTAAAAGTATTCTCTTTTTTTTAAAAAAAATATTAATAAAATGACCGTAACTTTCTTGGGCACTTCATAAACATAAACTTGTATCATTGAGTAAAAGGGGGGACAGATCTGAAAAAAAAAGGGGAATTTGAATAAATGACGCTAGAAGGAGGGCTTGAACCTCCGACCTTGTGGTTAACAGCCACACGCTCTAGCCAACTGAGCTATTCCAGCTTATTGCTTCAGCCTTTACATTCATATTATAACTTAGAGACTTGATTTAACAAAAAAAGGCCAAAACCCAACTACCACCTCTCGCACAGCGGACAGCAACAATTCAAGAAAACTGAGGTTAGCACAGTTGGGATCCAACCGTCGAAGTTGGGGATGACGGAGGACGGCGCCGCTAGGGTTTCTTCCGATGAATCGCAAACGAGGCAAAGGTACTTCCCTTAATTGGTTGCAAGTTGTCGCTCTGTGTACAGTGGGTTTGGCTTCGTTCCGGTCTGTTCATTTTCGATCGGTTCGCCTGAGAGTATATGATACAAATTTGTGTTTCATGATCGAGAATCGCGTAATGATTGAAATTAGTTTAGCCCTCAATTGCGTGGGAGGCTAAAGAGTGGAACGTCCCTTATTTTTCCCCTTTCCCTTCCATTGGGTGCCTTGGCGCTCTACCATTTCTGATGATTGGGATTGGCTATTCCGTTCTTGGTGCGCGAGTAATTTGAATGATTGGTGTTGCTTGCAAATGCTCAATGTTTCCGCCGCGCCTTGCTGGGTGTTGCAGAAAGAAGAGAAAATGGGATCAGCCAGCGGAGTCTTTGGCCTCGATTGGGTCGGCATTGCCCGGTGTTCTTCCGTTGGCCAACATGGGATCTCTTACTGGGACTGCTGTTCCAATGGTGTCTCCAGTCGCTGCTGGACTTATGATGAATTCACTTCCGGCTAATGGCATTGCGGCGTCACATGCACTTCGGTCATCTGTACTGATGCAGCAGAGTCCTGCAGTGGTTTCCAAACTAAACCAAGTGAGCTGCTTTTTTGGAGTGTTTATTGAACAACTTAGTCCTAGACCTGTGATGCTAGAATGACACTTTCTGCAGTGCATGGACAATTATAATTACTGTTGTGCAGCTATGATCCTGGAAACCTTTTTTCCTGCTGAACTATTCTCTCCACTTCTTCCTTCTGTTCTTTTCCCCCATATTTTATTTTGGTGTCTATCTATAATACTTTCTTGTTTGTATCGACATGTTCTCTTTCTAGCAAAAAGTCCAAGAAGATTTGGTGATTGCTCGAGAAATTGTCATAAATGATGCTGAATCTGCTGTCCGGTACAAGCTCACAAAGCGTCAAACACAAGAAGAGGTAATAAGATTTAGTTTCTTTTCCATGCCTTATAATTTTGGCTTTCTTTCCATGGATCTTTATGAGTAATTCAAGATGTCTATCTGTCTTGCAGATTCAGAAGTGCACTGGAGCTGTGGTGACGACTAGGTATGCAGTTGACCGATAGAATTAAAAATGAAGTTAGGGCTAACTCCTACTTCTTTCTTAATTTTGGCATGGTGATTACTCTTTGCAGGGGAAAATACCGGCCGCCAAATGCCTTACCTGATGGTGGAAAGCCATTATATCTCCACATTTCTGCAGGCGCTAATGTAAGATGCATTCTTTTCTTTTCTTTTTTTGATTGCGTAGCAACATGTTTCTAGAGAATATAATTAAGTTTGTAGGACATTTAGTTGTTGGACACTTCAAGTTCCTGAGGTATCTCTTGCATGTTCAGAGATGAGATTGAGAGCTAAAAAGCGACCCCATCATTATCCAGTCAGGTTGAACTTGAACGATTGTTTTCCGCGACAGCAATTGTGATTGACTTAGGTTTTGGTTTTTCAAACTGCTCTTAGTGTTTAAGCATCCATTTCTTTGTGTCCACCATCAACTAGACATTCTTTGTGTGGTTCTGGGGCTTCTAGACCTAGAAGTATATCTTCACGAAACATCGTCCACAGATGTTGAAACTATTTATTTTATGAGGACATCAGTGTTCAATTTTTCTGGTTCTTTTAGGTGCATAGCAGGCTACTTCTACTATGACATGTGAGTAATGGCTCTTGATTTACACGATGGACATTTTCTCTTTTACTGGTTGGGAAAAATTTGCTCACCTGAATTCATGTGGTAGTGTAGTAGATCAGGGAGAGTTTCGTAGTCCTCTCCGGAAAATGTGAAAAAGTTCCATGAGAGAAATTTGGTTGTTATTGAATTATTACTCAACTACAATGAAGGAACACGTGCCAGGAGGAATTGTTGAACTTTATTGTGGCAGTGCTTGGTAAATCCGTAGCTTATCAAAATAAATAGCTTTTAGGTTTTGTATGTTTGTGTCCTATTGTTCACTTTTCTGCAAGTCTTTCTGTTTTTGCATGTTAAATTCTTCTTTGTGTTAACCAAAATTGACTCCTTACAGTTGAAAGAGACTGTTGAACGAATTATAGCTGTTGATCGTGCAGCAGCAGTGATTGAAGAGATGCTGAAACAGGGTCAAAATTCGCAGCCTGTCTCCTATTCTGACAAGGGAGTTAAGGTGGTTATCTATTGTATCGTCTCCTTGTTATATCCTGCTGCATTATTTGCATGATCCATGAATATATGAACTCTCTATCTTATTTAGATTTCTCAAGCTTTGAGCACATGCGTGAATTTGGGGTTTGATGCGGACCCATCATGGAACATTGCTTCCCGAATTCGTGGACCAAATGTGAGTCCAAATTATCTTTCCATTCCTGTCTAGCTTCTCTTTTTTGTCACTGCATTAAGTTGGCTTTGGAAGGAGTGTTTTGACATACAAATTGTATCAAAACACTTGAATTAACTTCATTCAAGTAGTCGTTGTTAGATGTTTATTCTATTTGAGCCTGAAAAAACTTTATTTTTCATGCTTAATCTCAACTTTCGCGCAGTACGAAATAAACTTGTCCTGAATAGATTGTTAGGATCCCGTAATCGTGCTAAGTTAGAGCTCCAAAAGTACCTTATACACATGTACACTATTATGAGCTCTTTTAGAAGGTTATAACATTTGGCTGTGGCTTCCTAACTTCCATGGGTCTTTGGTTTTAGCTATGGAAGTTGTAACTGTGATGATCATCGTTAGCAGGGAAATACAGGCAGGAAAGCCCAAGGGGAAAAAGCGAACAATTTTACAACTAAAAGGAGATTAAGTAAACTAAGGGTATAGAATAATGACAGTTGTGGATTCATGTTTAGGTGTGGTAAATGTTGACATCAATGTAGTAGCATTTTGACTGATATTGTTGCCTTTTCAGAGTATACCACCGTTCGACCAAAAAAAAAAAAAAATGTATACCACTGCATCGTCTTGTTGCTAATGTGCTTATATTGCTCTTTGCTTCAGTTTATTCCATTTTTATCTATTGATTTAGAGTTTACACTGAATATTATGATGATGAAAGATTCTAATGTCTGAAGCTTTCTCTGACTTCTCCATGCAAATGGGAGAGATTGTTTTTGTGCTGGTGGTGGTTCGTTTGTATGTGCAGGACCAATATATAAATCACATTATGAATGAAACAGGAGTAACTGTCTTATTAAGAGGGCGTGGTTCTGGAACTTCTGAGAGTTTGCATGGAGAAGGTAGCATCATCTACTATATGGGTCACTGATGATGATTGTGTTTTTGTCAGTGACACCCTTCCTGACTACTTGCAGAAAGACAGCAGCCATTGCATTTATTCTTGTCCAGTAACAACGCAAAGAGCCTTGAAAATGCAAAGAGTCTAGCTGAAAATCTTCTGGATACAATCAGTTTAGAATGCGGTGCCTCCAGGTAAAAAGGGGTCTGGTTATGCTGGAATTAGAGTATCCTGACATTCCTTCAGCTTGGATGTTCTACATATCAGAGAGTCAATGAGAGCATTTGTAACTTTTCTTGAGGTTGTTTGCCTTCTAAGAATCAATTGATTCGGAACGTTAGAGGATTTGTCAGTTGGTGACTTATGCTGTGTTTATTGGATAACTTTCACTTTATGGTCGTGTTGCTTATTAAAGTATTTTTGGCTGATTTTATTGCCATTCTTGGGCATGTGTCTTAGTAGTCGTCATGCTTATACTAAGTGCTGTATTTGATGATATGTTGTCTCACCAAATTGGAAAATCTTCATTGAATTTGCTTTGTCAGTGACCAATATTTGCTGCCAATTGGTGCTACCTTTTCTTTGCTTTATTTCTTCCAAATAATGAAAGAACTACTTACAAAAATTACTTTTCTTGTTGCTACACTCCATTTGTGTCCTACCATGTGTTATTTTAACTCTTCCTTTTCTTTTCTTTTCTTTTCTTTTTTATTAGACTGATGTAAATGAATATTCACTGTATTTTGCTTCCAAATGTGTTAGATATTCTCATTGACAAACATTAGTCAATTATAAAGTGCATTCCCAGTAGCTTTAAATTTCCCACCCTTTTTCTTCCGTGAGAATTATAGGTAGCCTTCTTCCTTTTTAACCTGAAAATACTAGAAATGTTAACTGGGTGTCACTCACAGAGAATTTTTTTTTCATGCTGCATGTTAGTTTAACCTTCGATCCATCCACCTCTCTTTCCTAAATAAAAAATCATTTTTTATCTATGGAACCAATTTCTTATTTCTGACACTTTGTTGCAAAATACAGTTTAATCGATCATGGTGACCATTTTGGTTCTAATTTTGCACAGGGTATCATCCTCTAAGGTGTATGGTGCTGTTCCACCTCCTCAGCAGTTGGTGGTGGGATCAAATAGTTCTGGAAGTGAGGTAACAGAAAGTACAAATCCAGCTGCTGGTTTGACATCTACTAGTGGCTTTACTACATCTCCACCCCTTTCGTCACCAATGGTCCCTGGGGTAAGTTCTGTTTTCACTCAAGGGGCAGTGTCAATGTCTGGGGGAGTGCTAGGTTGCTTTCAGGCTCAACCACACATGGTCCACCATTCCCAGCCTTCGGTAACTGGTGGAACGAGATACAGTGGATATGAAGGAATATATCCTCAAGCCACACCTTTGCAACAAGTTGCATTGGTTCTAAAACATTCAACTTCTGTCACATCTTCTGTCGCCTCTGCACCAGCATCAGCAAGTGTGATGTCTGAGCTGAGCACTAAGCCTGATTCTGAGAAAGAGAAAAGGCCTCCACAGAGGCGGAAGTTTCAGGAGTTGCCAGTTGGTAACACGGATCCAGCACCAAATTATCAGGTATGAGTGAATTCTTGAGACTGCTTTTTGCTGTGAAGATATTAGATGCCTTTTTATCGACTCTTACAGTGTCTTGAAAGTTCTAAACCAAATCACGTGGGAAAATGTGGGTAAAATCAGCTTGATGCGAATTAAATTGAATACAAAAACTGCGCTTAAACCATTATATAGTAGATAAGAGTCCTATTTGTGTGTAGTTATGAGGAAATTTTTTCACTTGATGTTTGTAAGCCTCTGACTTTGTTGCATGGATGGATGGTTTGAGCTGCCATGGGTAAGGAGGGTTCATACCATTGATAATGTTCTTACGCTTGTCATTACTCCTGTGCTTTTGCTTTTAACATTTATCTGCACAGGCTATTCCGCTGATGGTCATTAATCACTTTGAGATTATTTGCAGCCCTATGGGTTTTTGCTTACTGATCTTTTTTTTTTTTTCCCTGACTTTTAATGTTTGATATTCCAGGTATTTTCTCTGACCTTCTGTGAAGCTAACTGCCAGATACTGGACTCCTGTTGTAGGAACAGTGGATTTTATTTGTCATAGGTATTTACTTTTGGAGAGTTCAACGGACAGCTGCAAACCGATTCCCAGCCTGGAACTGATACCTCCTTTATTTGTTGCACCTTCTCATGAAATGCATTTCGTGTTTTGCTATGTTATTGATATTTTAGCTTCTGCAAGTCAATGACACTCGGTTTTGCACAGCTATGTAGAAAGGACTTTTTTTTTTTAACAAGCAATTAATCTGTTAAAGTGCTGGTTGAAAGTATTCTTCTTGCTTAACATAGAATAGCAGAGACGAGTTGATTAAAGAAATCACTCAGAGATCCTTCTGTATTTCTGTTCTTTTTTAGCTCATCTTTAAGCTGCGACATCTTGCTGGCTCTTGTACTGGATCAGGACCTCCCAAATTTATCCCCTTTTAAGTTGATCTTTGAAGGGAGAGCTATCTGTCACTGCGGAATAATGCTAGCCATGTAATTAAAGCTATAAATCTTGTATAAGCTGAGAGCACTGTTGGCTCTCTGCAGATTAGAATATGCAAGAGCAGCTGGCTATCACATTTTTCCTTAGGTTGCTATTCTAATTTATGGATTCTTTTTCCTTGGGTAAGTGCTTGTGTCGACACAGCTAGAGACTGAGCACAAATAGAGAATTTAGAGAGTACCTTTTGAAGGTTAGTTGTATTTGAGTAGCGCATGCAGCAGTAACACGAACAAATTAGGGATGAAGATCAGGGAACAGTGGCATAGAAGGTCGTTACTCTGTCCGAGCTAATGCTGCCATTTTTTCCTGCCTTTTCGCAGGAATCAGCATGTTTGAAGCTGAGCGAGCCAGAGTTAGACATGGGTTCAAGAAATATATCAACCATGCCACCTCCGAAGAAGTTTATACTGCCATCATCTAAAGCAATGCCACCGCCTCCACCAAAAAGCATGCCCCCACCCCCTCCAAAATTTACTGCACCTAAATCTAGTCTGGAAGTACATGATAAGGCCAGGAGTTTGGACAAAACAAGAGCTGCGATTATACCTGGTAGGCTACAAAATTAGTAGTTTCATCCTGAAACCTTGATTTGATTGCAGATTTCGATGGTGTTGCTGTCAGAAAGATAAAAAAGGATGAATTTGCTTATTGCTTCCCGCATGTTCAAGTTATTGACTTGTTATTTTCCATTTGGATTAGCTATACTTTGATTGAATCTGTCCCACGAGGTTTTTGTGTTATTGTCTGCAGATACTCTGGTCAAATTGATGGAATATGGGGATGAAGATGATGACCCCGACGAAAACAGCGAAGAATCACTCGGCAGCAATTCAACTGCAGTGACAACTCAAAAACCATTTTGGGCTGTGTGATTTGTCCGTCTTCAACAGTTAAATGGATGGATTCACCAGGTTGCTACTTCATGTGTATCCTGGATCGGCAAGTAGGTCGTGACAGAAGTTTTTTTTTTTTTTTTCCCAACTTGCTGTCAGGGAAACTGGAATGTTGCCATCATCTGACCCGAGTCAGGCTTTGATGATGCTGGTCGTTTTGGTGGCTGAGTTTCGGTGAAGCTAGAAATGCTTTTGTTAGTTTTCAGCCGGCATGGGATTGTTACGTGTACATTAGTTTTTGTGACTTGCTTGGCTCTTGGAATTGGGAATGTGGTTTCTTTAATTGTCATTCTGTATGCATATGATTTGGGGTCCTTTGTTCATCTTCATTGACTTGGTGTCACTGTCATGTATTTCGGAAGTCGTCGTCTACTTGGAACATTGGTTTGGGTGATGATGTTGAAAAGTTCATATGCGGCAAAGCTCGAGGGGATCTGCATTATCAAGTGACTAGCGCGATTCATTCATATGATAGACCGGTTGGCACTATGCGAGGGAGAGCTGAACCGTATGAAACAGCAGTCGCCGGATCTGAGATGAAGGTGACCTATTGCGAAATGTGCGACAACCATCACCCATCGATGACGATAATTTTAATTAATGCGTCTTGTTGTCATCTGAGTTTCATGCCACCGTTGTACAAGATGTTAGGATTCGGTTTACTTTGTGGAATAGTTTGAGGAATAAGAATAAAAGAAGGTTTACGGATGAAGTCTTCCATTTTGGAAATCACCACATTGAATAAGCAACCAACCCTCTTTTTCTCTCTGCTTGGTTTTTTCCCTCGTAAATAGCAAATAAAAGTTCATGACTTTGGGAGGGGCTTTCCTCTTAAGAAGGACTTGAAAAGCTGAAGAGCGGCTCTGGGCTTGAAAAGAGGGACTTCATGACCTGCTCCTCTCACCGTCGCAAATGTTAGCCCTTCATATACCTCCGTCCACCCCCCAACCTACATGACCACATCAGTACCCTAAATTGATCAGCCTCCATCAAACATTTCGCGCATGCAGTATTTCTCTTCGTTAGTAAAGGGAGACACCGACCTGTTTCTTGACGTACCAAGGGTACCACGGGATCTTGGTCGCCAGTTTGAGCTGTGCGAGCGAGTATCTTGTGGCTGTAACGGGTACCACCGAGTCCACGTCGCCGCTGCGATTATTTTCATTTTTCCATGGCAGGCAAAAGAAAATGTCAACCTTGAATTCTTACAAGGGAATGATTTGCGACTACGCGCCAATGGAGAAGAGATAAACCGGCCAACCTGAAGACCCACACTCGGAGGCCACCGGCAATCATCTCCCTGTAGATGGGCAGGATCGACACCTCGGTGTCGTTCCAATTCCGGTTCAACACTTCACTGCCAGCAAGAAACAGAACAACATACAGTCATGATTTCTCCATTTGGACTACGGAAAAATCGACGATCACTTCATTATACTTGCTTTGGCAAGAGAAGCAAAAACAGTTGCAATTCAAATTGAACCTGCAAGCAGTCCACTTGTAGGGAATCTTGGTGGTGTTGGCATGGAGTGCTCTCTGCACATCAGGCCTGTTGTAGTACGTCTCTGCATACTTCTCTGTACAGGGATCGTACCCAGATATCTGCCTCAAAATCTTTTTTTTTCCCCATACATAAAGGGGTAAAAAAAAAATCAACTTAATTTTAGACCTTAGGACAACAGAAAAAATATTAGGAATTCCAAATGACTTAGAAGGAAAAAAAATTCATCAATTTCTGCAATGTGCAGTTATAGTACTAGTAGTATTCCATCACGACAGGTATATGTAATAATGTTGGAACCGATACAGGCACGTGAATTGAGAAGGAATACAAACTTCATATGTCATTGCCCGTACACCAAGCATCCCCGCAACAACATACGCAAGTACCATGCTACATATACTAAGCACTCTGTTAAACATTGCCAATTAACACTTAGTTTACGATTTTGGGATAGTCCAAGAGTCTGAACATAAGAGACTCGGCTATTTGAAAGCCTATGAAACATAATGTAAGCCGCATGAACCGGTTAAATTCACGCCTTTGACCTGCGCAAGAGGCCCAAATCGGAATTATTCGCACGCAATTGTTGGGGTTTGACCATGAGGGCTCGCCAGAACTTGTTAAGCAAAATTAAGAATATTACAACTTATCAATCAACCACGATAATAAAATAACAGTAACAATTGTGCATGGCAAATGAAACAGCACGCAAACGAAGGGAAGGAGGGTACCTTGCCGTGGCGGGGGCGATGAGGGAGGCGGATGGACTGCCGCCTGGAGGCAGCAGAGCCTTCGGAGGAGTTGCAAGGGGGAGCGTAGATGTTGTATTGGTCGATGTTACCGAACTCCTGGTCCATGGCATACGAGTAGACCGACTCGCACTCGTTCGACTCCTTCTGCCGGCGGAAATCGCACGTGCTCATCAGCTGCTCGTAAGTCCGATCCGATATCATCGCGTGGCTCCACCAATACGTCACCGTCCCCATGTTGTCGTAGTAGTTGTCCGTCACTGCATTCCCTACCTGCATATTCTCTCAATTATATCCATTTTCCGAACATAGTGAACCTAGGCTTCTCCAAAGCAGAAAAACCACCTTTTTCCCATGAAACAGGAACTCAAAAAACATACATGTTTGATGATTAATGCGATTAGGAAAGTACCATAATGCCCCTGAGATTGATAATGGAGTGTTTGGGCTTCAAGTTATGGGCCATAATCTGGCGGGCCAGCTGAGGAACGTAATGGCCTGCGTAGCTCTCTCCCGTCAAGTACACCTCCCTCCCTTTGTACCTCGGAAATCTCTCCATCCATCTCACCAAGAACTCCAATGAATCCTCAGCTGCCCAGTGCATTTTACCCAGATAAAAATAAATAAATTTACACATTTACATATTAAGGAAATCATCGACTAATGAGAAACATCCAGAATTTCATTAAATGGAAAATCGAATCTCCATCGATTTGTACCGACATTTGTACCGACAAAAAGTGGTGTTGGATCGGCGCCGGAACCGGGTCAAATGTGGACCCGACAAGAAATTCTATGAAATCCACACATGGTAATATAAACGATGGCCTTGGGTCCTAATTTGGGATTGAGGTGAACCAGGATGCAAATGGGCCAACGCTTAAAAACCAGAGTCAAACGTTCCATTTTTGGACCACCTTCCCGGGGGCCCACAGTACATCATCACTGTCCCAGTACTGCCTAACCCGCTGCCCGCCAAAAAAATTCGGGTCCTACCCAAGTTCTACTCATCTCCCCTCCATCCGTCGCTTCCTCGAATGGTCAAACGGACCCATTAAGCCAAAATCATCATGCAAAAGACAACTCTACTAATTCAGATAATGCGCATTGCTTTCCTTAGCGAATTATCGAGCCGATTTAAATTAAGAACATGGGAAATGAACGGAGCGGTTGTGGCCCGTACCGGTGCAGCGGTCGCCGGTGTCCAGGAGATCGGAGGAGCGGTTGCTGTAGGAGAAGCCAACGCCCGCGGGAGTTTCCAAGAAGAGGAGGTTGGCCGCGGTGTTCCACGAGAACTTGTTGAGGTACAAGCCCGAGGCCGTCTTGTTTATCCGGAACGGACCGATCTCCTCGGAGGCACCGTATGCCACGGATGAGCAACCCGGACCTGCGTGATTGTCCCCACCACATCAATCACTTTTGCATAAAGCAAATCCAACTTCATAGTCTCTATCAAATCAAGGAAAATTGCAGAAACTATCTTGAAGTGTGCACCATGTATCAAAAACCTTCGTTTCATCCAATCTCATCTCCATCCGCGAGGAGGATCTATAAATGAGGGCATCCGGTTCGTCGGAGTCGAGCAGTAGCAGCTAACTGTTGTCCGGAATATTCTTGAGTAATTTAAAACTAGAAGTGTTTTGTACTTGTGAAACTACCGTGGATATGCACAAGAAAGAGCATTAGATAGCAAAGTGAAGTCTTTCTTTTCATCTCCTACTCCTAAGCGCTATCGACTTGTTGCCCTGGTTTTGACAGTTTATCTTCCTAACATTGTGATTCAATTTTCAGAATATCAATCTATTGAGATGATGCGTGCAATTGACACCTTAAAAATTCGATCTTTTTTGGGTTTTTTTTTTTCAAACTATTGTTCAAAAAGTGGCATGGGAACTGGGAAGTAGTGAGAAGATGAGAGATAGTGGAGTGAGTTTCAAGAGCAACATGTAGATTTGGAAATTGTGTAGCCGGAGAGGCATTGATGGTGCCATCAGAACACGCTGACCAAGCCCTGCTGCTGCTGCCCGAGAGAGAGAGAGAGCAATAAAAGCTGAGGCTGTTTGCGGTTGCTTTCAAGCATTGAATTCCTTCTGTGGGAGTCTCACTGCAGCTTCTGCCTTGCGTGAGACCAGTGTGAGAGAGAGAGAGAGAGAGTTCTCTCACTCCAGGTCATGGGTTTTCCATTTACATGAAAGGTATGTAGGTCATGACTCATGTATGGCTTGTTCAGCTTCGGTACATGTAAAGAAACCAGAAAAGGTTGAGGACATCATCAGTTTTGGCGGATGCACAGCACGTGAGACTCTTCTTTCTCTTTTCTTTTTCGACTTGCATGTTCATTCTTGTCTTTCCAAAGTCCTTGGTGTTCAAAAATTAGAAGAATTCTTGAGAAATGACGGAAAGGGGGAAACGGAAGATGCCTTCTCGGAGAGTCAAATGACATGCCAAAACATGGAGGACTCTCACTTCTTTTCATTCTTGTCTGGGTGGGTTTCATGGAGAAACTCGAGGAAGGAAGATGGAATCTCACCAGCTTAAAAGAAGTCACTCCCAGTTCCAGTCCCAGCTGACGACAGTATGAAGAGAGAAGGAAAGGAAGAGAAGAACCAACGATGCGACATGCAATCCAACAGTGAAGAGAGAGAGAGAGAGACCTCCGTTGAGCCAGACGACGAGAGGCTTCGAAGTGGGATCGGAGTATGCTTCGGTGAGCCAGTAGAAGAGGGCTCGACCGGCGGCCTCGTGGACGGCGACGTACCCGGAGAACTGCCGGAACGGGACTCTCGGTTGCCCTGGAAGAGACAATATGCGATCGGCTTCTTCTCCTTCTTTTGCTGCCGCCGACGACGCCGCCGCCGCTGCTTCCTGAACGTGGCCAGACGTAGCGTTTAGGCTCGAGATGAGGACCACGAGGACGGCCATGAACGCCATCATCATCATCCCCCTTCCGCTGTCCATAGCCATGATGGCCCTTTTTCGACCAAGAAGAGGCGGAGGCAGAGGCTCAAACCGCTACAAGTTCGGGCACGTTCGTGTTCTTGATACTGTTCGATGCGTGCGTGCGAGAGAGAGAGAATAAATGATATCAACCACCGCTCGGACGATGAACGGAGGACGTGTGACTGACATATATAGGGTCACTGCTTCAGACATTTTTCTATACGTATTTATAGTTCAGACGTCGTTTTTTTTTTTTTTTTTGGGTCGATCTTACAGCAATCGAACTTGTCCTGATGGACCTCAGTTGGGTCCAAAAATTTTGTAATTTGTATCTAAAATTCGCCTAAAATAAATTGGAATTTGGCGAGCCACACAGGAACGAAATTTGCTTGGACAACACCCTTTTTTTCGCACTTCGAGTGGCTGGGCCTTGGCTTGGATTGGCATGGCGGGTCCCCAAAATCCATTATTGCCTCTGCGGATAATGCTTGTGGCATACATGCTTCACAACATGTTTTTCTCGATCTGTCTATATGAATTTGGTACATCTAGTAAGATTCCAACAGCAGAGACGAACTATTTTATGGTAAACATAGTACTCTGGACCAGACGTTCGCGTAGATGTTAAATGCACCACTATTCCCCTAGGCCGAAAGTTATGGGCGTGTCTAGTTGCCTACGTAATGGTGCGTCAATTGTGGTTCCGATTCCGATCCCTTTCTGGGCATTAATGCATATCCGAACGCTCTAGAAAATCTTCAAGCTATTTACTCTTCATAAATGGAGCATAGCGAAGCCCGATACTTATTACCATTAAATTCACTAATAATAGAAATATCTATCACGTAAAATTTGGCAAGTCCATGTTTAGTACATCTAGGTTTTCTCTTTCAATAAAACTATTTGGATGACTCTAACTTAGCCCTAGCAAATAATCATCAACTGCACCGTAAAAACTTGAATCACCTTGTATTCACGTGGAATCGTTTGTTTCAAATTCTTTCTAACAAAAAGTCACTTATTGACTTTCTCATCGAATTGTAAGACATCATTTAAATTTCAAATATTTGTAAACTACATGTGATTACATCGATCCATCGGTGTTTGGCACATTTCGAAAGATGTTGGGGTCTTTCTTGTTCATTCAAAGTCAAATTTGCCGGAATTGTAAAAATAGAATATACCATGTATTATAGACAAATTTATATATATGAATAATTCATTTGGAAATACAAAAGTAACTTCAAAATATAAAAAATATAATTTATAAAAAAAAAAAATTTCTTCTATCCTTTTCTCCGGTTCTTCCTCTTGAAGGGGTGGGGGAGGAAAGACAAGCTAAACCATCCCAATTGGACAGACTTTGACCACCTTTATTTTCTGATTGGCTTAAACAAGATCATAATTGCCTTCTGGAATTTTCAGGGGTGTTGGGACCAATGTTGGTGATGCAAAATGGTCAGGTCACGTCATACAGTGTTCCATTTTGGAAAATGCTGTCACACTTGATTTGGCTTGGCTTCTTAATAATGGAGAAGGGCCAAAATAAAATAAAATAACAATGATAAAAAGAATATGCTTAGCTCGAAGAAAACAATTGAACAGCATGTTCTTTTGATAATTAATTGACCAATGACAGACTTATGGAAATTGCTGAATAAAATTAGTATATGAAGCAATGTGGATATTTAGGCGCACGATGATAACAATTCTCTTCTTGGGCTCTATTTCTTGTCAGAAATATATTTTTCTGACGAGTTTCTGAGTAAAGACAAGTATTTGATAACGACACAAGAATTTTATTCCGGAAATAGAAATTTATTTAATAACAACATAAAATCTTTAAAGTTGTCACCCGCCGGGCCTCGGTTAGCGTCCGGCGACCGATGGCTGGCGGATGGTGAAGCGAAGGCGAACGGGAGCTAAGGATTGGTGGCGAGTGACCGGATATTGACAACCTACGAATGGCGTAAGGCAAACAACTCACAATAATAGGGACGCGAGAGATGTGACTGGGGAATGGAGACCTGTGGATGGCGACCGGTGGCAAGGAAGCAAGAAAGAGGAAGATGTTCTCAAGAGAGAGGAAGTGAGCAATGAGAAAATTTTTTACTTCTATTTATATTCTAAACCTATTCATAGGCCAAAAATTTGTCCTGAAAATAGGAAAATGAAATTGTGTTACCAAACGGATTTCTGTTCCAAACTTATTCACTGGAACATTTAAAAAAAAAAAATAGAACTGCATACTTGCTCTCGATAGATCGTATTTAACATTAAGTAAAAATCTCCTACATAAATAGTTGGGTTGCAAATGGCATGTGCAATCAAGGATGCATTGCTTGCCAAATTTACTTCGCTTTAATTGATTTTGATAAGGGACATGAGTTCACTTGATATAATTTCGTTAGCTAAAATCATAATTTAGCTCATTAAATCTCTAAGAACACTCAAATCTCATATGCCCGATGTGCAACAAAGAAGATATGTACATGCAATGTTTTCCCTAAACAAACTAAAATCAATCTACAAGATATCGTTGCATCAACATATTTTATGATTATGTGTAGCACCAATAGTTTTGCGAACCTAGGTTTAATCTATAGCACCTAATGTTTTTACAAACCTAAGGTCAATCGATAGCATCACAGGTTGCTAAAATCTTCTGTACTCTAGATAATCTACTAAGGGGATACGTTGTTTAATGTACTTCCAAATTTGCCATTGATCTACTTAGGTCAACCATGAACCTATATCCTACGCAATAGGGGAAGATGTATAATCACCTAGGTCAATGCAAACTATTGGTCGGTTTTGCACGAAGTCTAGTGTCCTTTTTAGTTCAAGGGTTCGATTATGACAATAAAAGATTAACGTTAAAATTCATTAATTTCCTTTTACTTTTCTAGTTCATATACATCTTGATTAGTGGTTGAACGAAATGGGCCAAAATCACTATTTGTCATATGGATGGGCATGCCATGGGATATGGCCCAAATGGGTAAATTCATGCCTCCTACGGGGCTAATTTTGCCCTACAAAATTAGACTGGTGTTAGCGTTAACTTGCCTCATATCGCTCCTCTGCCTCGTGTACATTTCTCAAAAGGAATATCTTTCTTCTTTTTTGTCAAAATGAAACCCAATTTCGGGGTAATTCTTTTTTTTTTTTTTTCTATATGAGTTCTCGCCACCCAACCCGCAGCCATGTTTGACTCTCTAGGGCAATGGACCACTTTGACATTAGTGAAATTAGCAAGCAAGTTTTTACAACTAAAGATTGGAGAGTGGGCTGCCCCAGGATAAGATCGGATGGGCTATGTACCGCTTCAATTGGGGCCTCACAATCAGAATGAACCATGGTGTCTTCTTCACAGGGAGACAGAGAGAATCTTTCGTGCTTATGAAGTCTTCATCAGTAGGAGAGAGGGTACAATTGAGAGCTTCCTCCATGGCTAGAGCTTCGATCACCAAAGCCGATGCCGCCGCAACCGATTTCGCACCCCCTCAAAAGGAATATCTTACGGGTAGCTTAATTAAAAGTGATTTCTGAACATGCAGATCATTATGGAATATAATCTATTATAATGAATTACCCAGGCAGTTTAAAATTGAAGTAAAAATAACACATATATACACATTTTTGAGTAATAGAGAAAATTGCATCGATAGTATTGAACGCTTTGCTGAATGAGGAATCAAGTCCTAGATGTTTTTTGATCCAGTGAAATTAAGTATGCCTTAGGTACAGGTGACAAAATTCTTTTGTCACAACCATTTGCCGCATTTACTTCATCACATTTTGGCTAAGGTGGTAATATAATCCTTCCAGAAGGTATGATTTCGCGTGATGCGATATGATTAAAATCTTTTGGAACGAAAAATTCTGGTATTAACATCTTTTAGATAGTAAGAGAGATAATTCATTCCTTTTTCATTGACGTTAAAAAAAAAAAGGAATTTATGGCTACATTTGCTTTGAGTGTTGATGAAATAAAAAAATAATAATGAAATTTCGCGTGATACGATATGATTAAAATCTTTCATGTAGTCAGATATCTAACGCCTTTACGCATATCCGATTTTTCAATCACAAAGTCCTGTGGGCAACATCTCCTATCATTGCTTTTTTCCAATAGGGGAATTATACAAAACGCCTCCCGCAATTTCACGATTATGCACATATTCATCTTTAATCGTTGCCTATTTTTCCGTTTGTAACGGGGGGTACCAAAAAAACAAAATTCGAATTTTTAAGGGTTAAATTGTAATTCATTTTGATTTTTAGTCAAATTACCCTTTTGCTTCCGAATGCGCTAAAACAAATTCAATACTAAATATGTACATAAAGATAAAAAACGTAATGCTCTTTAGGAAAAAATGAAAAAAAAATTAATATTGTTTTCATTTTTTATCTGATTATAATTAGCCTTTTTAGCTCCAAAATATTAATTTTTGTTTCACATATTATAATTTAAAATCCACCCCACCTTTCACATTTTTTTCGCCATAGTCGCCGAAATTATTTCATTCATTTAAGTTGTGTAAATTATTTCACTAATTGAAAAAATGGCTTGACTTTTTTCTTTAATCAGTCTGCTTTCAAAGTTTTTTAGTTTTTTTTTTTTGGTCGAATCATAGTTTTTAGTTTGGATCAATTGTATTGTATATTGCCGAAAACTATAAGTGTATAACTATGCCATGCCAATAGCCACGATCTTCTTAAACGACTAGCTAATGAAGTATATATGAAAACTAAAATAACCACTTTACGCATTTCAACATTTATAAATAAAGTTTGGAATAAATTTCAAATGTTTTTGTTACGAGTTAGCAATATCATCTTCATCATGTTCTATTTATAGTGATCACAGCATCTTTTGATTTTTGGAATTTGATTTATAAATTTTAATTTGTTTTTCTATATTTGAGGCAAAAAGATAGATATGACCGAAAAAATGAAATAAAGTTGTAAATTTTCCCTTGGAAAATCGCATATTAGGCATATGCAAACGAGAAAATAAAGCAAAAAATGGCAGGCATATGCAAACGGGAAAATAAAGCGAAAGATGACGGCCGTAATAAAATGAATTCGGTATCGTGTATGAGAACTGAATGTTAATTACCACATTTAAAAGTGTATAGGACTTGTTTTTAAGTTATTAATCAAGAATTCTAACTTCAACTAAGATTAAAGGCATGGTGATAAAAAAAAAAAAGGGAAAAATGACATAAATGGTCCATAAATTTTGATTCAATATGTAATGTGGTTCTTGAACTTTAGCCTAATGTACAATATGATTTTAGAACTTTTAATTTGTTCAATTACATTCATGAAATTTTGTTACATGATGTTCAATTTAGTTTTTATGTTATGCGAAAATGTTTGATGTTATTCTTGATCTTACATTGATCGAAGGACTATATTAAATATTTTTTTTATAATTTATGAACTATATTGAACATATACCAAAATTTTAGATGCCATATTAAATAAATTAAAATTTCACGAATCAAATTACATATCGAGTTAAAGTTAAAGTTTAGAGATCATTTATGTTGTTATTAAAAAAAATTATCATGAAGGGCCTTGAGCGTTGTTTTTCCTTAACAAGAAAAAGAAAAGAAGAAATAGGAAAAGAATCCCTCCATTGTCATTTTGGCCTAGCATTGTAATAAAGACCAGCACAAATCTCTCTCCGACAACTCTCCGACCGAGGCTTGGTAAGACTTTCTGGATTCAGAGGTTTAACCAAGAGGGTTCTTCGCACCTCCATTTGAAGACAGGGCTCGTGAGCTTCTTCTGCATATGCTGGATCTTTTTTATGAAGTCTCCCCGAGTCAATTCTAGACCTTGATGCCCCATTTCTTCTGCTGGTGGCTGTTGGAGTTCAGTCAGTGAACAATTTGCGGATGCAGATTGCAGGGTTCTGAAGAGTTCGAAGGTGAGCACTGGTTGACTTGCTTCTTTCTCGAGCTCCTTCAAGCTCGCTTCGGGGCGGAGTGCGGGGAACATTAGGGTTTGCGTCGTTACGTTGTTGGTTCCGTTGATTCCTGCTTTGGTTTATAGCATAGATTAAGGCACGATTTGAGCTTGCCTTGTGTTGTTGCTGGTGTGCGTAGATTGAGGTTTTGGTTCGTAGGAGCCTCAAGGACCGAGGTTAGTTTGACTTGATTCAGTTGCGGGGTAAATAAAGAGAAAAAAGAAAAGAAAAGAGATCTATGGAGATTATGCGTGTATATGGAGGCCTATTTTCCACTTATAAATCTTTTCTCGTTGACTTTCTCAACGTTTTTCTTGAGGGTTTTTGACAGAATTGTGCTTGGACCGCGAATTAACTGAACCTGTTGATTTTCTTGCTCTGTCTGAATATCACTTTTAAGGAGATGGAATTCCGAAGTTTGTTCCTGACTTTGTTATCATTCAAGCAGGTTAATAATTGCAATTCTAGCAAACAATGCGGATAATGGGTTGTTGCTGCTTTAGTTGAAGTGATATGAGGTATTGAATATGAGTGATGGGGGTCGGGAGAACAGAAGGGAACATGAGAAATCAAGCGGTCACAGAAAATCCGGGGTTGATAATTTTGCGAGGGCCATTGCGAAGATTGCTGTTGCGCAAGTGTGTGAAACTGAAGGGTTTCAGGCTTTTCAGCAGTCGGCCCTCGAGACATTCTCTGATGTAGCAGTTAGATACATACGTGATGTAGGAAAGACAGCACTCTTGTATACTAATTTGGCAGGTAGAACAGAGGTTAATGTTTTTGATGTTATCCAAGGACTAGAAGATTTAAGTATGGGGCTTGGTTTTGTGGGTGCTTCGGATATCGATCACTGCCTAGTGCAGTCAGGTGTAGTACGTGAACTTTTGCAGTATGTGGGTGATTCTGAAGAGTTACCATTTGCCTATGCTCTTCCTCAGTTACCTATCTTTAGAGATAGAAAGCAGACTCCAAGTTTCTTGCAAGCTGGAGTGGAGCCTCCTCATGAACATATTCCATCTTGGTTGCCTCCATTTCCTGATATCCAAGATCATGTTCAGTTGCCAATGCAGGAGAACGGCGCGAAGGATCCTCAACTTGTAGAAGTTGAACATGCAAAAGACGACATAAAGCCTGAGCAGCAGTCTTCATTGAGTGTGCAGCCATTGCATTCTGCTGGGGGATTAGCAGGTCCTCCCCTGGTTGCTGAGAGGAATGCTGCCAATCTGAAAGAAGCAGCAGTAACTAATCCATATCTCGCTGCACCTCTGTATTTTGGTGAGAAAGAAGTATCTCCGGCTGTTCTTCCTACCAAGCTTTCCAGTGAAGCAGCAGTTGGTGATCATGTGGGACAAAAGCAGGTAATGGATGGTAAAATATCTGCACTGGAAGCATTTGTCCCAGGCATTGAATCAATAAAGAGCGGGTTGAATGATTCTGATGAGGGTCAAATGAAGGTCTTTCCAAGCCAAAGACCGCCTGTGCAGTTCAAGATTAGGATCGGCAAGAGGTCCTTTAATGCAAACCCAAACTCGAGCTTTGAGCATGAGGGTATTATTTGGGGCTCCCCTCAGCATGGGAATAGTTACTCTGATGATGACAAGAAAAAAAGGTTTGAGAAAGTTGTAGAGGATTCCGTGGAAAATGCACGTGATCCAGCTTAGTTGTACATTGTGCTTGTTCAGTTAGACTTTCAACATTTCTGAGAATCTAGCGGGAGAGCTTTGTTTTGCATTTTAGTTAATGCTTAGTGAATTCTGTGTGACATATTACCTGATACTGATTATGTTGACGTGCTAAAAGGTAGATTGTATAACAAGTAAATGCGCTATGATACCAGTTGAGCAATTAGCTGTTGTCAGCCAATGATTCTTTCCAAATAAAAATTCTTGCTTTCAGATGGATGGTTTTACTGCCAGTAAATCTACTTATGCACAGGAATATTGCGTCAGATGTTGCTTTACCTATGTTTGTTGAGTCTTTGGTTTTATTTTTTTTATACTCTGCCCGCTATAGTTTGATTGCTCTCAGATTTTGTCAGATTGCTTCTGGTGGTACCGTTTCTGTGTTACTCAGATACAAATGTTCATGAAGAATTTGATGATGCACTGGGGCTTTTGATAACATCAAACGTAATGCTGTTGGGATGGATTGGCTAGAGGAAATAGTTTGAAATTATCTTTGTATAGCCGATGTTTAGTTTTTACTAAGAAGTGATATGGCCCAAAAAAAAAAAAATATTGATTTCTTTACACGGTTGAAAAAATTAGAATTTTGAAATGTCGAAGTTGTCTCCTAGATAGGTTGTTGTATAATAATATTAAACGGAAAAAGAGGATACTCTTGCATAGACTACTACACTCGTGTGAGTATTTTTGTGATATTTGATGGGAAGAATGT
The DNA here is from genome assembly GCF_020921035.1 of Rhodamnia argentea. Taxonomy (NCBI): domain Eukaryota; kingdom Viridiplantae; phylum Streptophyta; class Magnoliopsida; order Myrtales; family Myrtaceae; genus Rhodamnia; species Rhodamnia argentea. Next base: position 13,231,995 of record NC_063157.1, on the reverse strand, counting down.
TATGATGTCCATTACGTGGTTTGAGCCGTGGAATGACAATTCACTCAATTTGGCGGGGTGACCATTTGGGCGTTCCACCCATTTCTTTTCGCGTTTGTGACGAGAGCTGCAAGTGGAAAGATCGTGGGCAAGAGTTCAGGAATTGCACAAAACTGGAGTTGGTCAAAACAAAAGTATCTTGTAAACCAACAACATAAAAAAAAAACAAATCTTCGGCCAGGCAAGCTCGGATTGAACCTCAACTAACGAGAATGGCCAACGGTTCTTCCTTAGAGGAGAACGGTACCGCGCATGCATGATTGATAGGGCATTGCAAGGAAAGAGTAGTGCGAATACAACTGTTTAAAATCTGACGTCTCTGGTGGAGAATGCCAGATAAGGGGCCGGGGTTCTGAATTCATCGGCAAATAAGTCGAATTACTTCTCTGGTTCCATCTCGTATCAATCCACCTCTAACTGCTCCATTTCCATTTCCATTTTCCATAAACAGGCCCGGGACACCCCGACATAATTCCTATGAATTTCAAATACTATTCAAGATCCTCTGTTATAGATTATCTAACAAAATCAGACTATTCCACAAATTCTGTTCAGTCAGTCATGAAAAACACGTCTTTATCATGAAGGCACTCCAAACTCAAAGTGAGAACTTCCATTTAGAGAAATATTCAAGTGTAAGAAAAACTGCCAGTAGCCGTAGTAAAAGGCCAAATGTGAATGTTCATAGGGTGTAGGCATGCTAATGATCCCGCCAAACCAATCAAAATGGCTATTTGTTACAGAAAAACAAAGAAAACAAAAGACTCTTTTCTGTAGTTGCTTCATTCTTCAATAATTAGAGCTCTGTGTAGTCAGCAAGAATAAATCGATCTTTGCTCCAAATCAATAAACTGTAACTTCCAAAGCAGGTACTCTTCTCACTGTATTCTTCTATCAACATTTATACAATTATGGCACAAACAAAAGAGAAGATTGAAATTAGAAAACCACCTGAGCACTTTACTTCAGAGCGACCACATCAGCACACTTCATTCACGAAGCATAAACAAGGCTCGACGATTTGGCACACAAGAAATTGTCTCAAAGAACTTGGATGACAATAGACAGATTCCCATCCATCTGCATCAGAGCTGATTAAAACAAAGAGTCATGGGCGAGCCTGAGGGTCATGGGCGAGCCTGAGCTGAGAAGTATGGGTGATATCGTGGCATTACTGTACTGACGGCCCTCAGGTAGAAACCCCAATATTCACTTCCTTCAGTAATTGCTGTTTGACCAAATGGATGCTGTGCCACATATGGCCGTATATCATGGGCTGCAGCTAGCTCTTCCAGATAAACACGGAGATCGCCTCCATTACCTGACACAAATGTCACTAATGTCTCAACTCACATTGTACATATACTAGATATTCCATTAAAAGAGCAAATCTGCAAGGATGACCCAAAACTAAATTTACTTCTCAACAAGACAGGGAAGGACAGGATACTCATGCAACCATGCAAAATGTAAGACTGGTCCAGCCACCATTATCGTTTGGCCAAAAGCAAGAGCAGAAAGAGACTGAGGGTCAGGAAAAAAGAAGACACAGCGCATTTAAATATTACAAAGACTGATACAATCATTACTTATATTGCTGCAACTACTCAAACGCCTCAACGTAAGTAACATTTTTCTGAAAAACAAACTAGCGAGCATCATACCTAACGAAACATCACTTTCATGCTGAAACTTGTAAGAGTTGGGAAAGACTGCAGTGTGTGGCTGCAAATGAATTTTCATTAGTACAAACCAAAAACCAAGACCACGCAAGCCGCCCAGCATGAGGATCAGGAAAAGGGGACAACTCACAGGGTTGAGCAAGGCCTTATAAGGAGAATCATCCAATAACAGCGTATTTGATTCGTCATAATCTCCCTTTTCCCATGGAAGGCTAGAGTCATGTTTCTCCCAAAGTCTCCTGACTTCCTTAAAAACCAATGCCTTATGCTTGTTTTCTAGTGTTCTAAACCTTGTAGAAGTGCAATGTGAAAGGTCCTACCAGATCATTACGCAGCATTAGTTTACTTAAGTTCCAATTCTGCATGATTAGTGTCAAATAAAGATAGAAACCAAAAACAAGGACATGGTGTCAAAAATGTCATTAAATTGCACACCACGTTTCTCGAATAAGAATTACCACAAAAAATAAGACCATCAGCGTAAAAAAGAAAATGCCTTCAAATTCTGCACCCGATTCATGTAAAAAAATACCTAAAGTTTGTATATGCAATAAGGATTGCCACTGGTTGAAATTATCTTACATTGATGAAGCACTCTTTTTAACCAGTTCTTAACTCTAATGTTTGTCATATGAGAGGTCCAAAAAAAAAAAAAAAAAGCACAAGGGAAAGTGGAAATAAGCGATACAACATTTATGTTGCCATTAGTGTGTAAATATCAGTGCTTGTGAAAAGCAAATAAAAAAAATATACACATCTCATTATGATTGGGATATGCAGAAACTGGACAGGACCTCTGGAACAATGGCCATAACTTTCTACCAAATGACATAAAGTGGACAGAACATTCAAGCCTTGATAAATGTACGTGGGACTAGGTGCACCAAACATAGATTGCACTCAAATTAGAGGCCCATGCAGTTCCCAATTGATTAAAGACTGACCAGAGTCACATACTAGGTGTGCCAGGTCTTTATCCAGGTAACTTTAAGGCAAAACTACTTCTCAACTTGATTATGCAAGTTTGCAGGAGCAGCCAAAACAGAAGCAGCCAGACGGTCACAACCATCTGATTAAGTATCTCAGTGGATAATGTTTCAAAAGATAACATTTCAAGTCAAGAGGAGAATCAATCACATCAATTTTACAGATGAAATCATCATGCAGAATGGAAAGCTATAACTCATCTGAAAACCAGTAAGCAGGGCCACTGCCTAGGAACTAAATGGGACCATTAAAAGCAAAACAATGCTTACCCAACAAAAAAGCAGCTTATGCTTCATATCTCCCAAAAGATAATCAACCACTCTTTCCACATTCTTCCTGCAGAGATGAACAAACCAAATCAGCATCCACACCCAAAACTGCCACTGAGAGAGAGAGAGAGAGAGAGAGAGAGAGAGAGAGAGAGGAGATACTTGTTTCTTGATGACCATATGCCCACATCAAATCTTTCAAAGCAGAACTTCAGAAAATCAACACAGAACGGTCTCTTGAAAACTGAACAAGAAGCAACACCAATATGATCTCAGAAAGTATACATAAAACACATGATAAATCACTAAACTAGATAAACAAAGTTAGCATTTCACCTGCCCGTCTTGCAATTTTTATGTCTGCTTTGTAGTCCTTGGGAGGAGGAGAAACTATATCTGCAAGAAGCCCATTTATATCAAGAATTAAAAGTTTTCTCCGGCGGAAGAAAAGTGGCCATGCAGGAGAAAAATGGAATATTCCATGATGCTGACTTCGAAGGGAATATTCCATTATTGCTTCGCCCTTGCCCGAGAACTGCTCAAGTAGCATTGGCTTTGCTTCAGCAGATAATCTTGCTTCATGTACAGAACATTCACAAAACTTATTACCATTTCCCAGTGCACAATTTTCATCTGCCACACCAATATTTGGCAGAAGACTGGCTTCACCAAGATCAGCGAAGCCATTGCCGAGCAGTTCATAAGCTGTAGAGCTATTTGACACCGCTTGGGGTGTTTTCATGCACATACTCCACGGTTTTGTCTTGCTTCTCTCCAAGATGCTCACTTCAAGAGGTTTGTTCCTTGTCCTCTCTCCCAACTTTAGATTTCTGAAACGCGACCTTTGTGTCATCAAATCTGCTCGTGAGGGATTCTCTTGTTGCTCAGTCTTAGTTATCGAAAAAGTCACAGCCTTGCTGGGCAACTTTAAGTTTTCCTGCACCAATACCTTTCTGTTGCTAGAATTAACCAGATCAGTTTCTGCAGGTTTGATACTCTCAGTCATTGTTTTCAACATGGAGGGGACCTGGAAATTTAAGACAAATGCAGTTGTCAAAACAATTAGGTTCAGGACAAACTTAAGTAGGAAAAATGAATAGAGACAAATTCGAATGATAAGAACGTCAATTTATGGCATAAAAGTCGACATTAGAGATAGAGGACTTGAGGTTTTGAACAAAGCAAACCAGCTTTAACAGATAAATACTCCAAACCAAACCCCATGAAGCAACTCTCAGCAACGCCGACATTCATGTTCGCAGGGACATTGTGCCATGGAACTAAATCGCCGTAAGCGGCAAGATTAAAATTCTCACCTTAACACCAAATAGAATATCATAATGCCAGTAGCAGCCATCCGACACCGTTGCAGAAAATGTGCAAAGCAAAAATAAACGAAATAAATCAGCTTTCAGATGAAAATCGCCGCTATTCCTCTGGACATATTCAATTCAGACCTCATAAATACTCTAAACAGCCTTCAAGCCCAAAAAAAGAGCTGCACAAACACGACTCTCAAACTCAAAATCCCATCTTAGTTTTTGGCAGAACCAACCTCCAATCCGCGAACCTCAGTGAACTTCAGAATTCTTCAATATCAGATAAAATAGTCTTGTTAACGAAGCCGGAATTTGGACGTATTGGTGGTGTTTGGGGATGATTTTTTATAAAATCGCTAGAGGAACAAATAACGACTAAATAAGGCGACAGGTTAGGGCTTTAAAGGCCGGCGCCGACGCCCTCGTCGTTCCGCAACCTCGTCGCCGGCGCCGGCACCGGGGCAACCCGCCCTCAACCGCTTAGACTCTCCGGCGACGCGCTAATGCTTCCCGACCTAGGCGAGGTCCGTTCATGGCCTGACGATGAGGAACTGACCTTTCTGCTTTATTGGGTTTGGGCGTGTGTCGTGGGCCTCTGGGGGAGGGGAGGTTTTTGACTTTGACTTTTTTCTTTTTTTTTTGGGGGCAAATTTCAAATAAAGACTTAAAATCTTTTATTTACTCAAATGAAAATTTAAAGTGAATTTTATTTTAAATAAGGGCAAAAGGTTCTCAAATCGTTTGAGAAAAGAGCATGATCGGAGGATATTTTAGTCTTTTAAATTTTTTCTTATATATTTTTTTTTCCTTTTTTCTCCTTTTCTTCTCCTTTTCCCTTTCCCTTTCCTTTTCTTTTATCTTTTTTTTTCCGTCTTCAATTTTCCCTTCCCCCTTCGACCATTGCCAGCCTTAGGCTTAGGCTTCAACGGCCATCGCAGGGACCAGTGTCGGGCGAACCTCGCTTGGGTTGGCGTTGAGCAAAGGTTGCCCAAGCAAGGGCAACCCTCCACGATGCCTAGCTTGGTGTTCCTCGCTTGAGCGAGAGGTAGGTGAAGGGACGTACCTTGTTGGTTAGCAGAGACGGTAGTGGCGGTAGTGGTTGGTGTATGGTGCTAGCCTCCATGGGTGGACGAAATTCATTGATCCGTTGTGTATGTTTTGTGGATGATGATGTTTAGGTTGTAGCTCGAGAGCTACCCCCTTGCCAAGAAAGATAACTACTTTGACTAAGATTGGGAGTGATCATGGAAGAAGATCTCATCTCGCTCCAAAAGAATTAAAAAATGAAGAAGAAGAAAATGGACATTTTTCAACAAGAACAAGTGAGAAAAATTTACATAGCTGGATTATAGAACCATCATTGAAACATTTGCCCTAGGTGGATCTGTCTCGACTATTCTTTTGAAATCGCCGGAGACTTTAGAGAGAGAGAGAGAGAGAGAGAGAGAGAGAGAGAGAGAGAATGTGGATGCGGGAGTGCGAGGGTGGGAACAGAGCACGAGGAGGAGATCGGATGGTTGCCTGAGGTGTTGCTTGGTAGTGCTTGTAGTGGTGTTGGCTTCGGACATGTGCGGACCGACTCTCTACTAGAAGTTGAAGAAGGCGTGAAGTTTGCCGGCTCCAAGCTCTCTTGCAATCCTTGCGTCTATGGGAACCACCGAGGAGTGCCGGGCCAGATGAGGGTTGCTCGACGTCAATATGGGTGAGGGTTCCCCTTGCTGGAGCCGGAGGTCGGTGATGGCCGGAGGGAGAGGGGAAAAAGAAGAAGGAAAAAAGAAAAGAAAAGAAAAGAAAAGAAAAACAGAAAATAGAAAAAGAAAAAGTAAAAAAATTAAAAGATGAAAATACCATTTAGCTATGCCCTTCTTTGACATTGTCACGCCTTGAACTCGAGCACGCAACAAACCTACCAAACACCTCGAGGCATTTAAGGGCGACGTCCCAGGCATGTCGTCGACCCATTTATTTTATCTTTCAATTAAGCGCATGCGAAAAAGATTCACTTCCCCATATAATATTACAAATAGGGATAATCAGAAAGGAACCCAACAACTAACAAATAGCAAAAGCTCATTTTATTTATATACTATTAATCCTGGGAAGTACATATACACAGACCTTACCTCGGGACTACCTCTTACAACCATTAAAAAGATATCAAGTTTGGGTTGGGGTTAATGCTACTCCTAGCTACTCAAAAAGGGAGGTCAACGTCCACGTCTTCCTCACAACAAGCTCTCCAAAGCTAAGGTCCTGAAAATAATTAATAATAACGTGTGAGATATAAAATCTCCGTGAGTCAACGCTCTAAGCCCGAGTAGGGTGTTGATTCACTTAGAAGGCCTAAACATGCAAGTTAATGTCGATAACATATTAATAGCGTGCGACTTTTGCAGGTCTCTAGTTACTACGTAATCAGGTACTTGACTCAAAATAGTCAACCATCAACTATAGACACATTTACCTCATCTTGGCATACACTCTACACAATGTCCAACATGGCATTACATAAACAACGCACAAGTCAAGGCACATAACCGTAACACTCATCACGGTCTCGCATGCATAATGCACAACACATGTTTCAATTATTAACGGTTACTTGGCCACAACACACTCGGCGGTTGGTGCTCTTTCGACATGATCGAGCATCTTCTCACCCTATCAGGCACGGTGACCGATAAACCATGTGATTCCGAACTCCCGCTTGCACGGACTGTCGGGTGTCTGATAAGTTATGTGATTCCCAACTCCCGTCGGCACGAACATATCGGACATCGTCCCTTGGATATCCCTAGGGATTGTTCCCTCATGTGATCACTCGAGCACACCGGACAATCATGCCAATTCATATCTTCGCATTTAGCCCAATGCAAACATGGTCGTGCTCACTCTTCAACTCATTGCATTTTTTCACACATAAAAATGCAATCAAGAATTCACACGTGATCACAGGGACATATGCTTTTTGTCAAACTTGGTATTCCCCACTTCTATACCATACTAGATTTTTCAAATACAAAAACATGATAGTTTGACATTACCTCATAGTACGTCCTTAATTACGTGTCCAAAAATTTATTTTTTACTATAACAATTACTATCTCAAAATAGGTGATTATTTTCATGGCAATATATACATTTAAGGACACAAAACAATTACTAGATCATCACCAAATAATAATAAAATAATAATTATTTACAAAATAATTATTTAAAAATGATTATTTAACTTGAGCATGGTTAATTAATCCAACTATGATTAAATTAATTCAACTATGGTCAATTAACCCAACCAAGATTAATTAAAGTAACTACAGTTAATTAACCCAATCAAGGTTAACTAAACTAACCATGGTTAAAAGTAACTACGGTTAATAATAAAGTAACTATGGTTAATTAACTTAATCAAGGTCAATTAACCAAACCATGGTAAATTAACATAACAAAATACCTTAACCATGATTAATTATCCACTAATCATCATTAATATTAACTAATTGCAATTAACATAATATAAACTATACCCTAAACGTAATTAACAACTCAATCAAGGATTAGGGAATTAATTCACAAACTAAACGATCGGCGAAGACGGGCGCGTGGCTAGGGGAGACACGGTAGCTTGCGGGTAGTGCAATGGTTGGCTCGGGCGACTCACGGTGTGGACGGCTCGATCGGAGGCTGCTCAGCGACACGGAGGCGCAACTATGGGTCCACGGTACGACACACGGGCACCCGGTTGGCTGGCATTCGAGGGTCGTGTATGGTGCACGACGAACAATAGTGTGACATCCTGGGTTCGCCACGTCCATTAACGAATAATATTAATTAATTATTTGAAGGCAATTACACAACCAAATTACCAAAATACAACACTTTATTTACTAAAGACCGACAAAGGTCGGATCAGTTTGAAGTGCAACTAGGGAGAATACATCGTGGAAGACATCAAAAAGTCGCATATTGCCTCTGCCCGGTACATCAAAAGAAACCCATGCACCCATAGCATGTACATCCAAAAACTCCCATGACTTTACATTAGTCGACCCTATCCCAAAAAGTCACCGCTAGTCGGTACTATATGGTTGCTACCTACCTACAATTAGTACCACCGAGAGTTCCCTAGATCGAACCACCCCCGGCCACATAGTCAAATGGGATGGGGCCGACGAACCCCAAACCGTCCTCCAAGTGGCCGTAGATTGCCACAAGGCGGTGGGGAACATTCCCACGTTGAGTCCGCCATGGATCCACATAGTGACAGTGATGCGGACGAACTCCAACCCGAGCAACCCCGGGACCGTAAAAGGCGCCAAGCTCCACGACGGTCGAAGTGGCACCCCGTCACACCCCGAATCCCGAGCTCGCAACAACTCTATCAAAATGCCTCAAGTCAATAAAAATGACGCCCCGTGCATGTCATCGACCCATTATTTTTATCTTATTATTAAGCGCATGCGGAACATGCAACTCCCAGACAATTATATAAAATCTACGGGGAATAGAAAAGCAGGATTTCAAACAAATAGTTAATTGATCAACATCAATCATGATCATTTTTATTTATTTACTATTAACCCTAGGAGGTACGTATATGCAAGACGTACCTTAAGACCACTTTCTATAATCCTAAAAAAAAAAAAACTAGATCAGGGTTAGGGTTAACACTACTCCGTGCCACTAAAAAAAAATTCATGTCTACTTCCCGCTCTCCATAGCTAAGGGCATGAAAAATGGTTAACAACAACGGGGTGAGATATAAATCTCAATGAGTTAACGCCTAAATCTAAGTAGGACACTGACTTGCTTAAAGCAACCTATACATGCAAGACAATGTCGATGTCAAATCAATAACGTGCGATCCTTGCAACGCTTTGCCTATTATAGGGTCAAATCCCAAACTAATAGTCAACCATCAAACACATGCAAGCTTACCCCGTCTTGGTCCACACATTTAACAGTTCATTTATAACATGCAATCGCTTGCATACAAGCAAGGTACACAACCAAAACACTCATTACAATTCGTATGCACAATGCACCATGAGTGTTCCAATTATTAGTGATCGTTTATGATCTTAGCAAAACCATGCTTTTTTGGCGGGACCGGACATCATTCTATTCCTTTAGTAACGGCAACCGATAATCCCCCTAGTATCCCCCGGGCCTAGGATATCACGTATTCCTATGAGGGGCATTGGCCCGTAACTTGCCGCAATCGGCATCCGATCAACCGTATACTTGTCCTGGTCTCCTCCGGATGGACTATCGTGCAATTGATAAGCCATATAATTCCCTAGTACCTCCGAAACGTACATATTAGGTATTGTCCTCTAGTATCCCCCGAGTGACGATAACCATCATGTGACCACACGAGCACGCTAGACAACTAGCCAATTTATATCTTTACATTAAATTCCAATGCACACACAGTGTGACATTATGAATTTCGACCCTTTTGAGGTCTATGAATGAATAAAATGTCATTTGATGTATTTCAGTTAAATCTTACTCAAACTTGATCGCTCTTGAGATAACTAACCAAAAAGGGAAAGGCTAACTAGGGTTTAAGTACAAGGATTAAAGAACTCGACCATGGACTGGTATTTTGACCATAAGGATTGTCGAGGAGAAGTTTTAAACCATTAGATGCAGATCTAAGATTGGTCTTAGAACGATTTGCTAGTGTTATACAATGGGTTTGCGAGTGACTCCGTTTGACTATTGTATGGTTTGCAAATTAACCTAAGCCAATTGCCTAACGATTGCGTCCTTCGATAGTGATTGATCCAATAATAACCAAAGCACCACCGAAAACTCTTAAACGTGACATTAATCACGGTCGATACCCAAACTCCTAAAAGCGCCCGTTATTTGAGATACACTAAAACTGAGATTGAGCGATTTTGACCATGAAATAGACTTCCAACTTGAGCATCGGGAATTCAAGACTAGTGATTGATTCTCGCAATTACATGACAATCAAAGTCACCATGGCTCGAATAACTCTTAAACGTGACATTAATCACGGATCGATACGCATAACTCCTAAAAGCCGCCCGTTAGTTTGAGATACATGAAATTGAGATTGAGCGATTTTGACCATGAAATAGACTTCCAACTTGAACATCGAGAATTCAAGAATTCCGACTATGGAAATTTGGATGTTGCCTCGTTAGTGTTAATTATATTGTGGATTGGTCACGAAAGGTTGGAAAAAAATGAAAATCGGGACCGTAAGTGGGAAGTTACCATTATATACCGGTAAATGTTCAATTCCTCTAGAATTAGCAAGGCCAAGATTGTCTTTGGTTTATACATCATGTGACCAAAATTATGAGGGCAAAGTGGTCTTGAATGAGATTGATATGATTGGGGACAAGAATGATAACCTATGACCATCCTATGACACAAACATAAAACCCCAAAGACTAACTACACTATTTGACCACTATTCCCTCTCTCACACACTTTATCTCACCCCATGAACCACCACACTCACAAATTTGAATTCTTAGACCTTGATATAAGATGGTGAGGCTTCTTTCTCTCCCTTACACTTCTCATTTTTCAGCTGAAGCTCTCTCCCTCTTAACTCTCCCTCTTGATTTTCTCTTCCACTTGAAAGCTCGCCGGCCGCTTGTCCTCCCTACGCCACCGTCCCGTCGGCTTGCCTAGGCCGTGAGCCACTGTGAACCACCACTCCACGTCACCACCACCTCACCCTCAACCCTCCGTGAACCACCGACTCGAGATACCCCACGAAGCCGCTGGAAATTGCCCCTTGCATCACCGATTTTCTAGGCTAATAAGTAGATTTGAAGGCTAATCCTTATCCATTCTTGAGGTAGGTGACCCTCTAAGCTTAGTTTAAGTCTTGTGGAACCTTGGTATGTTGATTAAAGTTTAGTTAATGATGGATTAGAGGCTAAACGGTTGTATTTGCTTGAAACCGAAACAGCCGCCCTAAGTTCCAGATCTAGGTCACTAGAGTTTGCTATTGTTCCGAAGGCTTGGAAAGTATGTTTTAAGTGGTGAGTTAACTCTAAAATCATATTAGGACTTGAGGTTACTAATAGACCAAGTGTGGATGAGATTGGCATGATTAGTGGGTTGTTTTATTGAGTTTTGTCCTAAACCCGAGATTGACTTGTTGGCTACCTACTTGCTTGATTGATTGAGAATTTTTGTAGTTGAAACCAAGATTGTTGGGAGGTACATGTGTTCGGTTGAGTAGGGGTAATGAGGGTACCGTGGATGAGTTTGTGTGAATTAGCATTTGAGTGGGGTCATAGAACCGAAATGTAATTTGTGGTTCAAATGCAGTTCCAATTGATTGGAATCGACCTATAGTTGAGCATGTATGGTCTTGATACTTGATGTGATTTTGAAAATTGAGGAACATGCATGTTGGACCCCTTCGATGTATAATTGGTCTTGTAAGGAATTATGGACCAAGTGCTTGAATTGCAAGATGATCCTTGCATGTTTCGGACATGAGTGACCTTGTATGATGAATTTGGCTAAATTGAGATGAGTATGGAGAGTTCAGCCGTGAATGAGAATGTTTATGTGTTTGATTGGCCATTTGGAATGGATTGTTTTAATGTGCATATGATTATCCCGAGGCGTATTGATGTGGGGTTTATAGTCGACTAAAACCGATGGGTGAGGGTAAGGCCTACATTAGGAAGGGAAGCACAGCTTGGGTAGACGAAGGGGACGACTTCCGGAAGCCCCACTCCTATGAAGCCTAGTTTTATAAAGACGGTGATACAAAGTTTGGATTGCTTAGGACTTTTGAGATATCCACTAGTATCATCCCCGGGTGGTTTAATGCTAATCCTTCGGACTGTGAAGTATTCGACCCGGTCGTCGGGCCTAAAGTCCAGCCTCAGAACTCGCTTAACCCCAAGGAAGGAAATGTAGTCGTGGAACCCTCCGATGTTGATGCTAAGGCTGAACCCGGAGAACCTTCTAAGTTGGAACTTGAGATGGAAGATAAGTGGGATATCCTACTAGACGCTAAATCCAATCTCGAAGAGTAAGAGGAAGTAGAAGACCCCATGGAACCCCGAACCAGATGTTTCGCAGGTGAACGTCCCCTTGATGACGAAGAATTATCTGGTGATAGTGAGTCCCGACCTTTAGGTGTAGCTGTAACACCTAGCTTTTAATATTCCTTTGGGTTTAGGTAGTAGTATCCTTTTGGCTTGTATCATCTTCGTTGAACCCTCAAGGTCCTTTTTGCTTTATCCCTCATGTTGTAAAATACTATGTGTTGTGTTATGTTATGTTACTTTCTTTAAGTCATCTTCTTTCAATTTGTTTAGAGTTTTGTTTATGCTTTCGTTTGTGCATATCATATCGCGTTAAGATGTACGTTGTTGGATCTTGGGAATAATCGAAAGAGAATGACCGTGGCGGGATGTTGGTGAGCCCGAAGGGTTTGGGGCATGACATTCCCGTTGAAGTGGTATTAGAGCAAGGTCGATTCGATCCAAGTTGATTGAGACCTAGAGTAATAAGGAGAGATGACTTTAAGATGACTATATAGGGAGACCTAGGGATTTGCTAGAGTTAGGCACGATACGTATGACATATGAATTGATGCTTGTGATTGGCACACTTGTTTGGTATCATCTTGAGTGATTAAGGGTAACTAAGCTTTGTACTTGGCAATTAGTGATGTCCGGCTGATGACTATCCGTTGAGTGGTTTGCTGTGGTAATCATACTAAGTTGTAGATGCGTATGGACTTGAGGTATGAATGTGAAACCTTAGATGTAGTACTCCTATTTGTTTGTTGAGAACCGATTGCTTTGAATGCAAATGCTTCTATGGTAGTAGCTTATAATTGCTAGGCTTGAGTAAATGACTTAGGTCTCTAATTCTTGAATGGAATTATATGGGTTAGGTGTAGTGAGTCTAGCGAGGATGAGCAACAGGAATAGGAGTACTAGAGGAGCCTCTAGCTCGAGGCCATAAGTAATGGAAAACTCAAGAGTTAATGGGGTCTTGAGGTACTAGAGGAAATTGGAAATCCGATGGGTAGGTAGGCTCATGAACGAGCTGCCACTATTGGCCAAGCCGTTGAGGCTGCTGTTGTTGCCACAAATGTGGATAATGGAAATGGAAATGGCAATGGGGGTAATCATGGTAACAATGGAAACGAGAATCGCCTAATGAGTCACCTGGTAGAGCAGTTCTTGAAGCTTAAACCAGCTAAGTTTGATGGTAAGAGGGACCTAAGGTTGCCCCTCGTTGGATAGAAGGACTCGAGAAAGCCTTTGAGGTGCTAGGGTGCACGGAGGTTGAAAAGGTAACCTTGGTCGTGTACCACTGGAAAGTAATGCCAATAATTGGTGGAAGGCCACCAAGGGAAGAGTTTTCCCTAAAGGCACAATACCAAATTGGACTACCTTCTCTAAAGTATTCCATGGAGAGTACTTCTCTAAGATTGCACAGGAGCAGAAATTGGTGGAGTTCAACAGCTGTGTCGGAACCACTCGATGATCGACCAATATGAAGCAGAGTTTTCGAGACTGTCGAAGTATGCTCCAAGGATGGTTGAGAATCCCTTGGATAGGGCGCAGAGGTTCCGGAATAGATTGAAACCGGAAATCTACGCTTAGTTAATACTACTGAATTTGAGGAACTACGACGAACTATATGAATGGGGCCGGATGATTGAGAGAGACATGAAAGAAAGAGCAGCCACTTTTGGATCGCAGTTTGTCCCCGCAAGAGACAATCGCTAGTTCTACAAGAGGCCGATGGTGAACAATCGACGCTTCGTTCCTCCGGCTAGAAAGAATATTGGGAAGCCGATTCATCAAACCAACTGGAACAGTCACCAATGTGGAAGGAGGCACGAGAATAGACCTTACCCGAGCAGGACGTGCACGTGCTTTAAGTGTGGCCAGCTGGGTCATCGGATGAGGAGCTGCCCAAGTCAAGCTCCGGGACCTTAGTTCCAAGCACCGCGACCTCAAATGAGAGCCGTCACACAGAACAACATGAAGAGGCTGCTAGCTCGGGGAAGAGTATATGCTGTGGCGCACAAGGAGGCGAAGAATGCACCCGGTGTGGTTACAGTGACGGTTACTTTTTGCGAGCATGCTGCGTATCCATTATTTGACCCCGGAGCATCGCATTCGTTTGTGTCCACACAATTTGCTGAATTGGCCGGTATGAAATTGGAATCATTGGGTGTAGTATTGCATGTTACCACCCCTTTAAAGGATAAGGTATTCGTTTGCAAGGATGTTCGGATTGTAAGATAATCATTGGTGGGAGTGAGGGAAGGATAGATTTGGCTATATTGACCATGTACGACTTTAATGTTATAATCGGGATGGATTGGTTGGGTAGGCAAGGGGCTGTTATGAATTGTGGAAGTAGGGTGATTAGGTTCCATTCGACCGATCGCCTTAAATTCGAGTTTGTAGAGAGTCGAGGAGGAACCTCAATTCCCTTGATCTCGTCACTAGAAGTGACAAAACTTTTGGACGAAGGATGCCAAGCGTACTTGGCTACTGTGGTTGATCCAACAATGGAGGAACCGAAGTTAGAAGACATAACCGTGGTGCGCGATGTGGCGTCCCAGGTCGCCACGTTTATCGGTTATCGCCATTTTTTTTTTTTTTTGAGAACTACTTTCGGATACCATAAATCAAAGACCATGCTCACGTGAACAACAAGTTGACCATAACTGAACATTCAAAATAAAACAACCACCTCCATACCATAAACCATGATCAAAGACTAGCAATACTTAGGACATTTACACAAAAGGATCCTACATGCACATAAATAATCAAGCTTGTTCGCTAGTCTCTTAGATTTGGTGGCGAATCCGGGAGGGTTAAGGTGTCTACTCCCAATATCTATCTACATCAAAAGTCGCCTATCATCCAAAAAGTCAGCGGGTCAAGCGTCTCGTCTTCGATCTTCGAGCGGGTCGGGCATAAGCTCCTCCTCCTCGCTCGGCTCGTCTTCTTCAATCGGTTCTGGAGGTGGAATGGGCTGAACGGAGGCAGGTGCAATCGGCTCCATAGGTGCGTCGAAAACTTGCTCGGGAAAAGACCTACGAGTTGCTCCCCTACTCTAATATAATACGCATACCAATGATATTGAATAACACCATGAGGGACTCCCTTATCTACTCTCAAGGTAGATATATGCATGACTAACCCCATATGCGGAACATCTAGGTGAATTAGATCACGACATTCGGTTTCATAATCAATTGGAACCCCATAACGCATAACAGGAGCGGCTGCTATTCATGTTAATCCGGAAAAATTAAAGGAGCAACGTGGGTTAGCATAAAGCTTAGCAAGAAAAACGTCCAATCAAATCATCCCTAACTTGAGCTATCCTTATTATATGTCTTGAATTGCAAATATAATGCCTTCAAGATCGAAATGAGCTAAATCGGATAGATTAATACAATTTCTGATTATAAGTCTTAATTGAACAACAATAATCAGTTCATATAACATAGAGCAACTTTACGTACAAACCAACATGTATATGTACATGCATGAAACAATATGTGGACGATGCATGTTTGAGGTATCTTCGTTGAATGCACTATTCTCCATCAACCCGTGGTTGATCCATCATTTGCGACTCTCCATTAACCATCCTCTACTCCGAGGCTCCACATGCTATCCTTTACTCCAAGGCTCCTCGGATATTCGTATAGCATTTTCCTACACCCAATTCGGGGTACTCAAGGTTCACTTCCAACATAGTAGTATACTCACCAAACATGTCATGCTATGTCACGATGGAAAATGCACTAGCGAAACAACTCATCAAACGTGTAGCATGCAACATACTCAATATATCGTGTCGTCGCATTACATGCACCACAATACTGGACTTAGAACATGGAACTATAAAGATGACACTTTCCTTTATATGAATCATGCTACCTAAGAGGCACATTAGTCTATTCTGAATTGTAAGGCAAAGATTTCATCCCGAACACTAATTAATCTTTAGATACCACTCTCTTGACAACTCAACTTAATTGTCAACCAGCCCATTAACACGCATAACAGATCCTGGATTAAATATAACTCACAAAATAACATAAATTTGTGGAAACACTTATTCGGAAGTGTGATTGTTGGGCTTTACTTGTACACCAAACGTAATGTAGTAGAATAGGCTCTCTCTCTCTCTCTCTCTCTCTCTTTCGAATCACAGGATTCCCTTTTCTTTTCTTTTTGTTAAAACAGCCAACCCCATGAAGCTTCCCTATTTGTTCTACGAATTCCAACTCAATCCGTGGGTTTATTAGGCATTGAAAGTCACTTGCTTCCCTAAAGCATTTCGATAATACACAACCTGGTTCGAATCCGGTATGTTCTTGCCTCCTTCATTTGCAATGAAATTTCAAAACAACTCACCCAACATCAGGATTCCTTCACCCATGGTTTTCCCCGTAGCATAGATTACCCTACCACTTCTTTCCTTCTTAATCATGCGTCCTTATGCGAGCCTACTTCTCGCATTTCCTAATGTTAATCTCCTAGCCACACCGAACATAACTATCGTATACGCTATTGCCATTTCTGATTGTAGGTTGGACAGACCTAATCTTGAATCAAACCCTACTAATTTACGCACATTAAGACTACATGAATCAATTGGAAGATTTTCTTGCCTTTAGAGTTCGTAAAGTGCCATTGTTTGCCGAGTCCTTCCACCCCTCGCTACCATCGGAATAGCCGCAATACACCTCTCCAAATGCTGGTCGTCGAGAGGTAGTTTGAGGAAGAAGATGAGAAGAGCAAACGCCCCTTCTCAGCCTTCATGCACGCCTATATATAGAGCTAGGGAAAAAGAGTGGGGAGGAAGTTTGTGTGATAAATAGCAGCTGCATGCAAGATATTTTTGCTTGTCCCCACCCAAGTGTTATCAATCTCACGTTTAAACACTCTTAACCTTTCTTCCTTGCGCCACTTGTCCACTTTTGGGGCTAATGATTGCCCCTCCACTCACTCTTTCTCCAATGTTGCCTCTTACCCCTTTCAATTGCCCATTTAATTAGGCGTGCCACGCAGATGATGGGGAGATGGTCTCAGTAGCCGTGCACCGTAGTACCCGATCGAACTCATTTTAGTCTCATTCGGCCCTTGTTCACCACCTATGTCGGCTAAGACTTCATTAGTAGTTGAGAATAAATTTTACCAACATTCATCCTTGCGGAATAAGCCATGACTACTCGGTTTATTCAATAGTGGCCTATTAAACTCTTATCTCATGTAATCACCTTACCATATACGTCCCTAAGAGTCTTAGCCGTGCTTGTCATGAAAATCCCTATTTGTCTCGTCCAACTTTAATGTACCATCTCCTCAAAGCATACAAGTTCCTCCTCCTCAAGTTCACGCCAATGATGTTGGTTCCCTTAGCATATATATTTCCAAACCTATCTCGATCTCCCTTGACTATTTAAGAGCTACTAGAAATGGGACGTTACAGTTTCCTCCCACCTAATAAAATTTCTTCCTCGAAATTTAAGTTAGATTCTGTGATAGGTGGTACATCGAAAAATCTCTTCTTTGCAGATGAGCTCGTTGGTGTATTAACGGTAATTGACATGTCCACTTATAGAGCAGTTCTTGATTCATCCCCTAGTAGTAATTTCTCATGAGAGCTAAAAAGGAGTTATTGCAATGCCGAATCAACTATGGAAGTAAACCAGTAGATCTCGATGTAATTTTGTACTTGAACCAACGTAATGAAGAAGAAAACATTTCAGTGAAAATGCAGCATGTTTAGTCAAGAGTCAAAGGATTGACTTGTGTTTTTAAACAAATGAGGGCATCGTTGTTTCATTGACTCTTCTAGTTCCCAAGTTGCCTCCTCTATATCGTGATGCTGCCATAATACCTTAACGAACGGAATGACCCTATTCCTCAAGACTTGTTCCTTATGATCTAGGATTCGTACAGGCTGCTCCACGTATTTGACTTTCTCGTCCACCTCTATAGTCTCATAGTCTAATACGTGATCCGGATCGGGTTGATACTTCCTTAACATGGATACATGGAATACATCGTGTATGTTGGATAACTTAGGTGGTAGGGCTATTCGATATGCCTATCTCCTATCCTTTCCAAGATCTCAAAAGGTCCAACATACTTGGGACTCAATTTCCCTTTCTTTCCAAATCTTGATATGCCTCTTATTGGCGAGACTTTTAAAAATACATGGTCGCCTACTGCGAACTCAAGATGTCTTCGACGTTTATTAGCGTAACTTTTTTGACGACTTTGGGTAGCTTTAAGTTTATCTTGTACTACTTGTATCACCTCTATCGTGATTTGCACAAGCTCTGGTCTTATCATTTTTCATTCTCCTACTTCATCCCAGCAAATAGGTGTTCTACATTTTCGCCCATACAATGCTTCGAACGTCGCCATGTCGATGCTTTGCCGATAGCCGTTGTTATAAGGAAATTCTGCCAAGTGTAACTTCTCATCCCAATTACCTTTGAAATCCAGTATACACGCTCGTAACATATCCTCCAGAATTTGTATTACTCTTTTTGTCTGCTGGTTCGTTTGAGGATGAAAAGCCGTATTGAACTAAAGTTTAGTTCCTAAAGCATCTTGAAGACTCTTCCAAAATCTTGCCGTAAACCATGGGTCTCTATCCGAGGTGATACTCACAAGAACTCCATGCAATCTTAGTATATGCTGAGCATAGAAATCCGCCAATTTCTCCAAGGAATAATTAGTCCTGACTGCTAAGAAGTGAGCAGATTTAGTTAAACGATCAACTATAACCTAAACCGAGTCATGATCTTTCGAAGTCCTCGACAACCCTTGTATGAAATCCATAGTGATATGCTCCCATTTCCATTCAGGAATCTCCAACGGTTTCAACATTCCCGTTGGCTTAAGGTGTTCCGCTTTCACTTGCTGGCATGTTAAACATTTAGAGATGTACTCGGCAATGTTTCTCTTCATTCCGCTCCACCAATAGTGCTGTCGAATGTTTCGATACATTTTGTGCTTTCAGGGTGAATACTATAATTTCTTTGATGCGCCTCTGTTAGGATTTCCTTTCTCAGATTTTCATCTTTGGGAATGCAAAGACGTCTTCGAAACCTAACAATTCCATCTTCAGACACGGAAAAATCCAGCCTTGGCCTCTTGCCTTCAATAATCTCCCTTTGAGCCTTAGAAATTTTGGGGTCCACCTATTGTAATTTCTTAATTTGTTGTATCAGTTTGGGTTCAATCCGTAGTGTAGCAAGGACACCTACGAGTTTCTCGACTTCAACCTTAAACTCCGAGTTCGAGAATTCATTTAGCATTTCCCATTCCTTGCTCATCATTTTTGCCACATACAATGTAGATTTCCTGCTAAGAGCATCGGCTACTTTGTTTGCCTTGCCAAGGTGATATAAAATCTCGTAGTTGTAATCTTTTAATAGGTCCATCCATCGTCGTTGCCTCATGTTTAGCTCCTTTTTTGAGAACAGATATTTTAAGCTCTTATGATCCGTATAAATTTGGAATTTTTCTCCGTATAAATAGTGCCTCCATATTTTCAGGGCGAAAATAACAGCCGCTAATTCCAAATCATGCGTTGGGTAATTCAATTCATAGGGTCTTAATTGTCTCGAGGCATATGCAACCACCTTCCCGTGTTGTATTAAAACGCATCCCAAACCTTTGTGTGACGCATCGCTATACACTATAAATCCTCCCGATCCTAATGGTATTGTTAGCACCGGAGCAGTAGTTAGCTTTTTCTTAAGCTCTTGAAAACTTTGATCGCATTTCTCTGTCCATTCAAACTTAACTCCCTTTCGCGTCAGTTGGGTCGGTGGATCGGCGATACGAGAAAATCCTTCTACAAACCTTCGATAGTATCCACTAGACCAAGAAAGCTTCAAATTTTAGTGATAGTCGTTGGTCATGGCCACTTTACCACGGCTTCAATTTTTGTTTGATCTACAGATATTCCTTCTCCGGTAATCGTATGGCCAAGAAATATAACTTGATCTAGGCAAAACTCGCATTTACTGAATTTGGCATATAACTTATTTTCTCTCAGCGTTTGCAATGCCATTCTCGTGTGTTCTTCATGTTCCTTAGACCCCTTTGAGTACACTAGGATATCATCAATAAATACTATTATGAACTGATCCAGATAAGTTTTGAATACCCTATTAATTAAATCCATGAAAGCCACTGGAGCGTTTGTTAAACCAAATGGCATGACCACGAATTCGTAGTGACCATACCTAGTTCGAAAGGCCGTCTTAGGGATATCTTCTTCCTTAACTCCCAACCGATGGTAGCTCGATCTCAAATCAATCTTTGAGAAGACCGATGCTCCTTGCAATTGGTCGAACAAGTCATCGATCCTTGGCAAAGGCTATCGATTCTTTACAGATTACTCGATTCATTGCCGATAGTCAATACAAAGGTGAAAAGATCCATCCTTTTTCTTGACAAATAACACCGGCGCACCCCATGGTGATGTACTCGGCCTAATGAAACCCTTGTCTAATAATTCCTGCAATTGTACCTTTAATTCCTTGAGCTCCGCTAATGCCATCCTATATGGGGCTTTAGAAATTGGCTCGGTTCCTGGGGTTAACTCAATTGTAAACTTAACTTCCCGCTTTGGTGGTAGTCCTGGTAGCTCTTCGGGAAAGACGTCCAAAAAGTCTTGGACTATCGGAATTTCTTTCATCTTAGATTCTTTCTTAGATAGATCCCGAACACATGCCAAATAGCCTGAACACCCATTCTTAAGGAGTTTATAAACTTCCATAGCAGAAATGAGGGGTATCGATGTTCCCGATCAACTTCCTAAGAATTCAAATATATTCCCATCGGGTGGATTAAACTGAATCTTTCCCATGAAACAATCTACATTGGCCCGCAGCTTGCGCAACCAATCCATCCCTACGATTACATCAAAGTCGGATAGGTCTATAACCACCAAGTTGATCTTCCGAATTTGTCCACTTATAGCAATCTTACAATCCTTGCATACCAAAGTTGTTCTTATACAATCTTTCAAAGGCGTAGACACACTAAGTGGTACTTCAAGCAACTCAGGCTCTAATCCACATAATCCAACAAACTTCGTAGATATAAAAGAATGAGTTGCTCCGATATCAACTAACGTATAGGCATCCTTATCCCATAGAAGGACCATACTTGTAATGGTAGTCTTGGAAGTCTCCACTTCTTCCTGCGTCGGGGTTTGAATTCTGCCTCGAGCCGGGGGCCTTTGTCGAGTTCCGAAATATCTTATCCCATTGCCTTGAAGTTGTTGGGTTGGTGGAGCACGTTGAGGTTGTTGCCGTCTTTGTGGACAATCCCTCATCAAATGTCCCGTTTGTCCGCAGCTAAAACATTCTCTCTATATCGTACATGGCGCATTACCATGTGCCCTCCCACATCGACGGCAAATTCCATTTTGATATGAAGCTTAGCCCGATGTCCGACCACTTCTAATTCCTCGATAGTTCCCAAAGTTACGTCTTTTATTAAAGGTATTAAACGATCTGTCGAACTGTTTGGGCCTCTTGTTATCACGCCTTACATTATCCCGTGAGGTCTGGCAATTCGATCCCACCCTCTGTTCAGCTTCGTTCTTTTCCTTCACGAGCACTTGCTCTACTAATTGGCTCGCTTATAGAGTTCGGAGTAATCCCTAATTCTTAAATGTGTTAACTATTTTTGAATTTCAATCTTGAGGCCATTCCGAACCTCTTACACCTACGCTCCCGAGTATCTATCAATTGAGGTGCAAACCTAGATAGCTCAGAAAATTTCGCTTCATATTGAATCATAGTCTTGTCACCTTGAATTAAGCTCATGAACTCAGTTATCTTCTTATCCTTGGCGCAATTAGAGAAGTATTGCCCATAAAAGGCATTAATAAAGGCTTCCCAAGTTACTTCAGTACCATTCGAAAATACCACTTCCTTATTTGTATTCCACCGTTGCTCGATCAATCCTTGTAAACGGCGTTCGCCTCCTCCAGCATTTGTACCAGCTTGTGGTTGCTGCATTTGAGCCCCTATTATTGCACCCAAATTGGCCAAGGCTTGCAGGACTTCATCAATCCGATTGTCCGCTCTCGCGTTCCTCGCTCCGCCAGTTGATGACCCTTCGGTCCTTACCATTGTAAATTTTTAGTTCTCTGCACATTGATCCATGCCCAGTCATAGTCAATTGGGTTAGTCGTTACATAAGTAGCAAGCGTCATTGGATCTTGAGAGTAACCTAATGGTTACTCTTTTTTTTCGCCATCACAACAAATGCATGCATTAAAATTTACCATTACTCTCGTATCCTAACACTTCTAAAACGAGCGCACCTTATCACTCCATGTAAACCTAAGCTCTGATACCAAAAAGAGCTGTAGCGTCCCAGGTCTCCACGTCTATCGGTTATGGCCATTTTTTTTAAAAAATAGCCAACCCCATGAAGCTTCCCTATTTGTTCTACGAATTCCAACTCAATCCGTGGGTTTATTAGGCATTGAAAGTCACTTCCTTCCCTAAAGCATTTCGGTAATACAAAACCTGGTCCGAATCTAGTATGTTCTTACCTCTTTCATTTGCAAATGAAATTTCAAAACAACTTGCCCAACATTAGGATTCCTTTGCCCATGGTTTTCCCCGTAGCATATATTACCCTACCACTTCTTTCCCTCTTAATCATGCGTCCTTATGCAAGCCTACTTCTCGCATTTCCTAATGTCGATCTCCTAGCCACACCGAACATAACTACCTTATACGCTATCGCCATTTCTGATTGTAGGTTGGACAGACCTAATCTTGAATCAAACCCTACTAATTTATGCACATTAAGACTACACGAATCAATTGGAAGATTTTCTTGCCTTTAGAGTTTGTAAAGTGCCGTCGTTTGTCGAGTCCTTCCACCCCCTGCCACCGCCGAAACAGCCGTAATTCACCTCTCCAACCGCTGGTCGTTGAGAGGTAGTGTGAGGAAGAAGATGAGAAGAGCAAATGCCCCTTCTTAGCCTTCATGCACGCCTATATATAGAGCTAGGGAAAAAGAGTGGGGAGGAAGTTTGTGTGACAAACGACAGTTGCATGCAAGATATTTTTGCTTGTCCCCAGCCAAGTGTCGTGATCCGTTTCTTCTTCGATCGATTTGGGGTATCGTTGAGGCGAGCGAGGGGTTAACGAGCCGCGCTCCGACCCGGGTTAGCGGTGGATCTTGGCGTGCGGGTCCCTCCCGAGACCCATTACTCGAATCGCGACGTGAGGAAAATTTTTGGATATCAGGATCGGCCTAAGTGTGGTTGGGTGACATGTGCATAGTGTACATGCATATGGAGTCGCCACCGATCAATTTTTGGAGGGTATGATCGGAAACCCTATTGAGCGGTCGGGAGAAACCGTTCGATTCTATGAGAACTAGAGAGGTGGGTTCGGGGACTTGGTTACGCCAAGATTTACATCGACGCCCTTTCGGTTACCAAAGTTGAGTGTTTTTCTAACCTAAGAATTCATGTAGATGAAATTTAGGACGAGGTAGGTTCTAACAACCTAGGGTATCATGCAGATGGGGATTTCTATCCTACCAATCACAATCAGGAAATTTAAATACACAATCATTGATAATCACAATCAAATCAATCAATCAATCAAGACGTGGTACTTCTAATATGGCCCTATCGGCCCGCAGAAAAGCCCACTCGAGTTCGGGGATCATTCGGGAAATTTTTGGGGCCAAAGGCCCATAAGGATAAAATGGTCATTTTGAAGGTTCGGGACCCAAAAATCACAAAATAGGATTAGGCCGCTTGAATGTGGCCATCTCCCATTTTTTGTGATTTTCTAGAATTTTTTGGAATTTTTTTTATTTTTTTGAATTTTTTTGAATTTTTCGAAAAATCGGTAATTTTCCGGATCGATGTAAATTGACCCTCGAAACTTCAAAATTTCTCGATCTAGACTATAAGAATCCCGAATCGACCTAAACATTTTTTAGAAATTTTTTGGGAAAATCTGGAAATTTTTATGATTTTTAGTGATTTTTTTTTTGGATTTTTAGAAAAATTTTATGAATTTTTATGAATTTTTTATTAATTTTTCGAACCCGGTCAACCTGGTCAACACCCGGTCAACCCGATCCTGACCCGGCTCGCAACCCGCTCGACCTAAAACGGCACCGTTTCCTATTTACCTAATATTTTTTGATTTTTTAAAACTAATTTCCTAATATTAGAAAATACGTAAAATAAATGGACGGTCAGGATCAATCCTAGAAACGATCTCACTAGTCGACTCACTCGCGCTCACGTGTGCCTCGCTACACTAAATCAACTTTGCCCCGCGCATGAAACGACGCCGCATCGCTCAAGAACGAACGGCCACGATTAAACCCGAACTAGATCTCGACCGTTGACTCGCCTAAACTACAAAACGACAACGCATCGTGCATATACCCTAAACGACGCCGCACACCACTTATGCGAAACGACACCGTTTTTGATTTTCTTTATTTTCTAACTAATAAATGAATTATTAGAAAATACAAAAATTCAATCCAACGGCCTAGAATCAAACTCATCTAATTATCACGACCGGCGGATCAAGGCCGACTCATATTACTCGTGTTAACGACCGAGCCGGCGGGACTCGAGTTGGACCAATCACAATGCGACACCTCAAACCTGTTGACTCGCTGGCCGCCATGTCGCCTTCGTATTCTACCTCGCGACGACGACCAAACGGACAGTCGAGGGCCTCCGGCGACGATCTAACGGTGAGACCTCGGCCAAAACTCGCGAAACCAACTCCGATCGACTCATCTCGACCTCTAGGTTAACATATCTCAGAATCACACAAAGGCTTGAGATCGCAGAACTCAATCTCTCAATCCAGAACGCAATACATCAATTCAATCACAAGAATCACTCAAATGAAGTTTAGAAACCTTACCCGCAGGTCCGATTGACCTGGTTTGGTCTAGGATTTCCTAGACAAGCTTTGACAGAGACCGGCAATGGAGGTTGAAGTTCGCAGACTCGATTGGAGGTTTTTATGCAAAATCGAAGCAAAACGAGGATGCAGAGGTGGTCGGCGACGTTCAAGGATCAAAACGCACACAATAATTGCAACAATCGTTCCTATGCCATTGCGATGCCATGAACGTGCAGAGTTGAGCTTGAGAGGTCGACTCACCTATTTTGAAGGTTGCCGGCTGATTGAGCTGGTGCGATCGCTTCCCGGAGTTGATGCGAAGCTCCTGGACTTGATTGCGGGCCTCGATTTGCTCGGATTGAGCCGACGAACAACTCACGGCTCGACCTCAAATTCTCGACCACACGGGCGGGAGAACGAGCTCTCTCTCCTCCCTCTCTCTCTCTCTCTCTCTCTCTCTCTCTCTCTCTCTCTCTCTCTAGCTCTCTGAATGCATTGCGAGCACAAATGAGCCTCTCCGATTCGCGAAGCTTCTCGCTCCTTTTATATCAACTTTTCAAAATTTGGCGTGTACGGGCGAGCCTTCGCCGACTTACTTCGCACGTGCCCACGCGTGCGAAGAGGTCTAAACGGCGACAGCAACGATGGGGAATTCCGTTCAAGCCGTCAAGCGCTCCGATGATCGTGAATTGGGCATGAATTTGGTCAATTTTGTGAAAGTTGACTTTCTCGTGCCACCGTAGCTTTGATCGCCGATTCCGACCACCTCCGGCGGCCATTGGTTGTACCGTTGGTGTCAATCGACGCGGCCCGCTCCGATGAACAAAACGCCTCCCCATATTCACCCAATTATCATCAATTGATCGTCCAATTTGGTCGTTGAATTTCGATCTTCAAATCTGCAGAATGGCGCGTTCTCGTGAGGAAGACGACACTGTTTCGGACCGGTCCAACCGGCGATCGGGCGGGTCTGAACCGGTTCAGACGTGTAATTTCTAAAATTGATCAAAATTTATGGGGAATTTTTGCAATTAATCCTCAAAATTGAATTCAAGAGCTCAAATACTATCTGGAAATGTAATTTTTCCCAAAAGTTAAATTCAATTTCTACAAAAACCCCAAATTTTTCTAAAATTGCAAATTGGGGAAAAGCTCAATTGGACGCCCAAATGACCAAATTGGATCAAATTATCCCCGCCAATCGATTCAGAGCATATGAAAACCTTAGGGGGTAGTCCAATTTTGCCATGAAAGTCCCTTGATTAAAAGTAATTTAAAAAATTGAAAATTTAAGGGACTAAATTGCAAAGATTTTGGGAAATTTTACCCAATTCATGTAATTCGTGCAATTGAGGGTGAAATTGATCAAATCGAAGTTGCAGAGGATTGAAATTGAATGTTTCGACTCAAGATGTGCAAAAATTGCAAATAAAAAGACTCAAATTGCATTTTTTAGGTGAATTCAATCCTTGGTATTGTGAAGAAACACCTAGAATTGAGTTCAATTTTTAATTTTTCTTAAGGTCAATATGAAGAGGGAATTAAAATAAAAATATGGAACATTTTTCTATATTTTTGTGGCCTTGGGAAGTATTTTTTGTGAATTTTCTCATATTTTTATATTTTTCGAAAATATTAAAAAAATGCAAAAAATATGAAAAATTACTTTTTCGTTCAAAAATGGTTCCTTATGCTTGGCCAAGGCTACCAAACTTGATTTTTCATTATTTTTTTTAATGAATTTTTATGAATTTTTATGAATTTTTGTGAATTTTTGTGAAATAAAACTAAGAAAATACTTGGTCAAAAATTTGGTGTCAACTGCTGTCCCTCTTTGAAAGTAATGTCGGTTAGAGGTTGCTTCTAAAGACAAGGTGACACCTGGATCTTCAATCGACTCTACCGGGGAAAAGTTTAAGAAAAACGAGTCTCGACATTCAATCATCTTACCTTTACCGTTGAAGTTAAAAATTCTATGGGGAAGTCACTTCGGTTCATCCCTTATGTGAGAGAGAAATGAAGAGAGAAATTTACCCGAAGCTTACCTATCAACGGTCTAGAGATCGTTGGTCGGAGGTTGATAGGACGAGTTCACGAGATTACCTTTGAGCACTTTGTGAGGTACCTTTAAAGATCAACGTCCGTCCGATGTTAAGTGTCATTTCGTAGTGTTTTGAAGGTTAAAAGGAAGGTTTACCCTGTAATAAGGGATTTACCCGTAAAGATCCAAAAAGGAAGGAAATTGGCTATCATGTAGGAATGAATTCACCATTTAAAAGGAGATTGGCTATCATGTATGAAGGATTTCACCATTTAAAAGGAGATTGGCTATTCTGTAGGAAGGAATTCACCATTTAAAAGGAGATTGGCTATCCCGTAGGAAGGAGTTCACCTATTAAAAAGAAAATTGGCTATCCCGTAGGAAGGAATTCACCATTTAAAAGGAGATTGGCCATCCTGGAGGAAGGAATTCACCATTTAAAAGGAGATTGACTATCCCGTAGGAAGGAATTCACCATTTAAAAGGAGATTGGCTATCCCGTAGGAAGGAATTCACCTATTGAAAGGAAATTGGCTATCCCGTATGAAGGAATTCACCTATTAAAAGGGAGTTGACTATCTTGTAGAAAAGAATTCACCTATTGAAAGGAAATTGACTATCCCGTAGGAAGAAATTCACCTATTAAAATGGGGTTGGCTATCCCGTAGAAATGAATTCACCTATTGAAAGGAGGTACCCTAATGTTTTCCTTCTAGAATCAACAAAAGCGGTAATAAGGGTATTGTTCCAAGAACCTATGATTACTAGGAATCCTTTGGAAACTTGAACTAAACTTCAGATTTAAAAGGGAGAAGGGTGCCATTTGAGGACCTAAGGTTACTAGTGAACCTACGTAAGCTCAAACCCTATTTTTCAGATTTAAAAGAGGATGAGGGTGTCATCCGAGGACCTAGAATTACTAGAGAACCTACAGAAGTTCAAACTCGATTTTCCAGATTTTAAAAGGAGAGGAGGGTACCATCTGAGGACCTAGGATTACTAGAGTATCTATAGAAGCTCAAACCCGAATTTGCAGATTTTAAAAGAGAGGAGAATATCCGAGGACTTGGGGACACCATAAGACCCGCATAAATTCGAATTAGTTAGATCTTCACAAGCGTAGTGATTCCGAGGATTTGGGGATACCAGAAAACTTGCGGAAATTCAATCAAACGTCGTTAGAGCTGCTTTCAAAGCAATCCAATGGGTTGAAGCCCATGGATTATGACGAAGAAAAGGTGGTCCTAGGTTAAGAAAAACTTAGGAATCCCAATTAAAAGGTTTTCAATTTGTATTTGTGAAGAAAGCGTGTCTAAACACATGTTCAAATCTCCACTAGGGATGAATTTTGAATATCACGATCCGAGTATCTTTCAAAAAGATTGCCTTAAAAATTTTTCAAAAGGATTTCCTTCATCCAAGAGGGCTTCTCACCATTTGGGAAAGCTTTTCTCAAAACTCGAATCCGCTCACGTAAAACCTAACCTTACGGTTTCGGGATCATTCGAGATGCATACAATCCGATTGATCAGAAAAGACATTTAAAAGGGACCGTAATTCAGGCCAGGTTAAAGGTTTATCAAAGGATATTCATCTTGGGGTTAAGAAAGGAATATTCATCAAGGATAACTTCTTTGGGTCTTCAAGTCAAGAACCCCGAAGATATGATAAGACAGGATTGTACTTACCTCTTTAAGCAAGAGCTTCCTGTGTGATCTCTCGCATTAGCTTGAGACATCTCTAGATCAGAAAAGTTTTGGGGAAAGGTTGTACCTTGGTTTAAGGTGGGCTTTTGAGAAAGACCATATTTTCAAAAGAGGGGTAAACGTGGGTGATCACCTTGATATTTTTACCAGCAATCTTTTGCTTTGAGGAAGATTCATGAACATCTTTCTTCTGCTGATTTTGAGGATTTGCCTCTTTTCATTGTGATTTTCTGACTTTGTCCCTTTACGGGATGCTTTTAAATAGGCTTTGGCCTTTGCTTTTACCAGGCACTTTACTTGTTCTAGCCTTTTTGTCTCTTGTCATCTTTCGCATTGATCGGCTCTTTTCGAAACCAGAATTGAAAATTCCTTCGATTTATATTTTGACTTATGGCTGGTAATTCCTTTGTTTTGCCCCGGCATAGGGAGGTGATCACCAACAATGGTTTAGAAATAAAGATCATAAGGCTCAAATTGGCTCATCAAAGGATAAAGTATCTGGGGATATAGAAATGAAGTAGTTTTCTTCACTTGAAGGTGTTCCAAGCCTCCGCCAAAAATCACCCGAAGCTATCGGAAAAAGATTGATGCAGGTTAGCACAATAAAGTCTTACCTTGATCTTTTTCTCCAAGGAACCAACCAACGAACCTCCAAATATGCCCCAATGCGGGGTGGTTCTTGATGTGTTTTTATCCAGAAAAATTTCTCTCTTTTTGGTTCAGAATGGTTATCAAGGGATATATGTGTGTATGGAAAATTTGAAATGGAAATGCCTTTCGTCATTTTAATCAATGTCATCACCGCGAATGATCCATACATCTTAAGATTATGCTTTTTTCCCTCTATCACCTTCACTCATCTCTTAAGTGTATCGTAGATGTGTTTGAGGATAAGGCTTGCCTCCTTTCATCCGAAGGATCATCCTTTTGAAAAGCTTTCAAAACATGCCCTTTTGTATGATCTCAAGGCGTTTTCGTCAAAATTCACCCTTCAAGGAAACTTTTATCACAAAAGATAAATTCAAAAGGTGTTTGTGAAATTTAGAAGGGATGTTTCTTTAAAAGGCCTTGCGGCTTCGCAAATCAAAATTTTTTCAATAGTGTCAAACATGATAACATCTTTTAATAAAGATGAGTATCTTTCGTAAAGGCAGAGAAACCTAAACCTGTCTCCTTCAAATGTTGGCCTCTGTTTCCTGGATAAACAAAAGAAATCAATCAATCAAAGACATTCAAAATTTCCAATCAAAATTGATTCCCTTCTTGATCCATTGCTTTACGTGATTCTTCATGACTCGGGGCCTTCCTGCAAAATACAAATATATGTGAATGCAGGTATGCAGGTGACATGCAAATGCAAGGTTTTATGTGACTCAGATTTGCTCATCAATTACTTCGAAGCTTGATTTTATTTCAGGGATAGTACTTCTTCACAGCATCTGCATTTACCGAACTTGTCAACTCTTCTCCGTCCATGTTTACAAGAATAAGGGCTCCCCCGAATAAAACTTTATGGATTACGTAGGGGCCTTCATAGTTTGGTGTGAATTTGCCTCCCGAGTGTTGAGCATTTGGGAGTATCTTTCTCACAACTAGCATTTCTATTTCAAAATTTCTGGGCTTGACCTTTTTGTTAAAAGCTCCGGCCACCTTCTTCTGATAGCTTTGGCCATGGCAAATAGTCTTTAGTTGCTTTTCATCAATCAGGTTTAATCGCCATGCCTCTCGTCGGTCCCACTCCTCTTCCGAAAGTTTGACTTGAGAAAGGATCCTTAAAGAGGGAATTTCAACTTCTATTGGCGGGATTGCTTCCATGCCATATACCAATGAGTAGGGAGTTGCCCTGATTGAAGTATGAATCGAAGTTCGATAGGCCATGAGAGCATATAGCAATCTTTCGTGCCAATCTCGATACTTCTCGGCGGTCTTGGCCAATATCTTCTTAATGTTCTTATTTGCCGCTTCCACGACTCCATTCATTTGTGGGCGGTAAGGTGAAGAATTAAGATGTCGTATCTTAAATTGTTCCAATAAGTGATTGACTACCTTGTTGTTCGGGTTGGAGCCATTGTCTGTAATGATTGCTCGCGGAACTCCATATCTAGAAATGATATCTCACTTGATGAATTTAGTCACACTATTTGCAGTGACATTGGCATATGAGTTGGCTTTAATCCACTTGGTGAAGTAATCAATGGCCACTAGAATAAAACGACGCCCATTAGAGGCCTTTGGGTTGATGGGACCAATCATGTCAATCCTCCACATAGAGAATGGCCATGGTTCCGACATCCGATGCGCTTCATTTGGCGGCGCATTTATCTTGTCGCCATACACCCGGCACCGATGACAAGACCTAACATGTTGATTGTAATCCGACTCGATAGTCATCCAAGAATATCCGAGTCTCATGATCTTCTTGGTGAGGATGTGACCATTCATGTGCGGTTTGCATTCTCCTTCATGGATCTCT
This sequence comes from Rhodamnia argentea, assembly GCF_020921035.1. Taxonomy (NCBI): domain Eukaryota; kingdom Viridiplantae; phylum Streptophyta; class Magnoliopsida; order Myrtales; family Myrtaceae; genus Rhodamnia; species Rhodamnia argentea. Next base: position 13,200,514 of record NC_063157.1, on the reverse strand, counting down.
TTCATAATGAGATTCGCTTGTTTGGCATTTACGCACCTCAAGAAGATCGAATGGAAAGATCTTTTGTATAGGATCCGTCTACTGAGGAAGAATTTGGAAGACATCTTGTTGATGTATGTCTTATCTTCTGGTTGGTTGTCTTGTAGGAATTCGCCCTTCAGCAAGTAATTTTTAATATCATGATACCATGGTTCTTCATCGGGTTCTTCTTTGATGACCATGTAGTATGCTGGTTGATTAAGGATGTCAATCCTCAACAGTTCTATCTCAAGACCATCTTGTACTTGTAACATGGCCGATAATGTGGCCAAAGCATCGGCGGAGTGGTTCTCGAGTTCTTGGCGATACTCGAATATGATCTTGTCAAAATGTTAGATCACTCCTTCGAGGAATTTGTGATAAGGGATAAGCTTGGGATCCTTCGTTTTCCATGCTCCCTAGGTTTGTAGGATGATGAGCATAGAATCTCCGTACACCAGCAGTTTCTTCACTTTCAATGAAATGGCCGCTTGTAATCCAATGATGCATGCCTCATATTCAAAGATGTTATTAGTGCACGGGAATACCAACTTGGCCGAGACAGGATAATGTTTATCTTCCGGGGATATTAAAATTGCCCCTGCACTCGATCCAACAAGATTCACGGCGCCGTCAAAGTACATTGTCCATTTATCTTCAGATATGTTCAAGATTTGGTCTCCATCACTTCGCTCTAGAATGTCCTTAGGAGGATTTTCGGCCAACATGTCAGCGATTGCTCTCCCCTTGACGGATTTTTGAGGGCAAGTTCTAATGTCGAACTCTAAAAGGAGCACTTGCCATTTGGCCATCTTTCCCAACAAAGCTGGTTTTTCCAAGAGGTACTTGATAGGGTCGTTTTCGGTGACCAATTGGATATGATAATGCAAGGTATACTCGCCTCACTCGTGGAGAACCCAAACCAATGCTACGCAAGTTCTTTCCACCGATGAGTATTTGATTTCGTATACGGTGAACTTTTTGCTCAGATAGTAGATGGTTCGTTCCTTTCGATCCTTGGGGTTAGTTTGGGCAAGTAAAGCTCCCAAGTACTCATCATGAACCTGTCGATATAAAATTAAAGGAACGTTAGGGATAGGAGGTACCACTACCGGTGGTTGTACCAAATATTCCTTGATTTTCTCAAATGCTTGCCGACATTCGGAATCCCACTTCACTTTTGCGCCCTTTTTTAGGAGTTTGAAGAATGGTTCTGCTGTTTCTGACAATTACGATATGAATCTGGATATGTAATTCAGCCTCCCAAGCGCACCCCTTACTTCTTTCACGGTAGAAGGAATCCCTATTTCCCATATGGCTTTGATCTTGGACGGGTCAATCTCGATACCACGATTGCTTACGACAAATCCAAGTAGCTTTCCGTATCCGGGGCCAAATAGGCATTTTGTAGGGTTCAGCTTGAGCTTGTATTTCCTTAGCCGATCAAACAATTTTCTTAGTATTTGAACATGATCTTCTCCAAGCTTGGACTTGGCGATCATATCGTCGACATAGACTTCTACTTGTTTGTGTATCATGTCATGAAAGAGGGTCACCATAACTCTTTGTTATGTTGCCCTCGCATTTTTCACTCCAAAATGCATGACTTTATAGTAGAAAATCCTCCATTGGGTGACGAACGAAGTCTTGATCTGGTCTTCCTCTTTCAGCATGATCCGATTATATCCCGAGAAGCCGTCCATGAAGGAGAACAATTCAAAGCCCACGGTGCTATCGACAAGCACGTCAATATGCGGTAAGGGGAAGTCATCTTTTGGACCGGCCTTGTTCAAATCTCGATAATCCACGCATATTCGGATTCTTCCATCCTTCTTCTTAATCGGTACAATGTTGCGACCCAATCAGTATATGGGACAGCTTTAATGAACCCCACTTTAAGAAGCTTTATCACTTCTTTTTTGATCTTATCGGATAATTCAGGGTTCATTCTTCTGCATGGCCGGTTAACCGGTTTGCACGTTGGGTCTGTAGGCAACACATGTTCCACTATATCTCGGTCCAGCCCATACATGTCAGCATATGACCAAGCGAAGATATCTTGATATTCTTTGAGTAACGCCGTCATCCTAAAAACGTCGGTTGTAGATAAATGCCCCCTATTTTTCTCCCTTTTACACAAACCGAGTCTCCCATATTGACAATAATAGGTTCTTCAGAAATAGGAGGTTTGGACTCTTCAAAATAATCCCATTCTCTCTTGATATCACTCACATTTGCTTCTTCTTCATTAATCTCATATGAATAGTTATCGAGCTGATCCGAGTCACATATTAACCTGTTATGCATGGGAGGGATGATATACCCGAAATACATCAAGAAAGGTTAGTATGAAAAAATGATCAAATTACGTAATGTATGATCTATTTTGATGGAAAACATTTTCGAATTCGCTTTTTAAAGAAAAGGAAAAGAGAACTAGTCCTTGATCTTCCGGACATCCCGGTTCTCAAAATGCTATTTTAAAACCCAAGATCATATGGTGGATCGTGCCTCAAGTTTCATGGTAAGGGCAATTGTCATTATCAGACCAATCCGTTGCTCCATATGTCTTTAATAAAACGGGAGATGATTTTTATTGATAGATGCAACCAATGGCAATACAAGATCGCACTTCTTGAATCACGATACGAGATCCAAAGGGTGCTTAAAAGAAGAAACAAATAAAAGCTTTAGCCGTAAGAAACAAATGCAGTAATCGAAATGCAATGAAAGATAAAGTTCAGAAAGAGCCTTTTACTTAGGGGTGGGAAAGTTGTCATTGAGCCATTCAATGATCACATTCACCCGATTATCTAGAAACGGGTTGAATAAATCCGGTTCCACAGAATCAAAAATATCTTCGTCTTCAAGCCATTTACCTCTCTTGGAGAATACTTCAGATAAGAGATTTTCGGATATCTTCCCTCTAGCTTTCCATATATTGGTGCCAATGAAGCGGTTATCTCGGTGTCCACGACGCCGTTGGTCTCCATAACATTTGTTTCGACCTCGGCCTCGACTTGTATCATGTCTTACCATTCCCTTGTATCCTAGACCAACCTTGTGGTCATTTGAGTTAAGACTCAAGGGATTACGGATTCCCCGGCCATATTTCCCCAATCCGGTGTCGAGAATGAAACCATTCGTGAGGAGTACCTTTCCTGCCATAGTTGCAGGCTTTGATAACTCCGGAGTAGTTATCTTCGCATCAAATGGTACGTGCATAACGGATATGATGTCAAAGATGTGATAACTAAGCTCATCCTCATTTAGGGGCTCGATGTAGGGGATCATTCCTTTCGTGGAGGCGCGATGTCCCGTTTCACCGTGGATAGTGATCAGACGACCTTGGACCACAAACTTAACCTTCTGATGTAGAGAAGAAGGAACCGCCCTGTAGACATGGATCCACGGTCTTTCCAAGAGCAAAGTAAAAGCACTAGGGATATCCAGAACTTGAAACGGTAAAGAGAAAGTTACCGGTCCAATGGAGACATCTAACTCGATCTCGCCCACCACATTCTTAGAAACTCCGTCGAATGAACGAATAGTTGCCTTGGACGTCTTGATGAAGTCTTCATTTATCCCCAAGCTCTTCGGAGTGCTTAGAGGACATGCATTAAAAGTTGAGCCATTATCAATCAAGACATGAGGTACCTCTTTTCCATGGCACCTTACGGCGATATAGAGAGCCTTGTTGTGAACACGCCCTTCTCTCGGGAAATCTTCATCCAAAAAAGAAATCTGATCCTTCAAAAGGATGGCTTCCACGAAGTCTCCCAAACTGACTTCATTGATAGTCTCAGAAACGTGCACTTCATCTAGTACCTTCAAAAGGGCGTTCTTAATGCTTCTCTGAATTTTTGAAAAGGTCAAGCAAGGAAATTTGTGCGGGCATTTTTCGAAGTTGGTCGACGACTTCGTACTCACCGGTCCTCACAACGAATTGAAGTTTTTCGATTTCTTCAGCGGTTGGTGCTTTCTTCTCAAATTCCACATCCCTTAGAGCATAACATCTTCCGGATCTCATTACGGCGTCAATCTCATCGGTTCCGTAATCCCAATGTACCGCCTTCGGGTCATATTCTTCTACGGGTGGCAGTTTAATCTTCACAGGTTTAATTCCGTCATCTCGACTTTTCGAGACTTCCGTGACTACCTCATGAGGTAAATCCAGCGTTGACGGCTTTTCTGAACTGGAAGCTTCCCAGTTATCCACCTTATTCAAATCAATCACGAAACGGATAAGGGTGTCCACCATCCCAATCATCTCATCCTTATAGAGGCTTTCAGGATTATGTTCGGGACATGGCCTCGCCGGTATTGCATTAGCGGCGCTTCCTTCATCAAAGCATCTTTGTCTTTCCCTTCTGACTCTCATGATTATGCCCTCTATTCTCATACTAACATCCACCATGCGCTGGAAAGAGGAATATGTGTATGCATACATATGATCAAAATATTCTCACGGGAGTGATTTGAGCATAAATTCCAGCATTTCCCTTTCTGATAGCGGTGGTTGCACCATCATAGCATGTTTTTTCCACCTTCCGGCAAAGAGTTCAAAACTCTCATCTTCTCCTTTTCCGATGTTCAACAAGTTGGCTTTAGTGAAGTATCCTCTAATCCTGGCTTTAAAGTGTCGCACGAAGTGCTCTGATAGTTTTTCCCAGCTTGGGACCCAATCCAGATCGATCGATTGGAACCAAGCAAATGCGAGGCCACTCAAGCTATGTTTAAAATTCTGGATCAACGTCTCATCATCTTCATGATGACCAACCATTTGGTGGAGGTAATAAGAGATATGCGCCAGAGGACACTCGGCACTATCATACTTTACTCGAAAAGTCCCCCTCGGATTCACGCCTTGAGGCGGAATATTTCTAATTTAGGTGATCGGTACAATAAACTCTTTTAGTTCGTCCACCTTCTTCAAAATGTCATCACCTTGCTCTTGCAATGAAGCGATCCGTCGATTCTGCGTTTCGAGATTTCGTATTATCTCCAGGATTTGCATATTTTCTTCCATCGTCGTGGTATTGTTCTTGACCACTAATTGAGATAACTCCGCCACCATATTCGTCAGATGACGTATGCGGGTCTCCAGATTAGAAAGTCTCATATCGACCTCCCGATTCTCCCATCCATTCCGGGGGACCTCTTGATTCTTGACTTCATCAACTGCTCCCACGAACTCTTTGCTCTAGGGGTCATCCATTCCGCCCCAACCGTCAGGAACTATATCTCCCGAATTAATGAAAAAGCTTGGCGATGCCGAATACAAGACCTTAAAGTTGTAGTCGCCGCTATCTTCTCCGAGATTATCAACTATCTCGCCTCTTTCAAGAGCTTTCTGCATAAACCTTATGTCACCTCGGCGAGCTTTCTCAAGGCGGACTACATAATCATCTAGCTCCTCCGCCTCTATGTTATCTTGGACGTTCATCATGTATCCCGAAGGAACTCTCCAGGTATCTCCTCTTGTAGCTTTCATCACGAACTCCTTTGCCACCACATCAATAGTTACATAAGTCCCTTTAAAAGCAACATCCTCCATTCTTCCGATGACGCCTAGATTGATCAGCCGTTCTAGACATGCATCCTTTTGTTCCCTGGAAATAGTCTCTCCATCGTGGTATTGTGAAGCCAGCGCCAGGATGTCTTGCATTTTATCCACATTCATTATGAACTCCAGAATCTCTTTAGGACTATCTTCGAATATCGTGTTAACCTCGCGATGTTCCGGTAAAGGGTTCTGCTGCACATTTGGTTCAGCCCTATCAAATTCTAGAACCTTACCATCGATCAAGGCTTGCACCTTATACTTAAGAGGGAGGCAGTTGTTAACATTATGCCCCCTTTCTCCCATATGATATACGCATGTCCGGGTCTCATCAAATCCAGCAAACCTAGGAGGATTCGCTCTAGGAGTTTCCTTTGCAACCAATCGATTCTCCAAGAGCATGGGTAGTAGTTTAGACAAAGGTCGAGGCAGTGGGGTAAAGACAAGTTGGTTTCTCTTTCTTGGCTTCGGCGGTTTGGGGATAGTCCAAGAAGAAGCTCCTTGGGTAGGGGTAGAAAGTGAAAAAAATTTCGGTTTAGGTGAGTTAGGAACAAATGCTACATCTCCAGTTTGCTCTCTATCCCTCTTTACGGGGTATTGACGTCTAAAAGATGAGTTGGGTATCTTCTTCTCCCGCAACGCCCATTCATGACATTTTGCCACCTTGATTAGGTGCGCGAATGTTTGACACCCAGAGGTGTTCAACTTGTCAAAGTATTCAAAAGGTAATGCCTTGAGGAAAATGTCCAACAACTCTTCTTCGGGGACGGGTGGTTTCACTTGCATAGCTAAGGCCCTCCACCTTTGAGCATAGGCGCGAACGGCCTCATTCTTCCCTTTAGCGGTCCTCAAAAGGTCTTCCCTAGTAAGGGTCTTTAGAGTGTTAAACTTATACCGCCCGAGGAATTCATCGCCTAACTTGTCCCAATCAACGAGCCTTTCAGATTCCAGCCCAATAAACCACGCCGGGGCTGCCCCATATAGGCTTTTTTTGAAAGTATTAACCAACAAAGGGATATTGTCTGAGAATTGAGACATGCGGCGTAAGTAGTACTTCAGATGCTTCTTGGGACACCCATTCCCGTTATACTTCCTTACGAAATCAGGCTCCTTGTAATCAGAAGGAACCTCGATTTTTTCAAACGGTTTCACTTTATCAAATCTTGAGAGCTCGTATCCCGACTAGCCAAGCATTCCTCAACTTGGCGAGTCTCTTAATTTCTTCCTCCATCTTGAGGGCTTGCTTTTCTTTCTTCTCCAAATCAATTAGAACCGGAGGGTCCTTAGGTGGCCGCTCCGGATTTGGAGAGGGGTTTGTAGCGTGGGTCGGATTAACACCTGTACCATCCGATGCGCTCGAAGGAGCTTGAGAGTCCGGATCAATGGGGTATTTCCCTTGATTGGCAATCAGCATTGCCTTCATCTCTGCCACCATTGTGGCTATCATGTTCATCTGGTTCTCCAGATTACCCACGCGAGGCGCGAGTTCTTCTTGCTCTATTCTTATGAGGCGTGCCTTGCTACAAGTCCTCGTGATTGTGAATCACCTGTTTTTCATGACATTAATCAATATCGAGAGCATTCTAAAATACGAAAGGCTTAATCCGTGGTAATTACGTTTCCTATATGATGAGGTGCATGTATGAATCACATATAAAAGAAATAAGACGCATTTATTACAGCTCAAATTGTTCAAAAGTGTTTAAAAAGATAGTAAATATGCAAAACTAAATGGGGGAATGGATCTATCCGAGCCGAGGACGCTTGTATTCTCCTTATTCATCCGATCCGTCCGAATCCCACAAATAAGGATCTTCTCCTTCTTCGGACATCCAAAACTCCGGATCTTCAGGGATGTATGGCTCCACTCCCGAGACATATGGTACTATGTACTCGGGCACGTAGGATTCCACTTCTTCAATGCGGGGAGATAAGCACTTGGGTACGTACGGCTCGACCAATGATATGCGATACTCCTTGAACTTCCGAATATACTCCTTAGAGGCTCTATGGATGTTCATCTCACCATCCAAATAGTCGGGCCATTCAACTTGTTGCAACGAGGAATTCTTCAAGGCATGAAGGATAAGCTTGATTCGGGCACGATAGAGCTTCTTTGCTTCTTTGGTGAGCTTTCCATGTGACATATCAAATGAGAAAATCTCAGGACAAGTGTCCGGTGCCACTTGTTGTAAAATGCCGAATTGCCTCATCACGCGAATAGAATAATAAGCCACCGCACCAATACATCCCAAGAAAGGAATGAGGCTATCATCAAAGCCAGCAATGCGAGCCTCTAGGATCTTAGGCCAAGTCAGACGCCATCGGATATGCTCAGGCTCCAAATCCCTCAAAAGCTCAACCCACCTTTTGAAAGAATGCTTAGGTACAAGGAATTGGCACTTAAGGAAGGACTTAAGAGGATGTACATGCTAATTGATCTCATAGCATCCTACTCGGAGTTGGAAGGTTTTTATGTGAGAAACGAACCACATGTGAAGTAATTCGTTGGATGCTTGGAAAGTGGCTTTTTTAGAGGTTTTAAAACGGTTTAGAGAAAGGAAGGTTTCAGCTAGGATCATGTAGGAATAGTTCCATCGGCAACATGCTTGTCGAGCTATGTGAACTATGGAAGGATCGAAGGTAGTCCCGGCAAGAGGAAATAGGATGAATGCAAAGAAAGCTAGAATAAACACCTTTCCCGATTTATGACCGATTTCGGAGGATAGAGAAGAGTAATTGTCAAAGAGGAATGAGAAAGTGAATCAACTGGAATTGGATTTGTAGACGTTTTCTATCTCAGAAGTTTTGAGGCAAAGAAAGCTCGATAGAGAAAGGGTAGGGTCCATATCTAGAGGTGGTTGAGCTATATAGTCATCAAAATTAGCCCCAATGATAGCAGAATACTCTTCAAGTATAGGGGTCATCTCGAGGCCTCGAAAGTTGAAAGTCATCGTGTGTATATCCCATGTCTTGGCTAAAGCTCGAATAAGGGCCGGTTGATACTCAACTCTGATTAGATTCACTAGTCGGCCCAAACGTCCTTCCACGTATGCTTTGTTGATCGGGTTGAGACGGTCCCACCATTGAGAAAGCTCTTTGCGCGGTACCGGGATGATCTTGATATCTCCATTCCCCATGATCTAGAATATGCAAAATGATGATTCTAAAGTCAATTACCACAGATTATGATGGATATGCATGAGATGTGATGCAAATGCACTAATCAAATTTCATGTCATCTTTTAGTAAAATGAGGGTCAACTACTCCCATTTGACTAATAATAACCCAAATGGGGTAGTTATGGACTAAATCCCACCCAAAGATGGCATGTAATCGATCAGGATTGCTTAAGTGTAATCGGGGAAGAAAGTCACTATCACAATTTTGAATCTGACAACCCACAAAATTCACAATCCTAATACCATTAAATTCAAAGAGCCGGGATATAAAAACATCTAAAGATGTTCGACCAACACATGTCAACGAAAAATACAAAGACAACCCGGAATAGGAGTAATAAACCCTAAAAATGCCCTAAAGTCCAAATAAACTAGCTAATCAAAGCGACGTCCTTATCCGACGATATCTCTATCAACTCGGGGGGCTCAACATCTTCTTCATCATCGGAGGATATGACGACAATTTCCCTCTTCTTGATTGGAGAGTGATTCGGGGCCTTTTTGATTGCGCGAGGTCGCCTCATCAATTTTGCGTACAACTCTCGGATCCTCTCTTTTCCCCGTTTGAGCACCAAGTGTCACATTCCGGATTCCGACCCTATTTCGAAGTCTATGAATGAATAAAATGAGTATCGATGTATTTCAGTAATCTCGCTCAGAATTGATCTTTCTAGAGTTGATTGACCAAAAAGGGAAAGGCCAAATAGGATCTAAGTACGTGGACTAAAGAACTCGATCGCGGATTAGTACCTTGACCATAAGGATTGTCGAGGGTATATTTAAACCATCGTGGACCGATCTAGAATTGTGTCAGAACGATTTGCTAGCATTGAGCAATTGGTTCGCGGGTGATTCTGCCCGACCATGGCATAATTTGCGAATCAACCCGAACCGATGTCTGACGATCGCGTCCTTTTGGGACCGGTAATTACCCTCACAATTACATGACAACCAGGGTCGCTGTGATTCGAATAATTCTTAAACGTGACACAAATTACGAGTCGATACGCGTATCTCCCGAGAGCCGCCCGTCGCTCCGAGATGTACCGAATTCTCAATCGGTCGATTTTGAGCGCGAAGTAGACTTCGAAATTAGAAGCCGGGACATCCGAGGATTTCTTCATTTATTAATTCGATGTCGTCTCCTTTAGTCCAAGACTCTTCGATCCGCCTAATCGGTGTTTGTTTTAGAATTCTCCGTTCGGTCCGAATTATAAGTTACCAAATTGCCAAAGATATTAATTGCAATAGTCAAAATTATTAATGGGGTTTGAATTTTTTGTCTTTTCCCCATTAATTCCCCTCAACCACCCACCTACCCTTCTTTTCCTCATTAATTCCCCTCAACCACCACCACTTTATGTCACATCCAAGAGCCCAAGCTTCTCCCACAAGCTTTTCCTCTATTCTTCTTCTTTACTTTTGGATAACACTCTCTCCTTCACACTTTCCCTCTCACTCATCCAAACTCTCTCTTCCCTCTCCCTTGTGTTCTTGCTCGGCCGCCCAAGACCGACCGCCCGCCTCACCGCCGCCGTGCCGCCGTGGTTCGGTCGTGGGTTTGCCGGGGACTTGAGAAGGTGATTTTGGGCTCATTTGGAGGAGTTTCAAGCTCAAACTCAAGTAAGCAACTCCCTAATCCTTGAGTAGGCTAATGGGTTACTAATGAGCATGTTTAGGAGTGGATTTAGTGATTTTGGGCCGTCGGGTTACTGTTCACAGTGAGTAATCCGAAAATGAGAAATGAGATTTGGATGATCTTGAGTGTTGGAATGTGGGATTTTATGCTAGAAATGGATGATATGGTCTAATTAGAGGTCAATAAGCATGGGTATGAGATCTCGGATTATTGTTCATTGAAGATAGTAACTGTTCATTGAAGATATTTACTGCTCATTGAAGACGGTTATTGTTCATCGCGACGGGTTACTGTTCATGGCGGAACCGAAAATGGAAATAAGTGTTTGGATGATCTTGGGGACTTGAATTGGAGTTTTAGGTGGTTAGAATTTGGATTAGGGGTGTCATGTTGACCTATTGTGTATGTAAGGGCTAAGTGATTTATTGTGGCTTATGTGCATGACTAGATGTCAATTAGTGCGATGTTAGTCATGGGTGCAATGGGTGTTATGATATTGCCTTGAGAGTCCGATTATGCGACTAGAGCTAATGTATGTGCTATGCCATGTTGTGATGTCGATTGGGCCTTATTACTATTCGGCCATGGCGTGATGAGTTGAGAAATTATTAATTGAATCAATTATGTGCCATAGTGCACTTGGCCATGTGATGAGTGGTGCGAGTCAATTATTAAGAATTGGGGTTGATTCTGCTTGTACTCAATCACGAAGTCTTGTTTATGTGAATTGATTGAATTGTGGGCGTGGAATGCGATTTGCATGATTTGTGGATGAAAACGTCTTGAATACCCCGATGCGCCTATATGACGTGGGGATGTTGTTTATGAAAACCCCGAGGCGCCTATAAGACGCGGGGAAATGTATTGGTAAATGTGAAGGTGATATGAATACCCCGAGGCACCTATATGACGCGGGGAAGGTGATACGATTACCCCGAGGCTCCTATATGACGCGGGGAATGTGCTTTTGAATAGTCCGAAATGATAATTGCGGACCCGATTGCTGGAATTGATCCACTTGAATTTATTGCCACGCATTGTGATTGAATTGTTGATAAGTGCCTAAGTACGAAGCTTGTTACTATAGATTTGGTGGAATATTGATTTGAAGTGTGCATGATGTCAATTCTCTTTAATTGATGATTTCGAGGTTATTATTACTACTAGTGGTATGTTGGGTCTTGTGTCTCAATTAAATTGCTTGGAGGTACTGTTATCCCGAGCGAGGCTTAGGGGTTAGCTTATTGAGATTTATTCTCATAGTTGTATTCCAAACCTTTTCGACACCTCGACCCCGAGGATGTCGATACTTTTTGGATCACCGAAAGATTTTGAGTCCGTAACCACATCGTACCCGGTAGGACCGAGTCACGTGTACCATAGGAAGGTTGACACCTTATGGGTAGATGATGGAGGTGATAGTCGGACACCGTATACTTTTGTATCCTGGATGTATAAGGATGGAGACACGCTTTTTGGACCTCTAAGAAAGTGTGTCATACCGGACGAGGCGCCGAGAGCCGCAGGGCGGATGGAGGCCACCGTTCCCGAGGACGAGTCCGCCGAGTCGGAGCTTCCGGAGCCCGAGGACCCTAGCGAGGGAGGAGACATCATAGAGTCGAGGGATGCCGATGACGACCCCATGGACACTACGGAATCCGAGCCAGATGCGAGTGTCCCCACCGGGTGTGCTTCACTAGCCGTTGAGTCCTCCGTCGATGAGTCTAACCCTTAGGTGTAGTACTTTCGTGGGAGGTCCCTTTTACCTTAAGCTAACCGTCTCCCTCGTATCCTCCCGTATTTTGATCCTATGCGTTGTAAGAATAATCGTCTCTTTATGTTATGAAAAATCTCTCGTCTTCCGAAGTCATTCTATTTAATTTCATTGTTTGGGTGTTGCATCGCTTCCGCATGTGTATGTTGTATCGCATTGAAATTTCTCGCCGTTGTCGATCCCGGAAGAAATAAGCGAATGAGGGATGTCGACGCGTCAATAGGACACGGGGCGTGACATCCCCGTTGAAGTGGTATCGTAGCAAGGTCAGCTCGATCCAAGTTGATTGAGGTTTGGAGTAATAAGGAGTGATGGCTTTGGAATGACCGGGTAGCGAGACCTTAGGGATTCGCTAGAGTTAGGCACGAAATGCATGACATATGAATTGGTGCTTGTGACCGGCATATTGGATTGGCATCACCTCTCGTGAATATAAGACTATAGGAGCTTCGTACTTGGCACCGATTATTGTGGCTTGGTGTGCTTTTTATTGGACAAGTGAATGATTGTTGTGATCTTGCCGAGTTGCGGATGCGTCCGGACTCGAGGTATGAACCCGAACCCTCGATTGTGAGCCTCTTGGCTGTTTGGTTGCGTGCTTGTGAGCTGTTTGTCTTGTTGTGGCTATCACCATGAGTTGAGACCTAGACTTATTAGACTAGTTGATGACTTAGGTCTCTAACTCCCGAGTGGGGTTATGGGTGGTTCGGGTGTTGTGAGGATTAACCAAGATGAGCAACAGAACTAGAGGAACGAGGGGAGCTTCTAGCTCGAGGGCACTCGCGGTAGAGGATCGGAGAGTTGATGGAGTCCTTAGGGCCCTAGAAGAGATTGGTAACTTGATGGACAAAAGTGGCTCAAGAGAGGGCCGCTGCCGTTGCTCAGGCCGCCGAGGCCGCCGCAGTGGGCCGCTGCCAATCTAGCAAATGGAAATAATGGACTGAATGGGAATGGTCACGGAGGAGGAAATGGGAATATGAATCATCCGATGAGCCAACTAGTAGAACATTTCCTAAAGTTGAAACCGACTCAATTTGACGGTGCCGGAGACCCGGAGATGGCACCTCGATGGATCGAGAAGCTAGAGAAAGCTTTCGAAGTTTTGGGGTGCACGGAGGAAGAGAAAGTAACCCTAACGGTTTACCAACCGAAGGTACCGCTGATGATTGGTGGAAGGCCACTAGAGGAGGTATCTTTCCTGAAGGCACCGCTCCGAATTGGACCACCTTCACCGAGGCATTTAACGGGAAGTATTTTTCGGAGACCGCACAAGAGTGGAAACCGATAGAGTTCCAACGGCTTCGCCGTAACCAACCGACGATCGATCGGTATGAAGCCGAATTTTCAAGGTTATCGAGATAGGCACCGAGAATGGTTGAAAATCCGATAGACAAGGCACGAAGATTTAGAGATGGATTGAGGCCCGACCTTCGTAGCCGATGATAAAGACCGAACTTGAGGACCTACAATGAGATGTACGAGCGAGGTCAGATGATTGAAAGGGATATGAAAGAACGGGCTGCCGCATCCGGATCGCGGTTTGCTCCTATCAGAGACAACTGTCGGTTTGGCAAAAGGCCAATGATGAGTAACGGACGCTTCATCCCTCCAATCGGGAAAAATATTGGGAAACCGGTTCATCAGTCCAATCGGAATTGCCGCCCGTGCGGAAGAAAACATGGAAACGGACCTTACCCGAGTAGGACGGGCGCATGCTTTAAGTGTGGCCAGCTGGGCCATCAAGTGAGGACCTGCCCAAGTCAAGCTCCGGGACCTCCGTTTCAAGGGCAACGACCTCAATACGAACCGCCAGCGGCGCTGCTCCGCGGAATAACCCGAATAGGCCACCAGCTCAAGGACGAGTTTATGCTGTGACGCGTAAAGAGGCGGAGGATGCGCCTGGCGTGGTCACGTGTATGATTACATTATGCGATCATGCTGCCTATGCATTATTTGATCCCGGAGCATCGCATTCTTTCGTATCTGCACAGTTCGCTGATTTGGCTAAATTGGATTTGAAACCCTTGGATGTTGTGTTGCATGTCACTACGCCTTTAAAGGATAAAATATTAGTTTCGTTGGGATGTCAGAACCGTAGGATAACTATTGGTGGTAGAGAGGAACCGATAGACTTGGTTGTTCTAAACATGTTTGACTTTGATGTCATAGTTGGAATGGATTGGCCGGGTAAGCTTAGAGCTGTTATGGATTGTGGTAGCAGGGTGATCGAGTTTCATCCAATCGGTCACTCTAGATTTGAATTTGCAGGGAGTCGAGGGGAAACCTCGATCCCTTTGATCTCATCCCCGGAAGTGACTAAGTTATTGGACGAAGGGTGCCAAGCCTACCTAGCTGCAATGGTAGATCCGATGATAGAGGGACCCAAGTTGGGGGATATAGCGGTGGTGCGCAATTTTCCCGATGTCTTTCCTCGGGAATTGCCGGGATTGCCACTAGAAAGGGGATAGAGTTCGTGATCGAATTAGCCCCCGGGACGGAGCCGATCTCAAAAGCGCCTTATCGGATGTTCTTGTCAGAGTTGAAGGAACTGAAGGTTCAAATGCAAGAGTTATTGGACAAAGGCTTTATTCGTCCAAGCGCGTCGCCGTGGGGAGCGCCAGTATTGTTCGTGAGGAAAAAGGACAGGTCTTTGCGGCTATGCATCGACTATAGGCAACCGAACCAAGTCACGGTTAAGAACAAGTACTCGTTGCCAAGGATTGATGACTTATTCGATCAGTTGCAAGGGGCTGCAGTGTTCTCTAAGATAGACTTGAGAACTGGGTACCATCGCTTGAGGATAAAGAAGGAAGACATACCAAAGTCTGCTTTTCGAACAAGATACGGGCATTACAAGTTTACAATCATGCCGTTTGGATTGACTAATGCCCCAACTGCTTTCATGGATTTGATGCATCGAGTGTTTAAGGAGTTCCTGGATCAATTTGTCATCGTGTTCATCGACGATATCCCGATCTACTCGAAGAGCTCGGAGGAACACGAGCAGCATTTGAATGTGGTTCTATGGACGTTAAGGGAGCACTCGCTTTACGCCAAGTTTAGTAAGTGCGAGTTCTGGCTCAATAAAGTAGCATTCCTCGGGCACGTTATTTCTAGAAATGGGATTTCGGTAGACCCCGCAAAGATTGAAGCGGTTACAAATTGGCCGAGGCCAACATCAGCTACCGAAGTTCGGAGTTTCTTAGGACTGGCCGGCTATTACAGGAGATTTGTGGAGAAGTTCTTGTCAATAACAACTCCTTTGACGAAGTTGACCAGAAAGGATGCACGGTTTGAGTGGACGGATAAATGTGAAAGGGGTTTTCAAGAACTTAAGCATAGATTGACGACCGCACCGGTTTTGATGATTCCTTCGGCCCCGGGGGGTTATGAAATATATAGTGATGCGTCGCTCAAGGGATTGGGATGTGTTCTAATGCAGCATGGAAGAGTTGTGGCGTATGCATCGAGACAGCTAAGACCCCACGAGATGAATTACCCGACGCATGATTTGGAACCGGCCGCAATTATATTTGCGTTAAAAATCTGGAGGCATTACTTGTGCGGGGAAAGATTTCAGATCTACACCGATCACCGTAGTCCGAAATACCTGTTTTCCCAAAAGGAACCGAATATGAGGCAACGCCGGTGGATGGAATTGCTTAAGGACTACGATCGCGACATCCTATACCACCCCGGGAAGGCGAATAAGGTTGCGGATGCACTTAGTAGGAAATCAAGCATGGCGCACTTGATGGTCAAAGAGTGGACTCTATTGGAAGGGATAAGAGATTCCGGATTTAAGCTTGAAGTATGCCAATTGTCCAGTTTAATGGCTACGTTGAGAGTAGAACCGGAGATTCGGAAAGAGTCAAGGCTTTGCAATCTATGAACGATGAAGTTCGGAAAATCTTGGAGATGGATAAGGAGAGAAGGAAGCCTGATTTCCAAGTGTCGGAGGATGGAACCTTGACGTTTCACGGGCAATTGTGTGTACCTAGGGACGAGGAACTAAGAGAAAGGATACTATCGGAAGCCCACGTAAGTAATTACAGTATTCATCCGGGTAGCACCAAAATGTATCAGAACTTGCGACAACATTATTGGTGGAGTGGAATGAAAGTAGACGTTGCGAAACATGTAGCGAAGTGTTTGACGTGCCGCCAAGTGAAAGCACAACACTATAAACCAGGTGGCCTACTTCAACCATTAGAGATTCCCGAATGGAAGTGGGAACACATTACGATGGATTTCGTTATGGCTTTACCAAGGAGTCAGAGAGGTCATGATTCGATTTGGGTGATCGTGGACAGATTGACCAAGTCTACGCATTTCTTAGCAAGGCGAAAGGATTTCGCCATGGACAGATACGCCGAATTGTATATGCGGCAAATAGTCAGACTTCATGGAGTTCCGGTCACAATTACATCAGATAGAGACCCCAAGTTCACCGCTTCATTTTGGAAAAGCCTGCAGGAAGCAATGGGGACGAAATTGCAAGACAGCACCGCCTATCACCCTCAGACGGATGGACAATCCGAGAGAACGATTCAGACATTAGAAGATATGTTACGGGCGTGTGTCATAGATTTCAAAGGAGGTTGGGAGGAACAGTTGCACCTTGTGGAGTTCGCTTATAATAACAGCTATCGCCAGAGTATTGGGATGGCACCGTTCGAAGCACTGTATGGCAGAGCGTGTAGAGCACCAATTTGTTGGGATGAAGTCGGTGAGAGGAGTATAACGGGTCCGGAGTTGGTCGAGCGATCGCTTGAGGCAAAGAAGGTGATTAGAGAAAAACTTAAGACTGCCCAGAGTCGCCAGAAAAGCTACGCCGACAAACGGCGCAAGCCTTTGGAATTCCAAGTGGGAGACCATGTATTCCTCAAGGTGTCGCCAATGCGAGGACTATCTCGGTTTGGAAAGAAAGGGAAGCCGAGCCCGAGATACGTTGGACCTTTTGAGATACTAGAATGGATTGGGACTTTAGCCTATCGTCTTGCATTGCCGCCAAACCTATCGCAGATTCACAACGTCTTTCATGTGTCGATGTTGAGGAAGTATGAGCCGGATCCGACACATGTGTTGAACCATGAAGTTATAGAAGTGGACGACCGAGTGACGTATGTGGAAAGACCGATCGTAGTTGAGGACGGGAAGGAGCAAGTCCCGAGGAACAAGACAATTCCGATAGTAAAGGTGATTTGGGAGCATCACGGATCTGAAGGAGCTACCCGGGAAAGCGAAGAAGCTATGAGACATCGATATCCCCATTTGTTTGAATAGTTGGGTTATGTAAATTTCGAGGACGAAATTTTTGTAAGGGAGGAAGAATTGTCATATTTTGGATTTTGACCCTATTTCGAAGTCTATGAATGAATAAAATGAGTATCGATGTATTTCAAGAATCTCGCTCAGAATTGATCTCTCTAGAGTTGACTGACCAAAAAGGGAAAGGCCAAATAGGATCTAAGTACGTGGACTAAAGAACTCGATTATGGATTAGTACCTTGACCATAAGGATTGTCGAGGGTATATTTGAACCATCGTGGACCGATCTAGAATTGTGTTAGAACGATTTGCTAGCATTGAGCAATTGGTTCGCGGGTGATTTCGCCCGACCATGGCATAATTTGCGAATCAACTCGAACCGATGTCTAGCGATCGCGTCCTTTTGGGACCGGTAATTACCCTCACAATTACATGACAACTAGGGTCGCCGTGATTCGAATAATTCTTAAACGTGACACAAATCACGGGTCGATACGCGTATCTCCCGAGAGCCGCCCGTCGATCCGAGATGTACCGAATTCTCAATCGGTTGATTTTGAGCGCGAAGTAGACTTTGAAATTAGAAGCCGGGACATCCGAGGATTTCTTCATTTATTAATTCGACGTCGTCTCCTTTAGTCCAGTACTCTTCGATCCGCCTAATCGGTGTTTGTTTTAGAATTCTCCGTTCAATCAGAATTATAAGTTACCAAATTGCCTAAGATATTAATTGCAATAGCCAAAATTATTAATGGGGTTTGAATTTTTTGTCTTTTCCCCATTAATTCCCCTCAACTACCCACCTACCCATCTTTTCCTCATTAATTCCCCTCAACCACCCACCTATCCATCTTTTCCTCATTAATTCCCCTCAACCACCACCACTTTATGTCACATCCAAGAGCCCAAACTTCTCCCACAAGCTTTCCCTCTATTCTTCTTCTTCACTTTTGGATAACACTCTCTCCCTCACACTTTCCCTCTCACTCATCCAAACTCTCTCTTCCCTCTCCCTTGTGTTCTTGCTCGGCCGCCCAAGACCGACCGCCCGCCTCACCGCCGCCGTTTGGCTGTGGGTTTGCCGAGGACTTGAGAAGGTGATTTTGGGCTCATTTGGAGGAGTTTCAAGCTCAAACTCAAGTAAGCAACTCCCTAATCCTTGAGTAGGCTAATGGGTTACTAATGAGCATGTTTAGGAGTGGATTTAGTGATTTTGGGCCGTCGGGTTACTGTTCACAGTGAGTAATCCGAAAATGAGAAATGAGATTTGGATGATCTTGAGTGTTGGAATGTGGGATTTTATGCTAGAAATGGATGATATGGCCTAATTAGAGGTCAATAAGCATGGGTATGAGATCTCGGATTATTGTTCATTGAAGATAGTTACCGTTCATTGAAGATATTTATTGTTCATTGAAGACGAGTTCTTGTTCACGCGACGGGTTGCTTTTTCATGGCGTAACCGAAAATGGAAATAAGTATTTGGATGATCTTGGGGACTTGAATTGGAGTTTTAGGTGGTTAGAATTTGGATTAGAGGTGTCATGTTGACCTATTGTGTATGTAAGGGCTAAGTGATTTATTGTGGCTTATGTGCATGACTAGATGTCAATTAGTGCGATGTTAGTCATGGGTGCAATGGGTGTTATGATATTGCCTTGAGAGTCCGATTATGCGACTAGAGCTAATGTATGTGCTATGCCATGTTGTGATGTCGATTGGGCCTTATTACTATTCGGCCATGGCGTGATGAGTTGAGAAATTATTAATTGAATCAATTATGTGCCATAGTGCACTTGGCCATGTGATGAGTGGTGCGAGTCAATTATTAAGAATTGGGGTTGATTACGCTTGTACTCAATCACGAAGTCTTGTTTATGTGAATTGATTGAATTGTGGGCATGGAATGCGATTTGCATGATTTGTGGATGAAAACGTGCTGAATACCCCGATGCGCCTATATGACGCGGGGATGTTGTTTATGAAAACCCTGAGGCGCCTATACGACGCGGGGAAATGTATTGGTAAATGTGAAGGTGATATGAATACGCCGAGGCGCCTATATGACGCGGGGAAGGTGATACGATTACCACGAGGCGCCTATATGACGCGGGGAATGTGATTTTGAATAGTCCGAAATGATAATTGCGGACTTGATTGCTGGAATTGATCCACTTGAATTTATTACCACGCATTGTGATTGAATTGTTGATAAGTGCCTAAGTACGAAGCTTGTTACTATAGATTTGGTGGAATATTGATTTGAAGTGTGCATGATGTCAATTCTCTTTAATTGATGATTTCGAGGTTATTATTACTACTAGTGGTATGTTGGGTCTTGTGTCTCAATTAAATTGCTTGGAGGTACTGTTATCCCGAGCGAGGCTTAGGGGTTAGCTTATTGAGATTTATTCTCATAGTTGTATTCCAAACCTTTTCGGACCCCCGACCCCGAGGATGCCGATACTTTTTGGATCACCGAAAGATTTTGAGTCCGTAACCACATCGTACCCGGTAGGACCGAGTCACGTGTACCATAGGAAGGTTGACACCTTATGGGTAGATGATGGAGGTGATAGTCGGACATCGTATACTTTTGTATCCTGGACGTATAAGGATAGAGACACGCTTTTTGGACCTCTAAGAGAGTGTGTCATACGGACGTTTGAGAGCCGCGGGGCAGATGGAGGCCACCGTTCCCGAGGACGAGTCCGCCGAGTCGGAGCTTCCGGAGCCCGAGGACCCTGGTGAGGGAGGAGAGATCATAGAGTCGAGGGATGCTGATGACGACCCCATGGACACTGCGGAGTCCGAGCCGGATGCGAGTGTCCCCACCGGGTGTGCTTCACTAGCCGTCGAGTCCTCTGTCGATGAGTCCGACCCTTAGGTGTAGTACTTTCGTGGGAGGTCCCTTTTACCTTAAGCTAACCGTCTCGCTCGTATCCTCCTGTATTTTGATCCTATGCGTTGTAAGAATGATCGTCTCTTTATGTTATGAAAAATCTCTCGTCTTCCGAAGTCATTCTATTTAATTTCATTATTTGGGTGTTGCATCGCTTCCGCATGTGCATGTTGTATCGCGTTGAAATTTCTCGCTGTTGTCAATCCCGGAAGAAATAAGCGAGTGAGGGATGTCGACGCGCCAATAGGACACGGGGCGTGACACCAAATGTCGTGCGCAACTTGTATAGTGACAGTTTTCACCCCGGATGCGATTGCGTCCATTGAGTTCCCTCCCATGGACAAATCCGAAGACTTGGAATGAATTCGGCTCTCGGTCTTTACGTCGAATGCTCCTTCGCTCCCACATGAATACATCGGGGTCATTGGTCCGACCTTGGGGCGTCATCTAGTCTAAAAAAAAAAGACCTTCAACCCAAATCACTGAAACGATCTTACAATTTTCATGATATGCTCGTGAAAATGCATGCTATGCGCAATTTAAATTTACAAGTTAAAAAGGGAAAAAGCCTTACCAACTGATGTTAATCTCTTTTTTTGTTTTTGGTTTTAGGTATACCAACCTTCCATTCACATGCGCATGAGACAAGTGGGGTTTAACTCTAAAGAAATAAAAAAGGCTCGGGTAGGGACCTAAAAAGGCTCCCGCTATACGAATTGATGAGCCGCCCACAAGCGCAATCAAACAACAAGTGGGTAGGATCATCAACCTCGCATAGCGAGCCTGATTAAATATGGTCAACCCTAGTGCAATCAAACACATGAGCTTTGCATACCAATCCCTATCTAAGGCAACCTAAAAAGGGTGATTCGCGGCTCGGGTTTAGGTGCTTGTGTGTGCAGTGTTGTGATCCTCATAATATGCAAAGCATGCACAACAGCTTATATCAAACACCGCTTCAATATATGCATAAATAAACACACAACACCCGAAATACCATATCTACACAAAATAGGTTATCATAGACACCACCCTTTATAACTCCCATCTGCATGAACATTTAACACTTTTCGTTGGTGAACGTACCTCGCCTTCAAGAGCATCCGTAGAAAACGAGGTTATAAAAACACTCAACATTTTTTATCGGCTTAAGTCCTCGTAGTGATTTTGCAACCGTTCGGTCCCCAGTGGAGTCGCTGGTTTGTCATGACCCATCTCTTCTTCGATCGATTTGGGGTATCGTCGAGGCGAGCGAGGGGTTAACGAGCCGCGCTTCCGATCCGGTTGGCGGTGGATCTTGGCGCGCGGGTCCCTCCCGAGACCCATTACTCGAATCGCGACGTGAAGAAAAATTTTGGATATCGGGATCGACCTAAGTGTGGTCGGGTGACATGTGCATAGTGTATATGCATATGGAGTTGTCACCGATCAATTTTTGGAGAGTATGATCGGGAACCCTATCCAGCGATCGGGAGAAACCGTTCGATTCTACGAGAACCGGAGAGTGGGTCCGGGGACTTGGTTACGCCGAGATTAACATCGACGCCCTTTCGGTTACCGAAGTTGAGTGTTTTTCTAACCTAAGAATTCATGCAGATGAAATTTAGGACGAGGTAGGTTCTAACAACCTAGGGTATCATGCGGACGGGTATTTCTATCCTATCAATCACAATCAGGAAATTTAAATGCGCAATCATTGATAATCATAATCAAATCAGTCAATCAATCAAGACATGGTACTTCTAATATGGCCCTATCGGCCCAGAGAAAAGCCCACTCGAGTTCCGAGAACGTTCGGGAAATTTTTGGGGCCAAAGGCCCAGAAAGGTAAAATGGTCATTTTGAAGGTTCGGGACCCAAAAATCACAAAATAGGGTTGGACCAGTTGAATGTGGCCATCTCCCTTTTTTTTTTCTAGAATTTTTTGGAATTTTTTTATTTTTTGGAATTTTTATTTACTTTTCGAAAAATCGGTAATTTTCTGGATCGATGTAAATCGACCCTCGAAACTTCAAAATTTCTCGATCCGGACTATAAGAGTCCCGAATCGACCTAAACATTTTTTAGAAATTTTTTGGAAAAATCTGGAAATTTTTATGATTTTTAGTGATATTTTTGGATTTTTAGAAAATTTTTATGAAATTTTATGAATTTTTTATTAATTTTTCTGACCGGGTCAACCTGGTCAACAAATGGCCAACCCGACCCGGACCCGGCTCGCAACCCGCTCGACCTAAAACGGCACCGTTTCCTATTTACCTAATATTTTTTTTATTTTTTAAAACTAATTTCCTAATATTCGAAAATACAAAAAATAAATGGACGGCCAGGATCAATCCTAGAAACGATCTCGGCCGTCGACTCACTCGTGCTCACGTGTGCCTCGCTACACTAAATCAACCGTGCCCTGCGCATGAAACGACGCCGCATCGCTCGGGAACGAACGGCAACGATTAAACCTGAACTAGATCTCGACCGTTGACTCGCCTAAACTACAAAACGACGACGCATCGGGCTTATACCCTAAACGACGCCGCACACCACTTATGTGAAATGGCACCGTTTTTTATTTTCTTTATTTTCTAACTAATAAACGAATTATTAGAAAATACAAAAATTCAAACCAACGGCCTAGAATCAAACTCATCTAATTATCACGACCGTCGGATCAAGGCTAACTCGGATTACTCGCGCCAACGGCCGAGCCGACCGGACTCGAGCCGGACCGGTCACAACGCGACACATCAGACATGTTGACTCGCTGACCGCCACGTCGCCTTCGTCTTCTACCTCGTGACGACGACCAAACGGACGGCCGAGGGCATCCGGTGACGATCTAACGGTGAGAACTCGGCCAAAACTCTCGAAACCAAATCCGATCGACTCGTTTCGACCTCTAGGTTAACATATCTCAGAATCACACAGTTCTACCGGCTAAATCACGAGTATCAAACTTCGCACAATGTCGAGATCGCAGAACTCAATCTCTCAATCCAGAACGCAATACATCAATTCAATCACAGGAATCACTCAAATGAAGTTTAGAAACCTTACCCGCAGGTCCGATTGACCTGGTTTGGTCTAGGATTTCCTAGACAAGCTTCGATAGAGACCGGCAATAGAGGTTGAAGTTCGCAGACTTGATTGGAGGTTTTTTTTATGCAAAATCGAAGCAAAACGAGGATGCAGAGGTGGTCGGCGACGTTTAAGGATCAAAACGCACACAATAATTGCAACAATCGTGCTCGTGACAGTGTGATGCCATGAACGTGCAGAGTTGAGCTTGAGAGGTCGACTCACCTATTTTGAAGGCCACCGGCTGATTGAGCTGGTGCGATCGCTTCCTAGAGTTGATGTGAAGCTCCCGGACTTGATTGCGAGCCTCGATTTGCTCTGGATTGAGCAGACAAACAACTCACGGCTCGAGCTCAAATTGTTGACCCAACAAGCGGGAGAATCAGCTCTCTCTCGTCTTCTCTCTCTCTATAGCTCTCTGAATGCATTGCGAGCACAAATGAGCCTCTCTGATTCGCGAAGCTTCTCGCTCCTTTTATATCAACTTTTCAAATTTGGCGCGTACAGGCGAGCCTTTGCCGACTTACTTCGCACGTGCCCATGCGTGCGGAGAGGTCTAAACGGTGACGACGACGATGGGGAATTCTGTTCAAGCCGTCAAGCGCTCCGATGATCGTAAATTGGGCACGAATTTGGTCAATTTTGTGAAAGTTGACTTTCTCGGGCCACCGTAGCTTTGACTGCCGATTCCGATTGCCTTCGGCGGCCATTGGTTGCACCGTTGGTGTCAATCGACGTGGGCTGCTCCGACGAACAAAACGCCTCCCCATATTCACCCAATTATCATCAATTGAACGTCCAATTTGGTCGTTGAATTTCGATCTTCAAGTCTGCAGAATGGCGCGTTCTCGCGGGGAAGACGATATCGTTTTGGACCGGTTCGACCGGTCCAATCATGGTCAGACCGGTTTGAACCGGTTCGGACGTGTAATTTCTAAAATTGATCAAAATTTATGGGGAATTTTTGCAATTAATCCTCAAAATTGAATTCAAGGGATCAAATACTATCTGGAAATGTAATTTTTCCCAAAAGTTCACTTCAATTTCTACAAAAACCCCAAATTTTTCTAAAATTGCAAATTAGGGAAAAGCTCAATTGGACGCCCAAATGAGCAAATTGGATCAAATTATCCTTGCCAATCGATTCAGAGCATATGAAAACCTTAGGGGGTAGTCCAATTTTGCCATGAAAGTCCCTTGATTAAAAGTAATTTCAAAAATTGAAAATTTAAGGGACTAAATTGCAAAGAATTTGGGGAATTTTACCCAATTCGTGTAATTCGTGCAATTGAGGGTGAAATTGATCAAATTGAAGTTGCAGAGGACTGAAATTGAATGTTTCGACTCAAGATGTGCAAAAATTGCAAATAAAAAGACCCAAATTGTATTTTTTAGGCGAATTCAATTCTTGGTGTTGTGAAGAAACACCTAGAATTGAGTTCAATTTTTAATTTTTCTTGAGGGCAATATGAAGAGGGAATTAAAAGAAAAATATGGAACATTTTTCTATATTTTTGTGGCCTCGGTAAGTATTTTTTTGTGAATTTTCTCTTATTTTTATATTTTTTGAAAATATTAAAAAAATGCGAAAAATATGAAAAATTATTTTTTCGTTCAAAAATGGTTCCTTATGCTTGGCCAAGGTGACCAAACTTGATTTTTTAATTTTTTTTTTGAATTTTTATGGATTTTTGTGAATTTTTGTAAAATAAAACTAAGAAAATACTTGGTCAAAAATCGTGTGTCAACACCAAGTATTATCAATCTCACGTTTAAACACTCTAATCTTTCTTGCTTGCGCCACTTGTCTACTTTTGGAGCTAATGATTGCCCCTCCACTCACTCTTTCTCCAATGTTGCCTCTTACCCCTTTCATTTGCCCATTTAATTAGGCGTGCCATGCGGATGATAGGGAGATGGTCTCACATAGCCGTGCACCGCAGTACCCGATCGGACTCATTTTAGTCTCATTCGGCCCTTGTTCACCACCTATGTCAGCTAAGACTTCATTAGTAGTTGAGAATAAGTTTTACCAACATTCGTCCTTGCGAAATAAGCCATGACTACTCGATTTATTCTATAGTGGCCTATTAAACTCTTATCTCATGTAATCACTTTACCATATACGTCCCCAAGAGTCTTAGCCATGCTTGTCGTGAAAATCCCGATTTGTCTCGTCCAACTTTAATGTACCATCTCCTCAAAGCATACAAGTTCCTCCTCCCTAAGTTCACGCCAATGATGTTGGTTCCCTTGGCATATATATTTCCAAACCTATCTCGATCTCCCTTGACTATTTAAGAGCTACTGGAAATGGGATAACACACGCGAGTTTCCGGATATTTTTCCTAAGGAATTACCGAGACCGCCACTTGAGAGAGTGATAGAGTTCGTGATCGAATTAGCCCTTGGGACGGAGCCGATCTCAAAAGCAACCTATAAGATGTCCCTGTCAGAGTTAAAGGAATTAAAGGTTCGGATGCAAGAGCCGTTGGACAAGGGATTCATTCGTCCAAGCATGTCACCGTGGGGAGCGCCAGTGTTGTTCATAAGGAAAAAGGACGGGTCATTGTGTTTGTGCATTGACTATAAACAGTTGAACCAAGTCACTGGCAAGAACAAGTATCCGTTGCCAAGGATAGACGATTTGTTCGATCGGCTACAAGTAGCATCCGTGTTCTCCAAAATAGGCCAAGGATGGGTTATCATCACCTGAGGATTAAAAAGGAGGACATATAGAAGTTGGCTTTCCGGAAGAGATATGGACACTATAAGTTTACGGTCATGCCATTTGGATTGACTAATGCCCCAGCCGCTCTCATGGATTTAATGCATCGAGTATTCAAGGAATTCTCGAATCGCTTTGTTAGCGTATTCATAGATGATATCCCGATATACTCAAGGAGCTCTGAGGAACATGAACAACATTTAAGATTAGTTCTACGGACCTTAAGAGAACATTCGCTTTACGCTAAGTTTAGTAAGTTTGAGTTTTGGATAAATAAAGTAGCTTTCCTTGGACATGTGGTCTTTGAAAATGAGATTTCGAGAGATCCCGCAAATATCGAAGCTGTTATGAATTGGCACAGACCGACATCGCTTACGGAGATTAGAAGTTTTCTTAGATTGGTTGGATATTACAAGAGGTTCGTGGAGGAGTTTTCCTCGATAGCCACTCCGTTAACAAGATTGACAAAGAAGGATACACGGTTCGAATGGACGGATAAGCATGAAAGGAGCTTTCAAGAGTTTAAGCACAAGTTGAATACCGCGCCGGTGCTAATGATACCGTTTGGACCTAGAGGATTTGAGATTTATAGTGATGCGTCGTTAAAGGGATTAGCATGCGTGTTGATGCAACATGGAAGAGTTGTTACTTACGCATCGTAACAATTAAGACCTCATGAAATGAACTACCCGACGCACGATCCGGAGCGAGCTGCGATTATCTTTGCATTGAAGATATGGAGGCATTACTTATGTGGAGAGAAGTTTCAGATCTATACGGACCATCAGAGCTTGAAGTACTTGTTTTTCCAAAAGGAATTGAACATGAGGCAATGACAATGGATGGTGTTGTTGAAGGACTATGATCGCTACATCTTATATCACCCCGGGAAAGCAAATAAGGTTGCGGATGCATTTAGTCGGAAATCAAGCATCGCGCATTTGATGGTTAAGGGATGATCTCTGTTGGAAGCAATGAGAGGTTCGGAATTCAAGTTTGAGGTCTCTCATCCGTCTAGCCTGATGGCTACCTTGAGGATCAAACCCGAGGTTCGGGAGAGGATTAAGGCATTACAATCTACGGATCCCGATATTTTGAAAATTCTGGAAATGGATGTAACAAAGAGGAAACCTGAATTTCAAGTATCCAAAGATGGGGTTTTGAAGTTTCGTGGACGGTTGTGCATACCCAGTGATAAAGAGCTAAGGGAAAAGATCTTGTCAAAAGCTCATTGGAGTAATTACAACATTCATCCGAGTAGCACGAAAATGTATAAGAACCTACGTCGCTACTATTGGTGGAATGGAATGAAAGTGGATGTGGCGAAGCATATAGCTAAGTGCTTGATGTGTCAGCTGTTGTTGGCTAGAGAATTCACCTAGAGAGGGGTGAATAGGTGATAACGTGTGATTTTAAGATTTTATTGCGGAATTCAAATCACACAGTGTAAAACAGAAATCTCATATGCTCACGCAATTCAATTGATGCTAAGAATGTAATAGGATCGATGCGTATTAACCGTGTGCAGTTTAGCTATCACAAAGTATTTAGAATAATCAGAGTAAGAGATGAGGAAAACTGCACATAGAGATTATAGTGGTTCGGCTTTGGTTAAGCCTACGTCCACTTTTTTGGCTAACGACCAATCGGCTGGATTCCACTATTAATGTGCTCGGAGGATACAAATCGGTGATCTCCTTGACACGCAGGACTTCACACCTAGCGTTCAACACTCTTGTGTACACCTCCTCACAATTACAATGGATGGATCAAGAAGTGTGCTTAAAATAGAGTACACTCTATCTAGGAATTATGAACACTTTTCCCTCTTTACACCGATCTCTTTTCCCTTCGTCTTTGAGATGTCTTTTATACTATTCCGCCTCCAATCTAGCCGTTGCAAGGCATCCAGAAGAGATCTCTCCAAATCTACCCTTTTGGACGAGATGTTTGCAAAAAGAAGATCTCTTAGCCGTTGGGGATCGCCAAAGGAAAGTCTTCCCCGTTTGAATCAAATCGCCCATACAATTATGATCTCGGGTTTCCATAGATGGTTTCTTCCATTTAGAAAGTCTTGAATTGTCTTCTTGGTTCCGCATTCTTGATTGATCTCAATCAATGAAAATCTATCAAGGATGATCCAGCTCGATGGCGTCCGTTGATATGCATCAATTAAGCTCAATTTGTATTCCTCTTGAAATTCTGATTCTTGATAGTGAAATACTTCTCTCAGAGCTTGAGTGTCATTCCAACGTCCGAGCTATCCCCACTCAACGTCCGAGTTCGAACCAGCATCTGAGACTCTCAGAAACAACATCCGAGCCAAATCCTTTTGCTAGATTCAATCCTATGCATCCCCGCACCAAAGGATAATCTGCAAAATAAGTAAATCACAGCATTATCTCAAAATACAAGAGTACTATGATTGTTTTGTCAACTTCAAAATCGTCTAGGGATTTTTTCTCAACAATCTCCCCCTTTTTGATGATGACAAAACGATCCACTATAGGAATGAAGAAATTGAGTTTAGAAAAGGATGAGCAACTTCAACAAAGTTACTCTAGTGATAATCTTGCTAAGTAATAATTTTGGAGTTTTGTTCCTTGTACTTTTAGCAAGAATAAGTTCCGAGAAAGAATGCATTTATATGCTATGATGAGTAATCTTCAGAACTTGTGTTATCTCAATCAATAAGTTTGTATTCTAAGTGCATTGAGATATAAAACAATTTCAAATACAAGCAAGTATGAAGATTGTGACTTTTCTAAACATCATGCTTTGTTGGATGCTCATAACTTGTCCTGTTTAGCTAAAGCTTTCAAATATGTGAAAAGTGGAACTTGTTCACTTGCTCTGTTTAGGAGAAGATGAGAAGATGTTCCTTCTCGGATGATATCTCCATCGTTCATGCTTTTGTATTCCGCGTAACATGCCGACATCCCGTATTTAAAGGATACTTGCTAGAATACACACGCATATCACACCATATGAAGTATAAATCATAACACCATCAAAACATTAATTTTCTCTCCCTTTTTGTCATCAGCAATAGGAGTATCCCGCATAGTCAGATAGTAATAAAACGTTGCTCCCCCTGAATTCAATGCCTATTCAGGTCATTTATGTAGTCTATTCAAAATATACTAGCATTCAGAAAATAATGAATCATTCAAGCAGATGGTAGCATTCAAATTGTCGATCTTTCAAATAAAGTGTGAAGCAAGAGTCAAAGTACGAATCCAAACATCAAAATAAATTTTCTTTTAAAACATTAATCTTTTGGTGTTTGGTCTGGATGAGAAGATGTTGTAGCTTGAACCGAAGTGGAGGCTTGGTCCACAGGTAGTTGAACAAGGACAAACTTTGATAGTTGATTTAGCTTTAAATCTAGATCCTTCTTTAGAGTGAGGATCATGTTGTCCAAAAAGCCCAAATGAGATTCCGAACGATCATGGACAGTTCTACGAATTTTTGCAACCTCAGCATCTACCTTTGTGCTTATGCCTTCAACTTCCGAACGCAGAGAGGACCAAAGATCAGACCATTTTTGGTCCATTTCTTGTTGCCTTTGTGCTATTTCCCTAAGAAGATCCGAGGTACTGTCTGTTTCATCCGTCTGAGTTCCTACATTTGTTGACTCCCCCTGAGTCCTTGCATGGTGCTCAAATGATGAAGCAAATCTGTGCAGGAGATTTGCTATTTCAGCAGCATTGGTTTCTATTTCGGCTTGCTCCCTTTCAGACATTTCTTTTTGTAGAAATGGCCCCTTTGTCTCTGTTCCCTGTTACGGAACAAATGATGTTTCTTCTCTTTCTTTATCTCCTCCCGCTTCTGTGTCCTCGTTTTCCCTTTCCCGCTGTTCCAATTGAATGGCAGTCTCATCCTCATAAGTTGTTTTTATGATCGTTTGGATAAGCTTTTCTAGTTCCGAATCATCTGTTCTTGAGCTATCCGAGATGTGCTCTTTTTCAATTCTGTCAAGCAGCACCTTAGCAAGTTTTCTTCTTTTGCTAGAAGGTCCGGTTGATTTGTGAGCAATCATCTTGATCCTTCTCTTTCGAGTGGACTCAGAGGATGGTTTTGAAGACTTGTTCCGTGAATATTCAACAGCAGCCTCCTTCCGAGGAAGGTTTATGAGGATCACTTTCTTCTTTCTATCCATCCAGCTTCCATTCTCAAATCTGTAACCCATTTTTGTGAGCATAGTCTCACCCACACTTCCCCGATGAAGCTCTATGGATCCGAGCTCCGGAGGTACCACTATTCGCAGGTACTCAAAAATTCTGCTTATCAAAGAACCATAGGGCAGCTGACCCTTGTTCTTCTTCACTGCTCTCCTCATATGCATAAAGATTAAATGAGGCAGAGAGAAGGGTTGTCCATTTAGAATGGCCCAAATAAGCTTTGCCTCATACTTTGAGACATCCGTTTTCGAGGAACCCTTTGGTCTTAGGTAGTCGATAACTACCTTATGCAGTATAATGGTCCTCAAAGGAAAATGATGATGTTCAACATGTGGTTTGTTGGCTGTTTGACAGATCGGGGTTACCAGATAACTTCTTATAGACATCTTCATCCGAGACATGGATTTTGGTGAAGTTGAACAACTCGATCCGAAGAATATTTGCCATGTCTTCAGCACTCAGAATGATGTTCTGTCCCCTGTAGGAAAACTGAATTGCATTTCTATCGATCATTGTGAAGTTTGAATAGAAATAGAGCGATCGGTTCGAGTGTAAGTTGGTGTAGATAAGGAGCGAGAAGTTGTGAAGGCTGCGGGTTTGTGAGAGGATAAAGAATCTGCAGACCATTCCTTTCGAAAAAGTCCGAATCAACAGGTCCATTAGGCATGACTCCTCTAGCAAGTAATGCCTTGTAGCATTGTTCATGTTCTTTTGATCCGAACAATCTGCCTGCTTCTTCTCCATCAGCCAAAAATTTCATGGGCACAGACTTGAAGAATGAATAAATCAATTCATCATCATCATCATCCCTCGGATGTTCGAGACACGAAATTTCTTCCTCTCTTACGTCCTTCTTTTGAGCACTTCCTTGCTCAATTTCCACTGGTTCTCCAACCTTTTCTTTTCCCTTTCCAAAAGGATTGCTCTTCTGAAGTTCTGTCCCTACCCCGGTAGCTAACCTAATTTCTATCCGAGTGAGCATCTCAAAGAATTTTTGCATTTCTCCCTCATCAAATAATCCATTCATTTTAACAAAATCCAGAATATCAATTTCAGACCTACCACCGATCCGCATTCCTTTAATAATATTCAACAGACCCCTAGCTAGCCTAATCTTTTACCAACAGGAAGACTAGCGTTTTCCTCAGAGGTACGGATTATCGTAGAAGAGATTCGTTGCTGAATCTTCTTGCGTCTTTCCTCGGTTATTCCCGATGGCGAAATCTCCGTCATATGAGCGATCAGCCTTCGTGCTTGCTCTTCGGCTTCGCTCGGTAAGGTTGTGAGTGCCGGAGCATCTCCATATGTTCTTTGTCCAAGGCGCCCGGACCGGCGTGAACCGATTGCTGAAGATTTCAGTACCGAGGGATTTTTGGGTGCCATAAGGAATGAGATTTGTTGGGTAATCTTGATCGTGGAGCTCTGGAGGTTTTAAGGTTTTGGCTTTCGTAGTGCTTGAGAGAGCGATTTGTAAGATTGAACAAGTGGAGAAGGTTTAGGGTATATGAAGCGTTTTCTCAAAAGGGAATTCTTTAGAAAAGATTTTGAGAATATTTTCAACTCAACCAATTTAAAATCAATCAAGACAATCAAATATTCAATCAGAGCAATCAGCACAATCACATAATATTTGCCGAATATTTAGGAAGATTGTGTTGATGCGTACCTAATTTGTTGCCAAAAATAAAAACAACTTACGCGCCAAGATTTCGAACGATCAAATCTTTTGTCGTATCTGCTCGAAAGATGTTGTCTACAGATGATTTTCCACGTTCTGAGATCCGTAAGTTCCTTTAGAAGATGCTTTCAAGCTCTGGAGCCGCTGAAGGTCTTCAAATGATACTTTCCAAGTTACGAGAAAATTTCTCCTGTCTAGATCTCGACTCAAATAGGAATCATGGTAATACCTAACTCTTGTCTGATGTACTCAAATGTATTTTTATTGAGTGCCTTAGTGAATATGTTAGCTAATTGATGTTTAGAATCAACAAATTGAATGTTGACGTTACATTTATGCACATGATCACGAATAAAATGATGCTTGATTTCAATATGCTTAGCTCGTGAGTGCGGAACCGGATTCTTTGTGAGGTTGATAGCACATGTGTTGTCACATTTGATTTCCACATTGTGAGCTTCAACACCAAAGTCCTTCGATTGTTGCTTCATCCATAGTATTTGAGCGCAATAGCTTCCTAGTGCAATATATTCAGCTTCTACAGTTGATAGAGCTACGGTGTTCTGTTTCTTGGAGAACTAAGACACCAACATTGATCCCGAAAGTTGACATGTGCCCGAAGTACTCTTTCTATCCAACTTACAACCCGTAAGATCAGCATCCGAATAGCCATGTAATATAAGATCCGATGTTTTGGGATACCATAATCCTAGATTTGGATTAGTTCATCTATACTTGATGATTCTTTTGACAAGAAACATATGAGATTCTTTAGGGTCAGATTGAAATCTCGCACACATGCATACACTGAATATAATATCAGGTCGAGATGCGGTAAGATATAACAAAGAACCAATCATGCTCTCGTATAGCTTCTGATAAACCCGTTTGCCCCGTTCATCCTTGTCTAGTTTGGATGAGGTAGACATAGGTGATTCTGTTTTCTTGCAATTGTTTTGACCAAACTTCTTCACTAGTTCCAAGGCATATTTTTCTTGATGTATGAATGTGCCCCGATTAGTCTGATTTACTTGTAGCCCTAGGAAGAATTTAAGTTCACCCATCATGCTCATCTCGAACTCATTCTGCATGTTATGAGAGAAGTTCTCACAAAGATATTGGTTAGATGAGCCAAAGATAATATCATCAACATATATCTGGATAAGCAGAATATCTTTACCTTCCCTTCTGATAAAAGGGGTTGTATCGACTTTACCTCTTTCGAAACCTTTTTCAGTTAGAAAGTTACTTAACCTTTCATACCAAGCTCGAGGTGCTTGCTTCAGCCCGTAAAGAACCTTCTTCGGTTTGTACACATGATCCGAGTTCTTTGGATCTTCAAAACCTGGAGGTTGTTTGACATAAACTTCCTTCTTGATGTACCCATTGAGAAATGCACTTTTAACATCCATCTGGTACAACTTGAAGTCATGATGGCAAGCGTAAGCAAGTAGCAATCTGATAGCTTCCAGTCTTACCACTGGTGCATAGGTTTCATCATAATCAATCCCTTCTTCCCGTGAGTAACCTTGTGTAACAAGCCTTGCTTTGTTCCCGACTACTTTTCCTTTGTCATCCAACTTATTCCGAAAAACCCATTTGGTTTCAATGACAGGATGATTCTTTGGTTTAGGTACAAGTTCCCAAACTTCATTCAGTTTGAATTGTTGTAATTCTTGTTGCATAGCTTCGATCCAGCTTTCATCTTCGAGAGCTTCTTCAATTCTTTTGGGTTCAACTTCAGAAACTAGAGCAAAGACATTTATTGTATCCTTGAGTCTAGATCTGGTTCTGACTCCTTCATCTATATTCCCAATAACTCGATCTACGGGATGACTTGATCCGTATTTCCAGCTTCTATTTGATTTGTCTTGTTCGGTTTCGGTGGGGTCTTCATCATTTGATTCTTCAGATGATGTGCCTTGCAAGGTGTTTTCCATGTTCCGAAACGTTTCGACTAGTTAAGGCTCTTCGGATGATGGTTTTTCTTTTTTAGATGAAGTATTCCGAATTTCGGATCTTGTTGTTTCTTTAGAATCCATCGTTTGAGTAGTCCGCTCTTCTTCAAATTTCACATTCATTGATTCTTCAACTGTCCGAGAGTTCTTGTTGAAGACTCGGTATGCTTTACTAGTAGTGGAGTAACCCAAGAATACACCTTCATCTGATCTTTCATCAAACTTACCAGTCCTATCACTTGCATTCTTAAGAATATAACATTTACTACCAAACGCATGAAAATATGAAATATTTGGTTTTCTTCCCTTGTAGAGTTCATAGGGAGTTTTCTCAATCAATGGTCTAAGGAAAACATGATTGATTACATAACATGCAATCGAAAAAGCTTCAGCCTAGAGATGAGGTGGAGCTTTTCTTTCAATTAAAAAAGTTCATGCCATTTCTTGCAAAGATTTATTTTTCCTTTCAACAACTCTAATTTCTTGCAAAAATTGTGTTGAAAACCATTTTGATCACAGAAATAAGCAAAGTAATTATTTTCAAATTCTCCTCCGTGATCGGTTTTGATACTAGTAATAGAATAACCTTTTTCATTTTGAACTTTTCTAGAAAAGGTTTTAAAGAATGAGAATGCATCACTCTTGTGAGTAAGAAAGAATACCCAAGTGAATCTTGTATAGTCATCCACAATAACAAAACAATACTTTTTACTTCCAATACTACGTGTTCGAGTGGGTCCGAAGATATCCATGTACAATAGATGTAGAGCATGGGTAGTGATGACTTCATTAATGGGTTTGTAAGAATTTCTTACTTGCTTTCCGAGTGTGCATGCTTCACAAAGTTTTGTCTTTTCAAATCTGGCATTTGGAAGTCCTTTCACCAGCTTCTTTTTGGAGAGCTTGTTTATTTGCTTGAAGCTTATATGTCCCAGCTTTCTGTGGCATAGTTCTGGATCGTTTTTGACGGATAGAAGACATTTTTCATCTTCAGATGATGTGTCCAGAAGGTACATGTTCCCATTTCTTCGTCCGATAAATGATGACTTGTTGTCCCGGCTTGTACACGAACACTTATTTTCTGCAAAAGAAACTTTGTATCCAATATCGTATAATTGGCTAATACTAACAAGATTGAAGTTCAAACCCTTGACTAATGAAACATCTTTGATGAATAGATTGCCAATCTTCACGGTTCCTTTGCCGATAATCGTTCCTTTGTTGTTGCCTCCAAGGGACACGTTTCCTCCATCAAATTTTTTGAGATTAATGAACATGGATGAGTCACCAGTCATATGTCTAGAGCACCTGCTATCAAGGTACCATTTGTTTCTCCTTTTGTTTGGTAACCGCAATGATCAAAGATTCTCACTTTTTCTTTGGTACCCAAATTTGTTTGGGTCTTTTGAGGTTAGTCGTAAAAGTGCATCTAAGAATGTCACGAGTTGATCGATTGATCTTTAAGTAATAGCTCCTGGAGTGTTTCGGATCACCACAATTTGAACATCCCGAGGGATGTTGACCTTCAAATCTTACAAATTATTTCCTAAAATGACTTTGATAAGCGCGTTTGGAAGGTCGCCGCTTAAGTCTTTCTTTTACGTTAGGAAAATAATTTTTCTCATCACTTTCCTTTTGAAAACCAAGTCCGGACTTGTTATAGTAGGGAACTTGTATGGAAAGTATGCGTTGCAAAGTTTTTGAACCGGATGAGAATTTTTTGTGTATCTCTAAAACTTCCTTTTTCAAAACAGAATTTTCTTTTGCGAAAATATCTTTTTCCTTTTTCGGAGAAATGTTTTCCTTTTCAAAATGATTTCTTTCCTTTTTCAAGAAATCGTTTTCGTTTTCGAAAGATTCTATCCTTGATTTTAATTGCAAATTTTCGCAAGATATAGAATCGGATTTCTCATTTAGTTGACAATATTCCTTTTCGAGAGAGCAGATTTTATCTTTTTGCGAAATATCCTTCTGTCTAAAAATGGCAACTTCCTTTTTCAATTTAGAAAGTCTCTTAAGAGTAGCCTTGTATTCTAAACATAACTCATCTATATACGCAGATATTTCAGGAAAGATGTTTAGGTGAGTTACCTCGATATCATCATCTGAATTTGCCATTAGACAAACATTTGCGTGTTCTTCATCACTTTCACATTCGATGTCGCTCCAAGTTTCTGCTTTCAAGGCTTTCTTGGATTTTTCATCCTTGTCCTTCTTCTTTAACAAAGGGCAATTGAGTTTGATGTAGCCTCTTTTCTTACATTCGAAGCAAATGACTTCTTGGCCTTCATTTTTGGTCTCAGATGATCTTCTCTGATTGAATCGTCCGAAATCCTTTCTATTTTTGAAACTCCTGCCTTGTTTGGCCATTCGTCCGAATCTTTTGACCATGAGCGCTAACTCTTCATCATCTTTGACTTTAGAATCCGAAACATCAGAATCAACATTAGATTTTAAGGCAATTAACTTCTTACCTCTAGTTGTGGTTTCATCATTGATCCTTTCTTCTTCATAAGATTGAAGAGTTCCAAGGAGCTCATCCATTAACAAAGGAGATATTCTTTGAGTCTCTCGAATGGAAGTTTTAACGTTGTCCTATTCCTTTGTAAGAGCTCGTAGTAGCTTGTTGATTCTCATAGGTCCAGAAACTGATTGCCCGTGATATGTGAGACCATTCACTATTTCGGTGAACTCGTCAAACATCTCTTTCACTGTCTCATTAGGCTTCATTTTGAATTCTTCATATTGTCCAAGTAGAAAGTTGACTTTTGTTTCCTTTACTCTGTCTGTTCCTTCATAGGTGACGTGAAGCTTATCCCAAATTTCTTTTGATGAAGAGCAATCTGCAATACGTCTATATTCGGTAGGGAGATAATGCACTATAAAATGAATAAATGGCCTTTGCATCAAGAGCATCTCTCTTGGTTATTTCAGTTGCGATTAGAGCACCCATCGTGTTATCCCATGCACTTGTAGTCTCTGTTGCTGGATTTACTCCTCTTTGTACGACATCCTAGATTTGAGGATCCCGGCATCCGAGAAATACTTTAAATTTGTTCACGCGGTTGCTATAATCTTTTCCTTCAAAGTATGGTGGATTGTTGTTGCTTCCACCTTCGATCCAAGAAAGAGAGAAATTGCTAGCCATAAAGATTGTTAGCTTAGAAGTAAAAACACTTCACAAAATACGAGCACCTTGCTCCGATACCAATTGTTGTTGGCTAGAGAATTCACCTAGAGGGGAGGTGAATATGTGATAACGTGTGATTTTAAGATTTTATTGCGGAATTCAAATCACACAGTATAAAATAGAAATCTCGGATGCTCACGCAATTCAATTGATGCTAAGAATGTAATAGGATCGATGCGTATTAAGCGTGTGCAATTTAGCTGTCACAAAGTATTTAGAATAATCAGAGTAAGAGATGAGGAAAAGCGCACAGAGAGATTATAGTGGTTCGGCTTTGGTTAAGCCTACGTCCACTTCTTCGGCTGACGACCAATTGGCTGGATTCCACTATTAATGTGCTCAGAGGTTACAAATCGGTGATCTCCTTGACATGCAAGACTTCACACCTAGCGTTCAACACTCTTGTGTACACCTCCTCACAATTACAATGGATGGATCAAGAAGTGTGTTTAAAATGGAGTACACTCTATCTAGGAATTATGAACACTTTTCCCTCTTTACGCCGATCTCTTTTCCCTTCGTCTTTGAGATGTCTTTTATACTCTTCCGCCTCCAATCTAGCCGTTGCAAGGCATCTAGAAGAGATCTCTCCAAATCTACCCTTTTGGACGAGATGTTTGCAAAAAGAAGATCTCTTAGCTGTTGGGGATCGCCAAAGGAAAGTCTTCCCCGTTTGGATCAAATCGCCCATACAATTATGATCCCGGGTTTCCATAGATGGTTTCTTCCATTTAGAAAGTCTTGAATTGTCTTCTTGGTTCCACATTCTTGATTGATCTCAATCAATGAGAATCTATTAAGGATGATCCAGCTCGATGGCGTCCGTTGATATGCATCAATTAAGCTCAATTTGTATTCCTCTTGAAATTCTGATTACTGATAGTGAAATACTTCTCTCGGAGCTTGAGCGTCATTCCAACGTCCGAGCTATCCCCACTCAACGTCCGAGCTCGAACCAAGATCCGAGATTCTCAGAAACAACATCCGAGCCAAATCTTTTTATTAGATTCAATCATGTGCATCCTCGCACCAAAGGATAATCTGCAAAACAAGTAAATCATAGCATTATCTTAAAATACAAGAGTACTAGGATTGTTTTGTCAACTTCAAAACCGTCTAGGGATTTTTTCTCAACATCGGCAAGTGAAGGCACAACATTATAAGCCTGGTGGGATGTTACAACCTCTGAAAATTCTTGAATGGAAATGGGAACACATCACGATGGACTTCGTGATGCGGTTCTTGAGAAATTAGAGAGGACACGATTCGATTTAAGTAATCACTGACAGATCGACTAAGTCCGCATATTTCTTGGCAGTGCGAAAAGATTTCACCATGGACAGGTATGTTGAGTTGTAGATGGGACACATAGTTCGTCTCCACGGAGTACCGGTGATGATTACGTCGGCTAGGGATCCAAAGTTCACAACAACCCTTTGGAAAAGTCTTTAGGGAGCTATGGGAACAAAACTGTAGTATAGTATAGCTTACCACCCTCAAACCGACGGATAATCGGAAAGGACGATTCAAACACTCGAGAATATGTTGCGAGCTTGTGTTATAGATTTCAAAGGAGTTTGGGAAGAGCAGTTACACCTAGTCGAGTTTGCCTACAACAATAGTTACTAGCAGAGTATCAAAATGGCACCGTTTGAGGCATTGTATGGAAGAGCTTACGGACGCCGATGTCTTCGGGATGAGATTGGTGAAAGAAATATTACGGGGCCAGAATTAGTGGAACAATCGGTTGAGGCGGTGAAAGTGATTAGGGAAAGGCTGAAAACAGCTCAAAGTCGACGGAAGAGCTATATCGATAAGCGGCGCAGACCATTAGAATTCCAAGTGGGAGATCATGTCTTCCTTAAAGTGTTGCCAATGTGAGGATTATCTCGATTTGGAAAGAAAGGAAAATTGAGTCCGAGGTACGTAGGTTCTTTCTAAATTTTGGAACGAGTTGGAATTTTGGCCTACCGCCTCCCTTGTCGCCAAGTTTGTTGTAGGTTCACAACGTATTCCATGTATCGATGCTGAGGAAGTATGAACCGGACCCAACCCACATGCTGGATTACAAAGTCATAGATGTGGATGATAGAGTATCGTATGTTGAAAGGCCAATCGGGATAGAGGACGGGAAGGAGCAAGTCCTAAAGAACAAGATGACCCCACTGGTGAAAATAATTTGGGAGCACCATGGAACAAAAGGAGCCACTTGGGAAAGTGAGGAGGCGATAAAGCTCCAATACCCCCATTTATTTGCATAGTTGAGTTGTTTTAAATTTTGAGGATGTAATTTTGGGCAGTACATCCCAGTGCCAAAGTTGTGTAGGCCTCTGCAACTTTCAAATCGATCACTTTAGTGCTAAGTTTTAACTTCAACTTTTTAAACCATTTAAGTGCCAATTTTTTAAAAAGATCATTTATGTCAAATTCACCACGTCATCTCAAATATTAATAAAAAATACCACGTGTCGAATTTTCGGCAAGCCACCCACAAAGTGATTTTAAAAAAAA
Source organism: Rhodamnia argentea (assembly GCF_020921035.1). Lineage (NCBI taxonomy): Eukaryota > Viridiplantae > Streptophyta > Magnoliopsida > Myrtales > Myrtaceae > Rhodamnia > Rhodamnia argentea. Next base: position 13,160,840 of record NC_063157.1, on the reverse strand, counting down.
TTAGCACTTAAGTATGAGTTAAAAAAATCATTTGAAGTTTTGGCACTAAAACCTTGCACTTGGGGTGTACTTAAGCCGAAATTTTTGTAAGGGGGGAAGAATTGTAACATTCTGAATTCCGACCCTTTCGTGGTCTATGAATGAATAAAATGTCCTTCGATGTATTTCAGTTAAATCTCGCTCAAACTTGATTGCTCTTGAGATAACTAACCAAAAAGGGAAAGGCTAACTAGGGTTTAATTACGTGGACTAATGAACTCGATCATGGATTGGTACTTTGACCATAAGGATTGCCGATGAGAAGTTTTGAACCATTAGAGGCCGATCTAAGATTGGTTTTAGAATGATTTGCTAGTGTTATACGATGGGTTTGCGGGTGACTCCGTTTGACTATTGTATGATTTGCAAGTCAACCTAAACCAATTTCCTAACGATAACGTCCTTCAAAACTAGTAACTGATCCTCACAATTACATGACAACCAAAGTCACCATGGCTCGAATAACTCTTAAACGTGACATTAATCACGGGTCGATACGTGTAACTCCTAAAAGCCGCCCGTTAGTTTAAGATATACTTGAACCGAGATTGAGCGATTTTGATCATGAAATAGACTTCAAACTTGAGCATCGGGAATTCAAGAATTCCGACTATGGAAATTTGGACATGGCCTCGTCAGTATTATTTAGATTGTGGATTGGTCACGAAAGGTTGGAAAAAAATGGAAATCGGGACTATAAGTGGGAAGTTACCGTTATGCGCCGGTAACCGTTCAATTCCTCTAGAATTAGCAAGGGCAAGATGGTCTTTGATTTATACCTCATGTGACCGAAATTATGAGGGCAAAGTGGTCTTGAATGAGCTTGATATGATTGGGGACAAGAATGACGACCTACGATACAAGCATAAAATCCCAAGACTAACTACACTATTTGACCACTATTCCTTCTCTTACACACTCCATCTCACCCCATGAATCACCTCATTCACAAATTTGAATTCTTAAACCTTGATACAAGATGGTGAGGCTTCTTTCTCTCCCTCACACTTCTCATTTTTCGGTTGAAGCTCTCTCCCTCTTAACTCTCCTTCTCGATTTTCTCTTCCGCCCGAGAGCTCGTCGGCCATTCATCCGCCCCACGCCGCCATCCCGTCCGCTTGCCTAGGCTTTGAGTCGCTGTGAAACACCACTCCATGTTACCACCACCTCATCCCCAACCCTCTATGAACCACCGACTCGAGACGCCCGCAAAGCCACCGGAAATTGTTCCTTACATCATCGATTTTCTGGGCTGATCCGTAGATTTGAGGGCTGATCCTTGTCCATTCTTGAGGTAGATGACCCTATAAGATTAGTTTAAGTCTTGAGGAACCTTGGTATATTGATTAAAGCTTAGTTAATGGTGGATTAGAGGCTGAACGGTTGTGTTTGCTTGAAACCGAAATAGCCGTCCCAAGTTCCAAATCTCGTCACCGAAGTTTGCTTCTATTTCGAAGGCTTGGAAAGCATGTTTTAAGTGGTGAGTTAACTTTAAACTCATAGTAGGACTTGAGGTTACTAGTAGGCCAAGTGTGGATGAGATTTGGAATGATTAGTAGATTGTTTTAGTGGGTTTTGTCCTAAACCGAGATTGACTTGTTGGCTGCCTATTTGATTGATTGATTGAGAGTTATTATATTTGAAACCAAGGTTGTTGGGAGGTACATGTGTTCGGTTGAGTAGGAGAAATGAGGGCGCCGTGGATGAGTTTGTGTGAATTGGCATTTGAGTGAGGCCTTAGAGCCGAAATGTAATTTGTGATTCAATTGAGTTCCAATTGATTGGAACCGGCCTATAGTTGAGCAGGCGTGCTCTTGATACTTGATGTGATTTGGAAATTGAGGAACATGCATGTTGGACCCCTTTGATGTATAATTGGTCTTGTGAGGAATTGTGGACCAAGTGCTTGGATTGTAAGATGAGCCTTGCATGTTTTGGTCATGAGTGACCTTGTATGATGAATTTGACTAAATTGAGATGTGTATGGAGAGTTCGGCCATGAATGGGAATGTTTATAGGCTTGATTGGCGATTTGGAATGAATTATTTTAATGTGCATATGATTACCCCGAGGCGTATTGACGTGGGGTCTATAGTTGAACTAAATCTTATGATATGAGTATATATATGCACATTATGCCTTGATGCGATAACCGCGGGGTTTATGATATCCCGATGCGTACTAATGCGGGATTTGACCTGAGGCGTACTAACACGAGTCCGACCTGAGGCGTATTAACGCGGATCCGTGAATGGCAAATTGTAACCTAATGCATACTAACGCGGGTGCAATGTAATTTATTAGTACCACTATGATGAAATTGACTAATAACCTATGAACTTGTGATTTATAAATTGCCCGAAATACGAAGTTTAGCTTAGTTTGATTGCACTGTTCAACCCTTAAATTGTAAACTTGATTGTGATTCATGAAGTGCCATCATGTTATGACTCTTGCGAAGTATCATTTACCATGTATCATTATTGAGTAGAATTGCATGCCGTAAGTGTCTGGAGGTACTCTTGGCCTAGTTTAGGTTAGGGTTAGCTTATCGAGATTCATTCTCACCTTGTTATGGGACACCCTTTTTAGACCTTAAGTCCTAGCATTTTGGGGTATCGATGGACATCGATACGTCCATCACCGAGTACCCAATGGGTGAGGATAATGCCTACATTAGGATGGGAAGCATAGTTTGGGTAGATGAAGGGGATGACTTTCGAAAGCCCCACTCATATGAAGCCTAGTTTTATAAAGACGGTGATACAAAGTTTGGACCACTTAGGGCTTTTGAGATACCCATCGGTGCCATTCCTTGGTGGTTTAGTGCTACTCCACCGGACGGTGAAGTATTCAACCCAATCGTCAAGCCTAAAGTCCAGCCTCAGAACTTGCCTAACCCCGAGGAAGGAAATGAAGTCGTGGAACCATCTGATGTTGATGTTGAGGCTGAACCTAGAGAACCTTCTAAGTCGGAACCCGAGATGGAAGACAAGTGGGATATCCTACCGCATGCTGAATCCGGTCTTGAGGAGGAGGAGGAAGCAAAAGACCCCATGGAACCCCAAACCAGGCGTTTACTGCGTGGACTACCCCTCGATAATGAAGAATCATATGGTGATAATGAGCCCGACCTCTAGGTGTAGCTATAACACCTAGCTTTTAATATTCTTTTAGGTTTAGGTAGTAGTATCCTTTTGGCTTGTATCATCTTCGTTGAACCTTCAAGGTCTTTTTGCTTTATCCTTCGTGTTATAAAATACTATGTGTATGTTATGTTGCTTTCTTTAAGTTATCTTGTTTCAATTTGTTCGGAGTTTTGTTTATGCTTCCGCTTGTGCATATCATATCGCGTTAAGATGTACATCGTTAGATCTTAGGAATAATCAAAAGAGAACGACCGTGGTGAGATGTTGGCGAACTCAAAGGGTTTGGGGCGTGATACACGGTCGTGCTCAAAACTCGGCTCAATGCCCATTTTCATGCTCAAAGTACAATGAGATATACGCGTGGTCACATGTACATGCTTATCCATCAGACTTTGCATCTATAAATAGAGTGATCAGTCATCAAATTCACATCATTCATGACACTCAATAATCATCAAACAATCACCCAATAATAATCATCCATTAATAATTAATTAATTAACCCGTCTTAATTAATCAGTAGAGGTTCCAATTAATTGTCAACATAAATTTAAATGGCCTGACTTTAGGCAAATAATTTGATCACAATTTAAATAAATATAGCCGGCACTAGTCAATTATTTTAATCGGAAAATAACAATAATTAATCTAATCCTTAAACGCAATTAATGCCCTAATCAGAGTTTAAGGGTTAACTCACAAGCTAAATGAGTTCGGTGACGATTCGGGCGTGTCGATGATGACCACGACAACGCACGAGGTTCACGAGCGTTGGGCGACGAGCGAAGCCCGTGGCGGTATGGTTTGGGTCAGGATCTAACAAGCTCGGATTATAAGGCTTTTGGGTCGAGTCGATTCGGGTCGCTATTTTCGGGTCGGGTCTCAAACCCACCAAGTTTTGGTCGGCGGCTCAAGCTTAGGTTAGTGGGGGTGGCCGGCGAGCTCATTAGGCGGTTGAGGGCTCTCGGGCGGTGGGGTTTCGGTGGCTAGTGGCTCGGGTCGGGAGGGATTCATGGCGGCGGTAGCTCGGGTGAGAAAAAGGAAGGCCGTTGGAGTTTGTGGGTTTTAGATCCACGGCTGTGGCGGTTAGGCGACAATTGCGAGCTCAAGTGGTGGTTGAGCGAAGATAACGGAGGGGTAGTGGTGGTCGTGAGCTTGGCTGGGTCTTGGGGTTGTGGTTGACGAGTCACGACGGCTCGAGCGAATGGGCTGGGCGATAGGGCTATTGCGCAAGAAGAAGAAGAAGAAGAAGAAGAAGAAGAAGTAGAAGAAGAAAACGACGATGAATCAAGAAGATGATGAACATGGGGAAGGGGGTAATGTTGCGTGAAGAGAGAGAGAGGACAAAAATCAAAACTTGGTGAAGGGGCAGGCGACATAGGGTGACATCGGCGGGGGAAAAAAGTGAGATTGGGCGGTTAAGAAAGAATTTGCCGGGGGAGGGAATTTGGCAGAAAAGATATAGATAAGGGGGCGCACATAAAAAAAATTCAAATGAACTTAATAACTTCTATTTTATGTATATAAATCCTAGGGGTAATTTGGCAATTTCGCTAACCGGAGGTAAATTAAACTACCGGTTCTAAAACTAGGGCAAAATTAGAAATCTTACAACTAGCGTTCGGTCAAAGCTAGGTTCAAGTGCGACAAGTCTCGATATTACGAGTCGACGTTTGACTATTCCAAATGGATTTTTTCTGACCGACATCTCAAAACAATCAATCATCGTCTCTTAAATCCTCAAAATCCAAATTTATTTTCTATGCTGGAATTCATGATTTTTCTTATAGAGGTCAAAATTCCGGGATGTCACAACTCTTCCATCCTTAGGAAATTTCATCTTCGAAATTAGGCTGCTATACTCCTCAAATAGAAAAGGGTACAGATTCTTCATAACTTCTTCGCTTTCCCACGTTGCACCCTCGGTTCCATGGTGTTGTCAAATCACATTAACCAACGAGATTGTCTTTTTTTGAAGCACTTGCTCTTTCCTATTCATAATTTTCACTGGATGTTCTACATACAAAACTCGTCCATCCACTTCAATCTCCTCCAAATTCAACACAAGGGCTGGGTTAGGTTCATACTTCCTCAACATTGACACGTGTAAGATGTCATGCAATGAGCAAGTTTCGGTAGAAACGCTATATGATATGCCAGATTTTCAATTTGTTCCAAAACTCAAAAGGGTCCTACATATCTCGGGCTTAGCTTTCCTTTCTTGCCAAATTGAGATGCTCCACGCATCGGCAAGACTTTAAAAAACACATGATCTCCTACTTGAAACTCCAAAGGTCTGCGTTGATTATCGCCATAACTTTTCTAGTGGCTCCGAGCTGTCTTGAGTCTTTCTCTAATGATCTTAATAGCTTCCAATTATTGTTGCACCAACTCGGGGCCGGTGATACTTCTTTCACCAACTTTGTTCCAACACATCGGCGTTCTATAGGCTCTACTATATAACACCTCAAAAGGTGCTATTCTAATGCTTTGCCGAAAGCTATTGTTGTAGGTAAACTCAACCAAATGAAACTATTCCTCCCAACTACCTTAAAAATCCAAAACATAGGCTCTCAACATATTTTTCAAGTGTCTGAATTATCCTTTTAGGCTTACCATCTATCTGTAGATGAGAAGCCATCTTGAAATACAGTTTCGTTCCCAAAGCACTCTATAGGCTTTTCTAAAATGTGGCGGTGAACTTGGGATCACAATCCGAAGTGATCGTTATTGACACATCATGAAGACGCACTATATACTGCACATACAGTTCTACGTATCTGTCCAAAGAGAAATATTTTCATACTGCAATAAAATGCGCGGACTTCGTTAATCTACCCACCACAACCCAAATTGAATCATTGCCTCTTTGACTCCTTGGTAATTCCATCACAAAGTCCATTGTGACAATCTCCCACCTCTATTTTGAAATCTCAAGCGGTTGCAATAATCCATCAAGCTTACAAAGTTGTGTCTTCACTTGTTGGCACGTTAAACACTTAGGGTTTGTTCTCCCAAAAATATTGATCAAAATCACTTTTTGATTCGGATGATTTTTGAGAATCAAAATGTTTGGTAACTATTTAAATTTTTGTTCTAGAACAAACGCTTTAGTAGTGCACAAAATTTTCATTCCCAATTTTCATTTAAATCAAATAATTATATAATCACATTGATGGAAGAGGGAAAATAATCAAATAGTGATTATGGACAAAAAAAAAAAACAAAATTTCCGTTCCCAATTGTTTGTGCATTTTCATGAGTATGCCTTATATTGTTTGAAAAGTAATTCGTTTACATTTACATAATTTGTCTAAATCATTTGTTTGTTATTATTTCTTGTGACTTTTAGAATGATTACCAAAAAAAAAATGAAAGAAAAGTTCCTCATTGTAGCCTTAGTTTGCACTCTTGTAATACACATCGTACAAGCTACAAGACTTGCAACTCAACTACAATGATTTTCTTCACCCACTACAAAATTTTGTGCCTAAAATGGAGAAAAATGGAGATTTAGTTGAGGACGCGGAGGGTTGGTCCAATCTTTAATAAAAAAAAAAGATAAAAGTTGAAAAACATAATAGGAAATACAAAATAAAACTTAATTGGAATACAAAATAAAATAGCTAAAAATTCGAAAAAATCGTATTAAGGTCCCTTAATATAAAAAATAAATTAGATTTAAAAATGTCTAAAAACTAATTTTTAAATATAAATATAAATTTAACTTAATTTAAAAATAGGCTTAAAATTTTATAAAAAAAACTAATTTTTAAGAAAAAGGGGAGGGGAAGAATGTGACGAGAATTTTTCAAAATTTTAGCTATTTTCAATCTAAATTTTTTTATTATTTTTAAATTATTAAATTAAAAATCTAAATATTTTTATTTCCTCCATTTCTTAAATTTTTAAAATTTTTATTAAATTTTCCTTAAATAAAATTTTAATTTAAGAAAATTATTTTTAGTTTTAGCAATTTTAAAATTGAATTTTAATTTATTTTAATTTATGTAAAGTTGAAAATCCACGTGGACTTTTTTAAAATAATACCATTTTATATTAAAAAATTAATTATAAGTATGAGGATAAGTCATAAGTATATTGTGAAAAAGTATCCAAAGTGTTCCAAACACCATAATCATCTTTTACAAGTGGTCCAAAAGTGTTCCAAAATCAAAACCATTTTTTTTGCCATTGCCAAACATGTTTCTGATCCTTTTTTGTTTCTGGGAACAAAAATAGAGAATCAAAATCACTGCCAAACAGACCCTTAGTCCCGTGTTTCGCTATGTATGTCTTCATACCATTCCACCAATAGTGTTGCCCCACATTTCCGATATATCTTCGTGCTATCTAGACTAATATTATAGCTATTACGATGGGTTTCCGACAAGATTTCCACCTTATCTAACACCATAACTTATGGTTATTATCTCACTCAACTTTGTGGCCTTACTCATCTTTTGCTGCTCACTCTGATAATTTGTCTTCCTTAATTGCCACATCTTACAATCTTAACCTTATTCTAGGTTATCACCGATCTTAGTAACTCATAGATTCATCTCGTAATTTTCACAAGCCACGCCCGTGGTTCCATTGTTTACAGTCCTCAAATAGCATACACTCCACCAAGACATTGTTAGGTCACTGGTCAACTAGTTCATATGGTCTCAAATCATTCGAAGATTATCCTAGTCACACAACAAAGCCGACGGATTCACTATGTTCTTAAAACATTCACACTGCCTGGTAGCCATAATATATTGTTAGATGTCACTCATGGCTTGTAGGACCGGGAGGTTGATCGAGATAATCAATTCTCTTAGAAGTACTAATGTGTTAACGCATTCTAGTTCAGTGATGAACCTAAGGATGTCACACACCTTAATAACCATGATGAGGTTGAATGAAAAGATAATATTTCAAATATATTTGCAATCATAGCTATCGAAATAGTCGGAATGAAATAAAATTAAATGGAATTTAATTTAATTCTTTTTTTTGGTCATTAATGTATGTGCATATGATGCACAAGCACGTTCTAAATCAACACAATTATTGTGCCCGATTTGTATAAATGTCGATTATCTTCTGTTTTGTTTTAATATATATAAAATAAAACTAAAGAAAAAAAAGAAAAAGAAAAAGAGAGGTTGTTAATGCATGACCGTGTACATGTGCTTGTATGTGAGCTACATGGTTGACAAACGCTGACCGTGTAGCACACATGCAATCAGCAAGAGATTGTTGATCATGCAACACACATGCAATCATCAAGAGATTGCTAATCGTGCAGCACAACTCATGATTAGTAATTGTTTTGCTGATCATGCGTTTATGCGATTGCACAATGTTGCTGAATTAGAGAGAAAAAATTTCTCTCGTATGTTTTCACTCTAATGGAGACAGAGTGTGCAAAAAAAAAAACATAAACATTCCTCTTTCATTTTTTTCTTATGGCAAACCAAAATTATTGAGAGTTCGGAGAATGGATTCCACAATATTTCTAGCACAATTAAAGTGGTGATTCTCGCAAGTTCGTTCTTCCGTTCGATATTGTGATTGGTGTTGTGTTTGGACTAGAGATCCGACATTTGTGGGACTCGAATTGAAGAATGTCCGAACCATTTCATTTAAAGCACGCTTCAAGAGGTAACCCACTTAACGTCCTTGTTTATTCTGATTTTTTATTGAAACACGCGAACACACCTATGGAGATATATGTATGGGTTTTTATTTTCGTTGTAGTTTTGAAAGTTTTATTTACCTATGCACATTATGTGTATCCCAAGAGTGGTATCAGAGCCAATCATTAGGTGTTTTCGTACGTTTAATTGATTTTGATTCGTTGTAATTTTTGTGATGCTATGGCCAATTTATTTTAGAGAATTGTTTGTTCTTACTCGGCCAATAGAAGTTGATTATTTTATATGATAAATTAATCAACGTAGCAAAAATTGGGACTAAATCAATTTTGAATAGAAAATCTATAGTTAGCTTTATATTATGTTTGAGTTATGCAAAAATGATTCACGGCTATGAATCTAGTGGCGAGAATACTACTACCACTTAGAATTATGCATGTGAAATTTATTTTGCTAGCATTAATTTCTTGATGCGGCTTGTGTTGCTCGACCATGAATTTTATTTAGTGCAGAATTTTTATTGTGCCTTTCAAAGTATTAAATTATGAATTTATTGCTCACGTGGAAGGGTGATGATCATGGAAAAATCCCTAATCAATGTGATTGCTGTATAGATGAATGTACGATATTTGGACGTAATTTTTTGCGATTGTAATTATTAAATAGATGCTACGTTGTTCTTTTATTTTTTACTGTAATATTTTATTTTTAGTGTAGTTTAGCATAGTTAATTGTTGATGTAAATGCTATGAGGATTGTGTGACAAAGCCGTTAAGCTGGAGAGCTCTATGGGCCCGGTTTACGAAGAGTTCGAGGAATGAAGAAGAAGTAAAGAGCGGCTCTTCGTTATTAAAATTTTAAAAATGCTTAAATGTAGTCTCATTGGCTCGAGACCCATTAAACCATAACTCCATGATCACCACGTTGGATAGATGTTTATGTGTTTGACATCTATTTATTTATTATGTTTATGTGAGCATATTAAACCTATTAATGTGCAAAGTGAGACCTTTAATAATGTATCACCCTCGACCCGACCCCGACATGTAGCTGGCATTTATTTAGGGCCGGTTGGGGGTTGGAGCCGGTCGCGATCGTGAGGCCTAGGTGTCGACGGGTGAGGTCCATTGACATCCCAAACATGTCGACCTCAATTCATCTTGTGTTTTTCAATGTATGATTCTTAAGTTCACTTATAAAAATTTATAAGTTTTAGTAAATTACTAAATTGACGACAAATAGAGAACGCATAGCAACATAAATATCAAACAAATTATTCTATTAACACATAGTTCATTTTATTTACATCGCTATTCTAGTTGTTGCCTCTATTTACATTACACTACATGTGGATATGATCAAGGGCAAGGGTAAGCCTAGCTCCTCTAGTGAGATCTCTTTCGAGCACCAAGTACCACGCCACGAATCGGTGGGGGACCCAATGGCTGAACCCCTCTTCCACATACACGGTTGTGAGGTAGCGGCAAAAAGTGGTGTCATGCTCTACATCTTCGACATCTGCATGTGTAATCTCAATAGACATAACAAGACCGAAACAAAGTGGCGGGTTGGTGGCCATACCTACAAGTTTGAAAAATATTAAGGAGTGAGAATAACATCTCGGTAAGTAAAAGTCTAAACCTAAGCTAGGAAGTTAGCTAACATTAAACTTAGGAGTTATGCAAAAATCGGTAAAAACATCACCCAACCATTTGGCCATGTAGATTTTTGTAGGCAAGCATGCAATTTTCATCTTTTCATGTTCGTCTAATGCTTTTCACAAGCCCACTCACCCTTTTCTCGAGTGAGACATTTCGACGTGCACTTTCAATATACCAAGGCATCCCGTAGGACAACCCATTCATGACTCAAATAAATACTTTCATTGTTCTAGTCGATTCGTCCCATACCAAATCTCATAGTCATGAAGCACAAATTTGCCCATGAATGAGGCATATCATATCTTGTACTATAGCATCACCGCCATAAATGGTAAGATATGAAAAGAGCATGCAAACCGAACTTTCTTATGCAAAACACATAAGCGACTCTAGCCTTCGTCCTAGTAAAAGTGTATAAATTTACTTATATATCTTGTTGGCAAACACGTATAAAAGGCAAGACCAAAGTCGATAATTGTTGGACGATGTTGATGTGCGTGTAAGGTTGGTTAGGTGATGGAGTTAGCAGCCTGGTGTCGATGAGGAAATGGCAGAGAGAGAGAGAGAGAGAGAGAGAGAGAGAGAGAGAGAGGAGAGGGAAAGTGGCATGTGGGTATGGGGGGATCCAGAGGGTTCCAAGCCTATTTATAGTATAAATTTCTTGATTTATTATTTTCTAAATTTTCATTTTACACTTTTCATGGTCTTATAGTAGTCATTTGCCATATAATCTAGCGGGTAATGAAGCACTATATGATTTGTTCATGTGGCTCCTTGTATTTTAATCCACTTACCTAGTCTATTAAAGCTATATGGACACTTGTTTAATTAAAAACAGAGGCATGTCTTCTTGTGCCACATGCCCAAAGTGAGGTGTCCACCTCTAGAATATTCTCAATTATTATAGGCTTATAACTATTAGGGTTTTCTAATGATTCTAATTAACAATACTTGAAACATATTCAAATTTAGCTACTAATATTTAAATTGGCGCCATTCTCATGCAAAAGTCGGGCGGAATGGCTTCCTCTAATATGTCTATTTATAGTCAATTTATCTAAATACCCCGACAAAACTTTCGAAATTACTAAACTGGTCTAAATCATTGCTAATGGCAATTTGGGCATTTTATTGCTATGCTAACAATCCTACCATTTTTCTTAATATTATATTATATTTGACCAGTCAAAGATCCATCTAGAAATTTGTGCCTTGACTTTTCAAAGATTGTGTAATCATTGCCATAGATTTTATTTGACTTTTCCAAGATTTTGTAATCTTTTTATGAATACGTGTTTGACTCAGTCAAAGTAATCATTTTTTTTGACTTTTCAAAGATCCTAAAATCTTTTTAGGAATTCATGTTTGACTTTTCGAGGATTTGAGTAGTGATTATAGAAGATCCTGTTTGACCGGGTCAAAGATTACGTAATCCACCTAAAAAGACGTGTTTGACTAGTCAAAGATTATGAAATCTTTTTAGAAATACGCATTTGACTTTTCAAAGATTTTATAATCATTACAAAGATTTCGTTTGACTAGTCAAAGATTGGGGCAATGATTATGGAAGATTTGCTTTGATTTTTCAAAGATTACATAATTATTACAGAAAACTACGTTTTGACTCGGTCAAAGAGTTTGATAATCATTGATGTAATCTTTTTCGAAGTTTGTATAAGTGAGGTGTAGAAAACCTTAGTTGCCACTTGTCGTTGGATGAAAAATTTGTGCAATTTTGTTATAGTCATAGGTGTTAATCATATCGAAGATCGGATCAAGTTTCTAGGCTTCCAATCATGGTCGGTTCTCAACTGATCCATGGTGGAGGTGCGGCCAGGAGACCACCGGGCACGATCGGATACGCGGAGGAATAAGGCCGGACGTGTAGTCCGGCATGTCTTGGGAGTGTCCCCTTGCTGTTGAAGACGAGCATTTCATATTTGGTTCGGTTTAGAGTCGGAACCACCCATTTCTAAACCGAATGCTCAATCGGAACTCAACCAAGGTAACCTTTCATGACCAATTTATCATTGATGCAAGATTGGCTTGCCTCGGCTCATAATCCCGCACGACATATTGTACAACCGAGGGTGATCGGCCCATGGTTGACAAGTGTTTGCATACGAGGTTCTAAAGATATATTGTCTTAGGTGAGCTTAGGATCAATTTATTTGTGCATTGGGAAAATGCTCACAATCAATTCACGAGCTAATCCTTAGTCTAATATAGACTTTGTCAAAATTGATTTGTAGTCGATGCGTATCTAATGAGGTCGATCCATATCAAGTCTCGTATTCGGTCGAGACTACCATAAAGCTTGGCGTCTTAATCGAATGATGCTAAGTATATATATATTTATATATATATAGATATATATCCGAGCACTAAAATTGATCTTGACTCGCTCACGGGCGGTTTTCCCACGATTGGTGAAGTAGCTATATTCTCGGCGTTTGTGATTCTAGCCATAACTCGTCCGTCTCGGCACTTGAATGAACCCTAAAATTTGGGATGTCACAAATAAGGACCGAAACATGTTTAATAAAACTATTAAGTCAAAACGGGTTTTGGACTCGTGGCTTTCCGTCGTCGTGGTTTGATCCTATATTATAATGGTTGATTGATCGGCTATGGATACATAGGGGTCAATTGTCATTCATAATAATGGACAACTCCATTTAGCATATGATGTTGTGGGGTTGGAGTCGAACAGTTTCTAATAACTTAACTATGATCATGAAGTCAATACTTGTCAAGTGAGACTTTCATGGTATAGAGGCCAAAGTTATGATTGGTACTTGCATATGATGCATTGAAAACGTTAATTCACTCACTAAGTTCATAGAATACTAATAACTATCAGTTGAGGTGGACTGTAGGCTGGTGGTACTCCGATCCCCATTAGTAATTTTCACCCAACAAGGATTGTTGTTTCCCATTTTAAAGAGTATGAGATTTGAATATAAATTTGGTGGGAGGCTCTATTTCATTTAAAGGTCAAACTGAAATAGTTACTTTGAAAGACAACGACTAATAATTTATTTTCTATACAGATATTTATTACTTTGAAAATGGTGAACACAAACTCGCTCGCTTTGATACTTGACAAAAATTGTTTGACCGGACCCAATTTCATCGATTAGGTGAGGAATTTGGGAATTGTTCTCAATTCAGAAAAACTAGGGTATGTGCTTGATGAAAAAATGCCAACCTCTTTTCTTGAGGATGAGACCCAAGAGGAACACTTCACATATGATGAATGGCATGATGATGACTTAAAAGTTAGGTCATATATGCTTGCTTCGATGAATAATGAATTTCAAAAGAAGTATGAAGCAATGGAATTGTACTTAAAGGAATTCTATGATGAGAACGGTCGAACCTCAAGATATGAGATATCTAAGGTATTATACCGTATAAGGATAGTTGAGGGATCATTGATTAATGATCATGTTTTGAAAATGATCTGGCATATAGAAGAATTGGCTAGGTTGAATCTTGTCATGGACAACGATTTTAACTGTGGATTTGATCCTCCAACCTTTACCCAATTCCTTCTTTGATTTTGTCCAAAATTTCTACATGCATAAGATGAAGAAAACTCTTATTGAGTTACATGGCATGCTTGTAGTTTATGAGAAAGAAATGCATAACACGAGCCAAATGTAGTGGCTATAGCTAAAGCTTCTTCTTTAAAGAGTAAGACTATTTTTGAAGAAAAAGAAATGGAAGAAGCCTTTGAAAGCTATTGTGCAAGTCAAATCCAAGATTGAAAAAGGGAAATGCCATTACTATGGTGTCATGGGGCATTAGGAGGAGGAATTGTAAGAAGTACCTTGCGAGGTTGAAGGTCAAACCCAAGAACCAACATTGCGAAGGTATTTTGTTTATACTTATTGAAACTAATCTTATAGTTAGTGCTAAATCCAACTTATGGATTCTGGATTCAGCTACAACCTCAAATATTTGTTTGCCATTGTAAAATCTGGAAATAAGCAAGATTTTGGGGCGAAATGAGATTGTCCCGACATTTGCAAATGGAGCAAGAGTTGTTGTATTAGCTATATGAACTTTTTGTTTATTTTTGCCTTCTAGACATGTTTTGGTTTTAAAAAATTATTTGAATTATGAGAATGCTGTTAGGAACATCATATTTATACCTCATTTGGGTAAAGAGAATTGTGACTTTTACTGATGATGTATGTTCTATTTTTATAATAGAAGATGTGTTGGTTTTGGTTTATTAACCAATAAGCTTTATACAATTACAATATCCGATAATATGATTACTAATGTCAATAAGCAAAATAATTATGATGTAAATGCCTAACCAATAAACACCCTAGAGATAGTCCAAATCCAAAGTGTAATTGGCATCTCCGATTAGGTCTTATTGGAGAAGACAGAATCAACAAGTTGAGTAATGATGGATATATCGATCCACATGGTTTTGAGCCATACACGGCTTGTGATGCATATCTTCTAAGGAAAATGGCCAAGGTGCTCTTTATAGGACATAATGCACGAGCTGCTGACATATTGAAATTGATACATACAGATGTATATGGACCAATTAATGAAACCGCTAGAGATGGTTATTCTTACTTCATTATTTTTATTGACGATCATTCACGGTATGGCTATTTGTACTTAATGAACTATAAATCTGTATCCTTTGAAAAGTTCAAGGAATTTAGGTTTGAGTTAAGAAACAAATATGAAAGAGCATTAAGGCTCTTCGATCGATCAAGGAGGTGAATAACTTATTACTGAATTCTTCGACTATCTTACAAATAATGAAATTTTATAACAGTGGATACCTCCTGTAACTCCAGAATATAGTGGTGTATCTAAAAGAAAAAATCACACTTTGTTACATATGGTGCGATCTATGATGAGTTACAACGATTTGCCTGTATCCCTTTGGGGATATGCCCTTAAGATAGCTGCATATAACCGAACGTAATGCCATCCAAATCTATTCCAACCGTGCCTTATGAGATATAACATAGTAGGAAACCAAATATTAATCTTATCAAGATTTGGGATTGTCCGATTTTCGTCAAGAAGTTAAGAACAGAGAAATTGGAGGCTAGGTCTAAACAAGGTCGCTTAATTGGATATCCAAAAGAGACTCTTAGATATCTTGGATATTATTTCTATTTTCACTATGACCAAAGAGTTTTAGTCAGCAAGTATGCTTCTTTTCTAGAGAATCATTCGGTGATGTTGGGCGAAAAATAGTCTTACAAGAAGAAAACATTGAAGTACTAAATAATCAAGTTCAGATAATGATCTCCGATTTAGTGGGAGCTTCTGATAGGTACACAACCTCTTAGGAGGTTGAAGATATTATGGCACTATTCGTCATAAACACTCGATTAAAGATATTGAGCTACTATTCATCGTGAATGATAGTGATCGGTGAGTGATCCTAACACCTATGAGGAAGCAATATCGGACATCGATTTACGGTAAATGACTATAAGTCATGAAATTCGAAATGGACTCAATGTATTCCAACGATGTTTGGACTTGATCCGTCTGATGGTATTGTACCAATTGGCTATAAATGGATCTTCAAGAGGAAGATGAATGATGATGGTATAATTGAAACTTACAAAGCACGGCTAGTGGCGAAAGGATATTGTCAAAAAGAAGGGATCGATTACGATGAAACTTTCTCACCTATAGTCATGCTAAAATCTATTCGGATTATGTTAGCTATAGCCGCGCACCTTGATTATAAGATATACCGGATGGATGTCAAAATGAATTTTCTAAATGATTTCCTCGAGGAGAACATTTATATGGAACAACTACGGGGTTTTGAATCTAGTGGTGAAAGTCGGAAGGTGTGTAGACTCAAGAGATCCATTTATGGACTTAAATAAGCCTCCAGAAGTTGGAACATCCATATTGATGAGTTATTCAAATCGTACTTGGATGAACCTTGTGTTTACAAGAAGGTCAGTGGGAGCGCAATTGCATTTGTAGTTACGTATGTCGATGATATATTTTTAATCGGGAATGGTATACCAATGATATTATTGATCAAGCTATTCTTGTCATAGAAATTCTCCATGAAAGATTTAGGACAGGCAACCTATATTTTAGATATTAAGATCTGTAGAGATAAATTGAGATGATTGATTTGCCTCTCACAGTCTACGTACATAGGCAAAGTGTTAACACTTTTTAACATGCAATGTTCCAAAAGAGGATTATTGCCTTTTAGGCATGAAATCCACCTTTCCAAGGAGATGTGTCCCAACACTTCTAAAGAAAGAGAGTGGATGGCAAAAATACCTAATGCATCCGCTAATGGAAGCATAATGTATGTTATGCTATGTATGTGACCTACTATTACCATGCTATAGCATTACTAACCGATGTTAGTCTAATCCATGGGAAGAGTCTTGGATAGCGATCAAGAATATCCTTAAGTACTTATGAAGGAGTAAGGATTTATTTTTGATATATAGATAAGGAGAGTTTAAAGTTGAAGCTTATAATGATTTCAATTATCGGATCATAATGACTATAAGTCTACATTTGGGTTTGTCTTTACATTCAATGGTGGTGCGATTAGCTGGGAGAGTTCCAAACAGAGCATGACCGTCGATTCCACCAGTGAGGCAGAGTATATAGCCGCTTCTAAAGCGATGAAGGAAGCCGCTTAGATGAAGAAGTTCATTTCTAAACTTGGAATAGTTCCTTCAATTGAGTAGCCGATTACATTGTTTTGTGACAACAATTAGGCAATAGCTCAAGATAAGGAACTAAGGTTTCACTAGAAGTCCAAGCACATTAAGATACGTTTTCATCTCATTAGAGAAATGGTTGGGAGATGTGATATTGCCTCGGTAGAAAACGTGGCAAATCACTTTACTAAGGCCTTACCTCGATCTTCTTTTGAAAGACACATTGACAAAATGGGTTTGAGGTACCGAGACAAGTTGGCTCTAAAGTAAGTGGGAGATTGTTAGATATATGCCCCAAAATAGCCATGTAATAGTTACATGTTAGAAATTTCAGTTGTATTTCAATTTATTATTCAATTAATGGTAAAGACGTGTTTATTCATTTGTCCGTTTATTTACATATATGAATAAATTTCATAAGATCGGTTGTAACTGGACCTATTCTTGAGACATTGAGAATATGTGTGACGGGTTCATCGTTAGGCTGAATCTTTAAATTGTTCTCGGTCGATAGATCATTGAATGGATATTAATAATCTTGTTGAGACTGGTGTATTCTTAACTTTACCATTAAGTATTGGATACCTAATGGAATGATGAGTCACAAGTCATTGGATATTGAGATGTTCGAGTTAGAACATAGATGCTTGTACCAGACAAGTTCAATGAACGTGACACGCATTGAATGATTAGCAACATGGAAGCTTTTAGGGTTGTCAATTTCTAATCGTGCATGCTTTGGTCTTGTGTAAATAATTCTTAGACCCAAGGTATAATGTTGACTTGTGTGTTGGATGATTATGGTTCACAAGTGCGTATATTAGTGGTTTGTTGATTCATCTCTGTACTTGATGGGCATAGTTCACGCACATACGAAGTTACACATATGCCCAAAATGGAATATGTCTCTTTATTACATGCAATGTATGATGCCCTATGCGATTTAATTATAACAATGCATTGAAATCCTTGGCCGGCATTGTAATCGAGAATGAAATGTTCATGTCTCGTACAAATGCATGCCGATTAGGTTTGTGCATATGATTGAATTGATGACTTCACAAATATTCTACGGTCTTTGTTCGACCGGGATACAGTAAGACGGATGGATTAAATTACACTGTAACAAAAGCTGAAGGATTCATTGTGTTCTTAAAGCATTCACATTACTTGGGTAGCCATGAGATATTGCTATATGTAACTCATGGCTTGTAGGATATGGAGGTTGATCGGGATAATCAATTTTCTTGGAAGTCCTAATATGTTAGTGTATGTCTTGCTGCCAGCTTAGTGATAAACCTAGATATGTACACACTTTAACCAATATATATGTCGACGTTGAACGGAAACACGGTATTGCAAATATGTGTGCAATCATGGCTATCTAAATAGTCGGACTAAAGTTAAATTAAATGGGATTTAATTTAATTCTTGTTTTTGGTCATTAATGTATGTGCATATGATGCACATGTACGTCCTAAATTGACACAAATTGTTGTGCTCGATTTGCACACATGTCGATTATCATTTTTTTTAATATATATGTATTATATATAAAAACTAAAAGTAAAGAAATAAAAAAAAAATAGAGGATGTTAATGCACACGATCGGACCATATGCATGTGCTTGTGCGTGAGCTACACGGCCAACAACCACCGACCGTGTACCACACATGCACGATCGGCAAGCGGTTGCTGATCATGTAGTGTAACGCGCAATTAGTAATCGTTTTGTTGATCGCATGTTTGTGCTCAATGAGAAAAAGTTTCTTTCGTAGGTTTTCACTCTAACCGTGACAGAGTGTGCGAAAAAAAAGAACAGAAACATTGCTCTCTCATTTTTGTCCTTATGGCAGACCAAAATTTTTGAGAGTTTGAGAATTGATTCCACAATCTTGCTAACACAATTAAAGTGATGATTCTTGCAAGTTCGTTCTTTCGTTTGACGTTGCGATTGGTGGTGTGTCTAAACTAGATGTCCGACATTTGTGGGGCTCAAATTGAAGAACATTTGAACCATTTCATTTCAAGTACGCTTCAAGAGTTAACCCGTTTAACTTCCTTGTTATTTTGATTTTTTATTGAAACACACGAACAACGCTTGTGGGGATACGTGTATGGGTTTTTATTCCCACTACATTTTTATATATTTTATTTGCCTATGCATGTTATGCGTATCCCAACATTACCACCATTAAAGAATCTCGAAATTATGATCTAGAAAAAAAAGCTCAAAAGGCCCGCAAGCAAGTTAAGCTGAGTACCAACTAGGGGTGAGCAAAAAAACGATGATCCTTCCAAATTGGACTGGACCGTACTCAACCGACTGATTTTGGATGTTAATCGGCGGGTGCGGTCCAGTTCCTGGTTCCAATTTTATGGAGCCGGTAGGTACCGGTTTGGTTCTCGATTTTGGGTGAAACCATCCAACCAACCCAATCGAACTGGCCTTTTTATATAATACCCATTATGTATGTTTTTCTAATTGAATCCCTCCAAGATCCAGAGTCTTAGCCCATCCATCCAAAAAAAAAAGGCCGCACGTCCGCTTCACCCACCCAAACGATACCCACATGCGTTGTACGCTACAACCTCACAAACAAAAAACCAAAAGAAAACCCTAGCCTCAATCTTAGATATGCTTCTTCTCACTATTAATCTCGATATGCTCTACTCAACGTCTACTCCCACGTGGCCTTTCCTCGAGTCTCTTCACTCCTTGCATTGCATGTACGAATCGTACATTCCCCTCTGTTTGTCGGTTGGTTTAGCTCTTTGTTACATATTACTTCTCGGTCCACAATGGCCTCTCCTTTGGCCCCTCTTGCAATCGTTGGCCTTGCCTCCCTCTCTTGTAAGTCCTCACTAGTCGGTTGTCCTTACTCAGTTGTCTCTCTCTAGGCTCTAGTGATTCAAGAATGGATGCTACATGGTGCAGGGCAAACTTGGGTGGGGGCACTTCTCCACCGTGTGGCTCGCTTGGGACACTCAGAAATCGGTATGTTCATCCTCTCTCAAGAGTTTTCTGTTTGATCGATTAGAAAACTATGGTGAGGGAAATGGGAAGAAGAATGAAGTTTATGAGAGTTAAGATTTGTGTTTTAAAATTTATCTGCGAAACGAAATGGCTGAGGATAGACATTTTGTAATTTGTGCTATCTAATTCTTAAGTTGCTATTGGTTGTTCGAGCAAAAGCATTGGGAAGGGAAGGATTATCGCATTGCCAATTTTGTTGACCGGTTTTACCAAAACTAAGATTACTAAAAACACAAACAAAAGGCCAGCTTCTCTGATAGTTATGCTAATTGACACGGACTTTTGATATTTGCATGACTGCATCGCGAAATATTATGTTGTTTTTTCATTGACCGCACTAAGCTCTTGTTTTTTCATTCATGATTTGTTAGATGTCAATGGAAATGGAGAATACCAATAGGGCAACGACTCCAATAATGGAATCAAGAGATGGAGAAGGATTTGATGAGGCATCCGACACAAACAAGGTAACCGAACTTGAATCTTGTCCTCCTAGTCCTAACAAGTGAAAATCGATAGCTTGGGTTCATTTTCATGAAGGCCAAAAAAAGGCGAATGGGAAAGTTATGATGATATGCAATTTGAAGTGCAAGGAATATATCCGGTGAGATTTTTCATTTTATTGTTCTAGTCTCATTTCTAATAATTCTAATACAAAATTGATGTTGAGTAATCATCTATACTAAATTTTGTTTTGTTTTCGAGGCGATTACAACTTGGAGTCTTGGAGCAGTCTTTTCTTTTGTGGATAAATTAAAGTTCTAAGTTGGAGATGACTTGTGGATCTTTTGTAGACTTGGTTCTAGATCCAAATCTTGAGAAGTTTTTATTTACGTTGGCTTTTGAGCTCTCAAAGCTTGAGAAGTTGCCTGCTTTTTAATTATTGAGAAGATTACTATTCAACTTATGCCATTTGCTTGCTTACTCTTGCGAATTTATTGTGGCAAACTTATTTTCACGTGTGATATGTGTTGTACACTATGGATGATTTGAAAATAAGGTTTTGAAACTTTATGCATTTTATGTTATTATAAAAAAATAGAAAGTGGCAGCATACGTGGGTAGACATGGCCATGGGCCGGTTTGGGCCCCGAACTGGCCCGTTCATCGGACAGGCGGTTCCAAACCGGAATCAGCCAGGTCCCTCACAGGCCGGTTCAGGTTTTAAAAAATTAGAAACCGGCCAAAAAAAAGGGGAAAGAGCCATTATGGCCGTTGCAATTATCAACCCCTCCCCGTACCTTTTTTTCCTTCTAAATTTCCTATAAATACCACTCCTCCCTTTTCATTTTTTCTCACAATTTCTCTCAAATTATCTCAATTCTTAATTCTATCAAATTCTCTCAATCTCCTCAATCTCGGCTCAATTCTGTCAATTTTCTGAATCGACTTTCCGTTCAATTTTCCGACAAAAATGGCAAGTAGAAGAGGATTTGGTGACAAGGGAAAGAGCCCAATGCCGATAGAGATTGGGGAATCTGATTATCCTCAACCTCACAATCAATATGATCCGCGTGAGTCTACATGTTGGGCAGACGATGATGATAATATCAACTATGTTTCCAACATCGGGCATGTTCTAACGCAAGAAATTCTTCATCCTCCTACTAGCGTCGAAGAAACGTCGACAGCAAAGGAGTCGGACCGGCAACTACTTTGACAAGGTACATGTAAGCGGAGACAAGTATAAGATAAACAATAAATATTGTAGGAAATCATACAATTTTAATAAAGGAGATGGCTATGGAACATACCGTTGGCATCTAACACAAAAACATGCAACGCAAGCGGAGATTGATACCAGACAACAACAAATTTTCGAGTACGCCAATCCTTACACTTCTTCTTTATTTAATTGTAGTGATGAACTTTATAAAGAAACATTAGTTGCATATGTTACCATTGAACATTTGCCTTTTACTACTGGTGAAAATTTTGATTTGAATTTTTTGATCAACACTACATGTACTACGCAAGCAAAACTTGTTTCGAGAACCACTCTTAAACGCGAATTTTTTAGGTTTATAAAAAACAAAAAAAGGCTTTGCAAAAAAATTTTACGGATTTCAATGGATGTGTGCATGTAGGTAGCGATATTTGGAGTGATTCTTAGCAAATTCATTCTTATATGGGTATCACATGTCATTGGATAGGTGGCGATTACAACATTCAAAAATGAGTACTTGCATTTCGAGTATTTGATGAAAGGCATACCGCTAATAATATTTATAGAATAATTAGACAAGTTTTAGACAAAAATAATTTGATTAATAAAGTTTTTTTAGTTGGTTTTGATAATGCCACGTCAAATACCGTTTTCATTCCCGATTTTGAAAATATTTGTAAATCCTTTTTTGGCGGACAATTTTTTCACATTAGATGTGCTTGCAATGTTTTAAATTTATGTGTACAAGAAGGTTTGCGAACTCTTGAGGTTTTTCTCATCCCAATAAAGACAACAATTAAATTTTTATGGAGTCGTCCCCGAGTTAGGGATAAGTACACCATGAGTGCTATAACTTGTGTACGGTATTTATTTGAGTGCCATAACTTTCAAAACATTCACTTAAGTACTTTAACTTTAAAAAATTGTTCACTTGAGTGCCACGTCGGAGAAAAATCGTTCACTTGAGTGCTATAGCAACTTTTCCGGCGTGCCATGTTATCTTTCAGGCAAGCTAAGTCAACTTTCCGGTGTGCCATGTCAGCTTTTCGGCTGCCACGTTCGCTTTTCCGGCGTCCATTTCAACATGGCACTCAAGTGAACGATTTTTGAAAGTTATCGCACTTAAGTGAACGTTTAGAAAGTTATGGCACTGAAGTGAATGCCGCACAAAAGTTATGGCACTTCTAGTGTACTTTTCGCCCCCAAGTTATGAAGAATGGGCAGATTTTGTAAATCACGTGGATAAAAATCAAAAAGATTTTCAAAAGATATTCCGACTTGTTGGAATTATACCTATGAGTTGCTTCATCAATCTTTTGCTTATAAAGATTTATTATGTACGTTTATTTCAAATAATGTTTCCGAAATTACTTTACTCCCGCAAGATTGGGTTGTTTGCAAAAGAATTTTAGATTTTTTGAAAGTTTTTAATGATGCAACTTATACTTTATTTGGTGTATATTATCCTACTACACATTTATTTTTAATAGAGTGTGTTAACATTGATGGTATTTTTTGTGAATATGAGCAAGATGTTCAATTAGCTCTGACTATTATAGCAATGAAAACAAAATGGCTGCATTAATATGCATGCATTCCTCTTATTTATTTGGTTGCTATTATTTTTGATCCACGTACTAAATTAGATGATTTTTATAATTATCTGAATGATTATTATTATGATTGTTTACATTTGAATGAAACAATATTTATTAAAACTACACAAGTAGAGGTGAAAAATGCTATAGCATTATATAATGAATTTCGTAGTAGATATGATTTAAGTGATAGTGGATCTTCTCAACCTAGTGCCTCACAAATGAAGGAGAGTGGTAGACTTAGTAGAGGGTAAAACCTGCTCATTAATAGACAAAAAAGACAAAAGGGAGTAACATGTAATATTTTCAAATTAGAAAATTATTTAACCATTGCTTTTGAGTTCCGTGATTCCAAACACAGAACAAATTTCAAAATTCTGGAGTGATGTAAGACTCATTCAACCCAATTTTCAGTCATCGTTCTCATCGCAAGACAAATGTTAGCAACCCATTCTTCAACAGTTGCAATTGAACAAGCATTTAACACTTTGGAGGATTAATTTTGGATGACACCGTTCAAGATTAAATCTGAATGTTGTGGAGGCTCAAACTTGTGTCCATGATTGGACAAAGGCTAAATTTTGACAACAAGAGTTGGATCGAGACGAAGAATTCTTCAATGATGATAGTGGAGATACCACCGTCACGGGTACCACAACGGATAGCAACAACTGACGATGAGGTAAGTTGGGATTATCAAAGGTAAAAGAACTACATGGGCTTTGATTCTTATATTCCCAAGAAGATATGTAGGCGCTTAATGATAATTCATTAAGTTCAAGCCTTTTTTCCCCCCAAATTTAATTACAATGTACAATTTAATTATAATTTATTATTTATTATTTTTTATTTCATAATTTATTATTTAAAATTAAAATTAAAATTCGAAACTAGAACCGGGCCTTGAATCTGTTCAAAACCACCGGTTCCGAATCGGAATCGGAATCCCCCCTTCAAGGGCTAGTTCCAATTCCATCATGGCTACGAACTGGAACCACCGGTCCATGAATCAGAACCGGCGGTTCATAGCCGGTGGCCATGTCTATACGTGGGTAGGTGACCTACATGTTTCATGTCTCTAAATCCAATGGTCACATCAATGCAAAAGCTCATGAGCATCCAGTTGATCTTAGGGATATAAATCCGCCCATGGATGTTGTTTGAAGTGTGGACGACTTTTACTCTCGGGGTTTGGTTCTTGTTTAGGGCGGGAGGGGGAAATGCCTTCAATAAGTTCCAATATTTTTATTTAGCCTTTTGTCACTTCTTCGGGATCTATGTGGCATTTCTTTTTTCCATTTTTGCTTGGTAGAAATGTAACCGGAAATCGGATCGGACGGGTGGTTTGGTTCTCGGGTGGATCCATAGAACAAGCGGTTGGTTCACGGTTCGCATTTTGTAAAACCGGTCTCTAGAGGATGGTTCTCGGTTCTAAGGTAGGAACCATCCATCCTAGAACCAATCACTCCTAGTACCAATGAGATCAAACTTGACTCGTAAATACCCTTGAGTAGCTTAAGGTTAAGCTTGGTATTTGGATAAGTCCATCTCAAGTAATCATCGAGTCTAGTCCGAGCTACTCATAGTGGGTTATGAATAGTTTAACTCAATTTCACCACTATGTCCAGTTATAGGTACGGATGTATTTGACCAACGAGCCTCTACTTTATCTATAATATTTTATATTTTCATTTTGCGATTTCGTTCAACATAGATTCCTTCTTCTTTGCCATCTTCTTTAACGGTTCTTCAATCAAAAGTCCTATTTTGCACATTATCTTCTCAATAAACAAGGAGATTTTCTATATCAAAACTCCTAAGACCGGTCATCAAGGCACATTTTCCTTTTGATCTAGTCTTCATTTTTGACTACTAAACTAGGAGAGAGCCCCACCCAATCTAGGTGCGGAGGCTTGGAGGATAAGGTCAATCAAATACCACTTTTTTCATCTAGCAGTTTTTCCAATGTAAATATCCTCATGAATGAGGTATAATATTGACAAAATAGTCGACAATTAGTGATATGTTTAATCGAAGTTGTATGCCGAAAAAATAAAGTTTGTCACTAGTGCACTTTGGTGTGTACTCTAAAGTTCACGAACCGATAATTTCAACATCCAAACTCGAATTGATGAGCAAGTAATTAAGTAAGGTTTTGAATTTTATAGGGAGTTAATGAGGTTAATTGTCCAGTACTCTTATTTGAAATTTGTAATTGCCTCATTTTTGTCATTTAATTTGAAAAATATTTTGGTTGACTAAAACGTCAATGACAATATTAAAGCCAAGTCGCCTCGTTGAACCGAGGTAAAGATTGAATGGTTACATGGACAAATGAGACCTTTCCGATTATCTAATTTTCACATGGGACGTTTTAAGTCGTGCTGAGTTGGATTAAAAAAATCTATGTTTTCCCATCTTCTTTCTCCACCCACATTTGCCTCCCGACCTAATGGTCGTCCATGGCCATTTATGCGTCTTTTTGGCTAGCTACTTGCCGATGCCAAACAATCCGTTGTCGCTCGTCGATATCATACGGAGTCTCCGATAATCTCATCGTGGCCGCAAGCACGACGGCCATATTGGCCCATCCATGCCCGCGGCGAGACTTCCAGACCTAAAGGTATTAGACAGAGACGGCAGCCATGAGTTCCAAATCCAGAGCCCATGGCCATGGCTCTAGATTCAAAGCTCGCGGCCATGAGTTCCAAATCTGGACCTATAGCCGCGAGCCATATAGGCTCGTCCATGGCTACGAGCAATGTGGTTGACTTCAGATCTGCAATGTTGGCCACAAAGACGTCGGTTGGACGCTCGGCGGTGGTCGCTTTAGATGCGGCGCCATAAGGACACCGGCCATATAGGCTTATCTAGGGCCACGAGGACGACGGCCATACAAGCTCATCCATGGCCATGGCGAGACTTCTAATTTTGCAATCGATAGGGCTTGTCCATGCTGTGAGCGATTGTGGCAGAATTCATATCTACAATGTTGGCTACAAAGACAATGGTGGGACGGATGGCAGTGGTCACTTTAGTGTGCGCAAGCTCTAGACATCAACTTCTCGTCAAAAGTTGATTTTTCTACTTCTTGAGAGAAGTAATTTTTTTTTTTTTGCCTCTTTAAGTGGCTCCAAAATTACTTTTAGAGCAAAAAAATGCTCTAGAAATAGAAAAATAAAATGCGTAACTAAACTTATTCTTGCTCCCGAAGATTTTTACTCCAAAAGTGTTGTCATATGTGCCAAGTTGCCTAGCTTCTGATTTGGGTGTCTCATTGTATTATTAAAGTGTAAAATGATCAAGGTGAGTTCGGGGAGACTTGCGTGTGGGAGGTATTGGACTTATTCACAACGTGTGATAATCGATCAATTAAAATGAAAAGTAAAATTCCAAATGGAAAAATCCTAGTTTAAAGAAAAGCAGAAGGCCTCCTAAATGGGGAATAAAATCCACTTACATTCCACATATCACTTTTTAAAGCCAATTTGTCTTCTTACCAAAAAAAAAAAAAAAAACAATTTTTCTTTGACCAACCTTGAGGGAGAGCGGGTGATGCACCACCGTCTCACATAAAATAATTATCACCAAAACCACACACAACCATAAGACCCCTTGTATCAAGAGGAGACAAGGCATGCATGCACCCATCATTTTCATGCCAATTAACCCACCACCAATCATTTTCTCTCATTCAATCCACGTTGTGTCGATTGTACCATGTAGAACAGTTGGCATCCATGTTGGCCATTATTTCCATGAATGCTAAAAAATCATCGTGGAGGGTACGAAAACCGGTTCAAACATGGTTGCGGGCATGTCAAAAAGTTTGGTGCTATCAAAACATTAACTATATAGTTCAGCTATCTCGGAAGTATAATTTGTTGAAAAGCAAATAAAAAATATAAAAAACACATGATTTAACGAGGTTCATCAATATGCCTACGTCCTCGGTCAAACACCTCACCCTCTCTCTTTTTCTTTTCTTCTTCATTATCTCATCAAGCACGTATAGACCCATAGGTATATAATCAGAAGGACTTTTTCCACAAGTCAAGTATCTTCAAAATAGAAAAAAGAATGGAAAAAGTACAACAGGAGTGCCAATATTTGTGTATGGCGCTCACTTTAGTGCTAATATTTTTTTCGGATCACTTAAGTACCAAATCGGAGAAAAAATGATCACAAAGTGCCAATTCCGACCAAAAATGATTATTTAAGTGCTAATTCCAATCAAACGGTACACGTGAAATTTTTTATTAAATTTTTAATGTTACGTGTCAATTTTTTTAAAAAATCAACCCATGTGGCATCCATGTGGATTGTTCAACTAAAAAATAATTACTTTTTAAAAAAATTAAAATTAAACAAAAAATAGCCTAAAAAAAAATGGAACCGTGAGTTTGCAATGATGAGGGCTATGAGCCCTCGCCACCGTCGCCCCCACCATCGCCGACAACGGCGAGGGGTGCCGGGGTTGGCAAGGCCTTGGCGAGGGTCGCCAAGCTTCGGTGACCACCTCGGCCATCCCCTACCCCTCGCCGTGCACCAGACTTCTTTTTTTTTTTCTACTTTTTTTAATGTTTTTAAATTTTTCCTATTTTTTTTATTGTTGGCTTGGAAGCTCCGGCGAGCCAAGTGGACGCCACGTAGGATTTTCGGCGAAACTCACTAGAGTTGGCATTGCAATAACCATTCTTTTAAAAAAATGGCACTTAAGTGATTCGAAAAAAAATATTGGCACTAAAGTGAACGATGTACATAAATATTAGCACCCCTACTGTACTTTTGCCAAAAAAGAATCCTCTACAAATAAAAAAAAAAATCAAATCTCCTACAAATTAGGGAATTACAGCTCATGCCAACACTTTCCCTCAAGTTGGCACGTAGATATCTAGCATGCCCAACTTGTCTAATGAGCTGTAGAACGCCCTACTTGAAACAGCCTCCATCAAGATATCTACTAGTTGGTCTTCAAATTTCACGCATGGAAACTGAATCACCTTGGAATCCAAGTTACGCTTAATGAAGTGACGTTCCACCTCAATATGTTTGGTGTGATCGTGTTGGATAGAATTGTGAGAGATATCGAAATTAGCTTTGTTATCACAAAACAACTCCATTTCAAACATAGGAGCACAATCGAGTTTTGTCATAACTTTTCAAAGCCATAGGAGTTCACACGGTCCCTTAGCCATTCTTCTAAACTCTACCTCTATACTTGAGAGAGGTACTACTTTTTGTTTTTGCTCCTCCAAGTAACCAAATTCCCTCCCACAACGGTAAAGTACCTTGAAGTTAATCTTTTGTCCGACACACTTCTAGCCCAATATGTATTAGTAAAACCTTCGATCTTAAGATGCCCAATCTTCCGAAACTAAAGCCCTCTCCCCGGAGCTCCCTTTAAATACTAAAGGATTTGCATTACACTATCCATATGGTCTTCACTAGGAGCGTGCATAAACTAACTTACAACACTCACTACATAGGCAATATTAGGACGTGTATGCGATAAATAAATCAGTTTACCAACTAACCTTTGATATCTTTCTTTATTTGTATGCACCTGATTAGAATACTCTCCAAGTTTGTGATCTTGAACAATCGATGTGTCTGCAAGTTTGCAATCTAGCATTCCCACTTCAACCAACAAATCCAAAATATACTTTTTCTAAGATTGAAAAATACCTCTCTTAGATCTTGCTACTTCTATCCCCAAAAAGTACTTAAGTCCACTAAGATTTTTCATCTCGAACTCCATTGAGAGCTTCTTTTGTAATTTTACGATTTCCTCCTGGTCATTTCCTATGATAATCATATCATCTACATAAATAATCAATATAGTTATCTCTACCTCGACTTCGCATCGGGAACATGGTGTGATCAGAATCGCTACGAACATACCCATACCTTTTCAAAGCTACACTAACCCGTCCAAAGCAAGCTCAAGGAGACTATTTCAATGCATACAGTGATCGCTCCAACTTACAAACCAGTCCCGATTGTGAGGAGGGACTATAACCTAGTGGCCTATCCATATAGATATTCTCTTCAAGGTCACCATGGAGAAATGCATCCTTGACATCAAGCTGGTGTAATGGCCAATCTAAATTAGCCGCAAGAAACAATAACACTCGTACAGTATTTTGTTTCATAACAGGTGAAAAAGCTTCTTGAAAATCCACCCCATATATTTGTGTATATCCTTTTGCTACCAACCTCACCTTATACCTTTCAATGGACCCATCTGTTTTATACTTGACCGAGAACACCCATTTGCATTCCATTGTTTCTTTCCTTCGGGCAAGTCCTCTAGCTTCCGAGTATTGTTTTTTTTTTTTTTTTGCAATGCCTCCATCTCTTCCTTCATAGCTTGAACCCACTTAGGATCTTTCAAGGTGTCTTATACTCATCCTGAAATATAAACCGATGATACATTCAAAACAAAAGCCCTTAATAGCTCAGACAAATTTTCAATCGAAATATAGTTAGTGATCGGATAAGCAGACTTCTCTTTCCCTCCAACAACTAGTGAGTATTGATTCGGGGGCTTTCCTCAATTGTGCCTAGCATGTAATTTATATCCCATAGAAATTCTAGAATCATCATGTAAACAAGTAGCAAGAGAAATTACCTCGGCTCCTTGAGGGGAAGCTATTCTAGAAGAGCTGCTTGATCTTGCAAACTTGGCTCCTTGAGGACTTAACTTCCCTTAGACGAGATTTGCTCTAAAAATTTTGAAACACCGTGCCCACATTCCAGGTCTTCTTGTTCAACATCCATTGGTAAATCCTGGCCTAGTTACGCCCTAGCTACCGGCGACAATGCCGACACTTGACCGATTTGTACTCCCCATGGGGCGTTAATAACATCACTAGTCTCTAACCAATTTTTCTTCTCCATCTGTATCTCCCCTTGGAAAGAAGAAGTGGTGGTCCGAAAGAAAGATTCTATCTCAAGGAATGTCACATCTATTGTAATACATCTCTTCTTAGTAGATGGATTATAGCATCGATACCCTTTCTGATGTGAACCATAGCCTAAAATCACACACCGCACGGCACAAGGTTCAAGTTTTGTGCATTGTGTTTTGGGAATGTGAATAAAGGTGACATAACCAAACACCTTAGGAGAAATAGTTTGAATTGATTGTGAGTGCACATGAGAAGAGAGCCTCCAAAGGTGTCTGAAATTCTAACGGCTTTGATGGCATTCTATTAATAAGGTGGACCGTTGTTGTCACTGCATTATCCCAAAAACGGTGAGGCACATTATTTTCAAATAATAAAGAACGAGCTGTCTCAAAGATATTTTGTTGGGATGTTCATGAGCATGACCTTTCATAGAGCAAGCCATGCTACAGAAAATATTCTTTGAGATGCGAATTAATTTACTCACCACCATTATCACTACGAAGGATTTGGACCTTCCCACCAAATTGAGTTTGCCCCATAATATGAAAAATTTTGAACACATTGGCAACTTCATCATTAGTTTTTATCAGGTATAACCATGTCATTCTAGTGCAATCACCAAAGAGAATGAACCATCGACTTCCTAACACAAAAGTAATAGGAGAAGCATCCTACACATCGGAATGAATTGCATTTTCATTTAAACTAATAGGAAAAAGTACCCGATGGCTTTTCACCAAAATGCAGGTCTAACAATCAAATTGATAATTATTCAAACCTAAAAATACTTCTTCATGCAACCAAACAATGGATGCCCCAATCGCTTATGCTAGAGCTATATCTGTGTTTCCCGACTTGTAGATGACCCTTGAACTTGATTGACATTTCAAGAACCGAAGTCATCCATGTAATACAGCCCTCTTCTTAGTACCACGCCCAATAATCTCCTTCGTGATGATACCCAAAAACATACAAAAGTACGGATACACTAGCACAATACAATTTAATTCTTCCGCAACCTGCCCAACTGAAATCAATTTCATAGATACCGATTGTAGCAACCCAGGTAGTTCCCCACTGTCACTTCCTCGATCCACATGAGACTAGCATAATGTCCCATACCAAATCGCCCGCAACTAAGGCTTACGTTCTCTACTTTAATCTTTCTTTAATCGGAGTAACTATTGCATGCGGAAGCTTTAAGTAAAAACAATCAAACAGCCATATGGGCACAAGTACATGTCAAAACAAAAATAATCTAATCGGTAGGTATGCCTATACAAAGGGTATGACCTTTCATGGTTTTGCTAACTAGATAACACATACATTTCAAACAATAATAGTCTTTTATTCAGAAATCTTTTATTCAAACTCACCATTCATTCCTTGTTACATATTTCATACAGCCACTTCACTTATTTACAACATTTACATGGGAGGAGTACTACAAAAGAAAATCACAAAGAAACTAAGCTACTTCGAGTACTACGAACTCCACTGCCATCTACTTGTACTTCATTCCTCTTCGAACCTAAATAGCAAACTTGTATGAGGAATGAACACTTCACTATCATCTTCATCATTCGTGATTCCAAGCGCGTTGAATTGGTAAAGTGGAACATGACTTATCCATCTTGATATCTCTTGGCGGTAAACAACCTTGAACTCAAAGGCGACTAATTGGAGGTCACTCTTCCACATAAACCATCGATCAAATGATCTTATAACGGGTTCTCAATGGGTTGTTAGGTCGGCATGAATATGCTCTCGTATGGACCTACCGATCCACAAAAGCTCACCATAGAAATGTTGCTATATCGGAATTGGATTATCCGACATACTTTTCATCCGAAAAAGAGTTTCAACTATTGGAGTGAGTGGATTACACGCAGCGGTAGATTTCTATTCCAACCGACTAAACCAACTATAACATTATATAATTGAGGATCGCCCAAAGCAACCAAACATGTCTCATTTCAACAAGCAAATATCAAAATCCTACCAAAGCAATCATAATCATCATAGATAGTAGATCTTAGAATGATATCCAAATCCTCTATCACAACTCATCAATCATTAGAATCTAATACTCGTATCCGTAATCTTAGAAAGCACATTAATTAGAATAAAGATCTACTTGCCTCGATTAAGCGAGTATTCAAACGGACGAACGATTAGATGAATGAAAAGATAATCGGCCCAACGGGCGAACGGCAGTGGTGCATGGGCAAAGGTGGCGCACGGCAAGAGCAACAATGACGGCACGAATCGTGGAGGGGTGACGACAACAGCACCGGCGGGGCGACAGGGAACAACGGTCTCGAGCGAACGGCGTTCCAACAAAGTAATGATAGAGGTTTTCGACAATAGCTACAAAATGAATTGATGTCGACTTCTATTTATAATAGCTCACTCAACTTAGTCTAGTTAGCTTGTAGTCAGCAACTTGCTATAAAGTTAGCTTATGATGAGTCGACACATTGAATTGCTTGCTAACTAACCAAAATATGGCAAGTGTCAACACATGATACGTGTCACGCGTGCGTGGCTTGTCGTTGCTACATGGCCTTGCACGTTTACCATGTTTCGTTTCAATATTCGAGTTGCAATGCCATAGTTACAGTTTCCAATTTGATTCACTTTCAACATTTCGAAATCCATTTCAAAATCAATTCAATACATCGAAAACGATGCAACTTAGCTTTCGAAAGTCATTTCATTTCATAAGCACAAAACACTTTTTGATTCGAAACCGTTTCGATCTAAAATCAAGAACGCTTCGACATTTGAAAATACTTTGGATTTCAAAAGCTTAAAAATCAACTCAGATTTTGAAATCGTTTCGATACATAGTTGAAAACGATATAAGATCTAGCACAACACTTAGACCCACACTTTAAATGCATAACTTTGTTCATTTCTGCCTCCACCGCTATTTATGCCAAGAAGTTGCCAAGTAGCCGCACCTTGCATAGGACTTATCTCTTCCCGGCGAACACTGCTCAACCAACTTAACGCAAATTAGGTTGCTACAATTCATCCCTAAATCATGAACCTACGGAGCGAATCCCGTTTCCACACGTCCCATATCATGTTTCCACAACTTTTAAGTATCCCGCCAACTTGTCTCACACCAAGTTGACGATTATTCAAGTCCGATATAAAAGCAATGATATGATCACGCATCCACGTTTTCAAACTCAACATTTTTGATGCAATAAGTCTGTGCAATGTGTGTTATTTAATTTTAGACTAGGTACGTCATAGATTCATAGCTTAAGCTCAACTATATCCATAAAGCGACCTTTCAAAAATCAATAGTCTAGTAACAATCTATATCACTTGCTCACTTTCATATCGACAATATTCTACACCACTCAAGATCAATTTCTAAATTCCATTCACAACTCCACAATCCAGTCCTATAATCCATAAATATCAATCGCCTTATCACAATTCCATATTCACGATTATCCATCAAACTACAACTTTTCAAACTCAGAGGTAAATCTCAATAACTTCACTTCAAACTTAAAGGCAAACTATTGCCAATACAACTTATCGTCCAATTTCTAGTTGATTATCTTATTATATCCTCAAATAACCATAGTAATCATCAAACTTAGGGAATGATCAATAAAATCTTATAAGTGATATAAGCTACCACTAATC
This sequence comes from Rhodamnia argentea, assembly GCF_020921035.1. Taxonomy (NCBI): domain Eukaryota; kingdom Viridiplantae; phylum Streptophyta; class Magnoliopsida; order Myrtales; family Myrtaceae; genus Rhodamnia; species Rhodamnia argentea. The sequence continues at coordinate 13,126,755 of NC_063157.1, read as the reverse complement.
CCTAACAATCACAATCACAATTACATGTACTTACAGTTTTAAATATGTACTTGCCTACCAAACACTTCATCCACTAGTGCACCTTATCACTCAATGAATCGTTCTAATACCAAATAAGTATATGTAGCGACTCAAGCAATTTGCTACTGTTGCGTCCTTAATTCACACGAAGGCGGCGAAACGTTCCATCTCGAACTACCCGTGACTAAGGCTTATGTTCTTTACTTTAATCTTTCCTTAATCGAGTAAGCTGGCGCATGAGGAAGCTTTAAGTAAAAATAATCAAGTGGCCATATGGGCATAAGTGCATGTTAAAACAAAAACATCCAATCGACAAGCATGCTTATACAAAGGGTATGATCTTTCATGGTTTCGTTAAGTAGATAATACACACATTTCGAGCAACAACGGTCTTTTATTCAGAACTCGTTCATTCAAACTCACCATCCACTCCTTGTTACATATTTTATACAGCTACTTCACTTATTTACAACATTTACTTGGGAGGAGTACTACAAAAGAAAATCACAAAGTAACTAAACTACTTCGAGTACTACCAATTCTATCGCCATACGTTCGTACTTCATTCCTCTTCAAACTTGAATATTAAACCCGTATGAGGAATGAACACTTCACTATCATCTTCATCATTCATGATTCCAAGCGCGTTGAATTGGTGAGGTGAAATAAGACCTACCCATCCCGATATCCCACGGTGGTAAATAGCCTTGAACTCAAAGGCAACTAAATCAATTGGAAGTACCTCTTCCACATAAACCCTTGATCGAATGATCTTATAATGGGTTCTCAATGGGCTATTAGGTCTGACATTAATATACTCTCGTATGGACCACTAATCCACGGAGATTCTCACCATAGAGACGTTATTGTACCGGAATTGGATTATCCGACATACTTTTGATACGAAAAAGGGCTTCAACTATCCGAGTGAGGGGATTACACCCAGAAATAGATTTCTATTCCAAACGGCTAAACCAATCACGAAATTGAGGGTTGTCCAAAACAACAAAAAAATATCTCATATCAACAGTAGATATCATAATCCTGCCAAAGCAATCACGATCCTCATAAACAGTAGATCTCGAAATGATATCCAAATCCTTTACCACAACTCATCAATCATCGAAATCCAACACTTGCATCCGTAATCATAGAAAGCATAATAATAGGGATAGAGATCTACTTGTGTCGACTAAGTGAAAATTCAAACAACGAACAACCGGATGAACGAACGGATGGTCGGCCTAATAGGCAAACGGCAGCGGTGCATGGCCAAAGGCAATGCATGGCTAAAACAACCACGGCAGAACGGTGGTGTGGATCACGGGTGGTGATGGCGACGATACAGGAGGCGGATGGGGAACGGCGGTATCGGGCAGTCGGCATTCTAGCGAAGTAACGATAGAGGTTTTCAATGATAGTTGCTAAATTAATTGACGTTTATTTCTATTTATAATAACTCAATTAGCTTAGTCCAATCGGCAGCTTGTAGTAGAGTCGACTTACAATGAGTCAATAGCTTGAGTTGCTTGCTGATTGACTAGAATACGCCATGTGTCAAGCACGTAACATGTCATGCGTGCGTGACCCGTAGCTTCTATGTGGCAAACCGCCTTGCCACTTGCTGACATGTGACCTCGTATATGTCCTCGTGCGAGACCGTATCCTAATCTTGTCCTAATTTCATACATAATTGATCCCATGGGACCTAATTACAACATATTGTGTTCCTAAAAATAGTATCCGGTCCATAAAAATTTCTTAAAAATACCCGAGAGTTCATATAAAAATTTCTTTAAGCTTATCCAATTATCCGAACTCATTAAATACTAATTCAATGGCAAGGATTTTTAGGTCTTCACGGTGATGGGATAAGGAGTGTACTCGGCGGTGAGAGGGAAGGGAAAACATTAATAGCTCCAACTCTAGATACCGGATACGGCAATCGGTTCGCATTCAAGATACTATGGCGCCAAGGTTATGTAATATTAGCAAAGTCATCGTAGTAAAAGTTACGTGGTCGGTAGCCCCAGAATCAACAATCCACTAATTACAATCATTTTGTAAAGAAGTAACTAAAGCAAGAGCATAATTACCTTCACCATTTGTTGGTATCTTACTCTGTGATTTGAGCTATGGTACTAGTGACAACTAGGGCTCTTCTATAACTAGAGACACCTTCCCTTTGCCATTGTTCCCTTCTCCCTCTGTTCGCTTTCGAGCTTTGAGCTTCCTTCCACCAATCAGGATACCCATGCAACTTAAAGCACATCTCTTGGGTATGTTTGGCATTCCCTAACGAGAGCCACCGCCACCATTTGGAGGAGTTCTCTGTTTCAGGGCCGTATTGTTTCGTCCACCTCCTGGTTTAGCCATCTATAAATTCGGCTCCTAAGCCTTAAGCTAAGCTTGTCTCCTTGCGATAACATCGCCATAGAACTATGGGTACTACTCTCACTACTCAACATCAATATGCATCGCATATCCTCACGGCGAACCCAAGCATAACCGTAGGGAATGGTTGCATCAGTAGCACATAAGCTCGTATCTTATCTAAGCAATCATCTAAACCATCGAGAAAAATGTACACACGATCCTCTCGAATGGTTGAATTATATCTTGCAATATCATTTGGGCATACCATTGGATCCTGGCAATGAAAATCGATCTCTCTCCATAACCCTTGAAGGCTGTTATATTAGGCCTCAATAGGTCCTCCAGTGTGTCTCATCCGGTGAATAGGTGATAGAGTGTGATTTTAAAAATTTATTGCGGAATTTAGATCACACAACGTAAAACAGAGATCTCAGATGATGGAGCTAGAGTGTATCGCAACGAGCAAGTAATTCAATTGATGTAGGATATGTAATGTGACGCGTTGTTCGTGTGCGGTTTAGCTATCACAAGATATCTAGAGTGATCAAAGTAAGAGATAAGGAAAATTGCACAAAGGGTTTATAGTGGTTCGGCTTTAGTTAAGCCTACGTCCACTTCTTCGGTCGACAACCAATCAGCTGGATTCCACTAGTAAGTTACTCGGAGGTTACAGATCAATGATCTCCTTGACACGCATGACTTCACACCTAACGCTCAACACTCGTGTGTACACCTCCTCACAATTACAATGGATGGATCAAGAAGTGTGTTGGAAATGGAATTCACTCTATCTAAAAATTATGAACACTTTTCCCTCTTAACGCCGATCTCTACTTCCCTTCGTCTTCGAGATGTCTTTTATACTCTTCCGCCTCCAATCTAGCCGTTGCAAGGCATCCATAAGAGATCTCTCCAAATCTACCCTTTTGGATGAGATGATTATTAAAAGAAGATCTCTTAGCCGTTGGGGATCACCAAAGGAAAGTCTTCCCCGCTTGGATCAAATCGCCCATACAATTATGATCCCGGGTTTCCATAGATAGTTTCTTCCATTTGGAAAGTCTTTGTTTATCTCCTTGGTTCCGCATCCTTGATTGATCTCTATCACCGAGAATCTTCAAGAATGATCCAGCTCGATGGCGTCCGTTGATATACATCAATTAAGCTCAATTTGTATTCCTCTTGAAGTTCTAATTATTGCTCGTGAAGTACTTCTCTCAGAGCTTGAGCGTCATTTCTAACATCGAGAGCTATCCCCACTCATTGTCCGAGCTCAAACCAGCGTCCGAGACTCTCGAAAAAAACATCCGAGCCAAATCCTTTTGCTAGATTCAATCATGTGCATCCCCGCACCAAAGGATAATCTGCAAAATAAGTAAATCATGGCATTATCTCAAAACACAAGAGTACTTGGATTGTTTTGTCAATTTCAAAACCGTCTAGGGATTTTTCTCAACAATCTCCCCCTTTTTGATGATGACAAAACGATCCACAATAGTAATGAGTAATTGAGTTTAGAAAAGGTGAGCAACTTTAGCAAAGTTACTCTAGTGAGGATCTTGCTAAGGAATAATTTTAGCGATTTGTTCCTTGTACTTTTAGCAAGAATAAGTTCCGAAAAAGAAATGCATTTATATACGATGATGAGTAGTCTCAGAACTTGTGCTATCTCAATTGATGAGTTTGTATTCTAAGTGCATATACTTATTGAGATGTGTGATAGTTTCATATACGATGCGAGTATGAAGGTTGTAACTCCTCAGAGCATCACGTTTTCGTCGATGCTTAGAGCTTGTCCTATTTAGCCAAAGCTTTCAAGTTTAACTTGTCAAGTGAAATATGTGATTTTGAAAGAAGGGAACTTGTTCACCTGCTCAGCTTAGGAGAAGGTATTCCTTCTCGATGATGTTTCCACAAATCATGCTTCCTATATGATGTTTTGTATTCCAAAACACGCTTAACCTAAGATCCTGTTCTTGAGGAATTCTTGATTTCAATACGCATATATCACGGATTGATTTCACATGATTCATTCATCACGCATTATATTTTCGAGTCATATATCGTATATATCACATCACGACATCACAAGTTATAACACCACAAGTTATAGCACTTACAACACAATTATATCATTATATACCATTCTCCCCCTTTTTGTCATTAGCAAAAGGGAGTAACTTGCATAGTCAAATTATGATAAAATGTTGCTTCCCCTAAATTCGATACCTATTCGGGTCATCTATGCAGTATACTCAAATCAATCATGCTAACATTTAGATATGGAATTTTGCAGAAAATAATGAATCATTCAATCAAATGAATCAAAAAGATATAATTGGATTGAGTGTGATAGATAAGAATCTTATTCAAGGCAACGAGGTCAAGATGAAGTCTAGGCTAAGGGATTTTTGGTGTTGGAGAGTTCTTTAGTAGATCCGAAACACGACAGCTCGTGTCATTTGAGATAGTTTTTCATTGACTTCAGTTGCTATCTTGTGCAGATTCTTTTCAGCCTGTTCGAGCTCGAGGCATGTGAGATGGTATTTGTTGTTCATATTTTCTTTGAGGGTCTGTCCCTTCAAACTCAGCTGTTCTTTGATCGCAGTCATTTCAATGTTAAATTATGTACTAAACTTCCTCAAGTTATCTTTGCATTTACCCCGCTTAAACAAAATATCCCATAGTTTGTCCGTGTCAGAGATTTCTTGTTTCTTTGTTTCCCAATCAATGACACCATTCTCCCCGAGTGTGATCATGTTTGTCTTGTTGAATCTTCTGGATGATATCCCTGTTTATCTCGGTAGATAGCTTTTCAAGAGCCCATAGTCCGGTTAAGATGTAGCTTGGATCCAATTTGCGTTCTTCCACCATTGCTCTTGCATATTCCGCTCGAGCAAAGTCTTGCTCATTTTCCTTGCAGAAGTGAAGGAGATCATGAATGTGGAAATCATTCAGATTCAACTCGTTATCAATTTGAACTCCTTTCAATGAGGCCTTCCTCAATTCTTCCTCGGTTGGTTTGGTTGCATATTCGATCACTTCTTGCTACGAGACGAACCCGTTGTGCTTTATCAAAGCTTTCATTGTTTTCTCATTGTCTTCTTTCTGTCGAGCATGTAAGAATTGTCTTCCTAACAACTTTGGCCAGCCTTATTTTCCTTTCAAGATAAAAAGTAGCCTTTTTAGCAATGAGAGATCTTACCGATTCGTAACGTTGGTCGAATTCTTGCTCTATTGGTTGTGAGGAGCTCTATAGTGCTGTGGATAGTATAAAGTCTTGTGGGAATTTCATCAGCACTAGTTTTGAGAATTCTTCTAGCTTTTGGTTGATGGAGTCCCGAAGTGTATCCATCGTCTTGGTTAATCTGTCGGTTTTGAAGAGGGTTTGTCTTGCTTTCTCCGAAAGGTCATGTGTCGGTGCACTGAACTCTTCCATCATCCATTTCTCTCATTTCTCCTATCTCCTAAAAGAGCAAATTGTACATTCCAGTGATTTGGTGCTTCATCTCAATCTGAGTAGTACATGACATCCTCCAATAGGTTAGAGTCATTATTCTGACTCATTTCTTCTTCTTCAATGCCTAGTTCTGTTTCCATGTTCTCCCCCCGAGATTTTTCTCCTTGGCTTTTAGTCAGTTGCGTTGGATCATCGGTTTCTTCTTCGCGATTTTCAACTAGAGTGTCTTGGTATTTTGCTAACATCTCTTTATGATAGATGTCTTCTTCTTCCAAGATTCCATGTTTTGCTTTTTTGATTGCCGTTCTTTCTTTTTTGACTTTTTCAATGAACTCGTCGAGGGAAAGGTGATCATCATTCTCTAGATCACTTTGAGATAGATCAAGGTATTTTGTTGAGAATGAGATATTTTTGGGGTCCATGAGGATTGAAGGGCGTTGATAGTTTTAGGATTCTGAGGTTATGGAAGACTATAGAGAGCTTAGGAAGAAAATGAGTGTGAAGGCCAGCCTTTTAAAAGTTGGAGAGATGACTTCGATTTAGAAAGAAAGAGAAATTCCGTAAGAGATTATCCTGATTTTGATAAAATAGGAAATTTTTTTGAAAATATTTTAAGAATATTTTAACTCAATCAATTTAATTTCAATCAAGGCAATCAAATATTCAATCGGAACAATCAGCACAATCACATAATATTTGCCGAATATTTAAGAAGATTGTGTTGATGCGTACCTTATTTGTTGCCAAAAATAAAAACGACTTACGCGCCAAGATTTCGAACGATCAAATCTTTTGTCGTATATGCTCAAAAGATGTTGTCTTCAGATGATCCTCTAAGTTCCGAGATCCTTGAGTTCCTTCAAATGATGCTTTCAAGCTCTGAAGTCATTGAAAGTCTTCGGATGATATTTTCAAGTTACGAGGCAATTTCTCCTGTCTAGATCTCAGCTCAAATGGGAATCATGGTAATACCCAATTCTTGTCTAATGTACTCAAATGTATTTTTGTCAAGTGCCTTAGTGAATATATCAGCTAATTGATGTTTAGAATCAACAAATTGAATGTTAACATCATAGTTATGCACATGATCACAAATAAAATGATGCTTGATTTCAATATGCTTAGCTCACGAGTGCGGAATTGGATTCTTTGTGAGGTTGATAGCACTTGTGTTGTCACATTTGATTTCCACGTTGTGAGCTTCAACACCAAAGTCCTTCGGTTGTTGCTTCATCCATAGGATTTGAGCGCAACAGCTTCCTAGTGCTACATACTCAGCTTCAGTAGTTGATAGAGCTACGGTGTTCTGTTTCTTGGAGAACCAAGACACCAGCATTGATCCTAGAAGTTGACATGTGCCCGAAGTACTTTTTCTATCCAACTTACAACCTCCAAGATCAGCATTTGAATAGCCATGTAATACAAGATCTGATGTTTTGGGATACCATAATCCTAAGTTTGGATTAGTTCCTATGTACTTGATGATTCTTTTGACAAAAGACATATGAGATTCTTTAGGATCAGATTGAAATCTCGCACACATGCACACACCGAATATAATATCAGGTCAAGAAGCAATAAGGTATAACAAAGAACCAATCATGCTCATGTATAGCTTTTGATCAACCTGTTTGCCTTGTTCATCCTTATCCAATTTGGATGAGGTAGACATCGGCGATTCTGTTTTCTTGCGGTTATTTTGACCAAACTTCTTCACTAGTTCCAAGGCATATTTTTCTTGATGTATGAATGTGCCTTGATTAGTCTGATTTACTTGTAGTCCTAGGAAGAATTTGAGTTCTCCCATCATGCTCATCTCGAACTCATTTTGCATGGTCCGAGAGAAGTTCTTACAAAGATGTTGGTTAGGCGAGCCAAATATAATATCATCAACATATATTTGGATAAGCAAAATGTCTTTACCTTCCCTTATGATAAATAGAGTTGTATCAACTTTACCTTTTTCGAAGCCTTTTTCAGTAAGAAAATTACTTAACCTTTCATACCAGGCTCGAGGTGCTTGCTTCAGTCCGTAGAGAGCTTTCTTCAACTTGTACACATGATCTGAGTTCTTTGGATCTTCAAAGCCTGGAGGTTGTTTGACATAAACTTCCTCCTTGATATATCCATTGAGAAATGCGCTTTTAACATCCATCTGGTACAACTTGAAGTCATGGTGGCAAGCGTAAGCGAAGTAGCAATATGATAGATTCTAGTCTTGCTACTGGTGCATAGGTTTCATCGTAATCAATCCCTTCTTCCTATGAGTAGCCTTTTGCAACGAGCCTTGCTTTGTTCCTGATTACTTTTCCTTTGTCATCCAGCTTATTCCGGAAGACCCATTTGGTTCCAATAACAGGATGATTCTTTGGTTCGGGTACAAGTTCCCAAACTTCATTCAGTCTGAATTGTTGTAACTCTTGTTGCATAGCTTCGATCCAACTTTCATCTTCAAGAGCTTCTTCGATTCTTTTGGGTTCGACTTCAGAAACTAGAGCAAAGGCATTTATCGTATCCTTGAGTTTGGATCTGGTTTTGACTCCTTCATCTATATTTCCAATGACTCGATTTATGGGATAACTTGATCTGTATTTCCAGCTCCTATTTGATTTGTCACGTTCGGTCTCGGTGAGATCTTCATCATTTGAATCTTCAGATGATGTGCTTTGCGGAGTATTTTCCATGTTCTAAGAGGTTTCATCTGGTTCTGCGTCTTCAGATGATGGTTTTTCCTTCTCAAATGATGATTTCTGATTCTCGGATCTTATTGTTTCTTCAAAGCATCTATCATCCGAGTAGTCCGCTCATCTTCAAATTTCACATTCATTGATTCTTCAACTGTCCGAGAGTTCTTGTTGAAGACTCGGTAAGCTTTACTTGTTGTGGAGTATCCCAAGAATACACCTTCATCCGATCTTTCATCAAACTTACCAATTCGATCACTTGCATTCTTAAGAATATAACATTTACAACCAAACACATGAAAGTATGAAATATTTGGCTTCCTTCCCTTGTAGAGTTCATAGGGAGTTTTCTCAATCAATGGTCTAAGGAAAACACGATTGATAATATAACAGGCAATTGAAATAGCTTAAGCCCGGAAATGGGGTGGAGCTTTGCTTTCAATTAAAAAAGTTCGTGCCATTTCTTGCAAGGATCTATTTTTCCTTTCAACAACTCCATTTTGTTGAGGAGTATATAGAGAGGAAAAATTGTGTTGAAAACCATTTTGATCACAGAATTCTGCAAAGTAGTGATTTTCAAATTCACCTCCGTGATCGGTTTTGATGCTTGTGATTGAATAACCTTTTTCATTTTGAACTTTCTTAGAAAAGGTTTTAAAGAATGAGAATGCATCACTCTTGTGAGTAAGAAAGAATACCCATGTGAATCTAGTATAGTCATCCACAATAACAAGACAATACTTTTTACCTCCAATACTCTATGTTCGAGTAGGTCCGAAGATATCCATGTGCAACAGCTGCAGAGCATGGGTAGTGATGACTTCATTTATGGGTTTGTAGGAATTTCTTACTTGCTTTCCAAGTGTGCATGCTTCGCAAAGTTTTGTCTTTTCGAATCTGGCATTTGGAAGTCCTCTCACAAGCTTCTTTTTGGAAAGTTTGTTGATTTGCTTGAAGCTTATGTGTCCTAGCGTCCTGTGCCATAGTTTTGGATCGTCTTTGACGGATAGAAGACATTTTTCATTCTCGGACGATGTATCCAAAAGGTACATGTTGCCATATCTTCATCCGGTAAATGATGACTTGTTGTCTTGGCTTGTACCCGAGCACTTATTTTCTGCAAAAGAAACTTTGTATCCAATATTGCATAGTTGGCTAATACTAACAAGATTGAAGTTCAAACCCTTGACTAATGAAACATCTTTGATGAGTAGATTGCCAATCTTCACGGTTCCTTTGCCGATAATCGTTCCTTTGTTGTTGCCTCCAAAGGAAACGTTTCCTCCATCAAGTTTTTCAAAATCAATGAACATGGATGAGTCACCAGTCATATGTCTAGAGCAACCGCTATCAAGGTACCATTTGTTTCTTCTTTTGTTCGGTACCTGCAATGATCAAAGATTCTCACTTTTTTTTTGGTACCCAAATTTGTTTGGGTCCTTTGAGGTTAGCCGTATAAGTGTATCTAAGAATGTTACGTGTTGGTCGATTGATCTTTGAGCAATAGCTCCTGGAATGTTTCGGATCACCACAATTTGAACATCCCGAGAGATGTTGTCCTTCAAATCTTACAAATTGTTTCCTAAAGTGACTCACGTAGGCGCGTTTAGAAGGTCACTGCTTAAGTCTTTCTTTTACTATCGGAAAATAATTTTTCTCATCACTTTCCTTTTGAAAACCAAGTCCCGACTTGTTGTAGTAGGGAACTTGTATAGAAAGTATATGTTGCAAAGTTTTTGAACCGGATGAGAATTTTTTGTGTATCTCCAAAACTTCCTTTCTCAAAATGGAGTTCTCTTTTTCGAAAAGATCTTTTTCCTTTTTCAAAGAAACGTTTTCCTCTTCAAAAGGATTTCTTTCCTTTTTCAAGAAATCGTTTTCCTTTTCAAGAGATTCCACCCTTGATTTCAATTGCGCATTTTCGCAAGATATAGAATCGGATTTCTCATTTAGTTGACAAAATTCTTTTTCGAGAAAACTGATTTTATCTTTTTGCGAAATATCCTTTTGTTTAAAAACAACTACTTCCCTTTTCAATTCGGAAAGTCTCTTGAGAGTAGCCTTGTATTCTAAACATAGCTCATCTATATACGTAGATACTTCGGGAGAGATGTTTGAATGAGTTACCTCAAGGTCATCATCTAAGTCTACCATTAGACAGACATTTGCGTATTCTTCATCACTTTCACATTCGGTGTCGCTCCAAGTTTCTGCTTTCAATGCTTTCTTGGATTTCTCATCCTTGCCTTTCTTCTTTAATAGTGGGCAATTGGGTTTGATGTGGCCTCTTTTCTTACATTCGTAACCGATGACTTCTTGACCTTCATTTTTGGTCTCAGATGATCTTCTCTAATTGTATCGTCCGAGATCCATTTTATCTTTGAAGTTCCTACCTTGTTTAGCCATTCTTCCGAATCTTTTGACCATGAGCGCTAGTTCTTCATCATCTTCGTCTTCAGAATCTGAAACGTCGGAATCAACATTAGATTTTAAGGCAATTGACTTCTTACCTCTAGTTGTGGTTTCATCATTGATTCTTTCTTCTTCATAAGATTGAAGAGTTCCAATGAGCTCATCCATTGACAAGGGAGATATTCTTTGAGTCTCTCGAATGGAAGTTTTAACGTTGTCCCATTCCTTTGTAAGAGCTCGGAGTAGCTTGTTGATTCTCATCGGTCCAGAAACCGGTTGCCCGTGATATGTGAGACCATTCACTATTTCAATGAACTTGTTAAACATTTCTTTCACTGTCTCTTCAGGCTTCATTTTGAATGCTTCATATTGTCCGAGTAGAAAATTGACTTTTGTCTCCTTTACTCTGTTTGTTCCTTCATAGGTGACGTGAAGCTTATCCCATATTTCTTTTGATGAGGAGCAATCTGCAATACGTCTATATTCAATAGGAGATAATGCACTATAAAATGAATAAATAGCCTTTGCATCAAGAGCATCTCTCTTGGTTATCTCGGTTGCAGATAGAGCAGCCGTCGGCGTTGTGTTGTCCCCTGCACTTGTAGTCTCTCTCGTTGGTTTTACTCCTCTTTGTACGACATCCCGTATTTGGGGATCCCGGCATTTGAGGAATGCTTTAAATTTGTTCTACCGATCGCTATAATCTTTTCCTTCAAAGTATGGTGGCATGTTGTTGTTTCCACCTTCGATCCAAGAAGGAGAGAAATTGCTAGCCATAAAGATCGTTAGCTCAGAAGTAAAAACACTTCACAAAATATGAGCACCAGGCTTCGATACCAATTGTTGATGGCTAGTGATTTCACCTAGAGGGGGTGAATAGGTGATAGAGTGTGATTTTAAGAATTTATTGCGGAATTTAGATCACACGGCGTAAAACAGAGATCTCGGATGATGGAGCTAGAGTATATCACAACGAGCAAGTAATTCAATTGATGTAGGATATGTAATGTGATCAATGCGCGCTATTCGTGTGCAATTTAGCTATCACAAGATATTTAGAGTGATCAAAGTAAGAGATAAGGAAAACTACACAGAGGGTTTATAGTGGTTCGGCTTTGGTTAAGCCTACGTCCACTTCTTTGGCCGACAACCAATTGGCTGGATTCCACTAGTAAGTTGCTCGGAGGTTACAAATCAGTGATCTCCTTGACACGTAGGACTTCACACCTAGCGCTCAACACTCGTGTGTACACCTCCTCACAATTACAATGGATGGATCAAGAAGTGTGTTGGAAATGGAGTTCACTCTATCTAAGAATTATGAACACTTTTCCCTCTTAACGCCGATCTGTCTCTTCCCTTCGTCTTCGAGATGTCTTTTGTACTCTTCCGCCTCCAATCTAGCCGTTGCAAGGCATCCAAAAGAGATCTCTCCAAATCTACCCTTTTGGACAAGATGATTACAAAAAGAAGATCTCTTAGCCGTTAGGGATCGCCAAAGGAAAGTCTTCCCCGCTTGAAATCGCCCATACAATTATGATCCCGGGTTTCCATAGATGGTTTCTTCCATTTGGAAAGTCTTTGTTTGTCTTCTTGGTTCCGCATCCTTGATTGATCTCTGTCACCGAGAATCTTCAAGAATGATCCAGCTCGATGGCGTCCATTGATATGCATCAATTAAGCTCAATTTTTATTCCTCTTGAAGTTTTGATTCTTGCTCGTAAAGTACTTCTCTCGGAGCTTGAAGGTCATTCCAACGTATGAGCTATCCCCGCTCATCGTCCGAGCTCGAACCAGCATCCGAGACTCTTAGAAACAACATCTAAGCCAAATCTTTTTGCCAAATTCAATCCCGTGCATCCCCGCACCAAAGGATAATTTGCAAAACAAGTAAATCACTGCATTATCTCAAAACACAAGAGTACTTGGATTGTTTTGTCAATTTCAAAACCGTCTAGGGATTTTTCTCAACAACCACAAGATCCCAAACTGCTTTCGCAGTTGGAAAGCGAATAAAGTTACCCATTAAAGCTGGGTCCATGGTGTTTATTAGCCATCCTTTTACAGCTGAGTTTTCGGTTTTCCGCTTTCGAAATTGAGCGTCCGTAGGTAGAGGTCGAGGGAGGTCTCCATTGATATATCCCGGCCTGTCTTTGCCTATGATATAACATCTCAACAACTTGAGACCATAAGCCATAGTTGGTTCCATCCAACTTAACTGCAATATGTGATGAAGATGAATCATTCGATGGTGTCGGTGTTAATGGAGTCCGGTTCCGAGTCAGAATCCGAGTTAATTTGGTGGTCAAATTCTCTAAAAATGCTTCTATGGTCAAATTCCCCCTTGATTTTTTTGGGGGAGGGGGGGAGGGGGGGAGTCTCCTTTAAGTTCTCATCCGCCATGGGTCCAAGGTCGATCGCGAGAACAAGCCGAAAGACAACGTTGAGCGGCCGACCGATGCGAGACGAAAGCGCAGTGAAGATGTGACATCCCGAATTCCAACCCACTTTCGAAGCTATGAATGAATGAAATATCTCATAGATGTATTTCAGCTAAATCTCACTTGGAATTGATCCCTCTCGAGTAGACTAACTAAATGGGAATGGCTAGCTAGGAAAATCAAGTACGTGAACCTAAGAACTTAATCCTGGATTGACTCTTTGGCCATGAAAATTGTCGAGGGAATATTCTTGACCAATATAGGCCGATCCTAGAATGATTAAGGAACGATTTGGATAATACCCTACGCTTGGATCACGAGTGATTCCGTTTGACCACGAATGGGTTCCGAACGTCCCTAAATTATTTTCTAACGATCGGGCCCATCGGGACTAGTGATTGACCCTCGCAATTGAATGAGAACCAAAGTCACTATGGCTCGAGAAATTCTTAAACGTGATATTAATCACGGGTCGATACGCGTAACTCTTAAAAGCCATCCGTTAGTTTGAGATATGCTGAAATTTCAATTGATCGAGATTGATCGCAAGTCGAGCTTTAGAATTTGACGTCAGACCTTCGGGGGTTTCAATAATTAAATTTTGGACGTTTCCTCATCCAAAGTACAATTTCTTCGCGGTTTGCCCCAAAGGGTTCGGGAAAAATAAAATTTGGACTGGAAATGGGAAAATACCCATTTACCCTTGGAGGATACCCAATTTTTCACTTGGACCGAATGACATTTTGGTCAAATCACCCCTTGGCCGAAATTTGACTAGTCTTGTGGGGGGCAAATTCCATTTTTGCCCTTCTTGACTTTGAAGACCCCAAAATATCTACCCTTGAATTATCCTACCCTTTTATTAATAAAATTGTTTTAGTCTTCTTCTTGCTCAAAAATTTCAAGAACCCTTTCTCTCTCTAGCTCACTCCCCCTCATGGCCGAACTCACCCTTGCTCACTCTCTCTCTCGCCAAAAAATTTCTAAGCAATCACCGGTGTTGCCATGAACCGCCGGAGCTTAATCTTCACCGTGAATCGCCCGAGACTACCGGATCTTTGAGGGTTTTTAGCCAAACAAGAGGAGTCGCCGGAGCCACCAGTTGGGATCAAAACTTATCCCGATTTCTTGCCGAAAAACTTGCTAAATTTGTGGTAAGTTGGTTTCTAACCTTAGATTAGGTATCTAGGTTGCTAATAGACATTTTATTGAGTAGTTTTGATGAAGAATTGGTTGGATTTGTGCTAGTTCATGGTGTTGGCCGAAACTTTGATGAAGAAGAGGAGAGAGAAGAAAAAAAATGTGTTCTTCATGAATAGTGAAATGCAATGAGTAGAAATGGATGGCTAGGATTTAATCTAGCTTGATCTTGCTTTATTTGGACGGCCCACATTGAATCTTGCTTAGGAAGATTAATCCGATGGCCGAGATTAAATTCTGATATATTGTAGATTAATCGTGTGGTGGGAATTAATTGCATGTTAGTGCATTTTAATCGTACGGTCCCGATTAAATGCCACGTTAGTACAGTATAATTGTATGGTACGTATTAATTGTACGTTAGTATAATTCTGATACGACGGTGGTTATTAATTGCTACATTGGTAGAATTAATATTGGGTGGCGTATATTAATTTTTTGTGGTAGCCGGAATTAATCGTGTGACCTGATTGGCCATGGGTCATGTGTGACCTAATCGGGTGGTCCCGATTTATTAATTCTCTAATGTAACTGAATCACGTGGTCCCGATCGGGTATTTGTTTAGTATATTTGAATCGAGTGGTCTCGATTGAGCAGTTGAGGAAAATTAGAAAGATCGTATGGTCCCGATCTTTTGTTGGAGGAAAATTGGTGAGATCTTGTGGTCTCGATCCGCTAATCAGGAAATTAGCATGATCATGTGGTGAAGATTGATCGATCGGAAGGAATTAAGAGATCATGTGGTATCGGACGAAAAATCGAGGAATTATTGTTGTCATATCGTCTTTATGAGGATTATTTGAGAGGAAATGTGGAATTTTACCCCGAGGCGTGATGATGTGGGGTTCGTATTTTATAAGACCATGAATTGCCCGAGGCGTGATAACGTAGTGCCTGTTGTTATTATTATACCCCGAGGTGTTAAACATGGGGTTGTGTTTATTATATTATCCTAAGGCGTTAAACGCGGAATAGTGACCCGAGGCATTATTACACAAGTCCGGATTATATAATGACCCGAGGCGTTATTACGCGGGTCCGTCCGATTATAATATAGTCTGATGCGTTAAACGCGGGCTTTGGATCCACGTGTAATATTATAATATAGCATGATACGTTAAACGTGAGCTTTGGACTAACATGAAATTTCATATGATAACTTGATGCGTTAAATGCGGGCTTTGGATCCACGTGTAAAATTTATATTATAGTCCGAGGCGTTAAACGCGAGCTCTAGAGTACGTGGAATATTTTATGACAGTCTAAGGTGTAGAACGCCGATATGGGAGTAACGTGGAATATTTGTAAAGGTATAGCAATTTTTGGAGAAAGAATGAAATATTCTGGAATTTATTTGTGAAATTTTTTACTGAAGAAGGATTTGTTGGAAATTGCTCACCTAGGACGTATCTGGAGGCACTAGCGCCCTAACCTAGGGTTAGGAACTTTCTTACCGAGATTTATTCTCACCCCGTTGTGGGATTAACATTTTCAGATCTCAAGTGATGGATCAAGTGATCGCCATAGAGTAACATCGCAAGCCATCTTTGGGAGGACTTAGATATTTAGCTCTATTCGGATGTAACCTTTTGTAGCCTTAAGAAAGTGATAATTTTGTATTGTCTGCTTTGACTATGCAGCCAGTTTGGTAAATACTAAGAGAGGTACCATCCTTCGTCCTAAGTCAGCTCTATTTATAATGAAAGGAGTTTTGCATTCACTTCCGCACATGTATTTCTTTTACATTAATCTCGAGTTTGACGGCCGAGGGATCCTGGGGGACAAAAAAAAAAGTCAAAAGGCCTGGTGGGATGTTCGCGTGCCTGCTGGGTTATGGGCGTGACATCCTCATTTGGAGTGGTATTAGAGCAAGGTCAGCTCGATCCAATGAGATTGAGACTTGGAGTAATAAGGAGTGATGACTTGGGGACGATTAGATACCGAGACCCTTAGGATAAGGCATTAATTGCTGAATCTTGAGGATTATAGGCTTGAACTTGTGTGGTACTCTAATGGTTCTAGTAATGTTTGTAATGGATGAACTTGAGGGGATGTTATGACCGAGGTTCATAAGGAAGCAAGCGGAGATTTAGAAGTCATAAGCCTAGGCCGTGAGGTTGAAAATGCGCTTGAGTTTAATAGAGAATTGCTTATGAATAGAGGGTCGGATGGACTATACGATTGTGACTATGACTTGCCAATGACCCAACTTGAGTTATATGCTAGAACTAGGTAATGGATCTATGAGACGTGACGATCATTGATGGAATTAGAGATCTTCCGTGGATAAGAATTTATCTAGAAACTACTATGGTATGATGAGTAACGAGGACAATCAGGCAAGGCTTGTGTTTGTGGCATTAAAATGAAAGTCGAGGAATGTGCATGCATGAGCTTATCACCGTCAGACCTAATAAATTGTCGCTTGGTATGGGACAAGTTGACGGGATACCTATAAACCGTAATGAAGCATGGTATGGAACATGTGGAACAGGGCTTTCTCCGTAAATGAATGACTTGGGACAACCCGCAACGACCCGGTCCGATGAGAGTGGGGAGTGATCGCCGGGACAGAGAGGTCCGGACAATGAGCGGCTCTTGACAGGCTTCTAAGATAGCAAGGAGGCAGGAATGACCCAAGCCATAAATTGAAAAAGAAAGTATAGGTATCGGGTTAAGTCTGATTTGATTAAGAGACGTGTTGCACCGCGTTGATCCTTAAGGTGAAATTTCAAAATTTGCTTGGCATTTGTGATGGCGCCCGTGATTAGCATGATTAAAAGCTTCGTGCTTAGCAAAGGATGCCGTTATGTAGTTGGCATCATGTGATTGTTCCGGTCAAAGTCTAACCGAGAGATTAGACAGCGTGTGGGGTTCATACCCCGTTGAACCGATATCTTCTAAAAGTGTGATAGCATGTTGTGTTCGTATTAGAGGAACAAGTGCCTTTATACTTAAAATATGAGCAATTGATTCACTAAAGTAATGCCTTGAATTGTTGCTTGATGTTGGCCTAGTTGAGGCTTACCTAGTAATTGGTGGTTAATTGAGAAATTGCCTCGTTGAGGCTGGCTTGATAGGTAGTCACCGGTTAAGGGTGATTTGGAACCCTTGGATAATTGGCAAGTAGTTGAGAGTTGCCTAACAACTACTGGACGGTTGATTGCTGGTGACAGATAATGATATGAGCAGCCTGAAACCGCCAGACTAGAGTAGATGACTTAAGTCTTTAATTCTTGGAAGGAATTGTAGTGGTTCAAGTGCCATGAAAACATAATGTTGTTGAATGACCAAAGTATGATCCCTAGAGAAGCATTTGGCTCGAGTATGCAAGATATGAGAAGATTCAAGAACAGAAAGGAATCATGACAAGTGAGTAAAGATGAACCACGATAGTATGAGCGTTGGAAGAGCATTTGGGCCGATCTTGTAATTTGTGCATGACCCAAGAGTTGAAGGGGTCAAGAGAACATGGAGAGGAATTTGAAATTCGATGGGTAGGCGGACTCGAGAAGGAGTTGCCGTTGTTGCCCAAAGCAGATAAGACCGCTACTATTAATGGTGTTGTTAGCAAAGTAAATGGTTGAGATCGTGGGAGAGATGATAGATAATGGAAATGAAAATCGTTTGAAAGAAAGCTTGTGGAAGGATGTATAAGAGTGAGATTAACTAAGTTCAATGGAGAGAGTGAATTTAAAAAAAAAAAATACCTTTCTCCGGATTGGGGATTGTGTAAGGAAACCTTAGAGGTTTTGGGTGCACGGAAGAAAAGAAGTGACCCTGGCAATTACTAACCTTAAGAGGTCGTCGATGATTGGTAAAAGGTCACCAAAGGAAGAATTTTTCCTTGAAGGCATGATATCTGCCTAGATTGCCTTTGCTAAACTGTTCAATAGAAAATACTTTCTAAGGTTACTCGAGAACAAGGATTGTCCGAACTTTAATAGCTTTGCAAAGATCTAAAGGCGATCAACCAATACGAGACAAAGTTCTCGAAGCCGTCTAAGTGTACTAAGGGTGGTCAAGGACCCTTTGAATGAAACGTGAAGTCCTTGAGTGGATTGAAATTCGAAAGTCTTATGGCTAGTTGTTACTCCTAATTCTGAGGAATGATAATGGGTCGTAATGAATGAAGTGGATGATCGGAAGAGGAATAAGCAAGAGAATTTTCGTTCATGGATTGCGAGTAAGGGAATTTTTCCTTGTGAAGCACAGAATGTGCCTATGAGGAATGGCTATTACCTTGGCGTAGAGCCTGTAATTAAAGATTGACGTTTCTTCTCTGTCACGGGGAAAAATTATGGAAAAAGTTATGTCGGTTGTCCGACTTTGTTGATTTATATGCCATTGAGTGAGGTTGAATCGGGACCACTAGAAGTGGAATTGTGAGTTATCATCCTAAAGGATAGGGCGTCGTTTTTAAAGGGCGATTGAGTCATGAGATGGTCGTTAATGGAAAGGAAAAGGAATGGACTTGATAGTCCCGACTACCCACAGTGTTCATGGATGGATGAGTAAGTAAAAAGGGTTACTTGGATTGTAACCACAAGGTGAATTGATTTAATCAATTAAGATATCTAAGGTGTGGATGTGCGGAGACCGAGGAAGAACCTCAACTCCTTTGAACCTTGTCACTAAAGATGACTGGGTTATTAGAAGAGAATGTCAAGTGTGGGGGCATCCGAATCTTGGAGTAAGAACATCGCTATTGGCGTGGACTCCAAGGACAAAGTGGATTCGAAGTAGAAGAATACCACTAAAGTGTATAGTTTCCTTCATAGGGTAAGAGACCCTAATGTGGAAGGAAGAGAAAGTTCTAATTGTTGTGGCGTTAAGATTGAATGTCTAGATCGAGAAAGAAGAAGCAGAACTCGAATGATCTCCACAAAATTATTCTAAGGAACTGTCTTGTAGACAATGTTGAATTCCAGGAAATGTCGATGTTCAATTGAATGAATGAAATGGGGATAAGATCGCATTAGCTGATTGTGGAACCAAGAGATTGAGGCACCGATGCTTCCCGAGGGAAGAGTGACAAAAATGAATAAAATGTGCCATGGTCTAACTGGAAATCTATAAAGACAGAGAGCCAAAGCATAAGCTCTCAAGTGGATGATACGAATGACAGTTTAAACGAATCGACACCTGGTAGCAAGAGCCGACAATAGCCGAATTGTGTATCCAAGGAATAATTGAATTAATTGTTACCGTATTTAAAGACGATGGTCGGACTCGTTTAAGGAGTCACGAGAAGCATGACCCCGAGGAAACAATCATTGTACGCTAAGTGTGAAGAGTACGAGTTTTGGGTTTGATGAGGTGAAATTCATTGGTCGTGTGAAGTCCGAGAGAGGTGATCCTTATAAATCCTTTATGGATAGAAAGTGATGATGGATCGACTAAGGTCGATGTAAGTTATTGAAATTTGAAGTTTCCTAGAATTGATGGATTGTTATAGACGGATCGTAGGAAGATCCCCACAAGAATTATTCCATTGATGAAAAGGACTAAGGACGAGATGTAGCGGGAATGGATGAAATTGTATATGGAAATGGGAGCGTTGCTTGTGCAAGGAATGACCTCGTAACTATGTGAACTACAAGAGTTAGAATTATTAATTGCCCAAAAGGAGACTGAAGGAAAGGTCATGACTGCGATGCCCTTATCGCTAAGGAAGGATGAATTAAGTAGCAAATGTATACAATTGAAAATTGAGCGTTTTGCACTTGGCGACGAAGGGACAGATCTTACCTCGAGGAATAAGAGATTCAACTTTTAAATTAGAAGTTTATCAATTGACTAGTTTGATGGCTACTTGAAGCATCAAGCATGAAAGTTAGAAAGGAATTGAGATGTGGCAATGAATGGACCCGGACTTCTAAGGGTCATGGAAATGAATAGAATAGGGAGGAAATCCAGACTTCCGAGTACTTGGAAAAGAAACCTTGAAGTTGGGTATAGAAACCGTGAAGTCCCATAGACGAGTGTACGAGTTCAATATTGGAGAGAAATCTAAAGCCATGACCTCATTGGAATTTGAGGGGAGAATTACGGTGTCCAATGGAATGGATTGAATGTTGGATTAGTCTCACATGTGGTCAAGGATTAGACATGCCGGCTAGAAAGAGGCATGACCTTGAAGATCAAAATATTACTATGACCGTTGGAGGTTTTTGAATGGGATTGAGAGCGGATTACTACGAAAGTAATCTTGAACTTGCTTAAGAAGTCGGGAAGGTTACGACTCGATTTGGATAATAGAGGGCAAGTTGATAAAGGCCATGAGTCCTTAATGGTACGAGAGGACGTTTGGGGGGAGTAATATGCCAACGGTATGGGCATCGAAAAGTGCATTCTTACAGTGGTTTAGTAATGATGATAAACAAAGACATGGGTCTTATACGATGCTTTGGATAAACCTTTAGTCCATAATTAGAAAAGCTGGATTGTAGTAAGGTATGCATGTTATTCTTGGGCCAATAGAAAATGGAAGAGGTGATTTGAATACTCGAGGGCGTACTACCAATAGATATTGCGAATGTCAAAAAGAAAGAAGAAGGTGAATACAATTGAGGACCAAAGGAAACAAGTTTTGAAGGATGAAAACCGTTGCTGTTAAGGACGTTATCGAAGTGTTAAGTGACGACAAGAACTACATTGGAAAGGGTGGTAGCGATGAGGCGTCGGCACCCCATAAGACAAGATGATTGGAGGATTGCAAATTTCGAGGACGAAATTTTGTAAGGAGGCAAAAATTGTGACATCCTGAATTCTGACCCACTTTCGAAGCTATGAAAGAATGAAATATCTCATAGATGTATTTCAGCTAAATCTCACTCGGAATTGATTCCTCTCGAGCGGACTAACTAAATGGGAATGGCTAACTAGGAAAATCAAGTATGTAGACCTAGGAACTTGATCTTGGATTGACTCTTTGGCAATGAAAATTGTCGAGAGAATATTCTGGACCAATATAGGCCGATCCTAGAATGATTAAGGAACGATTTGGATAATACCCTACGCTTGGATCATGGGTGATTCTGTTTGATCTCGTATGGGTTCCGAACGTCCCTAAATTATTTTCTAACGATCGTGCCCATCGGGACTAGTGATTGACCCTCGCAATTGAATGACAACCAAAGTCGCCATGGCTCGAGAAATTTTTAAACGTGATATTAATCACGGGTCGATACGCGTAACTCCTAAAAGCCGCCCGTTAATTTAAGATATGCTGAAATTTCAATTGATCGAGATTGATCGCGAATCCAACTTTAGAATTTGACGTCGGACCTTCAGGGATTTCAATAATTAAATTTTGGACGTTTCCTCATCCAGTGTACAATTTCTTCGTGATTTGCCCTAAAGGGTTCAGCAAAAATAAAATTTGGACTGCAAATGGGAAAAGACCCATTTACCCTTGGAGGATATCCAATTTTTCACTTGGACCGAATGGCATTTTGGTCAAATCACCCCTTGGCCGAAATTTGACTAGTCTTGTGCGCGCGGGGGGGTGAGGGGAATTCCATTTTTTCCCTTCTTGACTTTGAAGACCCCAAAATATCTACCCTTGAATAATCCTACCCTTTTATTAATAAAATTTTTTTAGTCTTCTTCTTGCTCAAAAATTTCAAGAACCCTTTCTCTCTCTAGCTCACTCCCCCTCATGGCCAAACTCACCCTTGCTCACTCTCTCTCTCGCCAAAAATTTTCTAAGCAATCACCGGTGTCGCCTTGAACCGCCGGAGCTTAATCTTCACCGTGAATCGCCCAAGACCACCGGATCTTTGAGGGTTTTAGCCGAACAAGAGGAGTCGCCGGAGACGTCGGTTGGGGTCAAAACTTCTCCCTATTTCTCATCGGAAAACTTGCTAAATTTGGGGTAAGTTGGTTTCTAACCTTAGACTAGGTATCTAGGTTGCTAATAGACATTTTATTGAGTAGTTTTGATGAAGAATTGGTTGGATTTGTGTTTGTTCATGGTGTTGGCCGAAAATTTGATGAAGAGGAGGAGAGAGAAGAAAAAAAATGTGTTCTTGCATGAATAGTGAAATGCAATGAGTAGAAATGGATGGCTAGGATTTAATCTAGCTTGATCTTACTTTATTTGGACGGCCCACGTTGAATCTTGCTTAGGAAGATTAATTTGACGGCCGAGATTAAATTCTGTTATATTGTAGATTAATTGTGTGGTGGGAATTAATTGCACGTTAGTGTATTTTAATCGTACGGTCCCGATTAAATGCCAGGTTAGTACAATATAATTGTATGGTACATATTAATTGTACGTTAGTGTAATTCTGATCATACGGTGGTTATTAATTGCTACATTGGTAGAATTAATATTGGGTGGCGTATATTAATTTTTTGTGGTAGCCGGATTTAATCGTGTGGCCCGATTGGCCATGGTCTTGTGTGACCTAATCGGGTGGTCCCGATTTATTAATTCTCTAACGTGAGTGAATCACGTGGTCCCGATCAAGTATTTGTTCAGTATATTTGAATCGAGTGGTCTCGATTGAGCAGTTGAGGAAAATTAGAAAGATCGCTTGGTCCCGATCTTTTGTAGGAGGAAAATTGGTGAGATCGTGTGATCTCGATTTACTAATCAGGAAATTAGCATAATCACATGGCAAAGATTGATTGATCGGAAGGAATTAAGAGATCGTGTGGTATTGGACGAGCGATCGAGGATTTATTGTTGTCATATGATCTTTATGAGGATTATTTGAGAGGAAATGTGAAATTTTATCCCGAGACGTGATGACGCGGGGTTCGTATTTTATAAGATCATGAATTGCCCGAGGTGTGATGACGCAGGCTCTGTTGTTATTATTATACCCTAAGGCGTTAAACGCGGGATTGTGTTTATTATATTATCCCGAGGCGTTAAACGAGGGATAGTAACCTGAGGCATTATTACGCGGGTCCGAATTATATAATGACCTAAGGCTTTATTACGCGGATCAGTCCAGTTATAATATAGCCTGATGCATTAAACGCGGGCTTTGAATCCACGTGTAATATTATAATATAGCATGATGCGTTAAACGTGGAGTTTAGACCAATGTGGAATTTTACATGATAGTCTAATGCGTTAAACGCGGGCTTTGGATTCACGTGTAATATTTATATTATAACCTGAGGCGTTAAACGCGGGCTCTGGAGTACGTGGAATATTTTATGACGATGCCAGGCGTAAAACGCCGATATGGGAGTAACGTGAAATATTTGTAAAGGTGTAGCAATTTTTGAAGAAAGAATGAAATATTCTGGAATTTATTTGTGGAAATTTTTACTGAAGAAGGATTTGTTAGAAATTGCTTACCTAGGACATGTCTAGAGGCACTAGCGCCCTAACCTAGGGTTAGGGACTTTCTTGCTGAGATTTATTCTCACCCCATTGTGGGATTAACATTTTCGGGTCTCAAATGATGGATCGGGTGATCGCCTTGGAGTAACATCGCAAGCCATCTTTGGGAGGACTTAGATATTTAGCTCTATTCGAATGTAACCTTTTATAGCCTTAAGAAAGTGATAATTTTGTATTGTCTCCTTTGATTATGCAGCCGGTTTGGTGAATACTAAGAGAGGTACCATCCATCGTTCTAAGTCATCTCTGTTTATAATGAAAGGAGTTTTGCATTCACTTCCGCATTTGCATTTCTTTAACATTAATCTCGAGTTTGACGGCCGAGGGATCCCGGGAGACCAAAAAAAAGTCAAACGGCCCGGTAGGATGTTCGCGTGCCTACCGGGTTCGGGGCGTGACAGAAGAAGACGAGCGAAAAAAGACAAAGGCGCGAGATGAAAACCGCCGTAATCGGGGATTGACATACAATACTCATAGTAATCGAGGATTGACATACAATACTCATAGGAAGTAAACCCTAGGCTATGATATCATGTTGAAAAGAAAATAAAGAACATAAAGAACACACAATTTAACGAGGTTCAGCAATATGCCTACGTCCTCAATCAAGCACCTACCCTTTCGTTTTTTCTTTTCTTCCTCATTATCTCATCAAGTATGTACAAACCCAAATGGACTTCTTCTACATGTTAATTCTTTACAAAGTAGAAAAAAAGAATTCTCTACAAATCAGGAGGAAAAAAATCAAATCTCGTACAAATTAGAAAATTATAACTCACGATGTGTCTATCTTGTTGGCAAGTGTTTTTTAGACTCGCTTTAAGAATTACTATGAAGAATGATGCATCTTCTTTGAGGGCATTGAATTTTAAAACAGCATGGTTGCGTTTTTTGTTTCTTTTTCTTTTTTGATAAGGCATGGTTACAAGTATAGAGAGCTGATTATATGGAGGCCAATCAAACATCCTACAAGAGTCATCAACCCAATTAAGGGCAGACCATTGACTTGTATTGCTAGCCCGCTATTGTAATTTAAATAAGGAACACTAAGATCCTGAACTGGAAGTTCCCATGCGCCCAAACCAACCAATTTAAAGGGTTTATTCTGCTAGTACATTCTTCTTGATTCCTCTCCTCATTTCCTCGTTCCCTCATTCTTACCACTTACTTTAATAATGTTTTAGATTTTTATGATTTTCTCTTTTTTCCCAAACCCGCACCAACCGGACGACTAAACTGACACAAATACAAAAGATTTAAGATTAAATTTACAAAAAAAATTATGATTAAATTTGCATAGTTGCAATAAGTTTAGAACTTGTTTTGAGAAGCATGTCATGTAACCGAATGTTTGTTTCACGACTCAAGATGGAATCATAAGTTGCCGACTCCATTTCTTCTCTTGACGGGTTTTATTCTCTTTAAACAGCCCATAAAGAGTGCCTTCATTAAGCAAAGAGGCTCGCCCATAAAGAGAAGGCACTTAATAAAAGGAAAATAATAAAGGACACATGCAATTCCCGATACAAACAACAGAACGGGGCTGGGCCCAGCTTCAACAAATAATTAGTCAAAGCCCGAAGACCATCAAATCCCAACGGCAAATCATGAAACGCAGACCGAGAACACCCATGGCGGGGCATCCGAACGCATCAATCAAGAAGACCCAATTAAACTAGGCATTTTGTTACCTCGACGGACGCCTGCACTCATCGCGTCGCGAGCAACTCTTTGCCTCGCTGACACCACAGAATCGCTTGATGCCAACGCCAATCGCCACCCCCAAGCTCGTGCCTTGCTGCGTTCCTCCTCGTTGCATCGTGGAGGGAGTGCAGTGCGTCAATATGATAAAAATTTGTCCAGCAATCTCCAAGCAAATATGCCAAAGTAAAAATCATTTCATTTCATTCCCTAAACACGTTAAACTCCAGTGCATATAAGGTAAAATTAGTCCGAGGAGAAATTCTAAAAAAAATATATATATTTGTTTAACCCAACCGGCAGCCACACTCCTTTGGCAAGGTGACAACGAAAATCATTAGTACATAAAAATTTTCGATTAGACAAATAAACATAAGGAATGAAAATTCAATTATGAATTTCAAATCTCAAAAGACAAAAAAAAAAAAAAAAGAAAAAACGTTCTTATCAGGTATCGGACCTTAGCTTGCAAATTGCATTTGTTTAATTAAAAATGAAAGAATTTGCATTTCTTTTAAAGTGATCGCTTTTATTGCCTACAAAAATGAAAAAAAAAAAAAACATCATCCATCAAAGTGCTTAAAGTATTGTCGTTATTAAAATATTTCAAGCAAAAATCATCGGGTGTTAAATTGAAAATATTTAGAAAAATATTATCAAATCATTGGTTATTCACCAAATAAATGAGCCTTACATTGAAAATTTTCAGATTTTAAACACGATTAAAAGAAGTTATTTCTTTACAATTGATTTACCATTTCATGTTGGAAAAGTGGAGTGAACTTTGTTAAACACTGGAACATGTGACATCCAAAATACTTGTTCAATATGAAATATACTAGTAATACAACAGTGAAACTCCTGCCAAAAACAAATAAATCAAAAATAGAAAAAACTAAAGCAAATAAAGCATAACACTGGGGCATCTAAAAAACCCTAACGGTATCCAATAATTACGTAAGTGGCCCATTTCATGATTCAATGGAAAAATTGTCAAAATACAATTCAAAACGTGGAAACGAATCTGGCAAACATGGAAATGTATCGATAAATAAAAAGTGCTGACATATCCAAATAAAATACTTTTTTTTGCCAGAACCCAAATAAACTATTAAATGGCCTATCTTATGGAGTTAATTCGAAATGGAATGTGTCCTAAGATGGCTAATTCATAAAAAGAGTACACATTAACACACTTCCAAAAGAAATACAAAGGATGCAATTTACTCTTTTTCTTCATCAAACATTACCCCCACAAATCTGAATAGATGACTCAATTTGACCAACGCCACATCATTTATTAATCGATTAATCCCATTACCATGCGATTACCAAAATGACTAAGCTAATATAAAAGTAAATCAACGTGCTCATTAGATATCCTGAATTTCCTAAATTACCTAAACTACATGTGGACGCCAACCGTCTCATGTGACACCATCAACAAACAATTGTATTTAAAATGACAAGTTATTTTGAATGCGATAAAAGAAAACCCGCAACTCGTCGGGTGTTTAGTTACAATGCCGATTAAAAACCCGACATGATCGAGCGTTCAAAAGTGAGACCGGATTGGACATCGATCTATCACCATCGCCGCATCCAAGTGGTCGCCACCTCCATTGGTGTGGGTTTCAACCATTCAAGCATTCAAAACATGCATCCACTCAAAGCAAGTAATTAGCAAAGGTCACTAAACCAAAACGAGAAATCGATCTAACTCATGCCATACGATTAATGCAACCACCTTCCAAAACTACCCACCGATCAACTCGTATCGCGAGCTTAATCATTCATCAAGACATTTGCATACAAAAAGAGTAAGATATGCAATTGGGTCCCAACATGAGCCTAAATATCCGCATGCAAAGCTAATTAAGTCATCCATTTAGGCATAGAAATCAGTCAATAATCAATCATATAAAGGCTTAATTAGACAAAATAGTCAAGCAAATGCATTTTCCTACCAATTTTTTTTTTAAATTTTCAAAATTTGTTATATATTAACTTACAATTTTTAATAATAAAAATTAATAGTGAAATAAAAAAATATTTATTTATTAAAAAGGAAGGCCTGCATTGGACAAAAGCCAAAACAGCAATTAGCAAAAGTCTCGTGTCAAAGGATGAGGAGCAGGAACATATACCATGTGGCTCTGGTGAAGATGAGAAGCAGGAACGTACCCACGTACCTTTTTAGCTAATATTTTCCCTCACACCAATCAGTCTTAGGCCCAAATGCAGCTTGTGGAAGGAACTTGTGGTTACAATTAGCTCCTCACCTGACTACTGATTTGCTTGTTTTGCCTCAATATAAAATACCAAGTTAGCCAGCAAGGCCAGAGACACAGGCCTATATTTTACCAATACTCCACACCCAAGGATATATTGGTACCCATATCAGAGACTTCGACCTGCACATGAGGAAGTATATTTGTACTGCGATTATACATTTCAAAACAGGAGGAAAAGAAGCAACGTAAATTCAAAAATACAAAAACAAAACATGAACATTTGTAGGAAAATACAACCACATTAAAAAGAGGATGAGGCTGTTCAATATTTCCAGCCAAAGAATGCAAGGTCAAAAGCAAATGCAGGAATAATATTAGGAGCATATATACAACCCGGATGATGTGTTAGCATATGCATGCCATCAATAGAAAGAGGTGAAGATTGTCTTCAACCCAAATAAACTGTAGACATATCACTCCTGACATTAGACAAAAAAAATAAATGATTCCATTTCTGGCATAATTTTCCACCCTTATCACGAAGAGAGAGGTATATTCAATTGCAGAGAAAACGATAGATGGCCAAGTATAATGACTATCACAGGACAAATGTCATATTGGGTTCGAGGAACAAATTAGCCTTCTCACTGTTCACATGAAGAGCACAGAGAATCAAAATGAGACGAGAGAAAGCACTGTATAGGCGATATACTCTTCAGCTACTCATCATGTATCAATTTGAGGTTCTGTTCGACAGATTTTCCTACTTTTCTATTTTCAAGCAAGCTTTGGAGTGGTATTGGCAGCTCACTTACTTCATTAACGACATTGGAGAAATCCAAAAAGTGAATCTCCAAAAGATCATGCTTCCCCTTTCGAGTGACCATGATCTACTTTGGCCGTCCTTCCATAGGCAACAAATGCAAGAGCAGCTATTACTTCTGGTGTATTCCACTTGGCCAGCTGATCAAGACTGCCGAGCCCATACACTTGTAAGAATGACCTGCATGACCAGGTGCAGTAAAGTAAGTAAACTAAGCTCCCACTATGTGGATAAAGAGAATTTATTTCAAAAGACATGCTGAGATAACAAACATTCAAGAACAGCTGGCCAGTTCTTGGGTTGACTGTGTAAATGGCTCCAGATGTGCTTTGTAGTTAGATTATCCATAAATGTCCTTTGAAATGTGACAGGATACACTATTGTCATGAACAAAACATATGATATAATTACTTCATGTCTATCTGTAGTTCTGACTGACAAGAATAGCGTTGTTGGCTCTCAAGAATAGAGCTCCAAACATTTCCTTATGCACGCTCCCTGAGAACATACACTGAATTTGACTGCACAAACGACATATGGTGATCAATATAGGGCAATTCACAGATAGGATCCAAACCTGACTTAAGAGATGATAAAACTATTACCTGGCTAGGCACTTTAGGATCCAAACCAATCTTGATCTGCGTGTGGATCTCATTCTTGGATTTGACCACCAAATATAAAAGCTGTTGCATACACACAGTAGCTTCACAGCAGTATGTCAGGAGAAGTGTGTCATAAAGTTCGCAAAATACAACATATTAACATTCCTATGTCAGAACAATTGAATAGAAAATGGAATTTCAGGATGAAAAGTAGTTAATGAGGACTTCAAAAAATCAATTTCTACTATAACTTCATGAAGGGTCATAACTTTAAAGTGTTGCACAACACAGTACGAGCCAACAACCATAAACACCACTCAGTGAACTCCCTTCTAGACATGATAGGGAGGAGAGTCACAAGAGTCCACATTACTTAAAGCGAGGACGTGAAATTACAAAAGCAAACATACATCTTTGTTATCCCACTTCCAATCATCCATCCTCCAACCTAAATGGGAGTTTGTTCGGCAGTCTATCTCAGGGAAACAAAGATGGAAGCCTCTGTCTTGCTTCGGTCAAATAAAATCTATGTTAATTCCTCAATCGCCAGCTCTAGCTCTACATCACATCAGGCGGTTTCATACAGTAACACAAACAATCATTACAAGGTAATTATTAAATAGAAGAATAATTTTCTTAAAAATTTAACGGACCAAATAATGTTTGGGTAAAAAATCTTTCAAAAGTATGTTGTCATTATTTTAGGAAATTACCTAGCTGTAACATTTCTCTTGCAGACGATTCAGTCCTTTTCCTTTCTCACTGGTAATACTGTCAAATGGTTCCCACTGTCATATTTCTACCACTATTCATTTTGTCCAAAAGGAAAATTAGCCGGCAATGACAAACTCTCAACCATCAAAGTCAAGGTCACCAACTCAAATGCCATCTCTAAGGTGGAGTTCCTTGTCAATTAGAAAATTGTGACCAGCGTATCCAGGGAGAAATTATATCCAAAGCCTTTTAACAACCTTAATCACTACATTCGAGAAACATAATGATCCACATGTCGTTTTTAATTAGCTTCAAAAGTTAAAACTACATAAATTAGAAGCAATCCATAGTCCGACGTTTCTGTTGCTTCATCATCTCATCCAAAAGAGAGATCCATGGAATAAGACTTCTATTGCTCGAACATGAGACGACTCCATTTCAACTGACTTAGATTTTCAAAGAAAACCTCAACGAATGAAACGCTCCGTATCCACAAAACTCAACTTGCAGTCTCAAGTTAAAATGTGCTCAAGCATGCACTCAATTATCAAAGTCAATGACTATATTACTTAAATTTCAATTTTCTTAAGTATGTAGATTCCCCACAACTCGAAGAAGTTCATGAGCTGATCAACTTGGCAAATACTAGGAAGAAAGCAAAGTACCGGATATGTAGTTCATTAACTGACGAATCCTGACATTGCTAAAATTAGCATAAAAAAGCATACTGGCTTGTTTGGTAACTTTTGCTATTAACTTTGCACCAACCATTTGTGCGACCGACACCAAGGGAAAGAAGCACTTCCAAATTAGTTGGATCAGCCTCCTGAGCTCGCCTCATTGCTGCAATAGCCTGCATTGATTTTGTTTCCAGTTAATACACAAGGTTCAGTTGAACAACTTAAGATCTCGGCTAAAACACATTGCCATTAATGAATTTCCAGAAATACGTTGCACAGCTCATTCTAAAAAAAAAGGAAAAAAAAAAACAGGCTACTTGCCATTGCCAATTATTTCTATTGCACATACTAGAGAATCTCAGCTATCCACTTGGAAGTACTTGTGGTTAAAGCAGCTAATTGTCCCCCTCTCCTGGCATAACCGCTTACTAAAAAAATGCACCCAGCCAAAAGTACTTCAAATTACCAGTAAGAGTTGAGGAAAAATCCTGGTATTCGACATATTAAAGAGGTACATCTTAAAAAGTTTAGTATCTCCAACAGGAGCAACTGGGTCAACAAGTCGTTTGATAAGCAGATGGTAGCTTTCCTGTAATATCCATGAGTTCATTGCTGTTCACATTGACAAAGAGGACTTAATAGATACTTACACGATTATGAATATTCAGTTGCAGCACACCAATAGATTGTAATTTAGTATTCTGCTTATCTAACAATTTAGCATAGTAATATTAACAACATGAGATTGGAATTCAATCAAGTTTGATGTACTCTATGTTAAAACAGTGTCTGCCACAACTAAGAAAAGTTCTAGATCTGTCCCTCACCATGGATGATGAGCTTAGTGCAACTGATGAAAACGGAAAACATGCCTTTATAACCTATATTAAAGCATTCTATTCCCACTGTGTTGTTCACAGAAATGAAAATGCATAATTGAAGCCAAGTGCATTGTGCACTTGTGCTGATTGATAATTCAGCAAAAAATGTTATAGATCTGTTAGGGCAGTCAAGGTGATGGCGACATCCAAAAACATCTTCAATACCTTCAACGAAGATCACAAACTTCTGTAGATCTACCTTGTGGAATACAGTCTATGGTGACAAAAAGTGCAAAGCTACCCCAAGCAAGAGAAATGTTCTTTCTGGTACAAGTTTAAGAGTGTCGTATCTAGTTTAAAATGGCCGGAGAAAGACAGGGAAAAGGGTGTCCTATGAAAGTTAACATGTAACTGGCACAAGGACGAATATAAATGATCGCAACAAGTATCACAATAGATATCAGCTAACTTAAAGTCAATGCCAAGAAAACAATAACCTTCTCCTTTTCTTTTGCAAGACACCATTTGCCTGCAAGGGCATGAGTGCGAAAGTGACGCAATAAAACTTGATCCCCTCCCTTCATCAAGCCTGCAAACACTGCAGCAGCATGCTCTCTTACCTGCACCACATGGACTTTTCAGGATAATAAAATGTCATTTGAAAAGAACTGTCAGAAATAGATTCATGGATTCCCAAAAAAAACCAAAGAAAAACACTATGAAAAAAATTAAAGGTGACGCCAATTCATGCTACTGTAATAGTTTGTGTCCAAAAAGACATTGTTACAATACTAAAAACTACAAGACATAAATAACTATCAAAACCTAAACCATCAAGAAACTTACCTCAACTTAGCTGTCTACGAGTGCTTCCCAGATTTGCTTTTTCTCTGTAAAAGAGAGAATCAAAGTGTGCCTAGCAGGAGAAAGTTCATGAGTACAAACATTGGTTTAAGAAAACAGTGTGCTACATGTCTTGTCAATTGCCACCAATACATTAGAGCTTTTCATAAAAAGTAATACCTGTACGTGAATGTTCTAAGATAAAAAGTAGCAGATCTTGTCTGCTGGTTAGGATCATTGACTGAAGATAGGATTACCTGCACCGCCTTCTGCGGATAGGGCTTCCAGAAAACCCTCCATCTCAACGATTCAAAAGCTTCCTTTGCAAAAGTTGACAGATCTTTATGTGATGTTCCCTGGAGAAGTCATATAATGCAGCTCTAAGCATCGAATGAGCAGATGATCCAGATAAGCATAGGGTATAAACACAATGCCAGAGTGCTGAAGCTGATCATCTATTAACCAACCAGCTCTTAATTGAAAAGTGCAGGTTCTTCACAATCAGACCAAACAGATAAGAAAGCGGAATGCATTGTTACACGAAATTCATTTCTGCATAGACTTTACATGCAAGGAAATTACAGGAGAAACCCCACAGTACATCAAGCAAATAAGAAATCTTCACCAGACTTCAAGGAGCATATCATGAAGCAGAATAACTGCATACCCAAAAAAAAAATTAAAATTATTTTTTTTCATTCGAGCAGAAAATAGTATTACTAGCTGCAAGTAGTACCGTTTCCATCCATTTGACATCCTCTTGCAAGTTAATTCCACAACCATTTTCATGACTTGTAGTGCTAGAGCTCCCCAACATCTCAGACTGCCCGGAAGTTGAATCTGTATGACCATTTCAGATGCTTATCTAGTGAGAGATTCAACACAAATTTGGTCATATGCATCATTGATTTCTCCTTCAAATGAATGATATTCACAAAGTAATCTGCACAGCTGAAGGTTGAAGAACAATAATGAAAGGGTGACCCCCATAGAATCCCTTAGATGCCACATGAAAAAATGCAGCAGACCAGAAAATCATTGCAAAAATTTTTACAGATGAAGATACTGTGGGAAAGCACAAGATCGCTTAAAACACCAGTTAGGCTTTTAAAATTCTCATTCAAGAAAATAGACAAATGTAACAAATGTAGTGACGAAGTCCTGAGGTCACTTAGGTAGGATCCACATATATTGATGTTACTTACACCAAGATTAAAACAGCTGCAATAAGAGAAAGAAGCTGCATCTATACGTTGGCTAGGAACAAGCATAAAACAACCACAATCAGTGCCAAGCAGAAATGTTTCACAGCTCAGAACAGTTCACCAGTCTTGCCACATTCTACATCAATCCACCGTAAGGTTGAATACTTATGCTTGAGGGTCATTATTTTCAACATTGTACACTGAAGACAACAGAGGAAAATGCCACAGGGAAAAAGTCCAAAGGCGCTCTTACCTGTGCGGAGGAATGGCACATATCATCCAGCAATTTTGATTTGACCAGTTTCAGTACGGTCGTCTCTCTAAGCTCTTATCTGAAAATTTCTGATGTGCCAGTTTTTTTTTTCTCTGGAGGAACCCTAGCTCAATTGTAACAATCAGCCAGACATTTATAGGGCAAATGGCTTTCCAAAGGAAAAGAATCATTGTTGACCTACAAGCAGATGCTGTATAAATGTTAACGATTTTCTCAAAGTTTTGAGTGTTTGAGATAAAAAAAATTCATCTAATGTGCAAATAAATCTAAAGTTACTCCGAGAAGGGCAAAGACAAGGGGCGAAAAGAGCAAGGTATGACCTCTCACATGTAGGATTCTCAAGACAAGAGTCTCAACAAGAAAGTGGGACATACAGACTATGCTAGATCGAATTTAGTGCCAATTGAATATCGCATCAAATTTCAGCAAGGTTGGCATTGTCTGTGAGGTAGGTTTCTTCAGCACATTCAAGTTTTAAAGTGCTTGATTATATAATCAATATGTCAAGCTCATAAAGGTTAGAGAATCATATTGACAAGTACACAGACTGATGTCAATGCTACATTCTGATTCAATTCCAACCACACCTGGTTGTGAATAACCTCTATTGACAATTACAGGCAACCTAATGCATATACATTCTCTAAACTGGGGCATTGAAGCAGCGATCGATCTGGGAATGCAAAGAAAATCAAAGTTCGTTGAAGAAGCAAATTAGGAAAGCCTTTACAGGCATTGAGATTCAGGTCGTTCCACTCAGGGCAATTCAGATACAGGGCCTGCATTTCAATCAACAAAATAAGAATCTCAAGGAACCCATGGTAACAGAATGCGATATGCACATATTTGGATGTGGGAGTCTCACATCTAAGCCACTTCAACCCAACAGGAGTTTGCTTAATTTGCTGTGTTTACTAATAAGCCTCTGGTGTATGAGGTGAAGATTGCTGTTGGCCCTCTTCTCCATCCATGGTTGATGGATTCATCAGAGATGAGGCTTTCGTCATTAGTATCACATAAGGTAGTTCCACAGTCCATGAGTTCAAGAAGAGGCAGGCGAGCCATGGAAAACTGAATTCCACATCAAATATGTACACGGTTAGTGAACCAAACTAAAATGCTTGAAATGATTTGAACATCACAAACAATAAACCTAGAGTGCTAACTGAAAGGAAATACCATTTATTTACAGAGTAGTCCAGCAAGTTACTTGAAGATACATTAGGAGAAAGGGCAAGTAGGAGTCTTGATATTGTTTCAGAAAGCACATTGCATATCATCCTGATGCCACTGTTGTTACTGCTTCCCCTGCATGTAACAATGAAGTCACGATTAAAAAAATGCAATAGTATGGTTGGCCATTAATTATCTTCCTTAACGATCAAAGCTTCTATGGCCATTGCCAATGCCGTCTTATTTGTTACACTACTTGAAAACAAATGTGTTCAAATCATGGATCGAACTTTGGAAAAAGAACAAAGAAACCATGAATTGACACAATGAAGATGAATTTTCTATACCACCCATAACTCATAGTCTAAACAACATAGACTTCAGACCAGAACTCCCACTGAGATCAAGCAATTCTAAATCCGAAAAGCTGGAAGCTTTGGCAGCAACAAATGCATCAGTGATTTCTCATACAAGCCCCAGTGATAGCATTCACAGATCCCTGCACAGTGATAGCATTCGCAGATCCCCGCAAAGTTTTATCTAATAAACGATGCTTCAATGCTCCTAGGGGGAATTTCAGTCTTTTGTATCTACGAAGTGAGCATAGTAGGATCCAATATGATCACCAGACGGCAAAATGTGTAGAACAAGTTATTACAATGCTCTTGAGCTTCAAGAAGGAAATAAATGTCTGATTGAAGCTGTTATTACATGAAACATGCATGACCAAGTTACTAACCAGACCTTAAATATGAAGTTGCACTCAAGGATGATTGCTTTCGGTGAAGCAATATCTTCAGCAGCAGGTCCCGATTCAGCAGTCGATGCATCACTCCCTTTAATCTGAATCAGATCATGAAAGGACAATTATACTCTTACTTGCAAATATATGGACACCAATCTTCAATGCATTCATCATTGTCCAAGTCAGATAAATGAGCAGACATACTGCCTACATTCATAGTGTAATACTCCTCAACTCAGCCAAAGAAGGTCTAAAAACTAAATAGTGGTTCCTCAGATTTATTAGAGACCTTTAGCATAGAGACAGATTTTGACACACCAAATTTTGCTGAGTGTGACTATACTGCTAAAATGATTGTCCCCCCACTAAAGAGAACTCTTTACCAGGACTTCATATCTGAACAACCAAATCCAAGGGCTTAGGCATTCATTTATCAAAAGATTTTGTATTATTTAACCCATTAGAAATAATAACAAAGGGCAGAGCAGAAAACTAAGCACGCCACTGTATCAAATCCCTGTCCGCCCCCACTTCCTCTAGCGGGCATTTTCAGTGTAGGAACTCACACGCCAGCCTTGTCATCCCGATCTGAAGAGGCTTTGCAAGGACGTAATGTTGGCTTGTGGTTCTTGACAGGGTTATTTTGAAAAAATTCTCTAGTATTTCTTCAGGCTCAAATGGGCCATCAATGGTCGCCTGTAATGTTTTTAAGGATAGAAAAATGATATGCCTCTCTCCATTTCAGTCCATGTGCCATTCACAAGAAAATCCTCATCCAAGATGCGTGTCTGCTTATTCAGAAGCCCTCACTCTCAAAGTGTTCGTAGGGACGGTGTTTGGGCAGGCCTCGCCTTTCTTCGTCCCAGCACCATTTATTTAGCACTTTGTGGTATCCCTACGGTGTTTGGGCAAGGCTCGCCTTTCTTCATCCCAGCACAATTTATTTAGCACTTTGTGGTATCCCTACGGTGTTTGGGCAAGGCTCGCCTTTCTTCATCCCAGCACCATTTATTTAGCACTTTGTGGTATCCCTACTATCTCCACTAAATTCAACTTTCTAGATGAATTTTTTAGGAGGCATTTAGTCATAGTTTGACAACGAGTCACAGCAAAAGCCCTTTTTATTGATGTCGATTATGTAAAGACTTGATTTAAAACAAGATGCTTTTAAAATTAAACTGTGAATTATTGATCAAGCTTTTTATTCATTGTCGAAACATTACCCAAAATAGGTTCATACGTTTAAGTTTCCAGACTTAAAACAAATGAGAAAAAGGGATACCTTTGTTTTCCACACCATATGTGCAGAGTGTTTTAGCTGCCGAAATTGCCGGCAAAGCAGAGACATGCAAAGAAAAGTACCTCACCTGTGTTCCACGCTCGGTTCAATGAACGAGGATTGGCTCGTTTCATGATCAGCAAAGATTCAAGGAAAAGTTTCCATCTCGACACCAGCTTCCTAATCATTCCTCCCTCTCAAAAATTGGCCTGGGCAACAACAAACGCTGACCACATTACACTCAAAATTAAGGAAATAATATGAATAACAAAAGTATCTGGATCGAAATTTCGGAGAAAACAATACCACATATCCCATTAGCGACAACAACATCTAAGAGAACAGAATGCAGCACAAAAGAGAAAGGA
Source organism: Rhodamnia argentea (assembly GCF_020921035.1). NCBI lineage: Eukaryota > Viridiplantae > Streptophyta > Magnoliopsida > Myrtales > Myrtaceae > Rhodamnia > Rhodamnia argentea. The sequence goes on along the minus strand of NC_063157.1, from coordinate 13,089,325 downwards.
GAAACATAGTAAAAGAGACTTTTCATCAATCTGTTTATTCACAATCCATTATTGCTTAAAACAAGTAGGTGGACACTTAATCCCCACTGCAAGCCAACTTCAACATTTGAGGAATTGAGAAATGAATCAAGAAATTCTTACAGATATGCCAATGAAACTCACTGAGAGTATTCCTAGTCATTTTACTATACGCCTCTGACCCTATGCCTAGAACAAACATAAAAAGTGATTCATGTAGACAATCAAGACTTCAAATATGGTTCTTGGAATCCAGCATATATCGAGATACTTGCTATTTACATCATTAAGGCCATGTGCGGGCATCAAAACTTGCTAATCAGAATGTGAATGAACAGTAAGGAACCAAAATGACTGTCATCGCATTCAAGAGTTCTGGATGTCAAATAAGGAAGCCAAATGATTGGCGAGCAATGCTGTTGGAATGATATTTTCTCAATTCAATGTTTCAACTTTGGGAGATCACAACTACATAGTCAAAGTCGCTACTACATTGTGGAAAATATAAACTTTCATGCACTTTTGCCAATGTGATAGTTACAAACATATAAAACTTATACCTCTTCAAGGCCAGAGAGACACAGGCCTATATTTTAGCGATCCTCCATACCCAAGGATATATTGGTACCCATATCAGAGACTTTGACCTTTACATGAGGAAGAATATTTGAACTGCTATTATACATTTCAAAACAGGAGGAAAAGAAGCAATGTAAATTCAAAAATACAAAAACAAAACGCATACATTTGTAGGAAAACACAACCATATTAAAAGCAGAGGATGAGGTTGTTCAATATTTACAGCCAAAGAGTGCAAGGTCAAAAGCAATTGCAGGATCAATATTAGGAGCATATATACAACCCGGATGATGTGTTAACATATGCATGCCATCAATATAAAGAGGCGAAGATTGTCTTCAACTCAAACAAACTGTAGACATATCTCCCCTAACGTTAGACAAACAAATAAATGAATCCATTTCTGGCATAATTTTCCACCCTAAGAAGATTAAAACGATAGATGGCCAAGTATAATGAATATCACAGGACAAATGTCTTGTTGGGTTCGAGGAACAAATTAGCCTTCTCACTGTTCACATGAAGAGCACAGAGAATCAAAATGAGACGAGAGAAAGCACTGTATAGGCGATATACACTTTGGCTACTCATCATGTATCTATTTGAGGTTCTGTTCAACAGATTTTCCTACTTTTCTATTTTCAAGCAAGCTTGGAGTGGTATCGGCAGCTCACTTACTTCATTAACGACATTGCAGAAATCCAAAAAGGGAATCTGCAAAAGATCATGCTTCCCCTTTCGAGTGACAATGATCTACTTTCACCGTCCTTCCATAGGCAACGAATGCAAGAGCAGCTATTACTTCTGGTGTGTTCCAATTGGCCAGCTGATCAAGGCTGCCGAGCCCATACACTTGAAGGAATGACCTGCATGACCAGGTGCAGTAAAGTAAGTAAACTAAGCTCCCACTTGTAGTTAGATTTACCATAAATGTCTTTGGACTATTGTCATGAACAAAACATATGATATAATTACTTCATGTCTATCTGTAATTCTGAGTGACAAGAATAGCATTGTTGGCTCTCAAGAATAGAGCTCCGAACATTTCCTTATGCACGCTCCCTGAGAACATACACTGAATTTGACTGCACAAACGACATATGGTGATCAATGTAGGACAATTCACAAATAGGACCCAAACCTGACTTAAGAGATGATAAAACTACTACCTGACTAGGCACTTTAGGATCCAAAACAATCTTGATCTGCGTGTGGATCTCATTCTTGGATTTGACCAACAAATATAAAAGCTGTTGCATACTCACAGTAGCTTCACAGCAGCATGTTGGCAGAACTGTGTCATAAAGTTCGCAAAATCCAACATATTAACATTCCTATGTTGTCACAGTAGTTAATGAGGACTTCAAAAAAACCAATTTCTATTATAACTTCATTAAGGGTCATGACTTCCAAGCGTCGCACAATGCAGCACGAGCCAATAACCATAAACACCATTCAGCGAACTCCCTTCTAGAGATAGGGAGGAGAGTCACAAGTGTCCCCATTAATTCAAGCAACGACATCAACATCAACATCAACATTAACATCACATTTATCCCAAACTAGTTGGGGTCGGCAGTCGATGAACCCAAAAATAAATAAAATAAAAGCAAGACCGATTGAGGGAAAAGAAATAATTATATAAAAATAAAAATAAATATTCAAGCGAGGACATGATATTGCAAAAGCTAATCATCCATCCTCCAATGTAAATGGGAGTTTGTTCGGCAGTCTATCTCAGGGGAACAAACATGGAAGCCTCTATCTTGCTTCGGTCAAATAAAATCGATGTTAATTCTTCAATCTCCAGCTTTAGATCTATATCACATCAGGCGGTTTCATACAGTAACACAAACAATCATTACGAGGTAACGACTTAAATAGAAGAATAATTTTCCTAAAAATCTAAAGGCCAGAATAATGTTTGGGTAAAAAATATTTCAAAAGCATATTGTCATTATTCAAGGAAATTAGCTAGCTATAGCATTTCTCTTGCAGACGATTCAGTCCTTTTCCTTTCTCACTGGTAATACTGCCAAATGGTTCCCACTGTCACATTTCAACCACTATTCATTTTGTCCAAATGGCAAATTAGCCGGCAATGACAAACTCTCTACCATCAAAGCCAAGGTCACCAACTCAAATGCCATCTCTAAGGTGGAGTTCCTTGTCAATTAGAAAATTGTGACCAGCGTATCCAGGGAGAAATTATATCCAAAGCCTTTTAACAACCTTAATCACTACATTCGAGAAACATAATGATCGACATGTCATTTTTAATTAGCTTCAAAAGTTAAAACTACATATATTAGAAGCAATCCATAGTCCGACATTTCTGTTGCTTCTTCATCTTGTCCAAGAGAGATCCATGGAAAACGACTTCTGTTACTCGAACTTGAGATGAATCCAGTTCAACCGATTTAGATTTTTAAAGAAAACCTCAATGAGTGAAACCCTCCTTATCCACAAAACTCAACTTGCAGTCTCAAGTTGAAATATGCTCAAGCTTGTACTCAAATTATCAAAGTCAAAGACTACATTACTTGAATTACAATGTTCTTAAGTATGTACACATGCTACATATATAGATTCCCCACAACTTGAAGAAGCTCATGAGCTGACCAACTTGGCAAATACTAGGAAGAAAGCAAAGTACCGGATATGTAATTGATTAACTGATGAATCCTGACATCGCTAAAATTAGCACAAAAAGGCATACTGGCTTGTTGGGTAACTTTTGCTATTAACTTTGCACCTACAATTTTGGCAACTATTGCTATTAACTTTGCACCAACCATTTGTGTGACCGACACCAAGGGAAAGAAGCACTTCCAAATTAGTTGGATCAGCCTCCTGAGTTCGCCTCATTGCTGCAATAGCCTGCATTGATTTTGTTTCCAGTTGATACACAAGGTTCAGTCAAACAACTTAAGATCTCTGCTAAAACACATTGCCATTAATGAATTTATAGAAATACGCCGCACAGCTCATTCTAAAAAAAAAGAAAAAAAAACAGGCTACTTGCCATTGCCAATTATTTCTATTGCACATACTAGAGAATCTCAGCTATCCACTTGGAAGTACTTGTGGTTAAAGCAGCTAATTGTCCCCCTCTCCTGGCACAACCGCTTACTAAAAAAATGCACCCAGCCAAAAGTACTTCAAATTACCAGTAAGAGTCTGAGGAAAAATCCAGGTATATGACATAATAAAGAGATACATCTTAAAAAGTTTAGCATCTCCAACAGGAGCAACTGGGTCAACAAGCCGTTTGATAAGCAGATGGTAGCTTTCCTGTAATATCCATGAGTTCATTGTGGTTCACATCGACAAAGAGGACTTAATAGATACTTACACGATTATGAATATTCAGTTGCAGCACACCAACAGATTGTAATTTAGTATTCTGCTTATCTAACAATTTAGCATAGTAATATTAACAACACAAGAGATTGGAATTCAATCAAATTTGATTTACTCTATGTTAAAACAGTGTCTGCCACAACTAAGAAAAGTTCTAGATCTGTCCCTCACCATGGTTGATGAGCTTAGTGCAACTGATGAAAATGGAAAACATGCCTTTATAACCTATATTAAAGCATTCTATTCCCACTGTGTTGTTCACAGAAATGAAAATGCATAGTTGGAGCCAAGCGCATTGTGCACTTGTGCTGATTGATAATTCAGCAAAACATGTTATAGATCTGTTAGGGCAGTCAAGGTGATGGCGACATCCAAAAACATCTTCAATACCTTCAATGAAGATCATAAACTTCTGTAGATCTACCTTATGGGATACAGTCTATGGAGACAAAAAGTGCAAAGCTACCCCAAGCAAGAGACATGTTCTTTCTAGTACAAGTTTAAGAGTGTCGTATCTAGTTTAAAATGACCAGCAGAAAGACCGGGAAAAGGGTGTCCTATGAAAGTCAACATGTAACTAGCACAAGGACGAAAATAAATGATCGCAACAAGTATCACAATAGATATCAGCTAACTTAATGTCAATGGCTCAGAAAACAATAACCTTCTCATTTTCTTTTGCAAGATACCATTTGCCTCTCCAAGGGCATGAGTGCCGAAGTTACTCAATAAAACTTGATCCCCTCCCTTCATCAAGCCTGCAAACACTGCAGCTCCATGCTCTCTTACCTGCACCACATGGACTTTTCAGGATAATAAAACGTCATTTGAGAAGAACAGTCCAAATTAGATTCATGGATTCCCAAAAAAACAAAGAAAAACGCTACGAAAAAAATTAAAGGTGACGCCAATTCATGCTACTGTATTAGTTTGTGTCCAAAAAGGAATTGTTACAATACTGCATGGCCTTAAACTCAGATTGACCGGAAAATTACTCTCATTTCACAAGACCAATGTTACCAATGGATTCGGCCCTATGTTATAACAGAAGGCGAACTTAGATGATAGCTTCCATTAGTGCAAACTAAAAACTAATACACATCAATAACTAGCAAAACCTAAATCATCAAGAAACTTACCCCAACTTAGCTGTTCTACAAGAGCTCCCAGATTTGCTTTTCCTCCGTAAAAGAGAAATCAAAGTGTGCCTAGCAGGAGAACAGCTCATGAGTACAAAAATTGGTTTAAGAAAACAGTGTACTACATGTCTTATCAATTGCATTACATATTCTCCTGAAGCATCACAGAAAGATAAGACAATATCACATAGCGTCCACACAAACACGAACAAAAGTTGAACGCGATCTGCACAATAATGTAATTTACTTAACAATAGTGACTTATGAGAATAATTTATTTCAATTGCCACCAATGCATTAGAGCTTTTCATAAAATGTAATAGCTGTACGTGAATGTCCTAAAATAAGTTAAAGTAGCAGATCTTGTCCGCTGGTTAGGATCATTGACTGAAGATAGGATTACCTGCACCACCTTTTCTGCAGATAGGGCTTCCAGAAAACCCTCCATCTCAACGATTCAAAAGCTTCCTTTGCAAATGTTGACAGATCTTTATGTGATGTTCCCTGGAGAAGTCACATAATGCAGTTCTAAGCATCGAATGAGCAGATGATCCGGATAAGCATAGGGTATAAACACAATGCCAGACTGCTGAAGCTGATAATCTATTAACCAACCAGCTCTTAATTGAAAAGGGCAGGTTCTTCACAATCAGGCCAAACAGATAAGAAAGCAGAACGCATTGTTACACGAAATTCATTTCTGCATAGACTTTCCGTGCAAGGAAATTACAGGATGAAGAAACCCCACAGTAGATCAAGCAAATACGAAATCTTCACCAGACTTCAGAGAGGATAACATGAAGCGGAATAACTGCACACCCAAAAATATATATATATATATATATATATATATATATATTTTTTTCAGTCAAGCAGAAAATAGTATTATTAGTTGCAAGTAGTACCGTTTCCATCCACTTGACATCCTCTTGCAAGTTAATTCCACAACCATTTTCATGACTTGCAGTGCTAGAGCTCCCCAACATCTCAGACTGCCTGGAAGATTGAATCCGTATGACCATTTCAGATACCTATCTAGTGAGAGATTCAACCCAAATTTGGTCATGTGCATCATTGATTTCCCCTTCATGTGAATGATATTCACAAACTAATCTGTACAGCTGAAAGTTGGAGCACAATAATGAAAGGGTGACCCCCATAGAATCCCTTAAATGCCACACGAAGAAAAGCAGCAGATCAGAAAATCATTGCAAAAATTTTTACGGGTGAAGATACTGTGGGAAAGCACAAGATCGCCCAAAACACCAGTTAGGTTTTTAAAATTCTCATAGACAAATGAAACATATATAGTGACGAAGTCCAGAGGTAACTTTGGTAGGATCCACATATATTGATGTAACTTACACCAGGATTAAAACAGCTGCAAGAAGAGAAAGAAGCCGAATCTACACATTGGGTAGGAACAAGCATAAAAGAACCACAATCAGTGCCAAATTAGGAAAGCCTTTACAGGCGTTGAGATTCAGGTCGTTCCACTCAGGGCAATTCAGATACAGGGCCTGCATTTTCAATCAACAAAATAAGAATCTCAAGGAACCCATGGTAACAGAATGCGATATAAACATATTTGGATGTGGGAGTCTCACATCTAAGCCACTTCAACCCCACAAGAGTTTTCTTAATTTGCTGTGCTTACTAATAAGCTTCTGGTGTATGAGGTGAAGATTGCTGTTGGCCCTCTTCTCAATCCCATGGTTGATGGATTCATCAGAGATGAGGCTTTCGTCATTAGTATCACATAAGGTCATTCCACAGTCTATGAGTTCAAGAAGAGGCAGGCGAGCCATGGCAAACTGAATTCCACATCAAATATGTACACAGTTAGTGAACCAAAATAAAATGCTTGAAATGATTTGAACATCACAAACAATGAACCTAGAGTGCTAACAGAAAGGAAATACCATTTATTTACAGACTAGTCCAACAAGTTACTTGAAGATATATTAGGAGAAAGGGCAAGTGGGAGTCTTGATAATGTTTCAGAAAGCACATTGCATATCATCCTGACGCCACTATCGCTAATGCTTCCCCTGCATGTAACAATGAATTCACGATTTAAAAAGTGCAATTATATGGTTGGCCGTTAATTAGCTTCCCTAACAACCAAAGCTTCTGTGGCCATTGCAAATGCCGTCTTATTTGTTACACTATTTGAAAACAAATGTGTTCAAATCATGGATCGAACTTTGGCAAAAGAACAAAGAAACCACGAATTGACACGATGAAGCTGAATTTTCTATACCACCCATATCTCATAGTCTAAACAACATAGGACCTCAGACCAGAACTCCCACTGAGATCAAGCAATTCTAAATCCGACAAGCTGGAAGCTATGGCAGCAACAAATGCATCAGTGACTTCTGATACAAGCCCCAGTGATAGCATTTGCAGATCCCTGCACAGTGATAACATTAAGCAATAGTCAACAAAGTTTTATCTAATTTATGATGCTTCTTCAATGCTCCTAGGGGGAATTTCAGTCTTTTGTATCTACGAAGTGAGCATAGTAGGATCCAATATGATCACCAGACGGCAAAATGTGTAGAACAAGTTATTACAATGCTCTTGAGCTCAAGAAGGAAATAAATGTCTGGTTGAATTTGTTATTACATGAAACATGCATGACCAAGTTACCAACCAGACCTTAAATATGAAGTCGTAAGAGCTAGCACAACAGCATGGCCACTCAAGGATGATTGCTTTCGGTGAAGCAATATCTTCAGCAGCAGGTCCCGATTCAGCAGTCGATGCATCACTCCCTTTAATCTGAATCAGATCATGAAAGGACAATTATACTCTTACTTGCAAATATATGGATGCCAATCTTCAATGCATTCATCATTGTCCAAGCCAGATAAACGAGCAGAACATACTGCCTGCATTCATAGCGTCATACTCCTAAACTCAGCCAAAGAAGATCTAAAAGCTAAATAGTGGTTCCTCAGATTTATTAGAGACCTTTAGCATAGAGACAGATTTTGACACACCAAATTTTGCTAAATGTGACGATACTACTAAAACGATTGTCCCCCCACTAAAGAAGACTCTTTACCAGGACTTCATATCTGAACAACCAAATCCAAGGGGCTTAGGCATTCATTCATCAAAAGATTTTGTATTATTTAACCCATTAGAATTAATAACAAAGGGCAGAGCAGCAACTAAGCACGTCACTGTATCAAATCCCTGTGTGGGACGTAATTCCTGAACTTTCTCAAGGGTCAGTGTGCTAATTTCCATGGAGAGCAGATACTCAAAATCACTGTCTCTCACTCCTTTGGTGGCGGCCTCTGAGTTCTCTCTGTTTCTTCTGAATCATCTGTTCACCAAGCCACCGCCATTTGAATTTTTTCAGTCTCCTTCATAAAGGGAGCCAAGCCTTTTGCTTGCAGCTCTTGGAACAAATCCACTGTCTGTCTATTGCTCACAATGATTTCTCAATGCACAAGACCAAGAATAAGTCTAACCTTATTGTCCAACATCACTAACTTTGACTCCATGTTTTCCAGCAAAATTTTCTGCAAGGGGGACATAGAAAAGTACTCAATTTGCTATTTGAACCAAGTCACATATGAAAAGCCTGGGAGTACAAGTAGACAACTGAAACCATTGCCTCCCTGTCATTACTCTAAAATGATTAATTGCTAGCAGTAACAGAAAAACTGAAACATTTCCTCGATTTCACTGAGATTACGTTTCCTTTGTCATAACAATCAAGCCTTAAGTGGAAAATCTCCTCTAGAACTGCAGAAAGAAATATGATTAATTTAAAATGAGACATGGATTAGTATACCCTATATCTACTAAAATATGGTTGCTCGTGAGCTAAGCAGCAAATTGGCATACTCTGTTAAGGCTTGCCATATTATGTTACTCATACTGATTGTTGAGGTAACTTAAACTTCTTCAGTAAACCCTCTTGCTTTGCTATCATCATGTTCTCCTCTGACAAAACAGCTTAAAAATGTACAGTTACATCGTCACTGTATTGCTTAAATTCCACCAATCGGCAATCACATCTTAGCAATGATATTCAAAGACTAGATGTGATGCACATGGTTGGGTTGCTTGAGAGCTCATTACCTTGACAAAAGGATCCTTTGTTTTATCTTTCTCTCCATTTGACAATGATTCCAAAATATCCTTGTAATCTTGAGTCCATCGGCATATCAGAGGCTCTGTGATCCTCAATGTAGTATCAGCGACTTCCTCAATTATCCCACAAACAGTGCAGCTGACGCCAGCCTTCCATGGCTGTTTTCTTGATGGTCCCTCTAAATCCGCAATACAAAGGATCCATGGGCTCCATCATTTCACAATTCAAATGTCTCAAGTTGGAACCAATATCCCTTGGATTGTAGTTCGGGATGTGATAATTCCATCCAGTTCCATTTCCTTCACTTCAATTGACGAGAACCACAAGTAAGACAGGCATGTACCCACATCACATGACCAGCATTAACTAACACAATCGTATTGGGTAAAATGACTAACAGGAGTCCTATAATGATTAATTACAAAGATGGTTCAATGGATTGCCCATCTTCATTTAATAATTAAGTAATTCAAAAGGTTGTCGTCATCCTTTGGGAAGAGGAACATTGTAACCGGTGAAAGCTTCGTGCATGCATACCGAGGGCTAAGCATGATCATTTCCTCCCTGCCAAAGTAATAAATTCCCGGTAAGTGAAAGTAAAAATTGTAGACAAACTGATTATCTTTGGTGATCTCACCTTGTTGCAGATCCCAAATTGGCCATTCAGCATGAGAAAGCTACTGTCGTTGCTGCCTACACAGTCAAAATCGCTGCTATATTGTGGAAAACAAAACCAACACAAACATATATAACTTGTACCTATTCATGAATAGGCAACCTTATTTAGTGTCGAGTAAATTAAACAAGGACATGATTGAGCCAAAACACATATAAGCACATGCTCACAAACAAGCACAAATATTATATCAGACCGAATATGGAAGCCAGTCCCAATCAATCTCCTCTTCACTCTGTTGTGGGTAGCTGTGAACTGCTATTAGGACAGTCAATTTTCCCTCAAAAACAATAAAAAAAATAAATAGATTAGTTGCAGGAAATCGTGAAAAGAATTATACATAATTCGACATGTCAAGATTCATATATATTCTGAATGGATTTAAACATTTCATATAAGTCAAACTATGAGAGCACAATATGTGGAAAAGCACAAAGGAAAGTCAGTCCAAACAGACTGAAAATCACAACAAAAAAAGAAAATAAATGAAGACAGGTTTGCTGCCACAACTTATTCTCCTATTCTTTCTTCTGAATTACTTGGCCAATCCTCAAGATTGCAACAAATATAAGTAAAGTCTATTGCTCAAGGCACACGGTTGACACTGTTCTATGGGTCCGCGACAAGGCATGCAAACATGGCCAACTCAGTCCTTGTGCACCCATTCCGAATTATAATATACAAATAAAAAGATAAATAATCTAGCAGCAGAGTCCTCATTAACTATATTGAGAAGTTGACAAGCTTATGAATTCCGCCAATAGAGACCAAGTCAACTTAGTCTAACCAGCAAACAGCAAATTTATCCTCATCAACATGAAAATAATACCTGAAATGACTGAGATTAAAATCATCAGTTGAGATTTAAAAAATATTTTATCGTTTGGGAAATGTTATAAGCATTAGTCAAGAATTGACAAAAAAATATCACTAATTCGGGCTTGCTGTGACTAGCCATCATGCATGATTTAAATGACTCGCCTAAAAAGTCATCTTCTTGATGGACTTAGCAGTATTGAGGTTTACCATTGGTGCTGAACAAGTTGTCCGGTTAGAAAGGACTTCCTTCCATATTCTCATAAAAAGGCCTTTTATCTCATCCATTAATGTGAGATCAGAAACACTCAACTCACTCAAAGACAACGCATTCAAGGAGTCAGAGTTGCTTGAGAATAGCACACTTTGACCAATCTGAGAGGTCTTTCTTGGGACCGCAATATAGGCTCGGTTAAGGGCTTGCACAAAGGATATTCATATTGAGGCCATGAAATAAATATACAATCAAATTTGCATCTTCATCGGGTTTACAAGTCAAGAAACCTGAAGATGATAGAAAATAACTCCGCCCCCACTTCCTCTAGCGGGCATTTTCAGTGTAGGAACTCACACGCCAGCCTTGACATCCCAATCTGAAGAGGCTTTGCAAGGACGTAACGTTGGCTTGGGTTAATGGGTTAAGAATAAAAGGATTCATCAGGCTCAAAATTCACTTTTCGAAAGGCTCTTGGAGTCGGTGATTATCTTGGCATCATTACCTAGTCCCTTTCCTTCAACACTCTTTTTTCTTTTGACATTTTTCAACACTTTCCTTTTTTCTCTTTAGGGCATTTGCCTTTGCTTTTACATGGCATTTGCTTTTTCAGGCCCCTTGATTTTTTTTCTTTATTTTCCCCTCTATTGGATTCCACCATTTCAAACATCGTGATTCTTAATTGCAGACATTTAAGCACTTTGGACTCTCGAGTCATTTCACTTTTGACCTCATGGTGAATCACTTGCTTTGCCCCAAAGTAGGGAGATAATCACCGACTAGGTTCAGAAATGAAATCATAGGCCCAAGTTGGTTGTTCAAGGGATAATCAGTGTGTAGATAGAGAATCAAATGCTCTTCATCACTTCGGGATGTTTTGAGCTTCCGCTTGAGTTCACCTGAAAAATACCCACACGAAGATTGATGCAAGTGAAGGCCAAAATATTTTCCTCACCTTTTCACCAAATGAATTCCAACTAAACCTCCATTTTTGCCCCCATTGTGGGGTGGCTCTTGACAGGGCTATTTTGAAAAAAATTCTCCAGTATTTCTTCAGGCTCAAATGGGTTATCAATGGTCGCCTGTAGTGTTTAGGGACAGAGAAATGATATGCCTCTCTTCATTTCAGTCCATGTGCCATTCACAAGAAAATCCTCATCCAAGATGCGTGTCTACTTATTCAGAAGCCCTCACTCTCAAAGTGTTTGTAGGGACGGTGTTTGGGCATGGCTCGCCTTTCTTCATCCCAGCACCACTTATTTAGCACTTTGTGGTATCCCTGCTATATCCACTAAATTCAACTTTCTAGATGATTTTTTAGGAGGCATTTAGACATAGTGACAACCAGTCACAGCAAAAGCCCTTTTTATTGATGTTGATTGTGTAAAGACTTGATTTAAAACAAGATACTTTTAAACTTAAACTGTGAATTATTGATCAAGCTTTTTATTCATTGCCGAAACATTACCCAAAATAGGTTCTTACGTTTAAGTTTCCAGATTTAAAACAAATGAGAAAAAGGGATACCTTTGCTTGCCATACCATACATGCAGATTATTTTAGATGCTGAAATTGCCAGCAAACCAGAGACATGCAAAGAAAAGCGCCTCACCTGCGTTGCAGGCTCGGTTCAACGAACAAGGATGGGTCCGTTTCATGATCAGCAAAAATTCAGGGAAAAGTTTCCATCTCGACACCAGCTTCCTAATCATTCCTCTCTCTCAAAAATTGGCCTGTGCAACAACAAATGCCGACCACATTACACTCAAAATTAAGGAAATAATACGAACAACAAAAGTATCTGGATCGAAATTTCAAATACCACAGATTTCATTTGCAATAACAACATTTAAGAGAACAGAATGAAGCACAAAAGAGAAAGGAGAAACATTGTAAAAGAGAGTTTTCATCAATCTGTTTGGATATTCACAATCCATTATTTCTTTAAAACAAGTAGGTGGACACATAATCCCTACTGCAAGCCAACTTCAACATTTGAGGAATTCACAAATGAATCAAGAAATTCTCACAGATATGCCCATGAAACTCACAGAGAGTATTTCTAGTCATTGTATTTTCTGCCCCTGACCCTATGCCGAGAACAAACATAAAAAATGATTCATGTAGACAATTGAGCTGTCACAAAAGTGCAATTGAGTCCTAAAACTTTCAAAAGGTGCTAATAATTACAAATCCTGAGCTCTATCATGTTAAGACTTAAAGGAATTTGAATACAGTTTTGGCAATCCACCATATATTGAGATACTTGCTATTTACATCATTAAGGCCTTGTGAGGGCACCAAAACTTGCTAATCAGAATGTGAGTGAACAATAAGGAACCAAAATGACCGTGTCATCCCATTCAAGAGTTCTGGATGTAAAATAAGGAAACTGAATGATTGTTGTGCAATGCTGTTGGAATGATATTTTCTCTATTTGATGTTTCAACTTTGGGAAATCACAACTAGATAATCAATATCACTACTACATTGTGGAAAATATAAACTTTCATGCTCTTTTGCCAATGTGATAGTTATATGACAAAACCAACACAAACATATAAAACTTATACCACTTCATAAATAGGCAACCTTATTAGTGTCGAGTAAATTAAACAAGGACATGATTGAGCCAAAACACATATAAGCACATGCTCACAAACAAGCACAAAAATTATAAAAGACCGAATATGGAAGCCAGTCCCACAATCTCCTCTCCATTCTTTGACTGGATGGATCTCACACTTAATCCCTCTCCTATCCACATAATGCTGTGACAGACAGTGCTGCTCCCAAGTTTTCCATTAATCTGTCGGGACAATGCCTAAATTCACCTGTTTCCCAAGCCTCCAGAATATAACAGACCAACCCCTGATGACAAACCAGCCTAGTGGGTTGTGCTACAGCCCACTAGTTTCTATCGAGAGAAACCTGTCCTCCTCTAGTTGTCTGCCCATACTTGAATCTATTTTTCCAAATTCTAGTGGCTTATGTAGCTTTTCCAGTTCAGATGGAGCTCACTAATACTTGACTTAAGCAATTGTCATGGTGGGTTATGCTACAGCCCCAACAAAACAGAAGAGAACAGGATTCTCGCTCTGAATTAAATGACTGGTTTTGCTAAAGAAACCATTAGTATTTGTTAATAACTTCCAAACAACCTTCAACACTATTTCAGGCAACTAAAGAAGCATAAATGTTGTTACCTTTTCATATGTATAGGAAAAAAATTACCATGGACAACTCTATTGCAGATAAAAGGTGAATCAACAAGTTGAGATGGAAAACCTTAAGTCCTCAACGGAGGATGGCCTTCTCTGTCGGTGAGCCAGAAACTTCAACATCTTCCCCATCCTACAGATGTCGGAAAAAAAATGAAAACCAAGCCTCCAATGTCAAATACTCTGCCTCCAATACCATAAGACTGTTAGACATACCTCCATCGGTATTCTGTGCAGTACTTTCAGTGAGTAATGAGACCATTGTTGTGGATAGCTGTGAACTGCTATTAGGAGAGTCAATTTTCCCTCGAAAACAAATAAATAAATTAGTTGCAGGAAATTGTGAAAAGAATTATATCTAATTCCACATGTCAAGATTCGTATATGTTATGAATGGTTTTAGACACTTCATACTAAATAAAAGTCCAACTATGACAGCACAATATGTGGAGAAGAACAAAGGAAAGACAGTCCAAACTGATTGAAAATCACAACAAAAACAGAAAATAAATGACGACAAGTTTGCTGCCACAACTTATTCTCTTATTCTTTCTTCTGAATTACTTGGCCAAACCTCAAGATGGCAACAATTATAAGTAAAATCTATTGCTCAAGGTACACGGTTGACACTGCTCTACAGGGTCTGTGACAAGGCATGCAAACATGACAAACTCAATCCTTGTGCCCCAATTCCGAGTTATAATATACAAATAAAAAGATATATAATCTAGCAGTATATTCCTCATTAACTATATCAAGCACAATTTTTACCTAAATGAACACAGACGAAACAAGTTTTATTGAAAGTACTTCAGGCACTGCAACCACCACAATTATGATCTGACATTCCATTGTCAGTCATGTCAAGGAAAAAGAAAGGAAAATTTGGATGCACAAATGCAAGAGAAGAAAGGCACCTACAACAATCGTGAAAATTTTGATGGCTCTATCTACAGCACTACAAACGCTAGTATTTCCTCCCATAAACTGACAGACTGCCATCTGAATTTTTTGTATTGCCAGTGAAGTATCTGCACATATAAAGGTTGACAACCCAAATCAATTCCATTGCTGTGTGCACATATGCACTTTACTATGCATGCTGAGAGCGAAATTAATGTCTGATTGAAGTTGTTATAATATGAAACAAACATGACCAAGTTATTGACCAGACCTTAAATATGGAGTTGTAAGAGCTAGCACAACAGCATGGCCACTCAAGGATGATTGCTTTTGGTGAAGGTCCCGATTCAGCAGTCAATGTATCACTCCCTTTAACCTGAATCTGATCGTGAAAGGACAATTATACTCTTACTTGCAAAATAAATAGACACCAATCGTTAATGCATTTATCATTGTCTAAGTCAGACAAACGAGCAGGACATACTGCCTACATTCATAGCTTAATACCACTAAACTCAGCAAAGAAGGTCTAAAAACTAAATAGTGGTTCATCAGATTTATTAGAGATCTTCAGCATAGACACGGATGTTGACACACCAAATTGTGATAAATGTGAATATACTGCTAAAACTAGTGTTCCCCCCACAAAAGAAGACTCTTTACCAGGACCTCATATCTGAACAAACAAATCCAAGGGCTCAGGCATTCGTTTATCAAAAGATTTTGTATCATTTAACCCAGTAGAAGTAATACCAAAGGGCAGAGCAGCAAACTAAGCACGTCACCGTATCAAATCGATGTGTAGCACGTAGGCATCCTTGGAATTATCATGCATATACTTAAGCCAGAATAGAAATAGAAAAGAACTAACCATTCCATACTCTGGGTTAGCACAAGCAGAATATTCGGTTTTTCTCGCATTTCTTCGTCTTTATTTCTCCTTTCCTCTTCTTCTTTTTCTTTTTTATTTTCTTTTCTTTTCCTGACATTTCTTCCCCTGTTTTTCTCAGTTTCAACCTCGAGCGTTTTACTAACTCTCTTGGAACCATCAGCCAGAAATTATTAGGGAAAATGGCATTCCATGGGAAAAGAATCCTTGCTGACCTACAAGTAGATGAGCAACCAAGAGTAAGATCCGATCACGTTAATCTCCTAAACAGTTGGTTCAAAAAGCAGCATCAAAAAACTGACAGCTTTCCTCTCCAAGTTCTCATTGCTAATCAAGATGACGCACAAACCACATTTGGAATAGCCAGAACTGCTTTTCTTGTTGAAAGGAAATGCCCTCATCTTCCGTACTTTCTTTTGCGACTCCAGCGCTTTCAGCTGGCTTTAACATATCGGTCAAGAGCTGTTGGTTAATTCACGGAGCCTGCTTCCTGTTGGCTTGACCTTTCTTTGTTGCTGCAGGTGGCTTTGATATCTTCACAGCAGCATTTCACCACAAGCAACACCGAGATTATACATGGCATCCACATAGTGCCAATTATAGTACAATGCCTTTTTGTAATATGCCACACCTTTATCCTGCAATTTTACCTATATGAACAAAACAAAATCTTAAATCATGTTATCAACCCAATAAGTCACACAATCACATGATGCAAGTCTTCAACCAACTTTACAACGATATCATGAATGTGAAACTAGAAAAGCACGCTTAGTTTTTTTTAGATTAGCAGTTGAAAATATTCACAAGTTTTTACACTAATAGTGTCTACAAAAGACATTTATCCCTATTCAGAGGAACTCTTTTCTATCTCCAACAAATTATCTTTTTAAGCAATCAACAGGCAAAGAAATAACAAAGCATTTAGGAGAAATCTTAAAGACCAATTGTACTTTTATCACCTAGGGCAGTTCAATTGTCTAGAAAAGTATTTATAAGTGTCAAGATGTGTTATGGAAGAGTATTTTCCACGTTGTCCAACTGTTTCCATCCGATTTGTCAGTTCACCTGACATATGTAACAGCAAGTTCAATTGAATCAAGGAAACTGTAACAGAGGCAGAGCTGAGATGTTTGGACACTGGTTTCAATACAACTCTCAGGTAACCAACCTTTACAAAGAAACCTTCTACGAATCAATGGTAATAGCAAGTTATTCTGTCCAGAGAGGATAAGAACTTAAATCCAGCACTATAACTCCAAAGAGATTTGGCGAAGCGAAATGGAATTAATATATTTGGTTATTTCAACAATCTTAGGCCTTCAAGAGTTTAGGTTTGTGAGAGATTTCGTCAGTATGAGTAATTGGGTTGGACAAGATCTCCCCTCTCATCCTTTATAAATTCTACCACAAAATCAACAGTGATTGGACCCTTTTTAGCCAGTCTAATTATTGAAAGAACTCTCTAACACGTTATGAGGCTTACATTGTATCCCTGTCCATTATGAATACAACAGCCACCACGACTTCGAGTTCAGCAACAAAAATAAGAATTTTGTGCCAGGAAAATGTACGAATAATCGCCTTTGTTTCTAAATCTGTCAAAGAGACACGGCGAGATATCGGTTACAAAGAAACCACGCAAGGAAAGATCCAGAAAAAAAAATGCTCTGAACTGAAAATGCAACCATAGATCCAACTGCCATCAGTTGCCCACAGCAAATACCTCTCATAGCAGGCAACGGCTGTGTCATATTGCGTCATCTCAGAGTAGACAACACCACATGCAACCAGAGTCGTCTTCTCTCCAACCCCACCTCCTTTCTTGCCATCGTACTCCGTAAAATGAAAACGATACGGCGCATTCTTGCCCTGAGGCATGTCCATTTTCCAGAACAGCCCATTGATCACCGTGGCGCCATTCTCGGCCGCCCGCTCCCTCAGGTACGCGTCCAGGACATCCCGATGTGCTTGTGCGGCTTCAGGTTCTGCCCGATGTCGACGGCGACGTTCGACGGCCATGATGTTGAGCGGAAGGTCGAACTCGCCGACCATGCAGAGCGGGATCGACGCCGATGACGGCGACGCGGAGGTTGCGGTTTGTGAGCTTGGGGCTGGTCTTGGCGGCGAGGACCTGGGGGCGGCGCAGTGGGGTTTCCCTCGAAGACGAACATCGAGGAGACAGACGAGGGATGGAGAGGATTCAGGCACCGAGGAAAGAGACGAAGGACGGAGAGGAGAGGAAAATGGGTTAAGGGCGAGAACGGGAGGGAGTAATGAATTTCGAAATGATGGGTCAAGAGAGAGAAAGTAAAACAAGGGCTATGAGGTAAGCTTTAGTCACGAGGAGAGAATCTGGACCGTCCATTTCTTTGGCGAGATTGTGCGAGTCCATCTCGGTCATCGGGGGCGTGGGCTTGAGCCATGATATTCTTAGACAAACTAAGGCAGAAGTCCCTTGCCGCGAACATCATTGTCAATATCTAAGGAATGCAACAGTTCATTCACCTAAGTGAGGGAAAAGAAAAGGAAACTGATAAATGATTAAGCAAAAAGTAAAATAAAAGGAAAGAATATGTAAGTGAAACCAAATTTAGGAGGCGAAGGAGGAGAATATGAAGAAATGCCAACACAGTTTATCATGAAGAAGGGCATCTCAGTTAAATTGTATAATGGTAATAAAAAAAGGTTGAAGGATCTAAAAACTTAATAGATAGAAAGATTATTAGCCTACAATACTCAAGATGCACTTTTGGCAAAGACAAGGTAAAAGACTAAACCGGATGGATCATTACTTTATGGAAATCGTCGTTCAAATGAAAGGGCGTAAAAAGGAAAATAAATACGAGACTCGTTTGAGAACATCGAACTTCGAAAGGCTTGCTTTGGACAAAAGCCAAGACGGCTATAAGCAAATGTCTCTTGTGTAAAAAGAAGAGGAGAAGGAATATACCTTGTGTCTATCGTAAAGATGAGAAGCAGGAACATACCCTTTTAGCTAATTTTTCCCTCACACACCAATCAGTCTTTCACCAAATTGCAGCTTGTCTTTGACCAGATTGGTTAGCGAAAGCCCACCGAAAGAAGGCCCTACATCCGGACAGGATTTCTAATCCACCCAGTGATTTGTTGGAAATTTTACATTCAGAAACTCGTAACCTTTGCTATCCTTTTGTGACTTAATGAATGAATATGTCTTTCTGAACCCCCCCCCCCAAAAAAAAAAAAGCACTTGTGGTTACAATTAGTTCCTTAGCACGCTGCACATTGGTAGTCCTTGTTGTGACTGCTATAAGCTGATTTGCTTCTTTTGCCTAAAAATAAAATACCAAGTTAGCCAACTAAGCCAGAGACACAGCCCTTTGTTTTAGCAATACTCCATATCCAAAGGACATATTAGTGCATATATTGATGTAGTTCTTCTTTACATAATCAGAGACAATCAAGTCTTGCGAGGTGACTTCGACCTGCACATGAGGAAGTATATTTGAACTACTATTATACATTTCAAAACACAAGAAACAGAAGTAAAATAAATTCACTGGTAGCTAAACAAAACGTATATTTGTTGGGAAATACTACCATTTTAAAAGAAGAGGATGACGTTGTTTAATATTTCCGGCCAAAGAGTGCAAGGTCAACATCAATTGCAGGAACAATATAAGGAGCATATGTACAACCCTGATGTAATTTACTACTATTTAATCGCTCGAGATGGAGGAGTCATGTGTTATCCCATATGCAGGAGAAAGAGTTGGAGATTCTCTTCAACTTGAAAAACGATAGACATACATTTATCACCCCAAACATTATACATAAATAATGATTCCACTTCTGACATAATTAGCCTTCTCATTCTTCTCATGAAGAGTGCAGAGATCAAAATGAGACAAGAGAAAGAGGTGTACCTTGCAGCGTCTTTCTTCAGCCCAGGTTAAGAAATAGGCCAAGATAAATTGGAGACTTTATTTCAGAGGAAAAATAGATGATCCCCCAAACAAGAAAATGAACTTTGCTGCGTCTTTCTTCAGTCCACTTTCATGAGGATCTTATAGGATGAACCATTTATAGTTAACAGTTCAAGTTATCTAGTTACCTACCCTTTCATGCCTGCATCTGCATGAGCAACCAAGCACATGAAAGAAGTGCATGTGCACACATTGACATACAAACCCAAGTCCATAGTTAAGATAGAAGAAGGAAGAACAGTTTAAGCAAAAAGTCTTTAAAAGCATTATCTTGACTACCAGAAATTGTGAGAACTCACTCCATATTCACATCAAACTTTGGACAGACAACGGTATGTGCAAATGCAGTTCCTGTGAAAACCCCATGGGCTTTACCATACAAGTTAAGAAATAGAGTGCATGTAGATCAATTGCACAGCATGAGAAACTCCGAACAACCCCAATGCAAACAATCATGTTTGGACCATTCACCCCAACTTCGATTCACATCTAGTCCATTAACTGGTGAATCAAGTTCGAGGAGCTTGTAAATAGCTTCATCTGCACTACTAAGTAGTAGGAAGAAAGTAGAATCCCAAATATGTAATTCATTAACTGATGAATCCTGCCATTGCCAAAATTAGCATAAAAAAGCATACTGATTTGTTTGGTAACATTTGCTATTAACTTTGCACCTACCATTTGTGTGACTAACACCAATGGAAAGTAGCACTTCCAAATTAGTTGGATCAGCCTCCTGAGCTCACATCATTGCTGCAATAGCCATTAATTTTGTTTCCAGTTAATACACAAGGTTCAGTTGAACAACTTAAGATCTCTGCTAAACACATTGCCATTAATGAATTGCCAGAAACATGTCGCACAGCTCATTAAAAAAAAAAAAAAAAAACAGGCCAGTTATTATTGCCAATTATTTGTATTTCCATGTACGAAAGAATCTCGGCTATGCACTTGGAATACTTGTGCTTAGAGCAGCCAATTGTCCCCCTCTCAATTAGCTAGCACAACTGATTACTACAAAAAGGCACCCAGCCAAAAGTACTTCATATCACCAATAAGAGTCGAGGAAAAATCCAGGCATACGGCATGCTAAAGAGGTACATCTGTTTTTCATGCTTGGGTTGAAAGTAGTTCATAAAAGACCCACTAGAACCCATATCTGTTTGCCCTTTCTTTTTTATAACCCATTTATGACCCATATCTTAGTTTTAAGCTGATCCATTTATGACTCATTTCCAAAACTTTGGGGTGGATATGGTTTGGTAACCCCTTTTGACAGCCCTAATTGAAGGCAATACAGCTATGTTTGGCAAATTCCATTAACATGAAAACATATGTCATTGTCACTTCTACAGGGCTGGTAATAGCAATGGTCAGGAGAAAAATGCCATACCATCCCAATGAAAGATCTGGCTGATGTAGTGAGTGACTTCCCCATAAGACTTGGATTGGCCGATTCGTCGAGTGTCATAGGCCTCTTTGGCTCTGCATTAAAGGTCTTTTCAATCTCAATCAGATGGGTATAGATAAATGTCAACTTTGCAGAATTGATATAGTAAATGACTAATCAATGCGATGGCAAAGATTGTGCAGATGATTCGCAATATCAACACAGGATGAAACAAAAAACCCAGCAGATCTACCTCCAAACAAAGAAAAAACAACACATCCGTAAACATCCGTGACAGCGATTTCGAACTTTTTCTGGGAAAATTTCAGAGAGAGCGACAGAGTTTTAGGACCAACGGAGAAGTGGGTGGCAGGGACTCGGCGTCCAAGTAAACATCCGTAACGGGGCTTCAAATACCTACCGGCGAGAGAATTGGGGCACTGTGTAGTTGCCGTCGTCCAAGTTCTCTTTGCTCTTCCTTCTCTCTTCCTCTATCCTTTAGGCTAGCGAAGCAACGGCTCTTTTTTTCTGGCGTTTGAGAAGGCAAGTGTTTTTATGGTTCTCTGTTGTAGACTTCCGGGAGTCATCCAATCATTAAAATTACCAATCACAATAACAAAATCTCAATTTTGTAATTAAGATATCATATATCAATATGAAATTTGGATACCTAGTTAATAAATACAAATGTTGCGCCCCGAGAAAGTCACGTTGCTCATTCACCGCAATAACGATGGACTACAAAACTCTATTTATTTTGCAGAAAATAAATTATTTGAAAAATATAGATGGAATACAAGATCCTATTTTTTAAATTATTCGTTTTTCGCCAAACAAACAGAGCCTCAAAGAAATCATAAATATGTACCCATGCCCCAAATCTACCCTTCATCAACATTCCACCCGATACTCCATTAAAATGATTGGACATTGTTAACATAGGTAATAGATGACTACACAGACGAATCTATCATGGGAATACATATGGAATGCTAAAGGAGGGTAAATTCGAGGGTTAAGAATACTAGTTTGTGATTTTTTTTGTGAGATATAGATGCATCATTAGAATGCCAACTTGGACGGTGTTAAGTTTGTTGACCACTTTTTATAATTCCTACTTATGTGATTTGGGTATTGGGCCGAGCCAAGCTAGATACTGTCTAGTTTCGAGTCAGGTCGGGCCTCTATAATACCCACCCGTTGACACCCCTATTAACCATTTTTTGAATTCCTACTTAAGTAACGAGTAACAAAAAATGAGGCACAAATAACTGCAGCATTTCTATCATTTTTGTCGTTGTTTTTTTTTTTTTTTATTTGTTTCTAAATTAAAGAAAAGAAATCATTTGGTTGAGCCTTCATAGATCTCCAAGAAGAATGTAAAGATAACACTAATGAATATGGAAGAATTCCAAATAATACGAGATCTGCATGGAAGATATTTCATATGATGCAAGTTAGTGAAGATTGGGAAATTTCAAATTTCCTTAAATTTGGCCCCATCATTTAGTAAAATTTTCTTATGAACTCATAATTCAGGTAGCATTGCTTTTGACATCAACGCCACTTTGCATACTCTAATTCTCAATACACCACTTTGCATCCGCCCAAAAACCTTCGCGGTCAAAAATATCGCACTGTCCTTTCCTCATTTCGACAACAACCCTTCTCCTTCCTAATCCTAATGTCTGTAGTTTCTTCCACCCAACATCAGCCCCACCTTTGGTCACTCTGGTGCCCCCATGTGATGGAGCCCAAAACTCTCTCTCTCTCTCTCTCTCTCTCTCTCTCTCTCTCTCTGTATTTTCTGTATTGCTCTCTTTAAGCTCAATGCCGCGTTGAGTTCCACCCCACCTAGTGGAAGCATCACCACCAAATCTAAAGAGACGCCCTCAAATCGCGTCATTTTAATCTTGTTCCCAAATTCCTCCAACGTTGATGTTTTGAATTGAACATGCGCTAGAATACGAGTCATTTCCCCTCAAGATCATCATTTTAAAGAGAAGGGAAGCTATAAACAAGCCACGGCATAGGCCTTGACCATACTCATCCGCATAAAATGACAAATCGGGTTTTAAACGACCATTACAGACTGAATTATAATGGAATGTACTTTTGGGTAAGTGGTACGAGTTGAAAGGTTTTGACTAGCATTAACCTCACTTTTAAGGTAGGAGAGGAACAAAAAAAAAATGCAAAACCACAAGAAAGCAAAAGCAAGGAGTATTCTTTGTGTGAAGATCTTTGGGTGCATAGTTTTGGGCAAATCAAAAAATTGAACGAAGCGGTCAGAAACTTCAAAGGAAAAATGAGCTTTAAGCAATATAATTCGAAGAGCAACTTCAAGGTAAAGACGTAAAATGTTTTCAAGTAATCTACTAGAGTCATTTATGATGTTGAAAGGTTTTGGTTAGTCGATTGAAAATTTAGGAGTTGGTGTCACTGGGAGTAAAGTTTATGAGTTTTGGTGGGATAAGCCCTTCATTAATTTTTTTAATGTCCAACATAGCGGTTTAGCATATGTTAAATATATTATGCTATCCAACGCTCTTTCTCACATAATGAAAGAAGAGGCATCACCCCACAAATTCAAATATCGAACAAAATCCGTCCTAAATACCAAAATGTCCTATTTTCTCTCTTAATAAAAAACATAGTCAATCCGGAATGAGGTCAAAACGATGACTTAAGGGTCACTTATATGGCCAATTGCCAAAAACACATGAAAGGGAAAAACAAAAAAGAAGAAGATATTTTATCTGAACACCCCTTAAATAACCTATTAAAGAAATTTTGTATTTTGAAAACTAGACTATTTCATTTTCTTGGTACAAAGTTTCCTTCTTAATGACAGCGTACAAATACTTGCCGGACATTAAAAAGAAAAAAAAATTGAGTATGACAAAAAGAATTACGAGAACTGCAGGAACAAAAGACACTATGGAAATTTTTAATATGATCATTCAAGAAATTGTCCAAATGCTCTCTAACAAATTTTTTTTTTGGTTAATATCATGAAAAACCTCGAACTAGTATAACTATGACAAATTTACCTCTAATGATTTTTTTTACTGCGAAAAATCTCAAATTTGTACACTCGTGACAAATTTTACCCTAATATTTTTTTTACCACGAAAAATCCCAAACTGGTACACCTATGATAAATTTACCCTCAAACTAATTTTTGGACTGCCAAAAACCCCAAATTGTTACACCCATAATAAATTTACTCTCCGTTAGTTTCCGTTAAATTGGGTTAATACCCCAAAATATCCCAAATTGATGCACTTATGGCAAACAAAAGGTAAAAATCTTAAACCGATACACCCGTCAAGTATCACGTGTCATCCAAATTAGCAATTTGATGGTAAAATTTAACAAAACTAATGGAGAGTAAATTTGTTACAAGTGTACCGGTTTGAGGTAAATTTGTAACGGATGTACCAGTTTAAGATTTTTTTATAGTAAAAAAATAGTTTGGGGTAAATTTGTCATGGGTGTATCGGTTTGGGATTTTTTGTGATATTAACCCTTCTTTTTTATAGGCATAAGACACATCAAGTGCCAATATTTATGTTTAGCACATACTCTGGTGAGTTTCGCCGGAAATCTTACATGGTGTCTATGTGGGGGGATCCCGGTCGGTAATAAAAAAGCCAAAAATTAATTAAAAAAATGCCGTAATATTAAAAAATAAAAATAAGCTAAAAAATCAACTTTTGTTCCCTTTTTTAGCTTTTAAGTTATTTTTTAAATTTAACTAACTTTTCTTAAAAAAAATAGCCACAGTCACATGGACTTAATGTTTTTAAAAAAATTGCCACGCGTACTACCTTTTTTTTTTAAAAAAATCCACGTAATATTAAAAAATAATAAAAAATGCCATGTGGATTGTTCGGTAGCAATTGACACTAAAGTGATTATTTTTTCCTCGATTTGCAACTTAAATGAGCCGACGAAAAATATTGGCACCAAATTGAGCGCCGTACACAAATATTGACACTTGAGGCGTCCTTTTACCCTTTTTTGTGTCTCCACTTCTGTAGGATGTATTTTCTTGGGAGGACTATACAAGGGGTGGGTGGATGAGAGAAAGAGAAAGGAAGTTTTGAGCGGTGCAATTTAACCAGGAGATGGTTCATTTGTAGTTGTTGATTTGACTGGTGTCGTACTTTGTCTAATAAAAGTTTATTTTATTTTTGGTAAGGACTGTTTTGTTTCTTGTTTCTACCATTGGTCTACGTATTGAAGCCATCCACATTATACGTTTCAAAATCATAGGCAAGATGAATCATTACTCCCCCATTTCAATCCGCCGTTATCGTACTTGTTGGGAAATTTTGCAAATGGGATGAATAACTGAATCAGATTTTGAGGCGTAACAACACTTTCTTTAAGGATTTATTTGCCCTACAACGTTACTAATGATTTCTGAAAAATATCATCAAGGATACAACAAAGTTTCAATGAGAATAACATACAACAATTTTGATATTTCTCTAGGGTCTCTTAAGGAAAACAATTGAAAACAAAGGTTGTACTTCTCTTGTGTTGAAAGATTGAAGAATGGAAGAAGTAAAGTTGAATAGAAAGGTTTAGTAATTTATAGAGAAATCATTTGAAGAGACACAACCTTTCAAAGTTTAAGAAATTATGTTCAAATAGACACAACTTTTCGAAGGTTAAGAAATTATGTTCGAAGAGATAGTACCAAATTGGAGAAAACAAAGATCATTTAAGTGCCAATGGCGAGAGATTTCGGCTAAAAAATATACGTGGTATTTATAAATAAATTTTTTTAGTGACATGAGATTTATAAGTAAAACATTTTAGTGACATGGCATTTATAATTAAAAAATCTGGTCCATGTGGCAAATTGTTATAAAAATAGTCCACGTGGCAATCTTTTTAAAAAACATTCAGTCCACTTGGACTATTAAACTTGAAAATAATCTAATTTTTTAGTGAAATTAAAAAGAAGCTAAAAACAAAAAATTGACAAAAAAAAGGGCTTTCCATATTTAGGTTAATGGATTAATGGATTAATTAATTAGATTAATTAACCTAGTTGGAGCTCTCCCAAGCTCTACCAAATCGCCACTTATGGTTCACGTGATTATCTTGTAAAAGATTTTTCATTTTTGAAGCCGCCACTAATTATTTTTGGTAGGTTGATTAGAAACCTAAATAAAATAACATGAGAGCTATTTTATTCCTACGAACCAAAGATTAAGAGTCCGGGGACTTGGCTACACTAGATTACTCTAACGCCCTTTCGGTACCATTTTTCATGAAAAAAAAGTCTGATTTGGCAATTTTGATGGATTCTGCTTGATGTTCAAAGGTGTCGTTTTTTGGGTTTTTCTTCTTATGACTTTTTTTTAGTTTTTGCTTATTTTCAAAATAAAGAAATTAATGAAATTAAGATTAAATAGGTTTAAGATTACTCCCAGTTTGAGCTCTCGCACAAAACTTATGCTTCGGGCTTGTCTTGATCATTGGACCGGTTTGGTGGCTTATTAGACCGAGAAGTCTTTTGGTCCTATCTCTCTTTCATGCTTATTTCTCATCTTGCTATAATTCCATGAGGCTCTGCAAATTAAGAAAAGACTAAAATGAGTGCGATTGATTTGAACCAAGTTAGAGAAAGTAAGAGGACTTAGCTCTAGTGGAGGAAATTGCTTTGGCAAATTAATCATCAAGACGGATGTAATCTAAGCATTGACCTTCTCTCCATTTTTTTTGCTTTCCTTCTATTCTCGTACCATTGATGTCTCATCGTTGATATGCAACTGTTATTTAACATAAAACATAGAAAAATCAAGGTAGAAAATCTGGGCTAATTTGTATCAGAACTTAGAGGAAATTAACAAATCACTTAGCTTTCTTTTGCTACGACAAGCTTGAACAAAGTGGATGAACTTGTGGCTTGTGTTGATCGGTGCGTAAATTGGCAATGGTAGCACCGGGCTTCAAAACTCTCATACTCTCTCAAAACTCTCTTCAAATTTTCTCTCTAAAAAATTCCTTTCAAGAACTCTCTCAATTCTCTCAAAAAAAAAAAAAAAAGCTCCATTCTCTTCAAGAACTCTTCTTCTTTTATAGACAAAATTCTTCATCCTCCATTCTATTTTCATCTTCTCTTCTTCCATTTTCATCTTCTCTTCTTCATCTTCATTTCCTCATTTCCTCATCTTCCATTTCCATCTTCTCTTCTTCATCTTCATCTTCTCTTCTTCACCTTCATTTCTCCATCTTCCATTTTCATCTTCTCTTCTTTACCTTCTCTTCATTATCTTCTCTTCATCATCTTCCTTTCTCCATCTTCTCTTCATCATCTCCCCTTCTCTTGGTATTTGCAATACAATCCCCGAGGTTCTAGTATTTGCACATAAGTTCTAGTATTTACAAACAAAAAAAATATTTCTTTCAACCCAAATTTTCTTGGTATATTTTTCACCCCATGTCTAGTCTAGACGCATGCTAAATTAAGTGTTTTGCTTGCCCAATTATATGCCAATGCAACGTACGCTAAAAATAAATATGTGAGATGATTTTTATTTAGAACTAAAATTAGTTCTAATTTTTATGCAAAAAATAGATTAGTCAAAATTTAGGTGTCAACACCTAAGATTAGCATGGATCGTCGGCCACCGGCCAGGTCTCGGTGACCCTCGCCGACAATCCCCTACACATCACCGAGCATTGCAAACAATGGTGGAGCACCCTTGGTTTCTTTTTAGGTTCTTCACATGGTACTTTAGGCAAGGTGATCATAGAGATGGCGATAACGGAGAAGGCAACGACAAAGATAGCGACAACAGGCCGGATGGTGTCTATATGTATGGGACAAATTCTGTGAAGACCGTCCGATAGAAGGGGAGTAGGATCCTTTTTGTGTGCCCTCGCCCGATAGGCTAAACCATTCCCTATATGCCTCGGATAGTAGCTCATGTTACGGATATGGCTGGAGTATGAACTTGTTGTGCTTTGAAATATTAATGAATGGAGTATTATTATTATTATTATTATTATTATTATTATTATTATGACGAAATTCTTCCGCTTGTGCCAATAAACTGAAACCATATTATAATGGAAGCATGGTTTAATACGGGCAAACCGTTACAATTAGGTTGATAAAAAAAAAAAACAATAAATTGCATAGGGAGAAGGGTATTTTGGTCTATTGATTGAAAATAGGAGTGCCTTAGCCAAAATAGGGGTGGAAATGACCATGCTTATTTTTATGATTTAAATCAAGTGGTCCTTTGGTCAAAATTAAAAAGGAATTGTAATGGCAATCAACCTTAATTTTGTTATCATACAAAAAGGTTCAACAAAATTCCAAGTCTTCTTCGCGGAAGCACTAATTAGGTGGAAAATTGCGGGAAATTTTTATCAAAAAGTAAAAAACAGAAAACAATTGGAATGAAAACTCTTACTTGGTATTATTTGCGATGTCCTTTGAATATTTGATAATAGACTTGATGAAGTAATTTTAGAAAACACGTGCTTTAAGTCCAGTAACTATCCTTCTGTCTAATGTCACAACATCGTTTGATCTCCAATGATGACATTATATATCGTAGAATTAATTACTATTAGTCCCTACATGTTACAAGATGGGTATTTTCATTTTATAGCTGCTTATTAGGAATACATACACTGGCGGTGTCTTTAGTAAATATTCTATAAATTCATGTTAAGTGGTGGAAGGAAAGAAGAAATGGGTTCCTTAAAAAATCCTAGGGCAGCTGCACTTGTCGGTAGCAAAAATCTTAAGGATGTAATATCTCAAGCCAGAAGGCATGGGAAGTCCTGGGTGAGATCTAGTCTAGAGCTTTGGTTCCTTCTCTGGATAACTTATCATGACTGATATCCTAACAAAGAATGTTATGAAGCCTAAATTGGTCTCGCAAGCAGATCAAAAGAAAACAGATAGTCCTGGAAAATGAAGCAAGTGTGTTGTGTTTAATAGAAGTGAAAGTTGGTGGTCCCAATGTGGCAGATTTTGTCGAGCTGAATGGGGAAGTGTATGTTACGACTCTTCTAGGCGGAAATAATTTGGCAGAAACCCGACGGTCGCTACCGATTTAAGAGAGGAGGAACTCTTTTTATTCAGGCTTGTCCAAGGAACAAGACATGGCAAACTCTCGTTGCAAAGTCGCCATTCTATTGCCCTTTGAACTTGAGGACTGCTGGTATATGCGCCGTTCATCTGTAGAGTAAAACTTGAAAAATTCAATTTGCGATCACACAAGTCTTCACAAGCATGGATCCAAATTGGGCCAAAATTTACACTTTGAATCATTTTGTTTTATCTTTTGACATTTTCCAAGTCATGACATTTGCCTCTATCGCCTTGTACTGCATTTTAGTCCAATTGTTTACAAAATTGTTCAATTTTGGCGAAAAGGACTTAATTGCACTTTTATTTTTCAATTTAGTCCCTGAATTCATTCTTAGACTCTATTTGTTTCATGAAAAAAAAATTCCCAAAAAATATTTTTCTCAATTTCTAGTATTTGGAGGGCGGAAAGTATGCGATCAAAAAAAAATATTTTCTAATTAATGGAAAATATCCTGTTAAAATTAAGGAAAATGATTTCCATTAAAAACGGAAATCGTCTCTCGCGTTGCGCTTCTTCCTCTCTTCTCGTTTCCAGAGCTTCATTTCCCCATCCATGGCTTCTTCGTCCGTCACAACATTTTTCATTTGTCCCTATCAAAGCTCCTCCTCCTCCGCGGCTACCTTGCGCTTTTATTCTAGATAGCAGAGTAGAGAGGGTGTTTATCGTTCTCACTTTCAATCAAATTCCAGATCCAGGTCGGTTTCTACTTCCTCATCTTTAGCTGTGTTTGTGGATTATCATGGTACGGATTGATTGCCGTCGTTCTCGGGGCTCAGAAAGAATCAATTTAGTGCATCCTTTCCTCAAATCTCTCATGAAGTTCGATGAATAACGCGATTTCGTGCAATCCAGAGTAGGAGTAAGAGGTGCTCTTCTTTGTTCAATCACGAAAAATATATGTAGCACGAGTGTTTGTGCTTATTCCTTACTGGGCAAGGGTGTAGTGTTCTAGGCTTTTTTGATGAGGTTTCGAGATTTGGTTTTGAATCGTTTATCTTCATAAAAGTAAAATGCGACAAAATGGAGGAAAGTTGTGAGACGTGATACTTACAATTTTCGCACTATGGCCAAGATAATAGACATTCAGATTAGACTTCTCTAAATTAGCAAATAGGTAGAGATAAGGTAAAAGGGAGCTCATTCTCTGTCTAAAATGTCATCTCTCACTTCTCTGGCCTTTATTCGTATTCGTTTCTCAATGCTTCATTTCTTGTTTGGTTTTGTGTGGCGGCTTTTCACTGCTTGTGGAGAGAATTTGATAGTTAGGTTCTTTGTTGATGCCATAATTCGATCGGTAGTCTTTTCACTTTGTATATAAGATACAGGTGTTGGGTCTCTGACTGTGCTGAATTTTTTGGATAAGTTTTTAGGTTACTTAAGCCTTTAAGGAGTGACGAAATATGTAGGTTGATTGGTTATTCACTGCTAGTGCTTGTTACTGTTTGCTGAATCTTTTAGTTAAGCAATTGTAGAAGTGTTTCTTATCTCTATGAATGTTGTTCACACTTGTTCTTAATGTGCCACTCTAGAAAAGTTTGCGAAACAATTTTCTCAGTTTCAAGCATAATTGTGACTTGGCAATCACATTTCTATTGATGTTGTTAGAAGCTAATAGTAACACGGAATTTACAATTTACTGTGTAGATGGATAATTATAAAATCCAATTGGGAATAGCGGCGGCCACTGGAGCAGTCACAACTGTTATCACAGTAGTTATGGATGATGATAATAATTTTGAGAACTCCATACTGAGAGAGTCTCGTGTGAATCAAGAACATGATAGGGATATATATATATATATATATATATATATATATATATATATAGATACATATGAGTCGGATCCTGTACAATGGAGACACCCATTGCATAAACCAAATACGGATGACCGAATACTTTTTTAGAACTCTGCAAAACACTTAGTGCAAGAAACTTGTTGCATTCTACAGTATATGTTTCTATCAAGGAGCAACTTCTAGTTTTTTGCCATATCATTGAACATAATGTCGGGTTTAGAGTCATTGAGGGGAGATTCCATAAGTCAAAGAGACGTGCACGAGATATTTCAAAACTATCTTGCAAGCGATCTCGAAATTGTACACATATGTTGTGAAAGAACCACGCAATTCCACTCCTCTAGAGATAAGTAATAGTAGAAGGTTTTATCAATATTTTAAGGTATGAAATTTGGAATGAAAATCTATGTATTTTGCTTGAAAAGTTTCATCAGTATTTGGTTGATAACTACATTGATTATCTTAGGATTGTGTCGAAGCAATAGATGGAACTCATGTACGTGCATCATTTCCTCTGGAAATTCAAGGAAGATTTTGTGGTTGGAAGGAAGGAACAACACATAATGTATTAGCTGCTATTACATTTGACTTGAGATTTTCTTATATATTAGCTAGCTGGGAGGGAATTGCACATGATTCACGTGTTTTAGCTGATGCACTTTCAAAGCCGAATGGATTGAAAGTTCCTAGAGGTATGAAAATGGAGTTCAACATGATGGTTGAATTGAGCTTAGTATGTTACTCATAAGGTTATTTATATCTTGTAGGAAAGTATTATCTTGCCGATGCTGGCTATGGAATCCAAAGTAGGTTCATCTCTCCCTATCACGATGCTGGACACCATTTGAAGGAGTTCGGTGATCGCCCGCCTAAAAATGAGAAAGAATTATTCAATCGATGTCATTCATCTCTAGGAATAACTGTTGAAGAGTATTTGGGGTGTTAAAGAAGCGTTTTTGAGCATTGGATTCTGAATCTTTTTGGTCTTTCGAAACACAAGTTGATGTTGTCATGGCATGTTGTATCATTCACAATTTTATCATGGGATTTGATCCTAATGACCCTATCATGGAAGAGATGAATAGCCAAATGGAATCTCAAAGAGAAAATCCAAGAGTCCAACTTACTCAAAGAGAGGAAAAGGAGGAAAACAGAATATGGGCATCAAAAAGGGATATGATTGCGCATGTAATGTATGGATTGGTTATCAAAGGATTAGAAGAAGCCAGTAGTTTTTTCTTTTGTTTCTTTTTAGTGCTTCATTTAGAACATGTGTTCTTTCTTTTTATTTTGTTATTGAAAGTACTTTGAGAATGATTATAGTATGGATACTATTGGACCAATTCTATCTATCATTTTCATATTTGTAACTCGTTCTCTTATTGACATTGCTTCAAGAATCTAGGGAAAAGTACACTAAAAGTGCAATAACTTTTGTACGGCGTTCACTTGAGTGCCATAACTTTCAAAACATTCACTTAAGTGCCATAATTTTCAAAAATCGTTCACTTGAGTGCTATGCTGACGTGGCAGCCGGAAAGTTGACGTGACACGCCGAAAAAGTTACTGTAGCACGCCGGAAAGTTGATGTGGCATGCCAAAAAAGTTACTGTAGCACTCAAGTGAACGATTTTGCTCCGACGTAGCACTTAAGTGAACGATTTTTGAAAGTTATGGCACTTAAGTAAACGTTTTGAAAGTTATGGCACTCAAGTGAACGCCGTACACAAGTTATGGCACTTCTAATATACTTTTCCCAAGAATCTATGTATGCTAATATTGAGTCCAGAATGTGGGTGAATGTGTTGCCTCTATTGCTAATATTTTGATTAATGGAGTCTGTTTGTAGGTAGTTTTTAGTTACTTGGTTTGAATGTACAGGGAAAGATAGTTTTGCAACTCCCATACCAATGTTCGATCATTTGGTTAGTCTTTTAGTCCATAAATGGCGGATAGTATGTTGTGAAATTTTACTCTCTTGTTGAAGGTTTTGATTGGTTTTTACTCCAAGGTTGCGAAATTTTCAATTTCTCTTAACATGATACACTATGGATTAAGAATTTGGATATGTCTGTTCTTGCTCGCTTTTGATCGATTTGGGTGAGCTCCTTACACAGCTCATTTGCACGAATTTGACTTGGAGATGTGAGGTTTCTGTAGGTATCTTCCTTCGATTCAAAGCTCTTCATTTTGATTGGATGAGAGCCTCTCAATCCTACTTCTGCTACCCATACTTTTTCTGCTATGCTTATTCTTAATTTTTTTTTAGATGTGAGGTTTCATAGGGTCCCTGTCTCCGCATTTTCATTTCCAAGCCCAATTCCTCTGTCTCTCCCCGAGCTATTTGTGTCGTTATTTCTTGTTGTTTTTAACCCCGAGGAGCGAAACGAACTATCTTCCCCTACTTGAGCATCATTTTATCTTGCTTGTCCATTCTTAAGGAATTGAATATGCGATCCTCTTTTAGTTCATTCTTGAGAGATTTGCTTATGTACTGAAGTACATGAAAAACCTTAATTTGATTCCCAGAAACTTTCTAATACCGTAGTTTGTTACTTTGATTCTCTGTGTTCATGTAGTTGTCACGGGTGAGGGATAAGTACAATACAAGTGCCATAACTTTTGCACGATGTTCACTTGAGCGTCATAATTTTCAAAACGTTCACTTGAGTGCCATGTCGGAGCAAAATCGTTCACTTGAGTGCCATTTTTACTGGACAAGGCGACGTAGACTTTTTGATATTATTTTATTAATTTCTCAGTGCCATGTGGATTTTCTTTACATTTTCTAATATTTTATGAAACTTTTTTATTTTTTATTCATTTTCATGTTTTTATTTTAATTATTTAATAATTTTTTTTTAAAAAAAAGAGAATCCGTTAGGTTTCTTGGTGGTGTCCGGCGAGGTCACAGGCGAGGGTCTCACCGACCACCACCAGCCAACCCAAAGGCCGGGGTTGGCTCGCCTCGGACCAACGAGGCCGCACCCGCCGGGGCTGACGGCCGTCGCGGCCTCAGCAATTGTGGGCGAGGGTGCAAAGCCCTCGCTAAATCTGGGAGAGGGTCTCGCGTCCCCACCGGCCAATGGCCCGAGAGCTGTCGCCTAGACCTCGCCGATGACGGCCGTCGGCCGGGGCCATCGCGGCCTCGCCGGCCCAGGGCGAGCCAACCTTGGCCCTTGGGTTTCGTTGGCCACCAACCGGAAATCAAGAGTTTCGCCTTTTTAAAAAAAAATTCAATAATTAAACAAACCAGAAAAATAAAATATGCATAAAAAAATAAATTAATGAAAATTTCCACGTGTACATTAAATATTAAAAAAAATCGGTTCGCCGGCACCATGTCGGCTTTTCTAGCGTCCACGTTAGCAATGGTACTCAAGTGAACGATTTTTGAAAGTTGTAGCACTTAAATGAACGTTTTGAAAGTTATGGCACTTAAGTGAATACCGTACAAAAGTTATGGCACTAATAGTGTACTTATCTCTCACAGGTGAAAAGGCAAATTAAGAGGCATGTTGATGTGAAAACCGAGTGTATTGACATGT
Source organism: Rhodamnia argentea (assembly GCF_020921035.1). NCBI lineage: Eukaryota > Viridiplantae > Streptophyta > Magnoliopsida > Myrtales > Myrtaceae > Rhodamnia > Rhodamnia argentea. The sequence goes on along the minus strand of NC_063157.1, from coordinate 13,054,552 downwards.
GGTTTTTGCTCGAAACCGCAAGGTGGTCGATGATCAGAGTAAGATATTGTCGAGTTAGCCGTGCTCTAGGGTCTTCACGATGTATCTACATATGCTCCTGTCCTATGGAAAAGAAAAAAAGAATAGTAAAACGGCAATTTCAAGAGGGGAGATAGGGATATATAGATAGAGTATGAGCGGGGCTCGGGGCTCGCCAACCTCGGGCAAGCCTGAGATCGCTGGGATCGGTCAAGCCTCGAGCTCGTCTGCAGCCCGTCATCGATCGTCGCCATGCTCGATGACCGACCAATATCGAAAGGAAAAAAATAAAAATAAAAAAGGTAAAGATAAATAATAAAAAAATCTAAATTTAAAAAAATAAAAAAATGAACACAAAAAAAGGAAAAATAAAAAATTATTAAAAGGAGTCCACGGAGGAAAATCAAACCTATTTTCCATACCAAATGATGGAAAATATTTTCCCGGTCTTTTTCAAGTTTCAACCAAACATCAAAAAATAATGTCATTTTCCTGGAAAATGACTTCTCGAACAATATTTTCCGGAAAAATTATATTTTCCATGAAACAAACGGAGCCTAAGTATAATTAGTCAAATTTCAAAAAGTTTCATTCAAATCCAAACCACTACCCCTAGGTTTTTAAGCATTTTGAATCCATTGGTAGGGTTGATTTTGTCTGATTTGGTCATTTTGGGCCTCAATTGCACAATTTGGATATTCGGGCCAAACTACAAATTTGAGGATTTGCATCACATTAAATCAAATTTCCCCTTCAAACTTGTCATTTTTAGATGTAATTCATGTTGAAAAAAAATCTATTTTGGCCCCAATTGATGACTTTCGTTTGTTTAAATGGTCAATTTGACTAAGAATTGGGTATCCGGGTCGGTCGGGTCGAACGAATCCGACCCCACAACCCGAACCGTGCACCTATCATCTTCCTCAAACCATTACACGCTTAGGTAACAAGCAATAAAAAGCGACCATTGGACACTCAAGTTTTGGCAAGTCGGATGACCCAAAAACGACATGGCCAAACTTATTGGAGCAACCCCAATGCCGACATGCCTAGTGGCACGTGACCAAGCGTCAGGCACGTGGATTTGAGCCGGAACATAAGCTTTTCCCTCGTGTGCCCAATTTTTTGGTGGTTGGATCGGGTATAACAAAACTAGGGGGATTTGGAGGCGATTAGGGATTCCATTCGGTTAGGGAACGATCACAGACATAACAAAAGGAGGAGAGAGAAGGATAGAGAGAGAAAAATCTCTCTTTCAAAGCTGGTTTAATGCCATAGCCGCCGAGCTTCGCCGAGGCTTTTTAGCCTTTGTCACCATACCCGAAGCAAAATCAACGCCTTCCACCGATCTTACAAGCTTCCTAGAGTCCCGGAGATCACTCCAATCTATCCAGTTTAGCTCTATAACTCACGAAGAGGTTAGCTCAACTACCCACCCCGAACTTGAAATCTCATGGCAAAACTTGATTTGATTAATATTTCTTTGAGATTTTTAGTCTAGATTACTCTTGAACTTTCTCTAATCACATATGTACCTTCGTTTTGCATTTTTTTAGCATAAAACACCCCGAGTCGATCATAAACGAACCGAACCTAATTCGGGCTCCATAGCTCGTTCTGGACATCCTCAAGCTTGCATGATCGCTAGGTAAGTTTCCTTGACTCTCACGGATGTTGATTGATCACTTTCCTTGAGCTTTGCACGTCCAATAAGCGAGTTTCAATTTCGCCACCATAGATAGGTTTGGCCGGTGTAGGTTCAAGTGGTTCTAGGCTAGATTTTAGCATGAAATGTTGTAAATATGTGGTTTAATGGCTCAGTTATTGTCGGCGTAACCGACGTGCACTTATGTCGGTGTAACCGACGTGCATTTATGGCTAAGTAATTGACATGCACTTATATCAATGTAACCGACGTACATTTATGTACGTGTAACCGACATGGTTTAATGACAACGTAACCGATGTGACTTAATGTTGGCGTAACCGAAGTGGCTTAATATCGATGTAACCGACGTTTTTCCAGCCTATAAATAAAAGTGTTTCCATAGTTCAGAATATAACTCACAACTCGTATCACACTTATTTAGTCTCTTGCGGTCATGCTCCAAGTGTGCCGATTTCAAGAAGTGTTCAACCGATTCTTGTTCGTATCGTGCCGATACAAACTCATTCGAGGTGTTGTATCTTGGGAGGCATAATTCGTGAAGCTACTTAGCACCATTGGCAAGAACTAACCGCCTTAAGGAGATTCGATTAGCCGTATCTCACCTTTTGTCCAATTCTTTTTAAGTTTACGGTATTTGGCAAGTTCATTTGTTTTGTAATCTTTATTGGTAAAGATTGTACATTGGCTTGATCGGTATTAAATATTGTTATCGTCTTTCTGTTATTATTTTTTCTAATTACATACAAATAGTGCTACATATTTTCCCAAATAGATTAACGTGCGCGCATTATTTTTCCAACAATCTTAAGGTGATTAGTGCTTATTCTCTATTTGTTTGGGTTTATCAGAAATATCGTAATGGTCGATAACGATCAAATACCCTATAATGTCCAGCATATTTTTGGAGACATTCCTATGGTCAATCTAATCACTACTATGGAGAGGGTCATACCTCGAGGCCTAGTGATGTGGCAATACATGCTGCGAGCCTTCAAGCTGAAACCATTTTTGGTGGTTTGGGTATACATCAACGGGTTTTGCCTTCCTTGATGGTACCATTTTCGATTATATTAAATGGGAAACCAGAGAAAGTCTCCGGTATAGACTTTAAGCAAAAGGAGCAGTCCTAGAAATTCCACGAGACATGTTTTGTTTGTAATCGGTTTGGCCATCAGGCTAAGGATTGCAAGAAGTGCCTTAGCAAAGGTAAGGGCGGTGGTGCAGCCAAGCGGCTAAATCTGGCGGAGCGGGAAGATAATGAGAGACTAACTGTTGTGGTGGTGTCCGAGGTATCCCTAGTGTCAACAATACCGATTTGTGGATGGACATAGGTGCCACAAATCACATTTGTGTGAACAAACACCTGTTCTCGTCATACGAGAATGCTAAGGAAGATGAGATGCTTTATATGGATAATTCTACATCGGCCCGAATTGCCGGGCGAGGAAAGGTGATCCTAAAGTTCACTTCCGGCAAGGAGATTGCCCTACTAAATGTGCTGCATGTACCCGAGATCAAGAAGAATCTTATTTCTAGTCCCATACTTGTCAAGAAGAGCTTCAAAATGGTATTTGAATCCGACAAGTTTGTACCTTCTAAAGGGGGGAAAGGGTACTTGAGTAATGACCTGTTCAAAGCTAATGTAGTTGTTATTGATGTAAACTCGAAATTCTTGTACCCAAAGACTATTAAAAAAGAGAAGTCTTCAGTTTACATTGTTGCGTCTCATTATCTACGGCATTGTAGATCAAGACATGTAAACTATGGTACAATGAATAAGATAGCAAACTTGGGGTTAATTCAAAGTTTGAGTTGGATGTCCGTTACAAGTGTAAAACTTGTGTTGAGGCTAAGTTTGCTAAGAAATCTTTCAAATCCATTGAAAGAACGAGTGAACCTCTACAACTAATCTATAGTGATCTATGTGATTTAAAGTTTGTAGAAAGTAAAGGAGGAAAGAAGTACTTTATCACTTTTGTGGATGATTGTACTCAATTTTGCTATATTTATATGTTAACGATTGTGAGCATATTTATCAAGTATAAAAATGAGGTTAAGAACAAGTTTGATAGGGGAATCAAAGGGCTTAGGCCCGACAGAGAAGGAGAATATAGTTCTTCCAATTTAAAAGAGTTGTGTGCTAGTTTGGGAGTGATTCTTCAAGCAATTGCACCTTATAGTCGACAATAAAATGGAATTGCTGAATGGGAGAATAGAACTCCAAAAGAAATAGCTAACGCCATGCTCTTAAGTTCTAGTTTACCTCGGAACTTGTGAGGGGGAAGATAGTACTAACTACGAACTATATTCGTAACAAGACACCTCACAACAAAACGGGTAAGACTCTATTTGAGTTATAGAATGGTAGGCTATCATCTTATAATTGTTTTTTTGGGGGTGCCTAGCCAAGGTGGTGATTCCTCCTCCTAAACAAACTCAATTGGGACCTAAAACAGTGGATTGTATATTCATCGGTTATGATCAAAATAGCCGCGCATGCAGATTTTTGGTTCACAAATATGAAAATGTGGAAATCCATGCCAATACTATCCTAGAATTAAGGATGCTGAATTCTTTGAGGATATATATCCAACGAAAAGAAATCGGGTTAAACCTTCTCAAAAGAGATTCAGAAATTCAAAATCCGAGAATGATGAAGTTGAGGCCGAGGACATTGAACTTCGAAGGAGCAAGAGGATACGTATTGTAAAATCTTTCGGACTTGACTTTCTAACGTACATGTTAGAAGGTGAACCTCAAACCTTCAAAGAGGTGAAATTATCTCCAGATGCTCCTTTTTGGAAAAAAGCGATTGACAATGAAATTGATTCTATCCTAAGTAACCATAATTGGGAATTGGTTGATCTTCCATATGGAGATAAATCAATTGGATGCAAATGGATATTCAAGAAGAAGCATAAAGCCGATAGGTCCATTGATAAGTATAAAGCATGGCTTGTTACCAAAGTTTTAAGACAAAAAGAGTGTCCGGACTACTTTGATACTTATTCACCAAGAACAAGAATAACATCGGTTATGATGTTGATTACTATAGCTTCGCTATACAATTTGCAGGTACATCAAATAGATGTGAAAATTGCATTCTTGAATGGTGATCTCGATGAGGAGATTTATACAGAACAACCTAAAAGATTCAAGGTTAAATGACAAGAACACAAAGTGTGCAGACTTATCAAATCATTGTATGAACTTAGGCAAGCTCCTAAACAATGGCATAAAAAGTTTGACCATGTGATGATAAAAAAATGGGTATAAAATCAATGAATGTGACAAATGTGTGCACACCAAATCTACGTCCATTGGATGTGTACTTTTTTGTCTATATGTTGATGATTTGCTTATTCTTAGAGATAGCGCTGAGGTTATCAAAATTACCAAAAATGTTCTCGAGAAGAACTTTCAAATGAAAGACTTAGGAGTTGTGGATGTTATACACGGCATCAAAACTCTAAGGAACTCTCATGGCCTAGGTTTAGCACAATCTCATTACATTGAAAAGGTAATTGAGAGATTTAAAAGATTGGGCATTAAAGATGCGAATACTCCTTTTCTACTGCACCTATATTTAAGAAAGAATACTAAAAAAGTATTAGGCAGCTAGAATACTCTCAAGTAATTGGCGGCTTCATGTACATCATGAACTGCACTAGACCAGATATTGCAAATTCAATAGGAAAACTGAGCCGATATGCAAGCAATCCAGGTCATGAACATTGGAATGCTTTGTTGAGAGTATTAGAGTCCGTAAAATATCAAAGACTATATTCTATAATATGGTCAATATCCAAATGTGTTGGAAGGTTATAGTGATGCCAACTGGATTTCTGATTCTAATGAATTGAAATCGACTAGCGGGTATGTATTCATGCTATGAGGTGCCACGGTATCATGGAAATCCTATAAAAAAAAAAAAACTCTAATAATGTGCTCCATGATGGAATCAGAATTTATTGCTTTGGATAAAGTTATTGAAGAAGCATAGTGGTTTCAACAATTTTTAAAGGATGTACCGTTGTAGCCAAAACATGTGCCTACAATATGCATTTGTTGTGACGATCAAGCAGCTATTGCAAGGGCACATAATATGATATATAATGGAAAGTCTAGATACATTCATCGTAGACATAATACCGTAAGGCAGTTTCTCTCGCATGAAATAATTTCTTCGGACTTTGTGAATTCAAAGGAAAACATTACGGATCTGCCGACAAAAGGTTTGTCAAGAGAGCAAATAAACCGCACATCGAGGGGAATGGAGTTAAAAGCCTTAACCCAATAAAGAGTTTTCGAGGTGGAAACCTAACCTATGCGATTGGAGATCCCATGGACTAGGTTCAACAGGACAAAGTAAATTTCGAAAATTCTAGAGTAAGCATTGTCTCTCATTCCTATGATGCAACAGTGTTTCCTATAGCATTTTAAGGGTACGCTATGCGTTTAATGATTCATATAGCTTGGATTTTAACATCTTAGTATGGTATGGTAGGATACCTTTAATAGGAATACACCCGTATGAGTGGAGTCGGCCGACTATATGAAAATCTTTAAAGGCTGGATTTTCTAAAGCACGCATGAATCTTGAGAGATTCGGGGCCGAAAGAATGAATGCAACCGAGAACCAATTTTGATTCGGAGATACTCTGTGTGAGGTCTATTGTTTGGGCTTACACCAACAATTGATGGTTCAAGATTATGTTCACCGACCGGTTAAGTATGTTAGATAGGCTTTCACTAAAGAAGGTTCAAAGCGAAAGTTACCTATCTTCATGCAGCGTATTTCCACAAGCACACTTGGAATTCTTCGAGTCTTAGTTTGTTGAGCCATTATGGGGGGATTGTTGTAATTATGTGGTTTAATTGCTCAATTATTGTTAGTGTAACCGACATGTACTTATGTCAATGTAACCGACGTGCATTTATGCTGCATAACCGACATGCATTTATGTTGGTATAACCGACGTACATTTATGTCTGTGTAACCAACATGGTTTAATGGCGATGTAATCGACGTAGATTAATGTCAGCATAACCGATGTAGCTTAACATCAGCGTAAATGACATTTTTCCAGCCTATAAATAGACGTGCTTCCGTAGTTCAGAATATAATTCACAACTTGTATTACGCTCTTTCGGTCTCTTGTAGTCATCCTTCGAGTGTGTCGGTTTCAAAAAATGGTCGACAGAATTCTGTTCGTATAGTGCAAATATAAATGGGTTCGAGATGTTGTATCTTGGGAGGCATAGTTCGTAAAGCTACTTAGCACCGTTGGCGGGAACTAATCGCCTTAAGAAGATTCGGTTAGGCGTACCTCACCTCTTGTCCAATTCTTTTTGAATTTACAGTATTTGGCAAGTTCATCTGTTTTGTAATCTTTATAGGTAAAAATTGTACACTAGCTTCATTGGTATTAAATATTGTTATCGCCTCTCTATTATTATTTTTTCTGATAACATATAAACAATATTACGTATTTTCCCCGATACGTTAACGTGTGCGCATTATTTTTGCAACCTGAAATGCACGAATGTTAAAGTTGAGATAGCTTAGAGCTGATTGGGATGAAAATCGGGAGTAGATTCACGTGTTTTGACGTCGGTTTAGGTGCGTCGACGAGTTTTCCTGCGGTTTGGCTGGAAAACCAGTGCACCGGTTGTTTTTCCCAGCCACGGTTGGCCAGGTCAATGCTTGTTGACCTAATTTAACAAAAGGTAAATTTGTCACAGATGTACCGGTTTGAGTTTTTCGTGATAAAAAAAATTAGTTTAGGAAAAATTTATCACATATATATATCGGTTTATGGTTTTTGGTGGTCATAAAAATAGCTTTGGTAAATTTGTCATAAGTATACCAGTTTTGGGTTTTTTGTAATATTAACCCGTATATTTTTTTCATTTTATTTTTCTATAAAACCTTTCACTCATTAGTCAAAACAAGTATCAAATAGTTATAAGTCGCAAAAGTAGCACATTTTCTCCTTGACATAGTTAGAGAACTACTCTTTTCCTTAAATTGATTCTTGAGGCATTTAAAAAGTAGAGCACATTTTTTAAGTTTAAAAAGTGTTTAGAGTCTCTTTGGTCAACCCCATGATCAAATATAATGGTTTTGTTTTGTTTTAATGGGAGGACAAACTTTGAGGTATCAAACATAATAGTTTTTTTTTTAAACGAATGAATTGACCCCATCAAGAATGATGAAAGGCGCCTCGTCTAAACCCCTTTGGGCCACTCATTTGGTTGTATGAACCCCATTAAGAATTGCTGCCCCCACATCGAGCTCAATGTTCGAACAAATAATCATAGGGGCATTTGATTTCCTCGGGGCGAAAGAAGTTTGATTGAATTGAGGAATGGTACATCATTTCACTATTCGACCACATGTTCTCTACTACAAACATCTTCGAGCCCAATAAACACGTGCACATGCGTATGTTTCCGTCCTAATGCAACCCCGTCAAAGACCACTCCAAAATGAGGCGGATCTAGAAGTTCAACTTGCGACTCATTTCAATCATCTTCCGACATTCGAAAATCTTCGAGGCACGCAATCATTGTTAAAAGGGAAAATGACACAAATGATTTTTGAACTCTAGCCCAATCTGCAATGTGGTCTTGAACTTTAGATTAATATGCAATGTCGTTCATAAACTTTAATTTTTTTTAATTTAGTCCATGAACTTTGGTACATGTTTAATTTAGTGCCTAGATTATATAAAAGTGTTCAACGTTGTCTTTCCATTTATTTAAGTTCAAGGACAATATTGAACATTTTCATATTAGTCCATGATGAGATTGATCATATAATAAAAGTTTAGGAACCAAAATCAATTAATTAAAAGTTCAGGGAGGACATTGCATATTAGAATAAAGTTCAAGAACCGCATTAAATAAATTAAAAGTTCACAATCATTTTATATATTGAGACAAACTTAAGGGATTATTTATGTCATTATCCCTTTGTAACATGAAGAGTGACACTTCATCTCATTATTACAAACACAGCTTTATCCGCTGTGAATCACCTTGAGCCCGCATAATGGTGTGCATGTACTCTTTCAAAGGAAAGCCAAGCCAATGGTCTCCCCTCGCGATGGCGGCAATACTATATAGCTCACATAATTTCGACTTATGAAGACTTAAATTTTGCTTCTTGTACTAATGGAGAAATCTTCCTAAATGTACACCTTTTTTTTTTTTTTGGTAAGGAAATAAATGTACACCTTTTTTTTTTATAATCGAGGTGTCCCCGCGGCCGGGAAGCTATGGCTCAAAGCGGTGGAGCACGACTATTTCTCGGGGGGCCGCTTAAATCACCGACGCCTACAAGTTTCGAACCCAAGACCTCTCGTGAAAGGAATCGGGCTCAAACCATCGCGGCTACCGATGGGTGGATATAAATGTACACCTTTTTTTTTTTTTTTTGGTAAGGCAAGTATGTATTGATCTTTCAAAAGCTAGATACAAAAAATACCGGACACAAAAACCCCGAACTCAATATGGCACATAGTGTGACACGGAGAGTTCAACGGTGTACCGGTCGCAAAAACATCAAGGGGATGGCCGAAAATAGTTGGCCAACAAGCTAGTACAGGGAGAGAGGAAATAACCAAACGGGCAAACAAGTAGGTGAACCCGAAAACTAAGTAGCAAAAAAAGCTGGGAGAGCAACCTCATTGCACCAAGCAAAAGAGGCACCAGCCGGAGGAAACCCCAAAAGATCGGCACCAAACAGTGGAGGAGCAGCTCCCTGTGTGGCTCCGAGGTGGCAATCGTGAAGTACACCTTTTCATACATGCAAAATCTAAAAATCTGATAAGTAGTTTAAGAAAACCTTAAAACATAGTTTATAGATATAGAAACAAAAAGAAATTTCACGTAATTAAATTTTGAATTCAAAGCACTGCAGCGTGCAAGTAAAATGAAATACATAATCAGCTTTTGGAAGATTTCATTATAATAGAATTTACACGTACGTTCTTTAATGTGCATCTGCTGAAGCTTAACAGTTTTCAAGTCCAATTTTTACGTTTTAAAAATATTTGTTGTCATAGCCAACGTGACTTCGAAGAGGTTGTAATAGCTACTCGATTTTCTTTTGAACGGAAGATGAAAGCAATCGCATGTCTTCACATTCTTATGGTCACGGATGAGACCGAGGTGCACCCCCCCCGCCTCCCTCTCTAAAAACAATCATCCAAGGACAAAAATTAAGCAATGGTTTGTGATAATTGATTTCTTAATTAATTTAGAAAGATTCGCGCTTTTTCCACTCATTCTTTAGCTTGTACACTCCTTGAAATAGTATGTTGACTATAGTATCCCTCGTGAATCCACCTTTTTATCACATTATACCCATTGATGATTGATTATTAAAGTAAAACGTGAGCCCCATTTTCTGTCTTGTTTTATTCTTATTTTATTCTTCTTCTTCTTCTTCTTCTTCTTCTTCTTCTTCTTCTTCTCTCTCTCTCTCTCTCTCTCTCTCTCTCTCTCTCTCTCTCTCTCTCTCATGTTAGTCACTACCTTCTTCCCATATGTCCTCCATCGCTCCTCGAAAGAGTCCACTAGCCGCGCCATTTGCTCGCTTCTCCACCTCGCCGCCACTCGAGGCCACGACCCGCCTTCATCAAGACCTTCCCGACCATCGTCTACTCCACCATGAAGGGAGGCATCCCTCGACCCCACCTATAAGTTATGACAGAAGGATCCGGGTCCTCAAGGATGACCTCTAACTCTGTAGAATTCTTTCCTTCCAACCACTATTTCTTGGCAACCCCTGGAAAAACAAAAACAATTTCATAGCTCTTACTGATCGAAAAAGGGAAAACGAGGAGGTGAAGAGACGAAATATGTGCGGAACCAAAGAGTAGACGATATATGAGAAAGGGGGGGAAAGAAGCGGTGAAGCTTGATTTGAAAACCATATTCTCAAATCGGAAAGACAGGTTGATCGAACTAGAAAGCGGGTTTGGATCTAGTTTGATATTCTTCCCCAAACTCTCTTCTAGTCAATATCAATTGCATCAGGTTTTTAACCAATTAACTCCTCGCTTGACCGAATTATACGCTACTAAAAGTTTTAGCACGCTGGAATGTGCTTAATTGAATGTGCTTTTGTTGAATTAGGTTAGATGCCAACCGATTGTTTTCAAATTCACTTGTGGGTTGTACTTCCGTATGAAACATTAATTTGGTAGGGAAAATGTCTATACTCTCTCTCTCTTACGCCTCGGATGTTTAGGCACACGGTGGGGTAGAGTAATGCCTCGTCGATATTGGGCCTCTTCATGGCCGAGTAGACAATGATTGGGAAGGTCTTGATAAAGGCGAGGCGGAGAAGCGAGCAAACGGTACGGCCAATGGAGCCTTTGGAGGAGCGGTGGAGGACATAGAGGAAGAAGAGGATGATGAGCATAGAGAAAGAGAGGAAAGAAGGACAATAAAGTAATGCACAAAATGAGGTCCACGATTTTATTTTAATAATCATCAATGGGTATAATGTGTTAAAAAGATGGGAGCCACGAGATATGTCACGGACAAAACACTATTCCAGGGAGTGTATAAACCGAAAAGGGAGCGGAAAAAAAATGCAATCTTTAAAAATGTCAAAAAGGAAATAACAAATAGGGCATGGGCTTAACTTGCTTGGGCCTAGCACACGGGCCGGCACGAGTCATCGCTGTCATGGGCCGGCCGGCCCAAGCATGGGCCCATGCTGGTATGCGCTGGCCCATGGCCGTTGCTATTTTCAAATATGTACATAAGTCACGAGCGCTCAAAGGGTGTCGTGACATACATTTAGGCCGCGTTTGGTCATCCGTATAAAACTCGGGATATGATATGTTTTATCCTATCCCGTGTTTGGTAAGTGCCCCGAATAGTATAATGTCGGATATAGAGGGGATATAACCCGGATAAAAAAAATCTAAGGAGAGAGGGTAGGATAAGGTCGGATAGGATTTCTCTTATCCGTCATATAAAAGCCAATTTTTAGAAACCCTACCCCTTCATTCACGCACTCTTTCACCCACGCTACGACTTGCCTCTACAATTTTTTTTCACGTTTACAACTTGCTTATGCAATTTGTGAAGGTATGTATTCATCCATGATCGTCTACAACTTGATTTTGCAATTTTTTTTCACCTTTACAGCTTGCTTATGCAATTTGCGAAGGTATGTATTCATCCATGACCGTCTACAGCTTGCTTCTGCAATTTTTTTTCAAAATTTTGGGTTTATAATTTTCATTTTTTGGTTTAAGCAATCAGATGGTGTTGTAGCCGCTTTAGGGCTTTTGGAGGTTAAGAAGCGATTGTCAATGCACAAGTTTTCTACTGATTTTCTGATGACTTAATGAGATCATCTTTCAATCATGAGTTGAATATCAACATAGCTTTTTGACCTAAGACACACTTGTTTCTCAAAAGTATAAATCAAAGCATGCAAAAAATAGAGCCCACGAAAGAGAGGCTGCGAAACATAATTTGGTTGACGTAGCTTTGTGAGTAAAATTTGTTAAGTCAAACTTTGGTGTTAGGGACTTGAGTCATTGATAGATAGAGTTCTATTGAACTATGGGCTGTTTTGCGGGGAAGCTCGAGGGTATATTGCTCGAATCGAAGGGATTTTGGGAAGAGGCTGAATAATCACAAATTAATTGGGTAAGATTCTGTGAAAATCAATTGATTTGGAAAAGATATTGTTTTGGATGATTTTGCTATTATCTAACCTACTAGTTAGTATTTGCGTAATGTTATTTTCTTTTTCCTTTATTAGAAATGGATCACAATGAGAGAGAGGAAATTTTTAACATTTTGATATTAGAGGAGATGAACTCACGGATGTTGCTTTTGTGTATGATGTATATGATTGTGGCATCCACGGCCGCTGAAAGGCACTACCGAAAAGATATATTGAAGGATCGCACATTTTTTAAAAGGCAAGCTCGTTTAGATCATCTTGATCGCCTCATTAATAGTAGTGACTTGAATTGTGTGGAACAACTTAGGATGGATAAACGTACATTTACTCTACTATGCGAGTTAGCACGCACAATTGGTGGGTTAAAAGAAGATGGAATCGTGACTATAGAAGAACAAGTAGCAATGTTCCTACATATACTTGCCCATTATGTGAAAAATCGTGTTATCAAGTTCGGATTTATAAGGTCCAGAGAGACAATAAGTATGTATTTTAACTTAGTTTTAAGTGCTATGATAAGAATGCATAGTGTGCTTCTTGTGTCACCCGAACCGGTTCCAGAGGAATATACTGACGAGAGATGGAAATGGTTTAAGGTATGTTTGCTTTGCTATTATATGATTAATTCAATACTTTAAACATAAGGTTATTCTATTAATTTCATGTTTCTAGGGTTGCTTAGGAGCATTAGATGGCACATACATTAGGGTACATGTTCTAGAGTTTGATAAAGCAAGGTACCGAAATAGAAAGGGTGAGATAGCAACTAATGTGTTAGGAGTATGCTCACGTGACATGAGATTCATATACGTTTTACTTGGATGGGAAGGTTCAGCCGCAGATTCTAGAGTGCTTCGAGATGCTTTAGTTAAACCCAATGGTTTGAATATTCCCATTGGTAAGATAAGCATGTATCAATATGTTACATCATTTAATGTGTAGGTTTTGACGATTCTAAGATAATTAATAATGTTATCATTTGTTATTAGGTAATTATTATCTTGTAGATGCCGGATACACAAATGGGGAGGGTTTTCTTGCTCCTTATAGAAGTACTCGATACCACCTATCCGAGTGGAGAGAAGGTTGTATGCCAAATTCCCCTGAGGAGTACTTCAACATGAAGCATTCTCAAGCTAGAAATGTCATAGAAAGATGCTTTGGTCTACTAAAGTTACGGTGGGCTATACTTAGGAGTTCATCTTTTTATCCAATTAGAACGCAAGGTCGAATTATTATGGCTTGTTGCCTTAGACACAACTTGATAAGAAGAGAAATGGCTATTGATCCAATTGAGGCACAATTATATGAAGTTGCTAACACCATTGAAGATGTGGAAACAATTAATGTTCTTGAGCCATCGGATCATTGGACAACATGGAGGCAAAATTTGGCAATACAAATGTTTAATGATTGGAATGCAAGTTGAGGACATGGAGGAGTCGCCTGATTTGACATTATTCCTTGTCTCATTCGTTTCTAATTACTGTAAGGCTTGTCTTGTAAGATGTTTTTGTTTCCATTGCTATTAGACACGTATAATATGGTGCTGATTTGTCATTATGGAGAAAAATATTCCTTATGTAATGTTTGAATTATGGCTGTATCATTTTAAATTTTTATTACTATGCTGTCTTTATCATTAATTTCTCTACCGTGATATCCTCTATCATTAAATTTTGTAAAATTGCAATGAGATGTTTAGAAATGGAAGATAGCGATGTTAATCAAACTCAAGGAAGGGGAACAAAGAGAGACCGGTGTGTATGGACAATAGATGGAGAAAATGCACTTCTAGATGGTCTCGAAGAACTAGTTGCGCGAGGAATGAAAGCCGATAACGGTTTCAAGAGTGGTTACATGATTATGTTAGAGAAGTGGTTTGAAGAAAAGCTTCCTAGTTCCGGCATTAAAGGTAATCCTCATATTGAGTCGAAAATGAGAAACTTGAAAAAGTTGTATAATTAGATTTATGACTTGAAGGATCAAAGTGGCTTTGGATGGGATCACGAAAAACATTCTATTGATATTCATTCGGAAGATAGTTGGCAAAAATATTGCAAGGTTAGTGTTACTCCTTCTCATATTTCTTCTTTACAACTTGTTTCTTTTTAAAAAAAAACAATATATTTTCTTTGTAGGCCTATCCAGGAGCTGCTTCTTTGAGAGGAAAGTCCTTCCCTCAATATGATTGACTAGCAACCGTATTTGGAAAAGATCGTGCCAAGGGAAATCTCGGTGAAGACCCTTTAGAAGCTCATGCGGTTGTAGATAATGAAGAAGGTGAGAATCATTATGACGTGGCTACTATTGGTGCAAGTCAAAACTTACCGCTACTATCATCTTCTCAAACGCAAAATGTTGCTAATTCTTCAAGAAGAAAAAGGGCTAAAGCAAGTGACAAGTGGGCTACTGGGTTAGTTGAAATTGCAAGCACTTTTGGCTCTTTTATGGAAAAAGCTAACGAGAGGATGGAGATGATTGCTAGCCGCATCGGACATGCTAAAGATTTGGATGACGACAAGAGAAAAATCAATGAAGAGCATCTTAAGATGTCTCTAGATACTATGGACAGAATAAAATTGTGCAAAAAAATTGTGAAGGATCCTAAGAATATTCATCTTTTTTTTGGATTTCAAGGAGATGATAGGAAGGCATTTGTGGACATGCTTCTCCAAGAGATGATAGAAGAGTAATGTCGTGTGTAGTCTCTTTTTGCTATTTTTAGACAATGAACAACATCGAACAATGTTGATTTTACTATTTATTGGAATGCTTTAGTTTTTTGGAATATGTTGTTTCTTGTGAAGTTTGGAGCTTTATTCATAGTTGTTGTTGTAGTCTCATCGTACCCTTGCTTTTATATTTTTATTTTTTTGCTCAGTTCTTTTTCTTTATGCTCGTTCACCACTTCCTTCCTAGGCAATATATTTAGCAGTGGAAGTCAATATAGATTGGATAGGGTTAGCTCGCTAAGATAACGCCAAGAAAAATTTGTTCATTATTCTAAAGGATCTTGTGCTGTTACACATGAAAAGGTTTCCTCCAGGTGGGTGCCCTATTTTCCATAGATTGCAACCTCCGCTTGATTGTGTATGGAAAAGGCTTCAAGTTCATGGGGGCAAACATGAAGACAATGATGACAACTTTCTTGTCTTATTTGTTTCTATTTTCATTCTTTTTTTTGCAAAGAGATTTGAAAATCTAATAAAATGTGTATTTTTTCAAGTTTTTTTTTGTCTATGAGAATGTTATTTTTATAGTAATAAAATCGGAATATTTCATGAGCATCACTAGGGGCATATATGTCCTTTATATTGATGTACGGTTTCTATCAAATGCAAGGTATGATAGGATGTGAGAATATCCGACTTTAAATCCGCAGTTCATCAAACAATGAATAGGATATGGCCAAATCCGTAGATTTCTTATCCTATCATATCCAATCCTATCCCGACAAGAGATTCCAATGATCAAACGCAGCCTTAGAGTCAACACCATTGACTGGCAATCCGATCCATATCCATGTACGTTCTATTCTACCCTCAGAAAAAGAATGCCTTGCCTTTTGCCATCGTCAACAACTAATCGCTTTTTGACTTCAAAATTGGAAGGAAGGAAGGAAGGAATTCCCATAGAGAAAGAAAACAACAGTTAATGGCATCCATGCACTCCTCAGCCACGACCAAAACCCCCGTAACATAATACGCGTCTTCTTCTTCTTCTTCTTCTTCTTCTCATAAGCACATGCCTCGCAAATGGGGAATCTCTGCGCGCTGCTCTCGCCCGAACCGGTGAAGAGCAAAAGACCCGCAACGCCGAAACCCCCGACACCCTCACCGCCTTCCGCGATCGCGAGCTTGAGCAACCGGTGGTCGAAACTCCGGTCATCGTCGTCGCGCAAGGACAATCTCGACGATCGCTCGATTCAAGAGCAGGCTCTCGCCGCCGCGATCATCCTTCAGCACCGCCGTCAGAACGGGAAATCCACGCCCGTCGATCGCTCCGCTTCGCTCCGGCACACGAGCCCGAGCGGCCTCAAGAAGCAGGGCTTGCCCAGGAGCTGCAGCTCGCGGGCCAGGTCGGTCACTGATCCTCTGGTGCAGCCTCACCAGCTCGTTAATCAGGTATTGTCATTGTCTTCTTTGGGATTTAGTGGAGTGATTCTCGAATTGCGTCTTGTTCTTTTTTAGGTTCTCGAGGGCTAGTTTGCTTCTCGAGGGCTAGTTTGCTTTTTTTTTGTGCTCTGCTTTCGTTTATACTTCATCTATGATGTCGAATTGGTCTGGAATTTTAGTTGTTTTGAACTGTTCTGTTCGTTAGCTAGCTTCTGAAAATTGGAAGAGTTGTTTGTTAGCCTAAGAGTGAGTTCTCTCAGTTGGGACGTCTTTGGGTTATTTGAGAAAGGATGGGCTACACTAAATCAACAGTGGCAATTAGCAATCATCATTATTTCTGACAAAGGCTTCATCGGGTAATTCGGACTCGCCACTTGGAGTAAGTTCAACTGTTTTTACCGTAAGATCCAACCTCCGGTGGCGTACCTTTTGTGAACATGGATCAAATAAGTGATTTTTGTTTTTTTCCATGTTAAAGGTTACAAACATGGAGCTTAATGGATTAAATAAACTCGGTAATTGTCTTAGATAGGGAAATCACGCCATAGTAACTGTCCTCTGATCCCGATTGAGGATATTGACAGTCTACCCATGAGTACTGCTGTCCCACTGTATGGAGTAGAGTGAAAGTAGAAAAATCTCTTATAAAGTTCCGATGCTGCTTGATGAGATACCATGAACAACAGAAGAGGAAAAGAAAGAACCAGCTGAAAAAGAAATATATACTCGTCCATGGCTGGATGCTCGAATAATCATCTTCTGAAGACCTGTGCTGCAACTCGATCACATGTTGGATGTGTGAATTCAGTGTGAGCATGGGAATTAATCACTTGAAGTTAGTTCAACCGTGCATGATACTTTGGCTCAAATGCAAAACCCCTTGTTGCTTGATGCTAGGGTTAAGTGTCTAGTTGATTGCTCCATGGATTTACCCTCCCTAATCCTAGATTAGCCCTTTATACTGAAAAGCAGTGCCATATGTGATAGTAAAGCGAGCAGTTTATGCTATTTGTGGGGCTTCTTTGTTCAAGCACATTTTGACTTCCTGAGATGTATTTCTATTTGCATGTTGCAACAGTTGAGATGTGACTTCTCTGATTAAAAAAAAAAAAAAAGATATGACTTCACTTATGTTGCCTCTTATGAGCCTGCAGATAGTTGCATGATGATTATTTTCTAGCAAGATTTGGCATTTCGAAATCATTGAGAATTGAGAAATTTTGATTTCTTTGATTAATCAATGAGAGTGTCAATTGATTTATAATCTACATAAATTTTATCCCACAAATAAAGCAGGGAGGCTGACTCCTACAGGCCTCAAATCACATTTGGATGAATCAATTCTCACAATTTTTTATGCAAATAAGTTTGTGTCTTTCTTTGTAATGCCACTATGGCGTCAATCCCTTTGTACTCTTTTGGCTCTAACACCATGAAAAGAATTTTGTGTACAACTTCATTTCCACATTCCAAACAAAATACTTGTAAGCATTCCAAAACAAGTTCAACAAGAACAACATGAACCTTATGAATGACGAAGAGAAATCTTGTCACACAGAATTTGATTCGCCTTTGTTTTTCTGATTTATAGTTTGTGCATGTGTTTTCTTGGATAGGATGTAAAGCTTGATGAATTGGAAACCCATCATTTTGTCCTTGTGCATGGCGGTGGCTTTGGTGCTTGGTGTTGGTATAAAACTATAGCACTGCTTGAAGAAGGCGGTTTCAAAGTTACACCGATAGACTTAACTGGATCTGGGTTTAATTCCTTTAGTACCAGTGAGGTCACAAGTCTCTCGCAGTATGTCAAGCCCCTAACCGACCATCTTGAAAAGCTGGCCAATGATGAGAAAGTATGTTTTGGCATCTCTTCTCCCGTATCAGATTTGTCGCGCATTTGAGCGTATGTATTTGTGATGGTTGGATGTTGAAAAGAGTTTTTTCACACAGGTGATTCTTGTGGGCCATGATTTTGGTGGCACATGCATATCTTATGCAATGGAGCTATTTCCTTCTAAAATCACAAAAGCTGTTTTTATTGCTGCTGCGATGCTGAGGAATGGTCAAAGTACTCTTGATATGTGGTCTCAACAGGTTGGTATTCACTGTATTTGTTGATTCCATCTGCAGTGGTTTTGCTGGAAACAATTATTAGTGGTTAGAACTTCAGGCATCCCAAGGGTTACTTCATTTACGCTTGAAAAGCATGAGCATAATCAGCACCTGAAAAGCGGAGTCTGAAATTCCTTTTTCTGTGTTGATCACTGGGGAACAGACCTAGGACAAATTGTAACCGAGTAAGTGCCAGTTATGTGTGGGACTTGATGCTATGAGGAGGCCTAGTGTTTATGTAAACAATGAATGGAGAAGACAAACAAAGATCAGATGTCTTTATCATTGTCCAAGTAGTTAGTTTCCTTTATATGTTTATGGGAATATACCATTGTTTGGGAAGTGAATTGTTCCAAATGTACTTGAAAAGTTAAAGGGGTATGATTGGATCATGCATTTGGTGGTTGCATCTAATAATTTTCATTTTACTGCCAACAATCTTTTGTTGACCCCATAGTGATAATTGTTAATTGATGTGTCTCCTCTGATGAAGGAGCATTTTGGGATCTTTTGAATGTATCGCGTTATGTTTACCTTTCCCTTCATGTACCATAGCAGCAGAGGCCTGCAAACTTATGTGAATGATAGCCTCAGTGTCTGTTACGTAGTTACTTCAGATATTTTCCAGTCAAGTTCTGCTTAAAGAAAACTTGTATTGCAGTTAGGGTCAAACGATTTAATGCAAAAGGCTCAGATATTTTTGTACGCCAATGGGAAGGACCAACCTCCAACTGCTATTGATCTAGACAAGTCTCTTTTGAGCGACTTGCTATTCAACCAATCTCCTGCTAAGGTACTTGCTTTCTCCTTCAATGAATTGCTTTGCTGGTGGTAACTTATTTCTGCAATTATGCTTTTGTCTTAATTTTCCAAGGAATTTACTCATAGTATAAGACATTGAGTGTATTTTCTGAGTTTTTGATTTCCTGATCCAGGATGTAGCGCTGGCAGCTGTTTCCATGAGACCAATCCCCTTCAAACCTGTTCTTGAGAAGCTCTCACTTTCAGATGTGAACTATGGGTCAGTGAGGCGGTTTTACATAGAAACTCCAGAAGACAATGCTATATCTATTGAATTACAGGAAAATATGATCAAATTAAACCCTCCAGAACGCGTCTTTCGTCTAAAAGGTGCTGACCACTCACCTTTCTTCTCGAAGCCTCAAGCATTACACAAGATGTTAGTGGAGATCTCCAAGATTTATCCCCTTGACCAAGTCTTACAGAAAGATGGCCTAGGGTGACCTATTTGGCCCTGGTGCTGTCACTACATCACACAATGAATGTTGTTTTTGAGAAGTATAAATTGATGCAGATATTGGTACTTATCCTCTTATCTGCTGCTTCATTTTTGACAGAGATTCCGTATGTCGTATATCAGCTGTTAATGTAGATAAGTCTTTTCCCTCTGTCCATGGAAAGAGATGTTAATTGTTGTGTGATACTTCATAAGTTTTGTAGAAAGCTCTCGAGGGTTATTTTGCAGAAAAGAGTTGTGTAGCTTTTCATCGCCTGATATGAAAATAAAGTGTGTTCTGAATATAACCGGTGCCAATTGGCGTCCGCCCCCTCTCTCTCTCTCCCCCTCCCTCCCTCTCTCAACTTCATTGGGCCATATGATCAAGTCTCACATCATCACAGTGTGGAGCCAACGACGAAGGTGGAGTCCAGCCTGCTTGAAATTTGATCCTTGAATGAATTATGCCTCACATTCGCGGCGCATGCAAGCTGCTAGAGTAATGACTTAGGATGTGGCAGCATTTGTGACTATGGCATAGTTTGAACTATTGTCTTGCATCATATCACGTCCTAAAAATTATTACCCTATTTTTGGTTATTGTAATATGTCAATTGCGTCCCAATGGATGAACTCCTCCGTGCGGCCAAAATTGGAGTCTGTTAAATATGTCATGGTTGAAGATGCAGTTGGGACTTGGTAGCAATGCCCTTGAAAGAAGGCGGTTCTTTTCCTTTGCCTACCATTTTAAAGAATAGGAAAGTGGTTTGTTTATGAATCCTGAATTGCTGTATATCTTGGCATGCACTCTTGAAATTCTTGTCTTGGCAATCGTAAGGAGCGAATTTGAAATCCTCCCACATGCTGTTGGCAACATGGCTCAAAAAAACCCCTTTTGCAACCGCAGTTTGTTGAATTGGTCCCTGAATCCTGATCAATCATATGATGTTTCTTGGCCTCAGGGACAGGTAAGCATTGAAAATACACCTTTTTTTTTTAAAGCCACAGAAGCAGGAAAGAACAAAGCTCTAACCTCCATTTACTTTGTAAGATGGTGCCTGATCATTACTTTTTTACTTGTTGGGATCAGTCATTGCATTCACTGTCACTATGGGACGTCGGTATTCACCCACATCAAGTAAAAAATAACCAAGATGATTAATGTTCACAACTTATGAGTAAAAAATCTGTTCATGAATGTACAACAGACATTGGAAAAGTTATGTCATACAATTTTCCTCTAGTCTTAAAAGTGCAGCGAGATGGGAAATTCCATGCCCACTGATTTGTTAGAATAGTTGGCATTGAAAGCTAGTTGATAGCTACCGAATCTCAACCCGAAAGATGCACCAACATTTGCTCTATTTATGCAAATGGGCGAAGTTGCTTCGAACACTAATTTTCCACCTTAATAGGAAACTATTCATCTTCACGTTATCTTCTCCCTAATACGGGTGATTCATTGATTCAAGATCTAGCAAAACGAGGGTTGTTTTGCTGGCAAGAAATCACGTCATTTTACTCAATTGACGTGTCTATTGTGACAGTATTATTGGCCATATCAAACCTCATGCTAATTTGCCTAAAATAAAAATATAAAGACATTTGTGCTGATTGGTGTATTTATGTTTGCTACTTGGATGGGATCCCCCAAACTTCGAATTTTGCCAAGGTTCAGGACGCACGTGAGCATCATGAGTCGACAGCCAATGCCGACCGTTCAACAAGACCGTGCTAGGAGCCAGCTCATGCCATTTTCAACGCACAAAAAAATCAAATCTTTTCCCGACCCTACCCATCCCAGCTCCTTCCTTTTTGTCCTTTTCCTCTCAATTGAATCTTTCACAATTTCAAATTTGTTTAAACTGTATTTGTTTCGGTTCTCCATTTATATGCGTTAGTCTTTTCGGTCGCCTAGGCTTATCTCCAACCCTTTCCTCTCCACTGACTGCGCAGGCCAGCCCCAGAATTCTTCTCCCCGAACGAGGTAAATGCACGTCTGCTAACTCGCCGATCTCGTGTTTCTGAACGTTGTTTCGCATCGGATGACCGCTTGCTCTTGAAACCCTTTTCTGGATTTAGGTTCTTTGCATCACCGCCTTGTCCGATTGTTTTACGTTTTTTCGATTGCAATGTCGTTTGGAAGAAGTTTATATGGTGTAGCCTTGAATTGGGTTGTGTTGAAAGGAGGACAAAACGAGCAGGGTGACATCAGCCTCGGGAGAGGCAAGATTAAGGCACATTACGAAAATGGCGAGATAATTGCTGGGTGAAATTGGTGAATGGGGGCTGTGGGACTGGAGAAGTCATTTCATCTAGGACGAGCTTGATCTTGTTCTTATAGTTTTCTTGCTGTAAATTGCCTAAATCAGAGTTGCTCATGCCACGTCTGCTGTTTGCCCTTGGCTGAAAGATCATTGTGCTTAGGTCGGATGTGGTCTTGACTTAATCTATTTGGTTATTCATGACAAACCGTCAGGTTCTTCCTTCAATGATTTGCAGATCGGGTAGGGCATCTATGTTTATTTTTCTTTTCCTCCGATTCTCTAGTGAAAACGGCAAATCTTGTGTACGTGGTTTTTTTTTTTTCACTGAAACGGGTCCCGAATTCTGCACATATCTACATTCTATTTGGCAATTAGACGGTTAAATCGAATGCTAATATCAGTCTTTTCTTTCTATTTTTCTTTCTTTTCTCTCACATAACCACATTATAATAAATAACTCATATCTGTTTGTTGTAAATCTGCCATCTTTCTTGTACTCAGCATTGTGCTGTATCCGAAAAGCTTCATCTCTCTGCCCAATTCATTATGCGGTCTAAGTTTCATGGATCAACTAAGTCCTCTCTGATGTGTTTATATTGGCAGGAAAAGAGCAAGCGAACAGGATGGGTCGTGGAGTTAGCAGCGGCGGTGGTCAGAGTTCTTTGGGCTACCTATTTGGAAGTGGAGAGCCTGCCAACAATAATCCCCCAAAATCTGCCAAAAGTGAGGGAAACGCTGAGAGCAGCAAGCCACCACCACCAGAGAACGGTCCAACTCCAGCTCCTCAAGCAGTTGATGGCCGCACTCCAGCAGGCACCCCAGGGAACTTGACCAACAACTACTTTCGTGCTGATGGGCAGAACTGTGGCAACTTCATCACTGTAAGTTCTTGCTGGGCTAGACCTGAAGATGGCTTAGATTTTCACGCAGGACTGTAAGGAACTGATGAGCTGGATTTGCTTGATATTTTCACCTATTGAAAATCTTTAAGACTCTGGGGGTTTAGAACTTTTGTTGTCTGAGAGTAGATGATGGATATGCATCCTGTTATCTCTGAATAGATTGGAAATCAAATGCAGATAGCCAAAGTGAAAGCAGGTTAGTGCTGACAATGATAGTTGAAGCCAAAATTGTGCATGAGATCAACATAGGCACTGATCTCTAGGAAAAATCTAAATTAACATGGTCAATGTAGTAAAAAGCATGGTAATCTGCCACATACTAAGTGCACCGGTGAGGCTTAATTTATTGCTGGTCCGATGGCCCTGCCTTGTGCAGTTTGTGCTGCTTTAATTTCTTCCTTTTTTTCCTTTCCTTCCTGCCTCGTGCAGTTCGTGCTACATCATAACATGGCAAATCAACCAGGATATATTCAGGCAATCGCGCTTCACTTACGCATGTCCTAGTGGGCAAGCTATGGCTAATCTATTTAACTCATTCCTGTCATTAGATTGTTGAGAAGGTTTGTATGTGTTGGTGCAGGATCGGCCCTCAACCAAGGTTCACGCTGCTCCTGGTGGGGGTTCTCAACTCGATTACCTCTTTGGCAACGGAGGGAACTGAACCTCTGAAGTCCTTGGCCGGCTAGCTGCATGTAACTGAAATATTGCAGCATGTAAGTGGTGGTTTAGAAGGTCTTTCGCCATGCCAGGAAGAAGTCGACAAATTTGATGTACTTATTTGTCTACAATAGCATACAATGCTTTCCTTGTTTTCTTTTAAATATTTGAGAAAAATCTTGTCTTGGAAAAAGTTGTTCCTATATCTCTTGTTTAAGAGGCGTTCAATTTTAAGACAGTTCATTAGAGGAGCTTCTTCTACTTTATTATTGGCAAGTACACAGACATGGCTGGTTAATTCCAGACAGAGAAAAAGGACAGTGTGTTTCATGAAAAATCAATGATTTGGAACATAGTTTCCTACTGTCATCGCCTGTATTTGTTACCCAAAAAAAAAAAAAAAAACAATTAAAGTTAGCAAGTACATTGATGAACTGTTTCATTTGAAAGTTAGCAAGTTCCTGATAATTATGGTAATTTATTAGTAGGTTACCTGATGTTCGAGTTATCGAAATTTACCAACGAAATAATAGTTCAAAGTGAGGTCCACCTTAATCTCCTGATGTTTTAGAAATACTAATTTCGAAAGATGGGAGCAAGAATGGTCCCTTCGCACTTGTGCTTTAGATGTTGACGTTTCATCCTCTCTGACATAGCTCGATTGAGGGTGAGTTTAGTTCGACATTTAGAAGTAGCATTTGGCCCCGAATGCTCCTTTGAAAAATGTTGAATCGTTTGGCAAGCATTTCGAAGGAGCATTTGGCCAAATATTCCTCTTGGGAAGGTTGAAAGTCCAATGCTAGAAGTCCCAACATTAGGCTTTTCAGCATTTTCGGGATGCTAAGGATGGGATTAATGAAATATGTTGACTTGCCTTTTTTGCCCTCAAACTTTTTCAAAAGTCCAAGTTTGCCCTTTTGGTAGCCCCGCTCTCTTTTCTTCAACATCGATCGATAGAGAGACCTCTTTTGCGCCTCGCCGTAGCGTCTTCTCCCTTGCGTCCGGTCGCTCTCCCTCCGTTTGCTCCCTCGCGTTTGGTCGCTCCTTCGCTCGATTTCTCCCTCGCTCGAACGCGCTCTTTCGCTAAGACCAGGTGACTTTTCTTCGCTCTCTCCCTCGCTTGACTAGTTGGTGGCGTTGATTTGAGCGGATCTTAGGGTTTCCATGTTGCTATTTTGCTTCCCCCTTCAATGCCCCGATTGTACCACTCTTGGAAAGGGATCCGATCGATTGATTCCCTAAGAGCTTTAGCAATTTTTTTTTCCAAAGATAATCAAACAAAATATGGCCTCTGGTATCAAAAATTAGGATAGATTGGTAGCAAGGTAACCAATTTCCCTACTCGCGAGAGATTGTGACAAACTAGGTGCAAAAGAGGTAAAGTTTTGGAAGGAAAGACGCTGCATTATGTATTCTCAGGGGGACCGAGATCCGTAGGAACTATGATTAGTATAACTTTTATCCGAGCTTTGCGAAAGACCAGCAAAGTTATGTGCGGTGAAGCCAAAATTAGCATCGCAGAACGGGGAGACTAACTTGTGACTTGTTAGTAATGCAACTCTTGTAAAGAGATCAGTATGAGAAGCATGATAAGACAAGGTGTTTGTGGTCATGTGCCCCGAGATTGTGTCGAAGGATTTTGTTTTTGGGGTGGTTCCTCTATAAGGCTGCCGAAGTTATTATTATTTTTTTTTGGTAAGGCTGCCGAAGTTATTATTGTAAGTGATTATTCAAAAATCCCGCTCCGCTTATACTGTGTTATGTAATAAATCCCATTTTGCTTATTGTTCTCTGCTGAGGCTCAAAGAACTCGGATATAAAAGGATATGAAGTGAAAATTGTGTATATGGATCTTTTTTCCCTTAATTTGTTAGAGTTCTTGCTGCTCTTCTTTCCCCAAAAAAATTTGCAACCTTTATTGCATGGAAACTTAGCATATACATGCTTATCATGTTCACCAGGACCCAGGTTGAAAGATGAACTCAAAACTGGATATCTAGAATGGCATACTTCAATTATAAGTAACAATATGTAACAGACGTTATATGCTTGCTCTAATGATCACATGCTTGGTAAGCTATGGTGTATATATAGGGAAGCTTCAATAGACTTTTCTACCGGATTTGATTTTTTTTTCTCCTTTTTGCTCCTTTTAGTTCAATAAAGGGTTGTGTCTGTATTCCTTCCTTACGCCTCATCCACTTTTATGCTCCTTTTAGTTCAATAAAGGGATCCGATATGATCGTTTTTAACTGCTGAAATTGTGTTTCATGTGGCGTTTGTATTGATTTTCAACCCGATCTTATGGTTCAAGTGCTCTATTTTATGATATGTTTTGTCATTTGCATTATTAGTCTTTGATTAAAGTTTTTAGAACAATTATGTTGATGGAATGTTTGCTAAGTTCTTCTTGAGTCCATGCTCCTATTTTAGAGACATTATGGGCTTATATGTTTGCGTGGATGTATTTTGCTGGCTGAATTAGGTTTTGTTTGTGGTCTTTTCTATTGTTTTAATAGTAGATGGCAAGTTCATCAAAGGAAAAAGCTGTTTGGAGCTCGGAGGATGTAGAAACCTTTTGTAGGTTGTGCGTTGAAGAAATTGAAAAAGGCAACCGTCCTTCAAACAACAAAAGGGATGGATGAACAGTCATAATTAACAAGTTTGAGGAGCAAAGGCACAAAAAGTATGATAAAAATAAAATGAAGAGTAAGTGGGACAATCTTAAGGACGAATGGAGACGATGGAGGTCATTGACTCTGAAAGAAACGGGAGTAGGATGGGATCCAATGAAGAATACTATTGATGCAACCGAGGAATGGTGGGAGAAGAAAATTCAGGTTTTTGTTCTCTTCTTTGGTTACTTTTTTTTTTTTTCAAAGTTCACTTTATAATATAACTCATGAACATATTTAATATAACAGGAAAATCCTAAGTTTAGAGCTTTTAAAACGAAAGGCATTAAGCCGAGCCTTCAAGCTTTGATGGACAAAATGTTCGGTGATACGGTTGCCACTGGAAGTGTCACATGGACACCTGGGCGCGGTTTGTGTGTTGATAAGGATGATGTGGCCACACAACTTGATATTGAGGATTGTGCAGGTTCTACCGATGAAAATATAGAGTGTAGTGTTGGTGAAAAGATTGTGGATCGGGCTCAAAGCAAAAAAAGAGCATCGCAAAGTTCAGTGAGGCATGCACCAAATAAGAAACAAAAGAAATTGAGTACAAGTGCCGAGCTAAGTTCACAAATGGAAAGAATTGTTTTAGCTTTTGAAACTAGGAGCAATGCCCCAACTGTTGTGAGGGAATTTGATCCTTACAAAGAAATCATGGACGCTTTGGATGGCATACCCGAGATTATGCAAGATGGAGAGCTATACTTTTTTGCACTAGAACATTTTGCAGAAAAGAAGGATTTTAGGCAAACCTTCATGAACTTACGTGACAACGAGAAAAAAGTCCAATGGATCAAGCGTCGGTTCGAGAAGCATACTTCAAAGTAGGAATGCTCGTTATTTATTTTGACTTTTTCATATGCTATGTTGCTGTAATAGACCGATTTGGTGTTCTCTTTGCACTACTTATTTGTATTAGTTAGACTATTTCCTTGTGAGACTCCGTTATTTTAAGTTGGTGTTATCTTTATTTTGTGGAGGTTGCATATTTATGATGGTCAATTTGTGTGATGTTGATGAATGATTTACATAACTTGTTACCTCATTTTGTTATTTTATCCAGTTATGGATGAAAGTGCTCTTGACAGGGAAACCCAAGCAATAGTGCATGTAAAAGAGGAAGATGAATTTTTGTTAGCTTGCATAGTTGCCCATTTTGTAGCTGTTTATCGGACAAGATATCGATCCAAACAACCGTGCATGACCTTATCATATACAGGAAATGCATGGTTAAGAGAGCTAATGGATATTAATGCTAATTCGGTAAGGTGTTATAGAATGCTTAGAATGGATAGAGCTGTCTTTAATAATTTAACGCAGGAATTAGTGACACGATATGATCTTCAAGGATCTAGGAATATTGATGTTGTAGAAATGGTGGGAATGTTTCTTCATATTTTAGGACATGGTGTAAGTAACAAGTCAGCACAAGAGCGCTTTCGGTACTCTGGGGAAACCATATGCAGATTATTTAGCTTAGTGCTGGATAAAGTATGTGAAATGGGAGCATATTTGATTCAACCATCCGATCGACAATTCAAGGAAGTTCCAAAGAAGATCCGGAATAATCAAAGATTTTATCCACATTTTAAGGTTAGTTATGATTATACAATAGAAAGGATGAGCATAAATATAAATCAAGTAATATTTGCATTCTTGTTTTAGGATTGCATTGGAGCTATAGATGGTACGCATATCCCAGCGGTGGTACCTACACAAGATCAACTTCGTTTTATTGGACGAAAAGGAACATCGACGCAAAACGTGATGGCTGTGTGCAATTTTAACATGGAATTTACTTTTGTAATGGCCGGTTGGGAGGGAATAGCTCATGATACACGTATTTTCTATGAAGCAATTCGTGAGAACACTTATCCTCATCCTCCGAAAGGTTCGTCAATTGATGGTTTTTATATATTTCTTTATGTATGTGGTATATGTTGTTTAAGTTTATGTAATCGTTGTGTAGGAAAATACTATTTGGTAGATGCTGGATATTCAAATCTCACGGGTTATTTGGGGCCATACAAAGAAGTTAGATATCATTTGCCCGAGTTTCAACGAGGTCCCGCACCTACAGGTCATAAAGAAGTGTTCAACCGTGCCCACTCCTCACTGCGATCAACAATTGAGCGAACCTTTGGTGTATTGAAAAAGAAGTGGAAGATTCTAAAGGGTATGCCTAGTTATCCATATCAAAAGCAAGTGAAAATTGTGATAGCGGCAATGACTTTGCACAATTACATACGAAAAAATGCCGTGGATGATGCACATTTTGCAAGAGTAGATTTGGATCCCAATTTATATATAGTAGATTCCGGTGATGTAAATGGGGAGGGTAGTGCTTCAAATGATGATGCAACATCCGACATGGCACGTTTGCGTGATCAAATAGCTCGTAGTTTAAGAAATGTTTAAGGATGTTTGCAAAAGTACCTTGTGGTGTACGTTCCCATGAATGTTCGGTCTTGGTATAGCATTTTGATTTGTCTCGACACTAGTACGAAGCATCGGTGAAGTCAAGAAGCGGGAAGAAGGCCATTTCCACGGTGTTTCCCCGCCTCTGCCATATCTCTCTCTTTGTATTTTGCATGCTTGATCGCAACTTCTACATTGGCGATGCAATGTGGGTAGCTCTCCTTTTTTTTGTTATGACAGAGCACTTTGATTTTTCATTTTCTTTTTTTAAATCTGATCGAGATTTGATAATGAATAGATTGATAGCTCCCCTGTTTCGAGAGTTATTTTTTTTTTTAATCGTTTCATTACCATTTTTTTTTTTTTGTGGCCGGGAGCTTCCTCATTGTAGGACTACGTGCGCGACATGATCAATTATAGGGTGATTCTCCATATTCCAATTACCAACGTGCGCGACATGATCAACTAAGAAAATCGGCATCCGTCATCGAGCACATATTGTATTTTTGGAGAAGTAAGAAATCAATCAAAAAGGATTGCCAAAGATCTATCGATAGCAAATAAATCATGCAAAGAAGAGAGAATGAAACAATTATTTTCAATAAAAATTTGCTAGAACAAATTAATCAATGGGCAAAACTAAATTAATTCATATTTTTAACATTGTTGGCAATCTTTTCAATTTTAAACCAATTAAAAATAAATAGCGTAAAATAGTCACCCAAAGGAGCTTTCCTAATGTATTTCTACCAAACAGCATTTAACCCAAAGCCCCTTGAAAATGTTAAGTTTACCAAACAGTCTTTGCATTTCCCCAAGGAGCTTTTAGCTTTCAGCATTTGCATTCCCCCAAAGCTCTTTCCAAATGTCGAACCAAACCCACCCCGAGTGCTCCACTTCCAAGTCCTCCGAGCCACAGGGGGCAATAAGATTCGCGCATTTTCCCTCTAGGCAAGCACCGACACAATTCTTTTTTGGCAATGGTAGTGCTCTTTGGGGCCTGGAATTGCGATGTTGGTCGTGCTTCATGATGACCTGTAATAGTCTCACCGTGGCCGAGAGGATAATTGTTCACAGAGTCCTAAATTTATCGCTAGACGATTAGTTTAGCTCTAAACTTTTTAAGTTTGTAATTTAATCTTGAATCTTTTGGCGATTCGTTAATATCTAGCCAAATTTGATACGAAATCGCTGACGTAAATGGCGGTCATTGCCAATGATTTTCGGTCAGAATTGGCTGGAATGACTATATTAAGAAATCATAAAAAAGGTTTAGAACTAAATTGACAAAATTGAAAAGTTTAGGACTGGATTGACCGTCGCACAATATGTTTAAGACCTTTTATATAATTATCCCTCAAGTAGGTGCTAAAAGAGTTTGATACAGGTCGTGCTTCATTCATGTTCAAGCTTTAATATTGATTTTAAACAGAATCGCTATTCGTGCTATTATCTATAAAACCATTTTACCTTCATCCATTGATTGGTATTTTGTTTTGTCAAAATTTCTGACGATGAATGAAATATCTAGTCCACATGTCTAACGGCCAATGGCCATTTGAGAAATTAACATGTCCAATGGCCACATCATCTTCGGCATGCACTTGAACAATCTACATGTCGATTTTGGATGAAACACGTGATGTTTTCCATACCTATTTCAACTAAATCACACCTTTTTTTGTCTTTAAGTGATTGAAATACCCATCAATATCCAACATTTTTCTTCATGTCCCTCTCTCTCCACAGTAGTTTTTAACTCTCTTCCTTCTGACTTTTAATCTGTCTCTTTGCAGAGCATGAGAGTCAAACCCCATACCTATGATAGTACCGTCCTCATCCGCCAATTCCTTTAGCATTAGCAAGGCCATGGGCTTAAAGACATATTGTTTATGTTTATGAAGCTTAAAGACAGTTTTCAAGTGAAAATCTCTTTTGAATGATTATAGATAAGATCATTTATTTAGAAACAAAATCAGCATAATCTTACATAATCAGAATCAGTGGTTCTGTTTATCTCTAGTTTTAGACTAATTGAGAGAAATTTTGGTGCCAAGATGTTGCAAATCTCTTTTATTTAAGATAAACCGGTATTTCCTTCTACTTAGTGACGAAATCGATGGTAATTCCTTGCAATTATCCTCGAGATTACGGAGAAGAAAAAGTTGTCTCAAAAGTGATGCCATTAAGAAAAAGCTGTTTTCGACGCCAACTTTTTTCAATTCAAAACTCTTCTCAGAAGTGATTAATCTATAAAATTATCGAAGTTGATCTATATTTAGAATTTTCTGTGACTCTGTATATTTCGTTTAATTGATGCTGATTGGTTGTACTTGCTTTATTATTTCAGATAGCTTCATGTAAAGCCCATAAATAGAATAATGTAATCTTCACTTCTATATATGCAAAATGGTACAGTTTTCTGCTGTGACAATTCTCAATTAAAATATACAAGTGATCTAAGTTTGAATGTGTTACGTCATATTTCACACGATTGAGTTTTCTCCTTTTTATATTGTCCTTCAGTTGGCACCGAAACGAGAGCATCAATAGAGAAGTGCCATGAGTGTAGGACCAAAAGTGTAATAATTTATATAAAAGTAACCAAATGGGTTTTGGCTTTCTCGCTCTTCCACGAAAAGGAAATAGGGTTTTTTTTTTTTTTTATCAAAAGAAAAATTTCATTCGTTAATCAGAATAATATTTAAGAAGTCCAACGAAGGCTTTCAAATCTAGCAGATCCGAAATAAAAGAAATGTTAGAAAGCAAATAACAAAGCACAGCTTGCAGGTGGAAGCACATCATCGCCTCTCAAGAACAATTTTGTTGCCATAACCAATCGGCAGCCGATCATCGCTTCGATGATGAGCATACGATGAAATCTCTCACTCCATTTGCAATGACTTGTGGTGCGCATCTAAGTTCAACGTGCTCATCATCAACATCATATTATTGAAAGAACACAAATCAAATATTCGTAAGGAACTCCCAGATTTATATCTAGATATAAATCAAGAGAGTAAAATTCTCGTATCTTAATAAAGTGAGATGACTGGCTATTGATATTAGAAAGGTGTTTTTGTCCCTTGAGGATAAAAAGTGTAGTTTAAAGATAAATCCGAAATGGAAAAAGCCCCAACCAAGATGAAAATGCCACATAAGATAAATTATCCCTCGTGATACGAGGAAAAGTACACTACAAGTCATAAACATTATTTTCGTAATACAATGACATTTTAAACCTTTCGCTTGATTCAATTACATTAAAATATGCATCCATGTTGTTCCAATATATATTGCCGTGGGAGTCACATAAAAGCTCCCTATATGGTGTCCGTAATTGCACTATAAACTTTGGGACCTAATTGCATTTTTCAATAGATGTCCAAGATTTAATTAGAACGTCCGAGGGCTGATTGCGCTTTTTGACAAAGATTTAGGACTTGATTCAGTAATTGAATGACTTGACGGTATTTATAAGTACGATTTGAAATTTGTGATGTGATTTTTTCCTCAACCCGAAAAGCATACAAAATTTTCAAAAATCGTCGCCTCTGACTTCCCGAATTATATCGGTTAGGTGAGGCTAGAGACTTCTCATTTTTCAGTAAATTACAGCATATACCATAACATCATATTCGACAAATTGCAATTATAACTAGACAAATACTTTTTCACTTGACTCATTTTCCTAAATTATATCGGGTAGCTTAGACTCCGTTTATTCCGCAAATAACGATTGATTTGAAAAAAATAAATTTCTAAAAGTGATCGTTTAAATCTCTTAAAAAAATGAATGAACGAAATTATTTTTCATTATGCACGAAATGTTTAAATATAAAATGTTGTCGACATCGTTTCGTTTTCAAATCATTTTTAATGAATTATGCCATTATAAATGACGTCACGCTCACAGACCAAAGTAATGAGTAGCTTTTTTTTTTTATTTCTCTTGTCAAGTTATGATGAACAAAGTGGCCGGGCCACCTCCACTGAAAAGCTTTTATTTAAGACTCTATGCTCTGAAGATCATCAAATAAGTTGGCAAAAGCTGGAGATCACCAAAATATGGAGGGTTTCACCGTGCGCAGCAATAAGTTGCCCTCTCCTTCTTTTCTCTTAATAATCGCGACCCTGCTCTTGACCTCCGCGGCTTCACCATACCATGGAAGCAACACCAGTACCCCTGCCGCCGCCATGTACTATAGCAACCGCAGCCATGGCCATGGCAGCAGCTGTCTTCTTGGGGACGACATGGAGCTGGAGTACCTGGTCGACTCGCCGCACTTCCCAAGCCGCATGCTTGCTGGCGACACATGCCCACCCTACAGGACTGCGACCGCTAAAGCGAAAGATCAACCAGCTAACTGTGGGAGATCTTATGGGAGGGGAAAGCCTTACACCCCATGCGTTCCTCCGCCGTACTGCAAACCTCCTTGTGATGTACGCAACCGGGCGTGCAATTGATGATCGACTAACACTGCAGCCGATCCTTGCTGAATCGAAATATTGAAGACAAAGCCGCTATGCTTCGCTAGACGTGGCGATCATGGTATATTCGTGTTATTGCTTAATGCTGCGACTGTTTTGGTTGATCTCGTAACGTGCATGTTTCAGCATAGTGTGGATGCTATTTGTCTTTCAGGGCACTTCAGTCTACATCCGTTGGCGTTTTAACTATATTGTGCTGTGTGAAATGTGATTAGCGAGAGAGAACATTTCTCTTGGATCTCTTATTGTCCGGAAGTTGTTCTAATGGAATAGTTTCTCACGTGAACTCTCAAAGAGAGGTAATTAAATATTAATAAACTTGTAGAAGATTCCCTTTTCACATCTCAAATTTCGTTTTTTCCTTTGCTAGTCAAACCCTTTAAATTTTGTTTTTGCCTTTATCATGTGCCGCCGCACATGCAATGATGTAAGAAAGATCCACGTTAAAAGTTATCTGAGATGATGGAAGGCCGGAGCAGCGCTGAGTGTTGTAGAGGCCCAATCTGTAGCTCGGTTCACTTCTCTCGCACAATGAGCGACATCTCGGCTGGAGAAGCCCACCAACAGTTACACAAATCTTGTCTACATAGTCAAACTGATCTGTGGCTGAACTAGAGTCGGACTCAAGGATAAAGCGGTTGTCCTGCTCGAGCGTAGACATGTAATAGGGTTTTGAAGAACAACGATGGCCTCC
Organism: Rhodamnia argentea; assembly: GCF_020921035.1. Taxonomy (NCBI): domain Eukaryota; kingdom Viridiplantae; phylum Streptophyta; class Magnoliopsida; order Myrtales; family Myrtaceae; genus Rhodamnia; species Rhodamnia argentea. The sequence goes on along the minus strand of NC_063157.1, from coordinate 13,020,568 downwards.
GCCTGGTGTAAACGTAGACGTAATTTTATGATAATCAAACCCTAATGTTTGCATAAACATCATACTCAAAGAACTTAGAACAATATGATTTTCATAATATCATAATCGACGAGAGATGTCCCTTGATTCATGATGATTTCTTGTAAAGAAATAGGTTTCTTTCTCTTGACCCCTTTTGGCTTTCTGACATTCTTGATGGAGAGAAAACTATCACTTCCTTTCTAGGGTTGAGAGATGACCAATTTCTAACGGGGCCTTTTTATAGTCACACCATCCATCATGGTGTACAATAATTAGAATACACCTCTCTATTGACCAATAGGAATTTGATACTTAATAATTATTAAACCTAAACCACATATGGGCCATTAATCACGTGGGCCACAATAAAATTTAACATTCTCCCACTTGGCCCATGTGATATTATTTGACCTCAAGGTTTAACAATAAAACATAATGCGCAAATTATAAGCTAAATCCTTTATCAAATTGGCCAAATCTCAATTCATTATTAAGTAAGAACTTATAAGGATCATGGCGGTTGTATGTCAGTAGGTCAACATAGTCCCTTCCATGTATCACAGTATCAGTCCTGTACTTAGCATGATCAATAATGAGAGATAACATAATTGTCCAACAATAATGTTTCTTTTCAGAAACAAATCCTGTTAATATTCACATAATTCTTTCATGTATATACCAACATAAGGAGACAGAATGCATAGGTGTGTAAGAAACAATACATAAATGATGTCGGAGTGTCAAGTATATAAAGAGAATAAAACTTTAACATAATGTCAATAATGGTTTTCAATAATGCCCATTCTTTCGACATGTTCACTAAATGTCTTTGGTGGCAACCCTTTAGTTAATGGATCCGCAACCATAAAATTGGTGCTAATGTGCTCAATTGACACTCTTTGTTTTTGAATTTCTTCCTTAACGGCAAAGTATTTCAATTCCATTTGTTTAGCACCCTTTGAATACTTGTCATTTTTAGAGAAAAAGACTGCTGCGGCATTATCACAATAAATTTTCAACGGCTTGGCAATACTGTCGACGGTTTCAAGACCTGAAATAAAGTTCCGCAACCATAAGCCATGAACAGTGGTCTTAAAGCATGCCACAAACTCAGCTTCCATAGTGAATGCAGCAATGACAGACCGCTTCGCACTTTTCCATGAAATTGCTCCTCCAACTAAAAGGAACAAATATCCATACGTGGATTTTCTCGTATCCACACACCCAGCAAAGTCTAAATCTGAATATCCTATCACCTCAAGATGATCGGACCTCCTAAAAGTGAGCATATGACCTTTTGTCCCTTTCGAATATCTTAATACTTTCTTTATAGCCTTCCAATAATGCAATCTTGGATTACTTTGACACCTCCCCAACATTTCGATAGCAAAACCGATGTCCGGCCTAGTACAAGTCCGAGCATACATTAAGCTCCCAACAATAGATGCATAAGGAATTTGTTCCATGTGTTTGCATTCCAATTCATTCTTTGGGCATTGCATAAGACCCAATTTATCTCCTTTCTGTATTGGAACAACACTTGCGGAGCACTTTTCCATCTTGAATCTCTCCAGAACTTTATTAATATATGCTTTCTAAGACAACCCTAATAATCCTTGTGATCTATCACGAAATATTTCAATTCCAATCACATAAATGCCTCGCTCATATCTTTCATTTCAAAGTTCATACAGAGAAATTTCTTGGTCTCATGTAATCAACCAAGATCATTAGTAGCAAGCAAGATATTGTCAACATACAGAATCAGAAATATGAACTTGCTTCCATTGACCTTTAGATATATACACCTATCTACAGTATTTTCCTTAAATCCAACGGAAGTGATAGTATCATTAAACTTAAGATACCACTGTCGAGAAGCTTGTTTAAGTCCGTATATTGACTTCTTAAGTTTACATACCATGTAGTCCTTTCCTTCAACTGAAAACCCCTCCGGTTGGTCCATATAAATTTCTTCATCTAAATTCCCATTTAGAAAGGCAGTTTTTCCATCCATTTGATGTAACTCTAAGTCATAATGAGCCACCATAGCCATAATAATTCTCAGAGAGTCCTTAGACACGGGAGAAAAGGTCTCTTTATAATCAACACCATCTTTACGAGCAAAACCTTTGGCAACAAGTCTAGCCGTATATCTTTCGATATTGCCATTCGAATCGCATTTGGTCCTGAAGACCCATTTACAACCGACTCTTTTACAACCTTTAGGCAAATCAACAAGGTCCCAAACTTTATTATGATCCATTGATTTTAAATCTTCTTTCATGGTGCCAAACCACTTAGCGAAATTAACACTTTCCATAGCTTGTGAAAACGAAACTGGATTTTCATCAATTCCTAAGTCAAATTTAGACTCATGTAAATAAACTACATAATCATCAGAAATAACAGATTTTCTTTGCCTTTGAGACCTTCTTAATGCCACTTCATGTGGTTCATTTACTACAGGTTCATTAGTAACAACTTCATCATGGAATGTTTGGTCATTTATTTGTTGTTCTTGTATGTTGTCAAGCTGTTCGACAACTGTGGGAACAATAATAACTTGAGAATGAGTTAAAGTTAAAGGTATTTGTACCCTAACTTCTTGAATTTTCACTTTTTGTGGTTCTACACTCCCATTAGTTTCACCATTTTCGATGAACCTAGCATTTCCAGTTTCAACAATTCTTATAGTATGGTTAGGACAGTAAAATCTATACCCCTTGAATTTTTCTAGATAACCAATGAAGAAACCACTTGTTGTTCTTGAATCCAGTTTCTTTTCATGAGGATTATAAATCCTTACTTCCGTCGGGTAGCCCCAAACATGTAGGTGCCTCAAACTGGGTTTCCTTCCTACCCACTGCTCAAAAGGAGTCTTTGAAACTGTCTTACTAGGAACCTTGTTTAACAAATACATTGCGGCTTTCAAAGCATGCATCCACCATGATAAGGGTACAAAAGAATTATTTAACATACTCCTAACCATATCCATTAATGTTCGGTTACGCATTTCTGCAACACCATTTTGTTGCCGTGTGCCTGGCATTGTGTATTGAGCACAAATGTCACGCCTTTCAAGAAATTTAGTAAACGGACTAGAGCATTGTCCACTTTCCTCATATCATCCATAGTATTCACCACCTCTGTCGGATCGGACAATTTTCACCTTTTTGTCTAGTTGTCTTTCAACCTTGTTGAAAAAAAACCTCCAATGTGTCTACCAATTGAGATTTTTATTGCAAAAGATAGATATAATCACAACGTGAAAAATCATCAATAAAGGTGATAAAGTACTTTTCTCTACCAAATGATAGAACATCAAAAGTCCCCATATATCTGTGTGTATTACTTCAAGGAGCTGTGTGCTTCTTGTGGCTTCTTTCTTAATCATGTGTTTTGTCTGTTTTCCTTTAATACAATCCACACAAATACCAAGATCAGTAAAATCCAAATCATGAAGGATTTCATTCTTTACTAATCTCTGCATTCTTTCTTTGAATATATGACCCAAACTTTTATGCCACAAGTAAGCTAAATTTTCATCAACTAAGCCACATTTCGAACCAACATTATGATGCAAGGTCAATAGAATCTCAGCAAATAAATTATCAAGCTTTAATTTGTATAAACCATCATAAAGCACACCAGAACCAATAAAATGATTATGTCTAAATAAACTTGAAACATCCATTTCCAAACTTAAAAGAATATCCAGCTGTATCAAGTTTCGATAATGAAACTAAATTTCGAGAAACAGAAGGAACATAAAAAGTTTGGAAAAGATCTAAATGATACCCAGTATCCAAAATCAAACGATACGTTCCAAAGGCTTCAATTGGAGCTTTGACTCTATTCCCCATGAAAATAAACTTTTCATTTGGATTTATGGTTTGGGTCGTAAGGAATCCATGCATCGCATTCAAAACATGAGTGGTACAACCAGAATCAATCCACCAAGTATTATAAGGAACTTACGCCAAGTGTGATTCGAAACATACATAAGCACAGGCTTACCTTCTTTTCGAACCATGCTTTATGTTTTAGGCAATATTTCTGATAGTGTCCAGATTTCTTGCAGAAATGACACTTTTCATTCTTTTGTTCCTTCTTATGGATTTGGGCAGATGACTCATTAATCTTTAGTGGTCCTTTATTGTCCATTCCATTCTTCCCCCTTGGTTTTTTTTTTTTTAGCTCCTGGATGACCCATGAGATTGACAGAGTGGATTTCTTGCTTCTCAAGCCTTGTTTCCTCTTGAATGAGCATACTTTGCAGTTCAATCACATTCCATTTATCCTTTATAGTGTTATAATTTATTTGGAATGGACCATACTCGGGAGGCAAGGAATTTATGAAACTGCACAAGGAAACTTTAATCCACTTTCATTCCCATGGAACTCAATCTTACTGCTATATTTTCCATTTCAGTGACATGTTCATGCATGGTACGAGAACCATCAAACTTCATGGTGGTCGACGTACCCATCAATGTCCCAACAACCGACTTATCGAGCGAGTTAGACCGAGAACGACATTCCACTAACTTCATAAATTCCTTAGCACTATCAATTTCGGGAATAGTTGACTTAATGTTGTTTACTACTATCATCTGCATGAACATTAAGTTTAGTCTATTTGATCTTTTCCAGGCTATATGGAAAGATTTTTCTTCAGCTCTGCTAGAAGCAATAAGAGTAGCAGGCTTATCATTTAAGAGTGGCAAATCAAGATCAAGAACACCTAAGTGAAACTTGAATTATTCACTCCATTCAAAAAAGTTCAGCACATTGACCTTCATAATAGACAAAGCTTACGAATGAAGAGAAACTGAAACATATGTTGCAAAATACATAAAATGCTCACACATTAATGCTTTGAGTCGTAATCGAAGCAAATAATACTGATTCAAACAACAATCATACAACATTAACTGTACATCACAGTTTCCCTTTGGGTGATACAAAAAATGTACAACCATAAAACATAATTGATGCTTAAATTTAATTGGTAATTATATATATTCCAATTAGACACACTTGCTATCTTTGAATATGCTAAACATATCTAACCAAGTATACTAATTAACCACGATTATGTTCAAGATTATAAAATTAACCGATCAATCTTTGGGCGATCCTTAAATATTTTATAATCAATGAACTTCAAATTACCCATGACAAACAATATATATATATATATATAACAGCATGTCATCTCATTAGTAGCATCACATAATCATGAGTAATTGAATTTTATTTAATTTGACGTCTATGAGAAACTTTTTAATTCGGCCATTTTGGTGACTAACGAATTATACATAATATAGACATCAAATTAGATAATCATAACCATAATTATTTCAACTGAAGCCTTTGAGATTCGGCTACGATACAAAGAGTGAGACGACAAAAGGATAAGAAAAGGCAGGTTAATTCTTATCACATATTTGTTCCCTTTTGTTCCTTTCTTATTATCTCTTTCTCTGGTTTTGTTCACGTATTTCACTTTTAGAAAATGCCAAAAGGATGAGTTATTGAGAAATTTAGAGAACATCCACAGCAAAACTTCTTCTTGAGGGGCCACACGGAAAAACATTATACGGCCAGAGATAAAATCTCTCTTTCTTTCCCTCGGTGAAAAGCTCATAGGGGAGGCCACATAAAAAAAAATTCACATGCACGGCAATTCCATTCTCTGGTTGTTCCCTACTTCGATTCTTATGGCCAGAATTGATCCGAGTTTCAATTCATTCATAAAAACCTTAAAATTCCATGAAAGTCATGAAAATCCATCGAATCTTAATTCGTATGCACAGAAACTTCATATACGAATATTATCGAAAAAACACAAGTTCTGAAATGGTGCTCTGATACCACATGTAAACGTAGACGCAATCCTATGCAAATCAAACCCTAATGTTTGCATAAACATCATACCCAAGAAATTTAGAACAAGATGATTTTCACAATATCATAATCGACAAGAGACATGCCTTGATTCATGATGATTTCTTGTAAAGAAATAGGTTTCTCTGTTGACCCTTTTTGGCTTTATGACCTTCTTGATGGAGAGAAAACTGTCGCTTCTTTTCTAGGGTTGAGAGAGGACCAATTTCTAACATGGCCTTTTTATAGTCACACCATCCATCATAGTGTACGGTAATTAGAATACACCTCTCTATTGACCAATAGGAATTTAGCACATAATAATTATTAAACCCAAACCACATATGGGCCGTTAATCACGTGGGCCACAATAAAATTTAACACCAGGATCGCGGATGATACCAGAGCCGGGCGTGAGAACGCATCCACTAGAACTCCGTCGGCGTCTCGTCACACACAAGCAATCGTTGCTTTCATCTTACCTCCCATGAAAGAATTGTTATCGACGTTGAGCCTGTTGTGTTTTAAGAGCCATTTGATGAAACTATACAGCTTCGTCCACCAGCAAATAAAGTGTAGCAAACTTTTGTAGTCGCCTAATTGATCGTATATATAAAGCAAGGTTGATCAACAAACCTAAAATCTAGTGTAGATGAGTAATCCAAATGTAGACGAATGATCAGAGCCCAACAAATTCACGTTGTGTCATTAAGATAAATTTGTCCCCTTCATCGATACCGAAGGTTCTTGGTTAATTGTTCCCAAGATAAAATGGATCGCCTTACCTCTAAAGTGGTACTTCTTCAGAGAAAACCTTCGAACGTAACTTGATAGAATAATCGCACAAATGACGATGATGAAAGAGGAGAAATGAATGAAAGGATAGAATGCAAGTTCTGGAAAACGAGAGGAAAAATCGAATATTATATTTGAACCGATCCCTTTGAAGACTATTTATGTCGGTTTAAAAATGAACATTGATGAAGAGTCACGAAGCCTTATGGTTTCGTCGATGAAGATTACGAACCGAAACAACTCTTTTCGAACAAACATGTTCATTCAAGGAAAAATTTCTAAACAAACATATCTGTTTGAACAAGAAAAAGTGTCCAGAAATTTTCAGACATGTCTGTTTGAATTGTATCCGTTCAGTTTAAAAAGAATAGAATAAAATAAAACTGACGGGATAAAAAAAATAAGAATAAGCTAGGCTCGAGCCCGTGCAGGTCGACCGGCCCGGTAGGCGGCGGCGGCGGCGGCCCTCGAGTGTGTAGGTCGACCCAGCTTTGTATAGGTCACCTCCCGTTCACAAAAGTGGGGCGCCCCTTGGGACCTAAACTCATTTGTGAGATTCCAATATTTAAACCCATCTCTCATTTCTCTTTTATCTAATGTGGTACTCCTCCATCTACACTTCTTATTCACTTTCTATGGGATTTGCACACCAAAATCCCAACAATCCTCCACATGAATGAGAAGTTCGGATAGCATGACTCTTCGTGCATGCATGAGATGCAATGTGCGATTATTCCATGAGAGAACGTTGCATTGGGATAAGTAATCCGAGACTTTGAACTTTCTCTAATGAGACCAATTGGACTTACTTGGTTAATCAGTAGGCTTGATGTCCTTGAACCGTCGACCTTTGGTGTAACCATAGACAATAGAAATCACGCAACTATCTCTCGAATAAAGTTGGTTCTCACTGTTATGTTCGTTTTAACCACGAACACCACCTGGTTTTATGAGTGCTTTAGAGAATTCGGCTTTCCAAATTCTCACAAAAGCGGCCCTCACTTCACACTCACATAGGTGATTTCTGAATGTGTGATATATCACATACCCGATTCAGAATCATTAAAATTTTATGCTTAACCTCCACATGTCGGTAAGAGTTGACAGTACTCTACATTATCTTCATAACTTGGTTGTCCCTCCGAACCTAGATCTTGGGATCTCCAGTTAACTAGGTAGGGTTTACGCTATGATGACTTATTTTATAGGCCTTAAACCCATTTCCCTTGATGTTTTCACAACCATCTCTCTAGTTAGGGCTTTTGTTAATGAATCCGCAACATTATCATTTGACTTTACATAGTCAATTGTGATAATTCCACTATAGAGTAATTTTCTTACGGTATCGTGTCTTCGATGTATAAGTCGAGATTTACCGTTATACATGACATTCCTTACCCCGCCTATTGCCGCTTGACTATCACAATGAATACACACAACTGGCACCGGTTTAGGCCAATTAGGAACGTCTTCTAAGAAATTCGGAAGCCCATATGCTTCTTTACCTTATTTAACTGAGTTTCAACTTCAAACTTATAAGTTCTAAAAGCGTTTCAACTTAAAACTTTTAAGTTCTAAAAGCATTTACAACATCATCTTTGCTACTAAGTAAGCAAACATAACAATACCTCGAACAGTCACCTATAAATGTGATAAAATATTTCTTACCACCCATTGACAGTAGTGCTTTCATATCACATATGTCTACGTGTATTAAATGTAAATGTTCTGTGATTCTATTATCTATAGAATGAAAAGGAGGCTTCGAAAACTTAGATTCAACACACACTTGGCATTTTTCACTTGCACAGTCAAACTTTGGCAATAATCCCATATTTATTAATTTCTTTATTGACTTGTAATTAACATGTCCTAGTCTAGCATACCATATATCAGGAGACTCAAGCATATAAGCAGAAGCAACTTTATTCATATTATCATTAGATACAACAATCATTACATTTAACTTGAAAAGACCATCACTAAGAAACCCTTTCCTACATACATCTTATTTTTGGAGAGAACAAACTTATTAGATACAAATACCAACTTGAAGCTATTCTTGTTAATGAGAGATCCGGACACTAAATTCTTGCTTATGTATGGGACATGTAGAACATTGTTTAGTGTCACGATTTTTCTAAATGTTATCTTCAGAGCAACCTTTTTAACACCTTTAACCTTAGAGGTTGATGAATTCCCCATATAAGGCTTTTCATCACCTCCCACAAGCGTGTAAGACGAGAACATAGATTTGTTAGCGCATATATGATGAGTTGCTCCAGTATCAATCCACTATTCTTTGGGATTTCCCACCATGTTGCACTTCGACATCATAGCAGTAAGATTGATATCATCGACGTTATTGGAAATCTGTTCCACCACATTCCCCCGAGTCTTTTATTTTTTTTGGCTCTACAGTCTTTAGCCCAATGTCCAAACTTTCCACAATTTTAGCATTTGCCAATGAACTTTTTCAAGCCTTGGGTGGATCCCTCTCCATACTTGTTCCTCTTCTTGTTGGGTTTCGATCCTTCTTCAACAATATTGGCCCTTGAAACCTTTAGATGTCTGCCAACTTTCTTCTTAGAAAGCCTATTATCTTCCTTTATCCTCAATCGAACAATCAAGTCTTCAAGTGATAACTCCTTCCTCCCGTATTTGAGATAATTCTTGAAATCTTTCCAAGACGATGGTAACTTTTCAATGAAAGCAGCCACTCGAAATGAATCACTTATAATCATACCTTCAGCATGAATATCATGCATGATCACTTGAAGTTCTTGAACTTGACTTAAGAGGATTTTAGAATCAATCATCTTAAAGTCCAGAAATTTGCCGACAAAGAATTTCTTCAACCCGGCATTTTCTATTTTGTATTTCTTGCCCAGACTTTCCCACAACTCCTTAGCCATTTTCAGCGGATTATATACGTTGTGGAGGGAATTGTCCAGACCATTGAGGACATAGTTGCGACACACGAAGTCAGAATGCTTCCATGCATCTACAGCAGCAACCTTTTCCTTGTTTGTCTCTCCTTCATCCAACTTAGGAGCATCCTCATTGAGGAACCTTGTCAAATTCAAAGTCGTGAGATAAAATAACATTTTCTATTAACATCTTTTGAAGTCAGCCCCATTGAACTTTTTTGGTTTTTCTCCATGAGTCGGACTTGATGCAATAGGCGTCATTGATGTTGAAGCCATTTTTGATACGAAGAATAGAATACTTACAACAAAAAATAACTATATGAACCAAGCATGCACAAAATTTGTCTTAAGATTGTAGTCGCCCAATTGATCATATATATAAAGTAAGGTTGCTCAACAAACTTGAAATCTAGTGTAGATGAGTAATCCGATTGTAGACGAATGATCCAAACCCAACGAATTCATGTTGTGTCCTTAAGATAAATTTGTCCCCTCCACCGGTGCTGAAGGTTCTTGGAGAATTGTCTCCTAGGATAGAACGACATTTCCTCTAAAGCGGTACTTCTTTAGAGGAAACCTCCGAATGCAACTTGATAGAATAATCATACAAATAATGATGATGAAAGAGGAGGAAGGAACGAAAGAATGGAATGCAAGTTCTGGAAAACGAGAGGAAAAATCGAATATTTATATTTGAACCGATCCCTTTGAAGACTATTTATGTCGGTTTAAAAATAAACATTGACGAGGAGTCACGAAGCCGTACGGTTTCGTCGATGAAGGATTACGAACCGAAGCAACTCTTTTTGAACTAACATGTTCGTTAAAAGAAAAATTTTCGAACAAACATATCCGTGCGGACAAGAAAAAATGTCCAGAAATTTCCAGAGATGTCTGTCCAAATTGTGTCAATTCAATTTAAAAAGAATAGAATAAAATAAAACTGATGGGCTAAAAGAACAAGCTAGGCCTAGGCCCGAGCTCGGGCCGGCGGGCGATGGCGTGCGCGCGTATAGCCCAACCCAGCTTTGTGTAGGTCATCTCTCGTCCACAAAAGTGGGGTGCTCCTTGGGATCCAAACCCATTTGTGAGGTTCCAATATATAAACCCATCTTCCACCTCTATGCTATCCAATGTGAGACTCCTCCATCCACACTTCTTATTCACTTTCTATGGGATTTGCACACCAAAATCCCAACAACTTTTTGGGAATGAAATTATTTTCTCGCCTTGCAAATCAGCCACAAAATCACAACGGGGGTAGACCTTTCGGCTAAGGCACAAATTTCCAGTAATTTAGCAATCAGTCATCCTATTTTTGTTAGGCCTTGGCTCAATATGTTCATGTTCAAAATAGGGTAAGTCCAAAGCCGCCTTGGTCCAAAGTCTTAAGGTGATTTGTTATAATAATGAACAAACCATCGTAAATATGGGATTTTTTTTTAATTATGACTATGTACAAAGAGTTGCGAATGTCGTAACGAAAAGCAAAGCATCATAAATCTGGAATTTTTTTTTTCTGTCGAAAGTGTTTACGCCATCACATTGTAACTGAGAAACAAACGTTACAACTTCCAGAAAAATATTTTCATAATCTTTCAGCATTTAGTTCATGAAAAATAAACAAGTTAAAGGAAAAAATTTTCCGTCATCTTTTCTCTCTTTACTCTTTCACATTAATTTTATTTTTAATTATTTTAAAAAATTATAAAATTTTAATAATTTTATAAAAATTCCCAAAATTTAAATTGTTTAATTATTTTAATAGTTTATTTTTCTTTTCTTTCTTTTCTTTTCCTTATTTTTTCTTTCTTTCTTCCTTCTTACATCGGTCATTGGCCACGGCGACGGCCAATGACTTGCCACAAGAGAGGATGGGCCTTGCTAGAGAAAGGCGATGCCAAGGCCTCGCCAAGTCGGCGGGGCTCGAGCTTAAATCTAACAAGGTCGGGCCTCTTCATATCGACAAGGCCCGACATTCCACCTCACATGGGGCCGATCATCACCTATCACCGTGGCTGGCAACCGGCCATAGAAGAATGAAAAAAAAAAAAGAATATAAAAAATAAAATAAAAACAATTAAAATAATTTAAAGGAAAAGAAAATATAAAATAAAATAAAAAATTTATTAAACTGAGTGTAAGGAGAAAAATCAAATCGATTTTTTCATACCAAACTGTGGAAAATCTTTTCTAGTTCAACTTCATATTTTAGCTAAACATAGGAAACTGTCGTCATTTTTCTGAAAAATGACTTACTTGAAAATATTTTTAAAAAATGTGTCATTTTTTGCTAAACAAACGAAGCATAGTATATTTATAATTTTTTTAAGGGCGTTAATACCACAAAAAACTCCAAAGTGATAAGCCAGTTACAAATTTATCCCAAACTATTTTTTTGACCGCCTTAAACCTAAGCCGATACCCTTTGACAAATTTATTCCAAACTAGTATGTCTATGATAAATTTAACCTCGGTTAGATTTCATTCAATTTCATCGTCAAAATGCTGAGTTGGATGACACGTGACGATTGCCGAATATACATACTTGGAGTTTTTACACACTATTTGCCATAGGTGTATCAATTTGGATTTTTTGGTGGTATTAATCCAATTTAACAAAAAATAACAAAAGGAAAACTTGTCACATGTGTACCAGTTTAGAGTTTTTTATGGTCAAAATAATTAATTTTCGGTTAGTTTATCACAAATGTATCGGTTTGGATTTTTTTATGATTGAAAAAATAGTTTGAGATAAATTTGTCATAGGTGTATTAGTTTAGGGATTTTTGTTGTAAAAAAAAAAGGTTGGGGTGAATTTGTCATAAAAGTATCGGTTTGGAGCTTTTCTTGGTATTAACCTTTTTTTTTTAAATTCCAACGGCTTACAAAAGTTTACGATGTACCCGTATTTAATTACGATAATTGACAAAGTGTTACGGCATCGCGTCGTGACTAGTGCAAAATATCATTGGTTTGGAAGGTTGTTGTAAAAGAGAAGAAATTGTCGTAAATTTAGAATTTCTTTAATTACAATGATTTAGAAAGATTTACGATGTTGTAATAAGAGAAAAACATCCTAGAATAGAATTTTTTTTCAATTACCACTATTTCACTTACGACAAAACGTCATAATTTTGTAAATATTGTTTTTATTTACAACGCTTTGTGAAGGTTTTTTCTTCTTCTTTTTTCCATCAGACAAAGCTTTGTAACCATGAACAGAATGTTGCAATTCTCAAACTTTTTAAGTTACAACAGTTTTCAAATATTTGGACATTCCATGACGAAGAAGAACTTAACGTTGTAAATTTAAATCCTTTCAAACTACGACGGCTTATCAAGATTTGCAACAACCCTAGTAATTAAGAATATAACCCCATAAAGCTTTATTAAATTCGATTTATACTGTGCCATGACGTCAATATTCTAGGGGGTTGGCGCCCCTTTGCTAGTTTTTAAAGCATTGTAAACTTCACGGATGTCAATATTCTCATGGATCGGAAGTCCGACCTTGCGTGAAATTTGGCGACCCACGACAACCGACTCATTCGACAATCGGAGTCCTTTCATCTCAATCTGACGGAAGACATTCGCAAGGGTACAGTATAACGTCAAACAACCTTAGAAGTCCCTGGCTAGGCGGTAGTGGATTTATCGGGTGCGTGATAAACCAAATGCATTGTAACCTGCGCAGCTTGTTTTGATGGAGTAAGAGGCTGCCAAGTACGAGAAGCTTATAGTAGTACCGTACAAGCAAGGAGTAACCAAAAAGATTCGATCGGATCGGGAATCATTCAAATCGGATCCAATCAGCGGATTCGGTCCGGTTCTCGGGGGCACCGGTTTGATTCTCGGTTCCATAAAATTGAAACGACTAATTATTGATTCGGTTTCCTGTTCGGGGGTGGAACAGGCTACGCGGACTGGACCTACTTTTTTTTTAATTTTAATTTTTTTTCCTTGAAATTTTTAAAGAACTTATTTAAACTCTAAAATTATTAGAGATACTTTCACATATTTAAAATGTGAATATATGTTTCAAGCATATGCAGCCGATTCAAGGCACCTTCGATCCCATCCCTCAGTTCTAAAACCTGAAAACCGATCCCTTCGATCGATTTCCGATTCCAGGGTGGGGCTCAACCAGCTTGGGATAGATGACCCCTAGTTCAAGCTACGAGGCTGCTAAATATTGGAAGCTTATAGCAGTCCCGTCCAACCCTTTGAACGAATCAAACTGCAAAGACTTGCTACTACTACTACTGCAAATCAATTTCCATGTGGTATTTTCGTGACTTCGTATTCGGATTTGAAAGATGACAAAAGTTGAAAATGCGGAAGTGATGGTCGTGGTGGTCCCCTAAAGGGAGAGCATTATTGCATGATGGACCCGGCGGTCGTACCACTGACCCGACCTTTCTAAGCGCACTCGAAAGAGTCCAAATCCCCATAATTTACTCGTTTTCTCATCTCATTGCAGATATTAAGCGACGACTTTGGTCTTCCACTAATCTCGTCACTAGTCCTGTCCTTCTCTTCCCCGCTCCTTCCCAATTTCCTAATTGATTAAAACTGGTTCATCTCCTTGTGATGTGAACTTCTTCTGATCGATTCCACTGCGACATGAAGAACATGAAACCCCCACTTCTATTATTCATCTCCGTCTCCGTCTCCCTCGCAGCACTTGTGGTCTCGGTCACCGGCGACAACGTCGGCGCTTACCGGCCGACCGACGACATCGCCGTCAACTGCGGGTTCTCCGGCATCTCCACCACGGACGACAACCGGACTTGGATCGGAGATGCCGACAGCAGTTCGAACTACTCTCCAATTGAGAAGACTCGCTCCTCTGTCATTGCAAGCGCAAACAGCCCGTCTCCCTCCGTCCCATACGACACCGCTCGCCTCTCCCGCTCCGAGTTCGCCTACACCTTCCACGTCACCGCGGGGCCCAAATTCGTCCGCCTCCACTTCTTCCCTTCCGATTACCTCGACTTCCGCCGCGCCGATTCTTTCTTCTCGGTCAGGGCCGCCGGCTACACCCTGCTCCACAACTTCAGGGCTCACCTCTTTGCTGATTACACCAGCTCCGCGAGCTTCTCTAAAGAGTTCTGCTTAACTGTCGGAGACGACCAGATATTGAACATAACGTTCATGCCCACTCCTGGTGATTCAGACAACTATGCTTTCGTGAATGGAATCGAGGTCGTCTCCATGCCCGAAAGCCTTTACTACAACACGGTCATCGACTTAAAAGAGGGAATCAAGTTGGCAGGTCAGGAGGCGCCATACACCTTCGATGCCACCGATGCACTCGAAGCGGTGAAGCGCTTGAACGTCGGAGGACAGTTTATCGGTCCAGCCGGTGACACGGGAATGTACAGGACCTGGGACGCAGATGACGTCTACGTGACTTCTTCGTACATCGGAGTTTTACCAGTTAACACGACTATCCAACTCATTTATAGTGACCGAGTGCCAAATTACATGGCTCCGGACAACGTATACATGACGGCGAGGACTATGGGAACGAACAAGAGCATCAATCTGAGCTACAACCTCACGTGGTCCGTCGAGGTGGACGCAAACTTCTACTACTTGGTTCGGTTGCACTTTTGCGAGTTCCAGATAGAAGTAAATAAGCCCTCAGATAGGCTTTTCGAGATTTTCATAAATTCGCAAAAGGTCGAGAATCGCGCGGATGTCATTAGCTGGAGCGGGAAGGGCAGGCCCGTTTATAGAGATTATGCAGTACACATGCACGGCGGCCACAAGAAAAGAACCAACCTCTCGGTCGCGCTGGGGGCGCTTCGGGAAGGTTATGCTGTTTATTCTGATGCCATATTGAATGGCCTCGAGATATTCAAGATCAACGATCCAGGTAGGAATCTCGCTGGATTGAACCCAGATCTAGTCCCAGGTAATCAGCCGGTGCTTCCGCTGCCGGACAAACCGTCGTCGTCGAACCACGGCAAGACGGCGAAGATCGCCATCATTGCCGGCGTAGCTTCTGGCTTCGCCGTGCTCTCTCTCCTGGCTTTCTTCCTTTATCGACAACGAAACGGAGCCAGGGATTCGGCCTCGAGCAAGTTGGCGAAGACCCAGGGGTCATCCCTGCCGTCGGACCTGTGCCGCCACTTCTCGCTGGCCGAGATCAGAGTGGCCACGAACAACTTCGATGAGGTGTTTATCATTGGCATGGGCGGGTTTGGCAACGTGTACAAGGGCTACGTCGACGGCGGGGCCACCCAAGTGGCGATCAAGCGCCTGAACCCGCGGTCGCAGCAGGGCCTCCACGAGTTCATGACCGAGATCGAGATGCTCTCGCAGCTCCGGCATCTCCACCTGGTCTCCCTGATCGGTTTCTGCAACGACGCGGGAGAGATGATCCTAGTCTACGACTACATGGCGCGCGGGACCCTCCGCGACCATCTCTACAACACAGACAATCCTCCACTGCCCTGGAAGCAGCGGCTTGAGATTTGCACGGGCGCCGCCCGTGGGCTGCACTACCTCCACACCGGTGCCAAGCACACCATCATACACCGCGACATGAAGACCACCAACATCCTGCTTGACGAGAAGTGGGTCGCCAAGGTGTCGGACTTCGGGCTCTCGAGGGTCGGGCCCACGTCTGTCTCCAAAGCCCACGTCAGTACGGTCGTGAAGGGCACCTTCGGGTACCTAGACCCGGAGTACTACAGGCGCCAGCAGCTGACTGACAAGTCCGACGTGTACTCCTTCGGGGTGGTGCTGTTCGAGGTGCTGTGCGCGAGGCCGGCGGTGAACCGGACGACCCAGAAGAAGCAGATCAGCCTGGCCGACTGGGCCCAGAGCTGCTGCAAGAGCGGGGCCGTCGACAAGATGGTGGACCCGCACCTGAAGGGGGCGATCGCCCCCGAGTGCCTCAATAAGTTCTGCGAGATCGCCATGAGCTGCTTGCAGGACGAAGGAACCAAGAGGCCCTCCGTGAGCGACGTTGTGTGGGGCCTCGAGTTCGCTCTGCAGCTACAAGTGAGCTCGGAGAAGGAGGTGATAACAGATGATGTGGGTGCCTCCGTGCACAACAGCGACGACGGTGACGATGAGGAGGCTCCGATTGGAGGCCACCAAATGGACTGCACCGATGAGCTGTTCAGCGCTAGCCATAGTGGAAGTGGGAAGAGCAGAGGAGGGGCCGCCATGACAACGACCAGCAATGATGATGTTTATGGGGAGAGCACGACTAGTTATGATTCAGACAAGTTGCTGTCTGGGGCTGTCTTCTCGGAGATTATGAATCCCAAAGCTGGTCATCAGGAATGTAACTCAAATTTTGATGAAAGTCAGATAAAGTCCCATAGTTTCGGGTGATGAATGAGGAATATCAAGTGATTTCCAGTGTTGTAGTCCTGTAATCACGCTTGCAGCAAGACAAGTCCACCTACGAGTGTTCTCCATTCTAGGAGAATTGTCGCTCCAAGAATTACCATTCAACAGACGGAAATGGCGGTCTATCAGCCGAGGGATCTTACCACTTCGACGAAAGCCCGGTCTTCGTCTTAATTTTTCTTTTTCGGTGGAGAACATAGATATGACATGACAAAAAGGATAATCGAGTTTCAGATATTGTAATTCAGTGGTTTTTCTCATTTAACCAATGCTCGAGGAAGAGTTGCAGGTGAGAGAACCCCCTGGAACTCTTAGGGCAACTTTTTACCAAAACTAGACGGATGAATTCAAACTTCAAAAAGATCTTTCAAACAGATAAAGAAAAATTGGACTTATGCAAAACATAATTCTAAAGAATTTATGAAAAGTTCACAATGTATGGAGCACTGGGAAGAAAACAAAGATGAAACATAATCTAGTTGTTAGTCTACAAAGAAAGGACAGACGACCCAATTTTGAGAAACCAACTACATTGCTGCCGTAAGAGTTTGTCGATGATATGTGCTAAAGCAACCATGTAATAGTTACATGTTAGACATTTCAGTTGTAATTTCAATTTCTTATTTAATTAATGGAAAAGATGTATTTATTCATTTGTCCAAGTATTTAAATATATGAATAAATTCCATAAGATCGCTTGTGACCGAACCTATTCTTGAGATGTTGAGAATATGTGTGATGGGTTCACAGTTAGACCGAATCTTTAAGCTATTCCCGGTCGATGGATTATTGAATGAATATCAATATCCTGTTGAGATCGGTATGTTTTTAACTTCACCATTAATTATTAGATACTTAAGGGAATAACGAGTCACAAGTCATTGGGTATTGCGATGCCCGAGTTAGAATACATGTGCTTGTACCGGACAAGTTCACTAAACGTGGCAGGCTTTGAATGGTTAGCAACATGGAAGCTTTTTAGCATGGTCAATGTCTAATTGTTCATGCTATGATTTTATGTAAATAATCCTTAGACCCGAGACACACGTGTTGACTTCGTGTTGGATGGCTATGGTACACAAGGGTATATATTGGCTGTTCGTCGATCCGTCTCTATACTTAATGGTCATAGTTCATGCATATACGAAGTCACACGTGTGTGCAAAATGAAATCTGTCGCTTTGTTACATGTAAGGTATGGTGTCCTATGTGATCTAATTATGACAACGCATTGAAACCCTTTACCGGGGTTATAATCAAGAATGAAATGTTCATGTCTCGTATAAATGCATATTGAATTTGTAGCACCCCCACTTTGGGTACTACTAGCAGAGCCATGACACCCAGGCCGTTACATTTAACTGTTCTTATATATGACAAGATTATTTTCATGCAACAGAAGCTTCAATTACATATTAAGTGGTAATAGGAGGCAAATACTCAAGGAATACCCATAAAACATCAAGCCATATTCGATATTTACATCACAGGTTCAATTGACCACATTAGCCATTTAGATTACTATGTACATAGAGATGATAACCTGGGTCTACCTAGCCCAACTATATACAAATCCTTGTCTCTCCTACCTAATCATATGACAAAGTGCCACAACCCAGCTCCATCCACCGCCTCTGTCTTAGATTCAATTATTTCTGAAGCAATGATGAACCTTGGGGAAGTAAATCCTCATTTCCCAAGGCTTCAGATTTCTCGATCATAATCCTTTAAGAGTTCCATCCACCACCTCTATCTCAAATTCAATTCTTTCTGAAGCAATGATGAACCTTGGAGAAGTAAATCCTCGTTTCCCAAGGCTTCAGATTTTGCGATGATAATGCTTTAAGAGTTTCATCCACCGCCTCTGTCTCAAATTCAATTCTTTTTTAGAGAATAAATACTTCAAACTCTTGTGGTCTATGTAAATCTCGAATTTCTCTTTGTATAAGTAATGTCGCTAAATTTTAAGATAAAAAATTATAGCTGCTAACTCAAAATCATTTTTCGGATAATTTTTCTCGTAAGGTCTTAATTGACGTGAGGCATAGGCGACCACTTTCCCATATTGCTTAAGAACACATCCTAGCCCTTGGTGGGCGGTATCACTATACACTACGTACCCCCTAACGCGGATGGTATTGTCAATACCGGTGCTGTCGTTAATCTATTCTTTAATTTTTGAAAACTCTTCTCGCACTCCTCGGTTCATTCAAACTTAATATCCTTTCTAGTCAATTGTGTCAATGGAACGGCAATTTTTGAAAATCCTTCCACAAATCTTCTATAGTATCCAGCAAGTCCTAGGAAACTTCTAATTTCGATTCTTGTGGTAGGTCTAGGCCACTTTACCATTGCTTCAATCTTAGTGGGATCAACGGTTATCCCTTCACCACCAACCACATGTCCTAGGAAGATCACTTGATCCAACCAAAACTCACACTGACTAAGCTTCGCATATAATTGGTGTTCACGAAGTATCTGTAACGCCATTCTTAAATGCTCTTTGTATTTCTCCTCTCCCTTAGAATAGACTAAAATATCATCAATGAAAACAATGACGAAGTGATTTAAGTAGGGTTTGAACACTCGATTCATTAAATCCATGAATGCTGTAGGAGCATTTGTTAATCTAAATGGTATTACCAGAAATTCGTAGTGTCCATACCTCGTTCTAAAAGGAGTCTTAGGAATATATTCTTCTTTAATCCTTAGCTGATGATATCCCGACCGCAAATCTATCTTTGAAAACACAGAAGCACCTTGCAATTGGTCAAATAGATTGTCGATTCTTGGCAATTGGTACCTATTCTTGATAGTTACCTTATTCAACCGTTTGTAATCAATTCAGAGCCTTAAGGAGCTATCCTTCTTTCTCACAAATAGAACCGGCGCTCCCCATGGCGATGTATTTGGCCTAATGAATCATCGATCCAACAATTCCTGAAGTTGTATCTTTAATTCCTTTAGTTTTGCTAGAGCCATTCGATATGGGGCTTTTGATATTGGTTCAATTTCGGGGATCAACTCAATTACGAATTTAATCTCTCTCTCTCTCTCTCTCTCTCTCTCTCTCTCTCTCTCTCTCTCTCTCTCTCTCTCTCTCTCTCTCTCTCCAGGGGTAATCCCGGAAGTTCCTCGGGAAAAACATCCGAAAATTCCCGAACTACTGGAATTTCCTCAAGCTTCGTTTCCTTATTTGGCTTATCCCGAATTATCGCCAGATATCATTGACATCCTTCGTCAAGTAATCACTACGCCTCCATAGCTGAAATAAGAATTCCCGACGTACTTGCCCCATTTCCGATGAATTCAAAGCTAGGACCATCTAATGGGTTAAGCTGAACTGTCTTCCTATAACAAACCTTAGCATGCTGCCATTGCAGCCAATTCATCCCGATTATCACATTGAAGTCATGCATCTCTAAAACTATTAAATTTATTACCATGCTCCGGTCTCCAATAGTCATGTCACAATTTCTGCATTCTAATCTCTAAGAGGAGTAGTTACTACTAAAGGCTCATCCAGCAATTTTGTATCCAAGCCATGCAACTTTACGTATTGAGCCGAAACAAACGAATGGATACCTCCCGTATCAAATAATACATATGCCTTATGACCATAGATAGAGAGCGTACCTAATATGACAGTTTTGGAAGTCAAAGCTTCCTCTCGTGTTACCGTGTATACTCGCCCTTGAGCTGGAGGCCTTTGAGTATTTCCAACTGGGTGAGTTCCACTTGCTCCTCTCGATCCACTTGTCCTATTATTTCTTCCAGCCAAAACCTGTTGCGACCGTTGTAGCGGTCCAACTTGAAATGATTGTCCGCCCTAGGGATAATCTCTCCTTTTATGTCCATATTGGCGGCATTTGAAACATTGCGTGTTATTCGGGCATGGCCCATCCCCGTGGGTTCTACCACATCGATTGCAAATACTGCCTACATGGACTTGCATTGGCCTTGGTCCCGACCTCTCGCTACTTCCAGCCTTACCGAATCGTCCAAAATAAGATCTCTTGTTTGCGTTAGACCTCGGTCCTATGGACTGATTTGGTTGCTTATCACGCCTAAATTGCCCTTGAGGAATTGGTACTCTTGACCTCACTTGGCTTGCCGCCTCCATTTCTTCCTTCCGAAGCTCTTCTTCTATCATAATAGCCCGGCTATAGAGTTCATTGTAATCCCTAAGATTGAAAGGCACCCGTTGCTTCCCGATTTCGTCTTTGAGGCGGTTCTGAAATCTCTTAGCCCTATCTATGGGGTTTTCGACTAGTCGAAAGGCGTACCTAGATTATTCCTAAAATTTTGCTTCGTATTGGCATACCGAGGTGTTACCTTGCGTCGCTTGTATGAATTTCATCATTTTCTTATCTCTAAAGCTATCCGACAAGTACTGGTTATTAAAAGCTTCCACGAAGCGATTCCATGCAACCGCCATACTTTCGGGAAAGGCTAACCTCTTAGTTGTTCTCCACCAATACTTTGCATTTCCAACAAGTTGATATTCCATCAAGATTAGTCGATCCGCATCGGTGCAATTCAAAAGACCGAACAAGTCTTCCATCTCATCTATCCAACTTTCGACGTTTACGGTGTTCCCATACTAGTGAACTTTGGTGGTTTTAATTTTAGGAATTGTTCCACTAATCCCTACACTCGATGTCCTTCTGCCGCATTGTTTCTTGCCGCCTGCTACCGAGCTTGCCTCTCGAGCGCCGCCACGACGTTAGCCAATGCCTCCATAATCCCATCGATTCTTAGATCCGAAGGAGGTGTTCTTAAGGGCGATGCACCTGCCCCCGGCATTTTGTAGTCTCTCTGCAGTAAATCATTCCTTATTATTACTTATGCTCCACCACTCTTGATCCGACTATTGCACTAAACAACTTATAGAATGGTAACACACCACTAGTATGTCACTTATATTCTATGAGTAGCTAATGTCTTACTAATGGCCTGTGATAAACGAGCTACTCATCCCATTTATCCAAATCAAGCAAACATATGCATTTAAAAGTTATAAATAGATTGCGTGCCCTAACTCCTTTAACTAACGCATCGTATCACCCGCGATAAACCTATGGCTCTGACACCAACTCAAGGTCAGAGCACCCGCACTTCAAGTACTACCAGCGAAACCATGACACCCAGGCCGTCACATCTAATTGTTCTTATATATAACAAGATTATTTTCATGCAACAGAAGCTTCAATTACATATTAAGTGGTAATAGCAGGCAAATACTCAAGGAATACCCATAAAACATCAAGCCATATTTGATATTTACATCATAGGTTCAGTTGACCACATTAGCCATTTAGATTACTATGTACATAGAGTTGATAACCTGGGTCCACCTAGCCCAACTATATACAAATCCTCGTCTCTCCTACCCGATCATATGACAAAGTGCCGCAACCCAACTCCAGTCATGCAAACTTTCAAAAGAAACATGCTCAACCATTCCGACCTGTCAATCTAAAACAATAATACCACGGGTGTAAGAAATCTTAGCGAGAAAATTCAGTCCGTCTAACGCTCACTCGCTTCAAAGTACTACTCAAATTTACACTAGAGAGGTATTTGGGTTGTAGGTCAAGAAACTCATATTAGAAACTGCATATAAACTCGTATGTAATATGTATGTGCAATATGCTCAATCAATGTACTCCCAGCTTTAGTACTCTTTACCACCAATCCCAAACCAATTCCGATTCATAGTATCGTTTCCTCTGCCCTACTTAATCGCCAACCTCCATAGCAACTCCCCGCCATGGATTCCTCACTCCGAGGCTTCGCGTTATTGCGCGGTCCACCTGGCGCCACTTACCGGGGCATCCCGTCTCCCTCGGGGAAAAGTTGAGTTCATTCTCGTGGCCTCCACACCACCCCATGCCGATTCGTCGCAAATGATGCAAATGCCAGAACCGCCATAATGCGAAAAATACAACATGTTCATGGCGCCACCAAAACATGCAACCATACTAATTATACTTTCAATTTCTCATGGCCGGTTATCTCGATTTAGCTATGCATAAGGATATTGAACTACTCCACAATAATAAAAAAACACGGTTTGTACTGCAAGGAATAGGGTCGCGGCCGAGATACACATACATCACATTCCTCCACATCTTGGCAGTGGTAAACGAACTAAAGTTCACTCATGTCTCTCGAATATCCGACCGGTTGGGAAACCTTCACGGTATTGCACTTACCTTTTCACCTCCAAAGTTATTGGATCAATCAACAATTGCGACACCAACTACCAATTAGCCGCCCACACTTGACTCCCGATTGAATATATTTTAACCACCTAGTTGTATATGCAAAATACCTCAACTTATGGCCTACCAAATGTTGGAGCTATGGCAATGTAAATGACAAGGCTTCTGCCGATCCTATCTCACTAATCCGGCTCTATTCCATAGTCGGCGTATCCGTATTTACTTATTTTTCAACTCCCTCTTGGTTCAAGGACGCTCATCTAATTCGGTTCACTATATAATCCGCGAGATAATAACAACTACTTCTCAACTACGCCTTTGGTCCCATGTGTTCTATGCGATCCAACTATTATATGGTTTGCCCTTGACCACCTATTCATAACTCATGGATCTAAGTGTCGAGTATCACACAATCCGAACTTTCATCAAGCTACACCAGCTAGCACAATTCAGAAGATACTATGAAGCGGGTGAGGCTGAGAGGAATTAAATTGACTCACCTTAATTAATTGCGTCCGTTGCGAACTTCGGTTGAGGCAAGGGAAGGTAGCAGCTGAAAACTTGAGAGGCTGTGATTCCGGAATGCCTTTTGTCTTCGTCGAAAATGAATTTGCAAGACTCCCTCTTAATTTTAGTGTTTGTTCGGCGGAGCTCACAAGACTTTGGGGTCATGATATGTTTTCATTTCCCATGTTTTTCATCATTGCAATTTTTGCTGATTCATGAGAACTTGTTGCCAAATGGCTTGCCCTTCACATACACCCTCGGACGTTGCCCCCTTCTCTCTCGGCTAAGCCTTGCGAACAGCCCCTCCCCGGTCGTTGAGTATCACAAAGCCTTGGAGGGAAAAGTACACTAGAAGTGTCATAACTTGTGTACAGCGTTCACTTGAGTGCCATAACTTTCAAAACATTCACTTAAGTACCATAACCTTTCAAAAATCATTCATTTGAGTGCTACGTCGGAGCAAAATCGTTCACTTGAGTGCTACAGTAACTTTTCCGGAGTACTAGAGTAACTTTTCCGAGCGTGCCGCGTCGCCTTTTCCGGCGTCCACATCAATATGACACTCAAGTAAACGATTTTTGAAAGTTATGGCACTTAAGTGAATGTTTTGAAAGTTATGGCATTCAAGTGAACGCCGTACAAAAGTTATGACACTTCTAGTGTACTTTTCCCAGCCTTGGAAAACCGATGAAAGTTTACTTCCCCAAGGTTCATCATTGCTTCAGGTTTCCCAAGGCCGATGATGGCCAACTCTGGCTGAAGTAAGTGGCTATTTACAAGTGTCCATCCCCTAATACCTTCCTTCACTTACACGTGCATGACACTTCGACCTGCATCTCACAATTTGTGCGGTTTCTATTTCTCATAATCTGCCGCATCATGCCTTATAATTTGTGTACACCACTCCCACTTAATAATTTCCGAGCACATGATACATATACACGTATATATGTATATATGTATCTAGCCGCACATTTTATAAATTATTACTTAGACAAGAGCGCAACCATTAAATTAGATTTTATGGAAGGCTTGGGCGGAAGCATTTCCGCAATTCATTTTCCGAAATGAGTGTTGCGAGTTCTCGCAGAGATGATCAAGGAAAATTAACAAAGCTTGAGAGATAAACACTCATTTCTTTTCCCCAAAGTTTCTTATTTTCACCCCTTAGTGGATGTGTAGAGGGAATTCACTTGTCAATCTCATTTTCACCTCTCTCTCCTTTCATTGCCGGTGATTTCCACGACAACCAGAGGAATGATGGCCTCTCATGAGAATTTTTATTCCCCAAGCTTTTCATCATCATCTTCCTAGGGGAATTTTGGAATATCTTACCAAATGTCATGTCGTGCGTATGTGTCACCACTAAGTTAAAGTTCGCTACCCTAGGATAAGTACAGCGTCAATAAGACAATTCTCATCATTTTAGTCATCCAATCACTTTTAACATCGCAAAATTTTCAGGTGGATTGCGTCTTGTATAACTTATTGCGATACCTTTCGCAATATATCCAAAATAACTTTCACATAAGGTGAGAGAATTCTTTATCGTACCATATAAAATTCCAAAATCATCGTATAATACTATATCCCACCAAAGATTACACAGGTGTTTTATGCCACATGATATTGAAACATGACAAGAATCGAGTATCTACTGGAAAATAGCTCTATCTCGGTGAGCTGATTTTTCGGGATGCTACTGAATTAGATTTGTGCATATGATCAAATTGGCGACTTGACAAATAATAGTAAGACAAAAGGATTGAATTGCACCGTACCCAAAGCTAACGGGTTCATTATATTCTTAAAACATTCATACTGTCTAGGTAACCATGACATGTTGCTAAATGTCACTCATAGCTTGTAAGACTTGGATATTAATCGGGATAATCAATTCTTTTGGATGTTTTAATGTTTTAGTGCACGTCTTACTATCAGCTCGATAATGAGTCTAGGGATGTCACACATCATGACCAATTCGGGATGACATTGAACATGAAAGATGACAATGCAAATTTGTTTGCAATCACGGCAATCGAATAGTCGAGCTGAAATTAAATTGAATAGGATTTAATGTAATTCTTATTTTTTGTCATGGATGTACGTGCATATGATGCACACTCACTCTTAAAATGTACACATATTGATGTATCCAAAATGCACACATGTATTTGTGTCACATGCGCATATATATGTGTGTGTGTGTGTTGCACGCCATTTATCTTGGAGTCGCTGACTTGATTTAGGCTAACTCACTCTTAAAATGTACACATATTGATGTATCCAAAATGCACACATGTATTTGTGTCACATGCGCATATATATGTGTGTGTGTGTTGCACGCCATTTATCTTGGAGTCGCCGACTTGATTTAGGCTAACTCCCACAGCTGAACTTTAACCTACCAATCCATTCTCAAGTTCTGATACCACCGCGCCATGTCGTGCGTATGTGGCCCAACTAAGTTAAAGTTCGCTACCCTAGGATAAGTACAGCGTCAATAATATAATTCTCATCATTTTAGTCATCCAATCACTTTTAACATCGCCAAATTTTTAGGTGGATTGCGTCTTGTATAACTTATTGCGAATACCTTTCGCAATATATCCAAAATGACTTTCACATAAGGTGAGGGAATTCTTAATCGTACCATATAAAATTCCAAAATCATCGTACTATACTATATCCCACCAAAGATTACACATGCGTTTTATGTCACATGATATTGAAATATGACAAGAATCGAGTAACTACTGGCAAGATAGCTCTATCTCGGTGAGCTGATTTTTCAGGATGCTGCATAATTAAATTTGTACATATGATCAAGTTGGTGACTTGACAAATAATAGTAAGACAGAAGGATTGAATTGCATTGTACCCAAAGCTAATGGGGTTCATTTTGTTATTAAAGCATTCATACTGTTTGGGTAGCTATGACATGTTGCTAGATGTCACTCATAGCTTGTAGAACCTGAAGATTAATCGGGATAATCAATTCTCTTGGATGTTCTAATATTTTAGTGAACGTCTTACTATCAGCTCGGTGATGAACCTAGGGATGTCACACATCATGACCAATTCGGGATGACATTGACCGTGAAAGATGACATTGCAAATTTGTTTGCAATCACTACTATCGAATAGTCGGGCTGAAATTAAATTGAATAGGATTTAATTTAATTCTTATTTTTTGTCATGGACATACGTGCATATGATGCACACGCACTCTTAAAATGTACACATACTGATGTATTAATGCACACATGTATTTGTGTCACATGCGCATATTGATATAATATATATATGTGTGTGTGTTTGTGTTGCACGCACATATTGATGTGCATGCAACGATTTCTTTTCTTCAAAAAAAAAAAAAGGGAAAAACAAATAAAGACTTAGTGCATAGGGTCAGCAATTGCCGACGGTGTGCCTTGTCGTGCACAATTAGCAACCGTTGCTGAACGCACGTAATAGTGTGATCGGCAACGATCGCTGAGTGTGAGCAATTTTGTGTTTGTAAAAAAGGTGTTTTTTTTCTTCTCTCTCTCAAGGGTGTGCAAGTAAGAACGGAAAAGTTTTTACTCTCTTATTTTTCAGAGTATCATGACCAAAATAAAAGAGATATATGGTGGAACTTGTGGATTAGAAATATCCGACGTCTTGAGGGTTAAGCTTCAAAAATGAACCCAAAAGCTAACAGGCGGACCCCTCGAAATCGCTAAGAGCTTGTATGCCAAAGGCTTAATATGGGGTTAGCATACCCGCTTCTTGGTTCAGGCTTGTCTCCTCTTCCTTCTTGGTAGTACTTGACCAATCTACAATGTCGATTTTGGACGAAACACATGATGTTTTCCATACCTATTTCAACTAAATCACACCTTTTTTGGTCTTTAAGTGACTGAAATACCCATCAATATCCAACATTTTTCTTTACGTCCCTCCTCTCTCCACAGCAGTTTTTAACTCTCTTCCTTCTGACTTTTGATTTGCCTCTTTGCAAAGTATGAGAGTCAAACCCCATACCTATGATAGTAGCGTCCTCATCCCCCAATTCCTTTAGCACTAGCAAGGCCATGGGCTTAAAGACATATATTGTTTATGTTTATGAAGCTTAAATGCAGTTTTCAAGTGAAAATCTCGTTTTAATGATTATAGATAAGATCATTTATTTAGAAACAAAATCAGCTTAATCTTACATAATCAGAATCGGTGATTCTGTTTATCTCTAATTTTAGACTAATTGAGAGAAATTTTGGTGCCAAGATGTTGCAAATCTCTTCTATTTAAGATAAACCGGTATTTCCTTCTACTTAGTGACGAAATCGATGGTAATTCCTTGCAATTATCCTCGAGATTACGGAGATGAAAAAGTTGCCTTAAAAGTGATGCTATTAAGAAAAAGCTGTTTTAGACGCCAACTTTTTTCAATTCAAAACTCTTCTTGGAAGTGATTAATCCATAAAATTATTGAAGTTGATCTATATTTAGAATTTTCTGTGACTCTGTATATTTCGTTTAATTGAGGTTGATTGGTTGTACTTACTTTATTATTTCAGATAGTTTCATGTAAAGCTCACAAATAGCATAATGTAATCTTCACTTCTGTATATGCAAAATGGTACAGTTTTCTGCTGTGACAATTCTCAATTAAAATATACAAGTCATCTAAGTTTGAATGTGTTACGTCATACTTCACGCGATTGTACTACTTCATCGAGTTTTCTCCTTTTTATATTGGCCTTCAGTTGGCACTGAAACGAGAGCATCAATAGAGAGGTGCCATGAGCGTACGACCAAAGGCGTAATAATTTATGTAAAAGTAACCAAATGGGTCTTTTGTTTTCTCGCTCTTCCACGAAATGAAATAGTTTTTTTTTTTATCAAAGAAAAGATTTCATTCATTAATCAGAAAAATATTTGAGAAGTCCAATGAAGGCTTTCAAATCTAGCATATCCGAAATAACTGCTTGAATAAAATAAATGTCGAAATCAAATAACAAAACATAGTTTGTAGCTGGAAGCACATCATCACCCCTCAAGAACAATTTTGTTGCCATAACCAATCGGCGACCGATCATCGTTTCAATAATGAGCATACAAAGAAATCTCTCACTCAATCTGCAATGACTTGCGGTGCGCATCTAAGTTCAATGTGCTCATCATTAACATCATATTATTGAAAGAACACAGATCAAATATACGTAAGGAACTCCTAAATTTATATCTAGATATAAATCGAGAGAATAAAATCCATGTATCTTAATAAAGTGGGTTGACTGGCTATTGATATTAGAAAGTTGTTTTTGTCCCTTGAGGATAAAAAGTGTAGTTTAAAGCTAAACCCGAAATGGAAAAAGCCCCAACCAAGATGAAAATGCCACAAAAGATAAATTATCCCTCGTGATACGAGGAAAAGTACACTACGATTGCGTTTGGTCGTTGGGATTTTGGTCGGGATAGGATTGGATGGGATATGATAAGAAATCTAGGGATTTGGCCATATCCTATTCACTGTTTGGTGAATCATGGATTTAAAATCGGATATTCTCATATCCTATCATATCCTGCATTTGGTAGAAACCGTATATCAATATAAATGACATACATGCCCCTACGTGATGCTCATAAAATATTCCGATCTTATTAC
This sequence comes from Rhodamnia argentea, assembly GCF_020921035.1. Lineage (NCBI taxonomy): Eukaryota > Viridiplantae > Streptophyta > Magnoliopsida > Myrtales > Myrtaceae > Rhodamnia > Rhodamnia argentea. Next base: position 12,991,172 of record NC_063157.1, on the reverse strand, counting down.
TATAAAAATAACGTTCTTATACACAAAAAAAAACTTGAAAATATACACATTTTATTAGATTTTCAAACCTCTTTGCAAAAAAAAAATAAAATAAAATGAAAATAGAAACAAATGAGACAAGAAAGTTGTCATCATTCTAAAAATCAGCTTTTATATGACAGATAAGAGAAATCCTATCCGACCTTATCCTACCCCCTCCCCTCGGATTTTTTTATCTGAGTTATATCCTCTCTATATCCGACATTATACTATCCGGGACACCTACCAAACACGGGATAGGATAAAACATATCATATCCCGAGTTTTATATGGACGACCAAACGCAACCTACAAGTCATAAACATTATTTTCGTAATACAATGACGTTTTAAACCTTTCGCTTGATTCAATTACATTAAAATATGCATCCATGCTGTTCCAATACATATTGCCGTGGGAGTCACATAAAAGCTCCCTATATGGTGTCCGTAATTGCACTATAAACTTTGGGACCTAATTGCATTTTTCAATAGATGTCCAAGATTTAATTAAAAGGTCTTAGGGTTGATTGCGCTTTTTGACAAAGTTTTAGGACTTGATTTAGTAATTGAACAACTTGACGGTATTTATAAGTACGATTTGAGATTTGTGATGTGATTTTTTCCTCGACCCGAAAAGCATACAAAATTTTCAAAAATCGTCGCCTCTGACTTCTTGAATTATATCGGTTGGCTGAGGCTAGAGACTTCTCATTTTTCAGTAAATTACAACATCTACCATAATATCATATTCGACAAATTACAATTATAACTAGACAAATACATTTTCACTTGACTTATTTTCCTAAATTATATCGGGTAGCTTAGATTCCGTTTATTCCGCAAATAACGATTGATTTGAAAAAAATAAATTTCTAAAAGTGATCATTTAAATCGTTTAAAAAAATGAATGAATGAAATTATTTTTCATTATGCACGAAAATATTTAGATATAAAATATTGTCGACATCGTTTGGTTTTCAAATCATTTTTAATGAATTATGCCATTATAAATGACGTCACGCTCAGAGACTAAAGTAATGAATAGCTTTTTTTTCTTTCTCTTGTCAAGTTATGATGAACGAAGTGGCCGGGCCACCTCCACTGAAAAGCTTTTATTTAAGTCTCTATGCTCTGAAGATCATCAAATAAGTTGGCAAAAGGTGGAGATCACCGAAGTATGGAAGGTTTCACCGTGCGCACCAATAAGTTGCCCTCTCCTTCTTGTCTCTTAATAATTGCGACCCTGCTCTTGACCTCCGGGGCATCACCATCCCGCGGAAGCAACACCAGTACCCCAGCCGCTGCCGCCGCCATGTACTATTGTGACCGCAGCCATGGCTGTGGCGGCGGCTGTCTTCTTGGGGACGATATGGAGTTGGAGTACCTGGTCGACTCATCGTACTTTCCGAGCCGCATGCTTGTTGGCAACACGTGCCCACCCTACACGACTGCGACCGCTAAAGCGAAAGATCAACCAGGTAATTGTGGGAGATCTTATGTGAGGGGAAAGCCTTACACCCCATGCGTTCCTCCGCCATACTGTAAACCTCCTTGTGATGTACGCAACCGGGCGTGTTGATGATCGACTAACACTGCGGCCGATCCCTGCTGGATCGAAGGAATGAAGACAAAGCCACTACGCATCGCTAGAGGTGGCGGTCATGGTATATTCGTGTTATTGCTTAATGCTGCGACTGTTTTAGTTGATCTCGTAACGTGCATGTTTCGGCATGATGTGGATACTACTAGTCTTTCACGGCACTTCAGTCTACATCCGCTGGCGTTTTCACTATATTGTGCTGTGTGAAATGTGATTAGCAAGAGAGAACATTTCTCTTGGATCTCTTATTGTCCGGAAGTTGTTCTAATGGAATGGTTTCTCACGTGAACTCTTAAAGAGAGGTAATTAAGTATTAATTTTAAATTTTAGAAGATTCCATTTTCACATCTCGAATTTTGTTTTTTCCTTAGCTAGTCGGATCCTTTACATTTTATTTTTGCCTTTACCATGTGCCGCCGCACATGCAATGATGTAAGAAAGATCCACGTTAAAGTTATCCGAGATGATGGAAGGCCGGAGTGGCGCTAAGTCTTGTAGCGGCTCAATCTGCAGCTCGGTTCACTTCTCTTGCACAATGAACGACGTCCCAGTTGGTGAAGCCCACCAACAGCTACACGAATCTTGTCTAGATAGCAAACTGATTTGTGGTTGAACTAGAATGGGACTCAAGGATAAAGCGGTTGTCCTGCTTGAGCATAGACATGTTATAGGGTTTTGAAGAACAACGATGGCCTCCGCCTGTTTCACGGATGAAACTAGAACTGGGCGTGCGAACCCATCCACTAGAACTCCATCGGCGTCTCGGCACGCACAAGCAACTGTTCCTTCCATCCTACCTCCCATGAAAGAACTGTTGTCGACATTGAGCCTGTTGTGTTTTGAGAACCACATGATGAACCTGTACAGCTTCGTCCACCAGAGAATAAGGTGCAGGAAACTTTCTCTGAATGCAATTATTTTCTCGCCTTCCAAATCAGCCACAAAATCACAACGGGGTTAGATCTTTCGGCTAAGGCACAAATTTCCGGTAATTTAGCAATCAGTCGTCCTATTCCTTCGAGGCCCTGGCTCAATATGTTCATGTTCAAAACAGGGTAAGACCAAGCCGCCTCGGTCCAAAGTCTTAAGGTGATTTGTCATAAAAATGAACAAACCATTGTAAATATGGGATTCTTTCAATTATGACTACGTACAAAGAGTTAGAAATGTCGTAACGAAGAGCAAAGCATCGTAAATCTGGATTTTTTTTTTCTGTTGAAAGTACGACAGTTTATAAATGTTTACGTTGTCACATTGTAACCGAGAAGCAAATGTAACAACTTCCACACAAATAATTTTCGAATTTTTCAGCGTTTAATGTGCAAAAAATAAATAAGTTAAAGGAAAATATTTTTCACCCATAGAAAATATTCAAAAATGAGGAAAATGCTTTCCTCTTCGAAAAGGAAAACATTTTTCCTCATCTTTTCTCTCTTCGCTCTTTCACATTAATTTTATTTTTAATTATTTTAAAAAATTCTAAAATTTTAATAATTTTTATAAAAATTCCAAAATTTAAATTATTTAATTATTTTTTATTTTAATAATTTATTTTTCTTTTCTTTCTTTTCTTTTCCTTATTTTTTCTTTCTTCCTTTTTTTGCCGGTCATCGGCCACGGCGATGGCCGGTGACTAGCCATAGGCGAGGATGAGCCTCCCTAGAGAACGGCAATGCCAAGGCCTCGCCAAGTCGGCGAGGTTCAAGCTTAAATCTAATGAGCTCGGGCCTCTCCATATCAACGAGGCCGGAGATTCCACCTCACTTGGGGCCAATCATCACCTGTCACTATGGCTGGCGATCGGTCATAGAAGAAGGAAAACGAAAAAAAGAATATAACAAATAAAATAAAAACAGTTTAAATAATTTAAAAGGAAAATAAAATATAAAATATAATAAAAAAATTTATTAAATGAGTGTAAGGAGAAAAATTAAATCGATTTTTTCATACCAAACTCGGGGAAATCTTTTCTAGTTCAACTTCATATTTTAGCTAAACACTGGAAAATGTCGCCATTTTTCTGAAAAATGACTTACTGGGGTTTTTACACACTCTTTGTCATAGGTGTATCAATTTGGATTTTTTCGTGGCATTAATCCAATTTAACAAAAAAAAATAACAAAGGTAAACTTGTCACATGTGTACCGATTTAGAGTTTTTGGTGGTCAAAATAATTAATTTGGGGTAAGTTTGTCACAAATGTATCACTTTGGATTTTTTGATGATTGAAAAAATAGTTTGAGGTAAATTTGTCATATGTGTACTAGTTTGAGGTTTATTGGTGTAAAAAAAAATAGATTTGGTTGAATTTGTCATAAACGTACCAGTCTGGATTTTTCTTGGTATTAACCCTTTTTTTTAATTCCAACGGCTTACAAAAGTTTGCGATGTACCCTTATTTAATTACGATAATTGACGTAGTGTTACGACATCACGCCGTGACTAAGTGCAAAACATCATCGGTTTAGAAGGTTGTTGTAAAAGAGAAGAAATTGTCGTAAATTTAGAATTTCTTTAATTACAATGATTTAGAAAGAGTTACGATGTCGTAACAAGAGAAAAACATCCTAGAGTAGGATTTTTTTTCAATTACCACTATTTCACTTATGACAAAACGTCATAATTCTATAAATATTCTTTTTATTTACAATGCTTTGTGAAGGTAACCATGAACAGAATATTGCAATTCTTAAACTTTTTAAGTTACGACAGTTTTCAAATATTTGGACGTTCCATGACGAAGAAGGACTTAACGTTGTAAATTTAAATCCTTTCAAACTACGACGGCTTATCAAGGTTTGCAACAATCCTTGTAATTAAGAATATAACCCCATAAAACTTTATTAAATTCGATTTTTACTGTGCCATGACGTCGATATTCTAGAGGGTTGGCGCCCCTTTGCTAGTTTTTAAGGCATTGTAAACTTCACGGACGTCAATCTTTCTCGCGGATCAAACGGTCGGAGTCCTTCCATCTCAATCTAACGACGGACATTCGCGAGGGTACAGACTACAGTATAACATCAAACAACCTTAGAAGTCTCCGGCTAGGCAATGGTGAATTTATCGGGTGCATGATAAACCAAATGCACCGTAACCCGCACAGCTTGTTTTGATGGAGTAAGAGGCTGCCAAGTACGGGAAGCTTATAACAGTACCGTACAAGCAAGGAGTGACCAAGAAGATTCGATCGGATCGAGAATCATTCGGATCGGATGCGGCTGGCCGATTCAATCCAATTCTCGAGGTACCGGTCCGATTTTCGGTTCCATAAAATTGAAACGCTAATTATTGGTTCATTTTCTGGTTTAGAGGTGGAATAGGTTGCATGGACCGGACCAGACCGACTTTTTTTTTTTTTTTTTTTTTCCTTGAAATTTTTTAAAGAATTCATTTAAACTCTAAAATTATTAGAGATACATGAACATATTTAAAATGTGAATATGTATTTCAAGCATGTGCAGCCAGTTCGAGGCATCTCCAATCCCATCCCCAGTTCTGAAAACTGAGAAACGGTCGCTTCCATCGATTTTCGGTTCGTCGGGGGAGGAAGAGAGAGAGAGAGAGAGAGACCAGAACGGTTGGGAATAGATGACCCCTGGTTCGAAACTTATAGCAGTCCCGTCCAAACGCCAGCTGGTTTTTGGACTGCCCGTTCTGTTCCAACCCTTTGAATGGATCACAATTTTCGTGACTTCGTATTCGGATTTGGAAGGAGTCGCGATATTCCCTCCTTGAAAGATGACAAAAGTAGGAAATGCTGAAGTGATGGTGGTGGTGGGTCCCTTAAGGGAGAGCATTATTGCATGGTGGGACCCGGCGGTCGTACCGTTGACCCGACCGTTCTAAGCAATTAAGCGACGACTTTGGTCTTCCACTGACCTCGTCACTAGTCCTGCCCTCCTCTTCCCCGCTCCTTCCCAATTTCCTAATTGATTAAAACAGGTTCATCTCCTTGTGATGTGAACTTCTTCTGATCGATTCCACTGCGACATGAAGAACATGAAACCCCCACTTCTATTATTCATCTCCATCTCCGTCTCCCTCGCAGCACTTGCGGTCTCGGTCACCGGCGACAACGTCGGCGCCTACCGGCCGACCGACGACATCGCCGTCGACTGCGGTTTCTCCGGCATCTCCACCGCGGACGACAACCGGACTTGGATCGGAGACGCCGACGGGAGTTCGAACTACTCTCCAATTGAGAAGACTCGCTCCTCTGTCAACGCAAGCGCAAACAGCCCGTCTCCCGCCGTCCGCAGCTCCGTCCCATACTACACCGCTCGCCTCTCCCGCTCCGAGTTCGCCTACACCTTCCACGTCACTGCGGGGCCCAAATTCGTCCGCCTCCACTTCTTCCCTTCCGATTACCTCGACTTCCGCCGCGCCGATTCTTTCTTCTCGGTCAAGGCCGCCGGCTACACCCTGCTCCACAACTTCAGGGCTCACCTCTTTGCTGATAACACCAGCTCCGCGAGCTTCTCTAAAGAGTTCTGCTTAACTGTCGGAGACGACCAGATGTTGAACATAACGTTCACGCCCACTCCTGGTGATTCAGACAACTATGCTTTCGTGAATGGAATCGAGGTCGTCTCCATGCCCGAAAGCCTCTACTACAACACGGTCATCGACTTAGAAGAGGGAATCAAGTTGGCAGGTCAGGAGGCGCTATACACTTTCGGTGCCACCGATGCACTCGAAGCGGTGAAACGCTTGAACGTCGGAGGACAGTTTATCGGTCCAGCCGGTGACACGGGATTGTACAGGACCTGGGACGCAGATGACGTCTACGTGACTTCTTCGTCCATCGGAATTTTTCCGGTTAACACGACTATCCAACTCAGTTACAGTGACCAAGTGCCGAATTACACGGCTCCGGACAGCGTGTACACGACGGCGAGGACTATGGGAATGTCTCTGAGCTACGACCTCACGTGGTCCGTCGAGGTGGACGCAAAGTTCTACTACTTGGTCCGGTTGCACCTCTGCAAGTTCCAGACAGAGGTAGTAAATATGACCCCTGATTGGCCTTTCGAGATCTTCATAAATTCGCAACGGGTTGAGAATGGCGCGGATGTCATTGGCTGGAGCGGGAAGGGCATGCCCGTCTATAGAGATTATGCAGTATACATGGACGGCGGCCACAACAAAACAACCAACCTCTCGGTCGCGCTGGGGGCGCTTCCTGAACGTTATACTCTTTATTTTGATGCCATCTTGAATGGCCTCGAGATATTCAAGATCAACAATCCAGGTGGGAATCTCGCTGGATTGAACCCAGATCTAGTCCCAGATAATCAGCCGGTGCTTCCACCGGCAAGCAAAGTGTCGTCGTCAAACCACGGCAAGACGGCGAAGATTGCCATCATTGCTGGCGTAGCTTCGGGCTTCGCCGTGCTCTCTCTCCTGGCTTTCTTCCTTTACCAGGGACGAAACGGAGCCAGGGATTCGGCCTCGAGCGACGGCACCTCATGGTGGGCCCCGGTCTCCTACGCGACGACCAAGTCGACGAAGACCCAAGGGTCGTCCCTGCCGTCGGACCTGTGCCACCACTTCTCGCTGGCCGAGATCAGAGCAGCCACGAACAACTTCGATATCATTGGCATGGGCGGGTTTGGCAACGTGTACAAGGGCTACGTCGACGGCGGGGCCACCCAAGTGGCGATCAAGCGCCTGAACCCGCGGTCGCAGCAGGGCCTCCACGAGTTCTCGGGCACCTCCACCTGGTCTCCCTGATCGGGTTCTGCAATGACGCGGGAGAGATGATCCTGGTCTACGACTACATGCCGCGCGGAACCCTCCGCGACCATCTCTACAACACAGACAATCCTCCACTGCCCTGGAAGCAGCGGCTCGAGATCTGCACGGGCGCCGCCCGTGGGCTGCACTACCTCCACACCGGTGCCAAGCACACCAACATACACCGCGACATGAAGACCACCAACATCCTGCTCGATGAGAAGTGGGTCGCCAAGGTGTCGGACTTCGGGCTCTCGAGGGTCGGGCCGATGTCTGTCTCCAAAGCCCACGTCAGCACGGTCGTGAAGGGCACCTTCGGGTACATGGACCCGGAGTACTACAGGCGCCAGCAGCTGACTGACAAGTCCGATGTGTACTCCTTCGGGGTGGTGCTGTTCGAGGTGCTGTGCGCGAGGCCGGCGGTGAACCGGACGGCCCAGAAGAACCAAATTAGCCTGGCTGATTGGGCCCAGAGCTGTTGCAAGAGCGGGGCCGTCGATAAGATGGTGGACCCGCACCTGAAGGGGGCGATCGCCCCCGAGTGCCTCAATAAGTTCTGCGAGATCGCCGTGAGCTGCTTGCAGGACGAGGGAACCAAGAGGCCCTCCATGAACGACGTTATGTGGGGCCTCGAGTTCGCCCTGCAGCTACAAGTGAGCTCGGAGAAGGAGTTGATAACAGATGATGTGGGTGCCTCCGTGCACAACGGCGACGATAGCGACGATGAGGAGGCTCTGATTGGACGCCACCGGATGGACCGCAACGATGAGCTGTTCAGCGCTAGTCATAGTGGAAGTGGGAAGAGCAGAGGAGGGGCCGCTGTGACAACGACCAGCAGTGATGATGTTTATGACGAGAGCACTACTAGTCATGATTTAGACAAGTTGCTGTCTGGGACTGTCTTCTCGGAGATTATGAATCCCAAAGCTAGTCATCAGGAATGTAACTCAAATTTTGATGAACGTCAGATAAAGTCCCATAGTTTCGGGTGATGAATGAGGAATATCAAGTGATTTCTAGTGTTGTAGTCCTGTAATCACGCTTGCAGCGAGACAAGTCCACCTACGAGTGTTCTCCATTCTAGGAGAATTGTCGATCCAGGAATTACCATTCAACAGACGAAAACGGCGGTATATTGGCCGAGGGATCTTACCACTTCGACGAAAGCCCGGTCTTAGTTTTGATTTTTCTTTTTCGGTGGAGAACATAGATATGACATGACAAAAAGGATAATCGAGTTTCAGATATTGTAATTTAGTGGTTTTTCTCATTTAACCAATGCTCGAGGAAGAGTTGCAAATGAGAGAATCCCCTGGAAATCTTAGGGCAACTTTTTACCAAAACCAGATAAACGAATTCTAACTTCAAAAAGATCTTTCTAACAGACAAGAAAAATTGGACTTATGCGAAACATAATTCTAAAGAATTTATGAAAAGTTCACAATGTATGGAGCACTAGGAAGAAAATAAAGATGAAACATAATCTAGTTGTTAGTCTACAAAGGACAGATGACCCAATTTTGAGAAACCATCTACATTGCTGCTGTAAGAATTTGTCAATGATATGTCCGAAAACAACCATGTAATAGTTACATGTTAGGGATTTCAGTTGTACTTTCAATTTCTTGTTTAATAAATGGCAAAGATGTATTTATTCATTTGTCCAATTATTTAAATATATGAATAAATTCTATAAGATAGTTGTGACTGGACTTATTCTTGAGACGTTGAGAATATGTGTGATGGATTCACAGCTAGGTCGAATCTTTAAGCTATTCCCGGTCGATAGATCATTGAATGGATATCAATGATCCCGTTGAGACCGGTGTGTTCTTAACTTCACCATTAAGTATTAGATACTTAAAGGAATGACGAGTCACAAATCATTGGGTATTGCGATGCCCGAGTTAGAACACAAATACTTGTACCAGACAAGTTCACTAAACGTGACACGCTTTGAATGGTTAGCAACATGGAAGCTTTTTAGCATGGTCAATGTCTAATTGTTCATGCTCTGATCTTTTGTAAATAATCCTTAGACCCGAGACACGTTGTTGACTTATGTGTTGGATGGCTATGGTACACAAGGGCACATATTGGCAATTCGTCGATCCGTATCTATACTTCATGGGCATAGTTCATGCATATACGAAGTCACATGTGTACGCAAAATGAAATCTGTCTTTTTGTTACATGTAAGGTATGATGTCCTATGTGATCTAATTATGACAACGCATTGAAATCCTCTGTCGGGGTTATAATCGAGAATGAAATGTTCATGTCTCGTATAAATGCATGTCGAATTTGTACCCCACCCCCCCCCACTTTAGGTACTACCAGCAAAGCCATGACACCCAGGCTGTCACATTTGACCGTTCTTATATATGACGAGATTATTTTCATGCAACAGAAGCTTCAATTACATATTAAGTGGTAATAGTAGGCAAATACTCAAGGAATACCCATAAAACACCAAGCCTTATTCAATATTTACATCACAGGTTCAGTTGACCACATTAGCCATTTAGATTACTATGTACATAGAGATGATAACCTGGGTCAACCTAGCCCAACTATATACAAATCCTCGTCTCTCCTACCCGATCATATGACAAAGTGCCGTAACCCGGCTCCATCCACTGCCTCTGTCTTAGATTCAATTCTTTCTGAAGCAATGATGAACCTTGGGGAAGTAAATCGTCGTTGCCCAAGGCTTCAGATTTCGCAATCATAATCCTTTAAGAGTTCCATCCACCGCCTCCGTCTTAGATTCAATTCTTTTTGAAGCAATGATGAACCTTGGGGAAGTAAATCCTCATGTCCCAAGCTTCAGATTTCGCAGTCATAATCCTTTAAGAGTTCCATCCAGTGCCTCTGTCTCAAATTCAATTCTTTCCGAGAGAATAAATACTTCAAACTCTTATGGTCCGTGTAAATCTCGAATTTCTCTCCGCATAAGTAATGTCGCCAAATTTTAAGATAAAAAATTACAGCCGCTAATTCAAAATCATGTGTCGGATAATTTTTCTTATAAGGTCTTAATTGACGTGAGGCATAGGCGACCACTTTCCCATATTGCTTAAGAACACATCCCGACCCTTGGTGGGTGGCATCACTATACACTATGTACCCCCTGACCCGGATGGTATCGTCAATACCAGTGTTGTCGTTAATCTATTCTTTAATTTTTGAAAACTCTTCTCGCACACCTTGGTCATTCAAACTTAATATCCTTTCTAGTTAACTGTGTCAGCAATTTTCGAAAATCTTTCCACAAATCTTCTATAGTATCCAGCAAGTCTTAGGAAACTTCTAATTTCGATTCTTGAGGTAGGTCTAGGCCACTTTACTACTGCTTCAATCTTAGCGAGATCAACGGTTATCCCTTCACCACTAACCACATGTCCTAGGAAGATCACTTGATCCAACCAAAACTCACAATGACTAAGCTTCACATACAATTGGTGTTCACGAAGTATCCGTAACGCCATTCTTAAATGCTCTTTGTGTTTCTCCTCACCCTTAGAATAGACTAAAATATCATCAATGAAAACAATGACGAAGTGATCTAAATAGGGTTTGAACACTCGATTAATCAAATCCATGAATGCTGTAGGAGCATTTGTTAATCCAAATGACATTACCAGAAATTCATAGTGTCCGTACCTTGTTCTAAAAGCAGTGTTAGGAATATCTTCTTCTTTAATCCTTAGCTGATGATATCCCGACCACAAATCTATCTTTGAAAAAACAGAAGCACCCCGCAATTGGTCAAATAGATTGTCGATTCTTGGCAATGGGTACCTATTCTTGATAGTTACCTTATTCAACTGTTTGTAATCACTACAAAGCCTTAAGGAGCCATCCTTCTTTCTCACAAATAGAACTGGCGCTCCCCATGGCGATGTACTTGTCCTAATGAATCTTCAATCCAACAATTCCTGAAGTTGTATTTTTAATTCCTTTAGTTTTGCCGGTGCCACTCGATATGGGGCTTTTGATATTGGTTCAATTTCGGGGAACGACTCAATTACGAATTCAGCCTCTCTCTCGGGGTAATCTCGGAAGTTTCTCAAGAAAAACATCCGGAAATTCCTGAACTACTGGAATTTCCTCAAGCTTCGTTTCCTTATTTGGCTTATCTTAAATTACTGTCATATATCATTGGCATCCTTTGTCAAGTAATCACCGCGCCACCATAACCGAAATAAGAATTCTCGACGTACTTGCCCCATTTCCGATGAATTCAAAACTAGGACCATCTAATGGGTTAAGCTGAACTGTCTTCCTATAGCAATCTACCTTAGCTTGATGTCGTTGCAGCCAATCCATCCCGATTGTCACATCAAAGTCATGCATCCCTAAAACTATTAAATTTATTACCATGCTCCTGTCTCTAATAGTCATGTCACAATTTCTGCATTCTAATCTCTAAGAGGAGTAGTTACTACTAAAGGCTCATCCAGCAATTTTGTATCCAAGCCATGCAACTTTACATATTGAGCCGAAACAAACAAATGGGTAGCTCCCGTATCAATTAATACATATGCCTTATGACCACAGATAGAGAGCGTACCTGATATGACAGCTTTGGAAGCCGAAGCTTCCTCTCGTGTTACCTCGTATACTCGTACTTGAGCCGGAGGCCTTTGAGTATTTCCAGCTGGGCGGGTTCGACTTGCTCCTCCCAATCCACTTGTTCTATTACTTCTTCCAGCCAAAACCTGTCGCAATTGTTGTAGCGGTCCAGCTTGAAATGATTGTCCGCCCTAGGGACAATCTCTCCTTATATGTCCATATTGGCGGCATTTGAAACATTGCATGTTATTCGGGCATGGCCCATCCCCGTGGGTTCCACCACATCGATTGCAAGTACTGCCTACATGGACTTGCATTGGCCTTGGTCCCGACCTACCGCTACTTCCCGCCTTACCGAATCGTTCGAAATAAGGTCTCTTGTTTGCGTTAGACCTCGCTCTCGCGGACCGATTTGGTCGCTTATCACGCCTAAATTGCCATTGCGGAATTGGTACTCTTGACCTCACTTGGCTTACCGCCTCCATTTCTTCCTTCCGAAGCTCTTCTTCTATCATAAGAGCCCGACTATAGAGTTCATTGTAATCCCTAAGATTGAAAGGCACCAGTCACGTCCCGATTTCGTCTTTGAGGCCGTTCTGAAATTTCTTAGCCCTATCTATGGGGTTTTCGACTAGTCAAAGGGCGTACCTAGATAATTCCGAAAATTTTGCCTCGTATTGGCATAACGAGGTGTTACCTTGCGTCGCTTGTACGAATTTCGCCATTTTCTTATCTCCAAAGCTATCCGACAAGTACTGGTTATTAAAAGCTTCCACAAAGCGATTCCATGCAACTGTTGTACTTTCGGGAAAGACTATCCTCTCGGTAGTTCTCCACTAGTACTTTGCATTTCCAGCAAATTGATATTCCATCAAGATCGGTCGATCTGCATCATTGCAATTCAAAAGACCGAACAAGTCTTCCATCTCATCTATCCAAATTTCGGCGTTCTCCGGTGTTCCCATACCAAGGAACTTTGGTGGTTTTAATTTCAGGAATTGTTCCACTAATCCCTGCACTCAATGTCCTTCCGCCGCATTGTTTATTGTCGCTCGCTGCCGAGCTTGCCTCTCGAGCGGGGCCCCGACGTTAACCAATGCCTCCATAATCCCATCGATTCTTAGATCCGGAGGAGGTGTTCCCGAGGGCGATGCACCTACCCGTGGCATTTTGTAGTCTCTCTGCGGTAAATCATTCCTTATTATTACTTATGCTCCACCGCTCTTGATTCGACTATTGCACTAAACAACTTATAGAATGGTAACACACCACTAGTATGTCACTTATATTCTATGAGTAGCTAATGTCTTACTAATGGCATGTGATAAACGAGCTACTCATCCCATTTATCCAAATCAAGCAAACATATGCATTTAAAAGTTTTAAATAGATTGCGTGCCCTAACTCCTTTAACTAACGCACCTTATCACTCTAGATAAACCTATGGCTCTGATACCAACTCAAGGCTGTAACACCCCCACTTCGGGTACTATTAGCAGAGCCATGACGCCCAGGCCGTCACATCTAATTGTTCTTATAAATGATGAGATTATTTTCATGCAATAGAAGCTTCAATTACATATTAAGTGGTAATAGTAGGCAAATACTCAAGGAATACCCAAAAAACATCAAGCCATATTTGATATTTACATCATAGGTTCAGTTGACCACATTAGCCGTTTAGATTACTATGTACACAGAGATGATAACCTGGGTCCACCTAGCCCAACTATATACAAATCCTTGTCTCTCCTACCCGATCATATGACAAAGTGCCGCAACCCGACTCCAGTCATGCAAACTTTCAAAAGAAACATGCTCGACCATTCCGACTTGTCAATCTAAAACAATAATACCACAAGTGTAAGAAATCTTATCGAGAAAATTTAATCCCTCTAACGCTCACTTGTTTCAAAGTACCACTCGAATTTACACTAGAGAGGTATTCAAGTTGTAGGTCAAGAAACTCATATTAGAAACCGCATATAAACTCGTATGTAATATGTATGTGCAATATGCTCAATCAATGTACTCCCAGTTTTAGTACTCTTTACCACCAATCCCAAACCGATTCCGATTCATAGTATCGTTTCCTCTACCCCGCTTAACCGCCAACCTCCATAACACCTCCCCGCCATGGATTCCTCACTCCGAGGCTTCGCGTTATTGCGCGGTCCGCCCGGCGCCACTTACTAGGGCATCCCGTCTCCCTCGGGGAAAAGTTGAGCTCATTCTCGTGGCCACCACACCACCACATGCCAATTCATCACAAATGGTGCAAATGCCAGAAATGCCATAATGCGAAAAATACAACATGTTCACGGCGCCACCAAAACATGCAACCATCTTAATTATACTTTCAATTTATCATGGCCGGTTATCTCGATTTAGCTATGCATAAGGATATTGAGCTACTCCACAATAGCAAAAAACACGGTTTGTACTGTGAGGAATAGGGTTGCGACCGAGATACACATACATCACATTCCTCCACATCTTGGCAATGGTAAAAGAACTAAAGTTCACTCATGTCTCTCAAATATCCGACCGGTTGGGAAACCTTCAGGCTACGTTTAGTCGTCCGTATAAAACTCGGGATAGGATATGTTTTATCCTATCCCGTGTTTGGTAGGTGTCCCAGATAGTATAATGTCGGATATAGAGGGGATATAACCCGGATAAAAAAATCCGAGGGGAGGGGATAAGATAAGGTCGGATATGATTTCTCTTATCCGTCATATAAAAGCTAACTTTTATAATGATGACAACTTTCTTGTCTCATTTGTTTCTATTTTCATTTTATTTTATTTTTTTTGCAAAAAGGTTTGAAAATCTAATAAAATGTGCATATTTTCAAGTTTTTTTTTGTGTATGAGAACGTTATTTTTATAGTAAGAAGATCGGAATATTTTATGAGCATCACGTAGGGGCGGATATGTCCTTTAAATTGATATACATTTTCTACCAAATGCAAGATAAGATAGGATATGAGAATATCCGACTTTAAATCCGTAGTTCACCAAACAGTAAATAGGATATGGCCAAATCTCTAGATTTATAATCATATCCTATCCAATCCTATCCCGATTAGAAATCCCGACGATTGCGACACCAACTACCAATTAGCCGCCCACACTTGACTCCCGATTGAATATATTTTAACCACCTAGTTGTATATGCAAAATACCTCAACTTATGGCCTACCAAATGTTGGAGCTATGGCAATGTAAATGACAAGGCTTCTGCCGATCCTATCTTACTAATCCGGCTCTATTCCATTGTCGACGTGTCCGTATATTCTTATTTTTCAACTCCCTCTTGGTTCAAGGACGCTCATCTAATTCAGTTCACTATATAATCCGCGAGATAATAACAACTACTTCTCAACTACGCCTTTGGTCCCATGTGTTCTATGTGATCCAACTATTATATGGTTTGCCCTTGACCACCTATTCATAACTCATGGATCTAAGTGTCGAGTATCACACAATCTGAACTTTCATCAAGCTACACCAGCTAGCACAATTCAGAAGATACTATGAAGCGGGTGAGGCCGAGAGGAATTAAATTGACTCACCTTAATTAATTGCGTCCGTTGCGAACTTCGGTTGAGGCAAGGGAAGGTAGCAGCCGAAAACTTGAGAGGCTGTGATTCCGGAATGCCTTTTGTCTTTGTCGAAAATGAATTTGTGAGACTCCCCCTTAATTTTAGTGTTTGTTCGGCGGAGCTCACAAGGCTTTGGGGTCATGACGTGTTTTCATTTCCCATGTTTTTCATCATTGCAATTTTTGCTGATTCATGAGAACTTGTTGCCAAATGGCTTGCCCTTCACATACACCCTCGGACGTTGCCCCCTTCTCTCTCGCCTACGCCTTGCGAACCGCCCCTCCCCGGTCGTTGAGTATCCCCAAGGTTCATCATTGCTTCAGGTTTCCCAAGGCTGATGATGGCCGACTCTGGCTGATGTAAGTGGCTATTTACCAAGCGTCCATCCCCTAATACCTTCCTTCACTTACACGTGCATGACACTGCCTCCCGCATCTCACAATTTGTGCAGTTTCTATTTCTCATAATCTGCCGCATCATGCCTTATAATTTGTGTACACCAATCCCACTTAATAATTTCCGAGCACATGATACATATACACGTATATATGTATATATGTATCCAGCCGCACATTTTATAAATTATTACTTAGACAAGAGCGCAACCATTAAATTAGATTTTATGGAAGGCGTGGGCGGAAGCATCTCTGCAATTCATTTTCCGAAATGAGTGTTGCGAGTTCTCGCAGAGATGATCGGCGAAAATTAACAAAGCTTGAGAGATAAACACTCATTTCTTTTCCCCAAAGTTTCTTATATTCACCCCTTAGTGGATGTGTAGAGGGAATTCACGTGTCAATCTCATTTTCACCTCTCTCTCCTTTCATTGCCGGTGATTTCCACGACAACCAGAGGAATGATGGCCTCTCATGAGAATTTTTATTCCCCAAGCTTTTCATCATCATCTTCCTAGGGGAATTTTGGAATATCTTACCAAATGTCATGGCCTCCACGCCCATCCTTCACACATGTACACAACTGTCCCTTTCTTTTAAATTGTTTTTGCGTACGACCACCGCACCCGATCGATTTAGCTGGCCTGATTTTTATGTCACATTTCATTTGCTCGGATTTGAATTGCGTGGTTCACAATTAGCCATTTATCTTGGAGTCGCTGACTTGATTTAGGCCAACTCCCACAGCTGAACTTTAATCCACCAATCCATTCTCAAGTTCTGATACCACCGCGCCATGTCGTGCCTATGTGGCACAACTAAGTTAGAGTTCGCTACCCTAGGATAAATACAGCATCAATAATACAATTCTCATCATTTTAGTCATCCAATCACTTTTAACATCGCAAAATTTTCAGGTGGATTGCGTCTTGTGTAACTTATTGCAAATACCTTTCGCAATATATCCAAAATGACTTTCACATAAGGTGAGGGAATTCTTTCACATAAGGTGAGGGAATTCTTAATCGTACCATATAAAATTCCAAAATCATCGTACAATACTATATCCCACCAAAGATTACACAGGCGTTTTATGCCACATGATATTGAAATATGACAAGAATCGAGTATCTACCGGCAAGATAGCTCTATCTCGGTGAGCTGATTTTTCGGGATACTACGGAATTAGATTTGTACGTATGATCAAATTGGTGACTTGACAAATAATATTAAGATAAAAGGATCGAATTGCACTGTACCCAAAGCTAAAGGGTTCATTATGTTTTTAAGGCATTCATACTGTCTGGGTAGACATAACATGTTGCTAGATGTCACTCATAGCTTGTAGGACTTGGAGATTAATCGGGATAATCAATTCTCTTAGATGTTCTAATGTTTTAGTGCACGTCTTACTATCGGTTCGGTGATGAACTTAGGGATGTCACACATCATGACCAATTCGGGATGACGTTGAACGTGAAAGACGACAATGCAAATTTGTTTGCAATCATGGCTATCGAATAGTCGGGCTGAAATTAAATTGAATAGGATTTAATTTAATTCTTATTTTTGGTCATGCACGTACGTGCATATGATGCACAGGCATTCTTAAAATGTACACATATTGATGTATCCAAAATGCACACATGTATTTGTGTCACATGCCCATATTGATATATATATATATATATATATATATATGTGTGTGTATTTGTGTTGCACGCATATATTGATGTGCGTGCAACGGTTTCTTTTCTTTAAAAAAAAGGGAAAAACAAATAAAGACTTAGTGCATACGGTCAGCAATCGCCGACGGTGTGCCTTGTTGTGCATGATTAGTAACCGTTGCTGATCGCACGTAATGGTGTGATCGACAACGCTTGCTGAGTGTGAGCAATTTTGTGTTTGTAAGAAAGGTGTTTTTTTTCTTCTCTCTCAAGGGTGTGCAAGTAAGGATAGAAAAGTTTTTACTCTCTTATTTTTCTGAGTATCATGACGAAAATAAAAGAAATATCCGGTGGAACCCGTAGATTAGAAATATCCGGCGTTTTAAGGGTTGAGCTTTAAGAATGAACCCAAAAGCTAACAAGCGGACCCCTCGAAATCGCCAAGGGCTTGTACGCCAAAGGCTTACTATGGGGTTAGCATATCTGCTTCTTGGTTCAGGCTTGTCTTCACTTCCTTCTTGGTAGCACTTGATCAATCTACAATGTCAATTTTGGATGAAACACATGATGTTTTCCATACCTATTTCAACTAAATCACACCTTTTTTTGTCTTTAAGTGACTGAAATACCCATCAATACCCAACATTTTTCTTTGTGTCCCCCCCTCTCCACAGCAATTTTTTACTCTATTCCTTCTGACTTTTGGTCCGCCTCTTTGCAAAGCATGAGAGTCAAACCCCACACAAATGATAGTAGCGTCCTCATCCCTCAAATCCTTTAGCACTAGCAAGGCCATGGGCTTAAAGACATATATTGTTTATGTTTATGAAGCTTAAAGACAGTTTTCAAGTGAAAATCTTGTTTGAATGATTATGGATAAGATCATTTATTTAGAAACATAATCAGCATAATCTTACATAATCAAAATCAGTGATTCTGTTTATCTCTAATTTTAGACTAATTGAGAGAAATTTTGGTGCCAAGATGTTACAAATCTCTTTTATTTAAGATAAACCGGTATTTCCTTCTACTTAGTGACGAAATCGATGGTAATTCCTTGCAATTATCCTCGAGATTACGGAGATGAAAAAGTTGCATCAAAAGTGATGCTATTAAGAAAAAGCTATTTTAGACGCCAACTTTTTTCAATTCAAAACTCTTCTTGAAAGTGATTAATCTATAAAATTATCGAAGTTCATCTATGTTTAGAATTTTCTGTGACTCTGTATATTTCGTTTAATTGACGTTGATTGGTTGTACTTACTTTATTATTTCAGATAGCTTCATGTAAAGCCCACAAATAGAATAATGTAATCTTCACTTCTGTATATGCAAAATGGTACAGTTTTCTGCTGTGACAATTCTCAATTAAAATATACAAGTCATCTAAGTTTGAATGTGTTACGTCATATTTCACACGATTGAGTTTTCTCCTTTTTATATTGTCCTTCAGTTGGCACTGAAACGAGAGCATCAATAGAGAAGTGCCATGAGTGTACGACCAAAAGCGTAATAATTTATGTAAAAGTAACCAAATGGGTCTTTGGTTTTCTCGCTCTTCCACGAAAGGAAATAGTTTTTTTTTGTATTTTATCAAAGAAAAAATTTCATTCATTAATCAGAAAAATATTTGAGAAGTCCAATGAAAGCTTTCAAATCTAGCATATCCGAAATAACTGCTGAATAAAATAAATGTCAGAAAGCAAATAACAAAACACAATTTGCGCTTGAAAGCACATCATCACCCCTCAAGAACAATTTTGTTGCCATAACCAATCGGCGGCCGATCATCGTTTCAGTAATGAGCATACGACGAAATCTCTCACTCCATCTGCAATGACTTGTGGTGCATCTAAGTTCAACGTGCTCATCATCAACATCATATTATTGAAAGAATACGGATCAAATATCCGTAAGGAACTTCTAAATTTATACCTTGATATAAATCGAGAGAATAAAACCCTCGTATCTTAATAAAGTGAGTTGACTGGCTATTGATATTAGAAAGTTGTTTTTGTCCCTTGAGGATAAAAAGTGTAGTTTAAAGCTAAACCTGAAATGGAAAAAGCCCCGACCAAGATGAGAATGCCACAGACGATAAATTATCCCTCCCGATACGAGGAAAAGTACACTACAAGTCATAAACATTATTTTCGTAATGCAATGACGTTTTAAACCTTTCGCTTGATTCAATTACATTAAAATATGCATCCATGTTGTTCCAATATATTTTGCCGTGGGAGTCACATAAAAGCTCCCTATATGGTGTCCGTAATTGCTCTATAAACTTTGGGACCTAATTGCATTTTTCAATAGATGTCCAAGATTTAATTAGAAGGTCCGAGAGCTGATTGCGCTTTTTGACAAAGAGTTAGAACTTGATTCAATAATTGAACGACTTGACGGTTTTAATAAGTACGATTTGAAATTTGTGATGTGATTTTTTCCTCAACCCGAAAAGCATACAAAATTTTCAAAAATCGTCGCTTCTGACTTCCCGAATTATATCGCTTGGCTAAAGCTAGAGACTTCTCATTTCTCAGTAAATTACAGCATATACCATAGCATCATATTCGACAAATTGCAATTATAACTAGACAAATACTTTTTCGCTTGACTCATTTTCCTAAATTATATCGGGTAGCTTAGACTCCGTTTATTCTACAAATAATGATTGATTTGAAAAAAATAAATTTCTAAAAGTGATCGTTTAAATCGCTTAAAAAAATGAATGAACGCAATTATTTTTCATTATACACGAAAATGTTTAGATATAAAATATTGTCGGCATCGTTTGGTTTTCAAATCATTTTTAATGAATTATGCCATTATAAATGACGTCACGCTCACACTAAAGTAATGAATAGCTTTTTTTTCTTTCTCTTGTCAAGTTATGATGAACAAAGTGGCCGGGCCACCTCCACTGAAAAGCTTTTATTTAAGTCTCTATGCTCTGAAGATCATCAAATAAGTTGGCAAAAGCTGGAGATCACCCAAGTATGGAAGGTTTCACCATGCGCACCAGTAAGTTGCCCTCTCCTTCTTTTCTCTTAATAATCGCGACCCTGCTCTTGACCTCCGGGGCATCACCATCCCGCGGAAGCAACACCAGTACCCCTGCCACTGCCGCCGCCATGTACTATCGCAAACGCAGCCATGGCCGTGGCAGCGGCTGTCTTCTTGGGGACGATATGGAGTTGGAGTACCTGGTCGACTCGCCGCACTTTCCGAGCCGCATGCTTGCTGGCGACACGTGCCCACCCTACAGGACTGCGACCGCTCAAGCGAAAGATGAACCAGCTAACTGTGGGAGATCTTATGTGAGGGGAAAGCCCTACACCCCATGCGTTCCTCCGCCGTACTGCAAACCTCCTTGTGATGTACGCAACCGGGCGTGTTGATGATCGACCAACACTGCGGCCGATCCCTGCTGGATCGAAGGAATGAAGACAAAGCCACTACGCATCGCTAGAGATAGCGGTCATGGTATATTCGTGTTATTGCTTAATGCTGCGACAGTTTTAGTTGATCTCGTAACGTGCATGTTTCGGCATGATGTGGATGCTACTAGTCTTTCAGGGCACTTCAGTCTACATCCGCTGGCGTTTTAACTATATCGTGCTGTGTGAAATGTGATTAGCAAGAGAGAACATTTCTCTTAGATCTCTTATTGTCCGGAAGTTGTTCTAATGGAATGGTTTCTCACGTGAACTCTCAAAGAGAGGTAATTAAATATTAATTTTAACTTTTAGAAGATTCCCTTTTCACATCTCGAATTTCGTTTTTTCCTTCGCTAGTCAGACCATTTAAATTTTATTTTTGCCTTTACCATGTGCCGCCGCGGGCTTTTTCCCAAACCAAGATAAAAAAAAAAAAAAATCATTACCAAATCAAGTGTAAAAAAATGTTATTTACCAAATCAGGTACCGCTCGGCGATCTTGGTGTCGGGTGGTCCCTCGCTCGGCGATCACACTACCCTACAGGCCAAAAAAGCAAAAAAAATTCCCACTCAATAGTCTAATTGCCAAGCGGGCGGTGCACATATTTTTTTAAAATTTTTTTACGCATACTGCCGAGCAAGACTCAACCTTTTTTTAAAATTTTTTTTATTGTTTTCTTTTTTAATCATTATTTATTTATTTTTCTTATTTTCTTTTAATCATTTTTTTATTATTCAATTTATTCTCTGGAATGGACAAAATATTAATGAAATTCCTATATAATACAATGTTATGTGTTAACAAGCGAGCGAACAAACGATTGAGGCCCGGGAGCGATCGCTCGCTTGGTCCGCGGGGTCGAGGCTCGCTTGTTCGTTCGTTGTTCGCTCGCTCGTTCGCTCCGCAGCCTCAATCGTTCGTTCGCTCCACGGTCTCGATTGTTCATTCGCTTGCTCGATCGTTCGCTCCACGGCCTCGATCATTCATTCGCTTGCTTCGCGGGGTCAAGGCTCGCTCGCTCGTTCATTTGTTCGCTGGATCGTTTGCTCCGCGGCCTCGATCATTCGTTCGCTTGCTCATGTTTACATTTCGCGTCAGAGTAAACCAAGCCATCCCGGTCTCGTTATAGGGTGAGGAAGCGACTATTAGAATAGAGCGTACGCACCATGTTTATGAATTTAACGCTCATGTTTACATTGCGTGTCGTGGTTTCCTTACCATACCTAGTGCTCAATGGAGTGGACTCACTCGGGAACGCATCTTTCCGTAAATTGGAATTATTTGCAAGAATGAGTTTGGGCGAAGGAACCGACGCGACCATGTCGGACGATGAGGATGAGTTGCAAATGGATTTCTCGTGGGATCTCTCGTGGGATCTCTCCTTCCAACCGAATCCGAAAGGTCTTTGATGGAGAGAGTTCGCCACGAATTGAAAATTGAGGATGAGCAAGTGAACGATCGAGGCCGCGGAGGGAACGAACGAGCGAGCAAAAGAGCGAGCGGGCCTCGACCCAGTGGAGCGAGCTAACAAACGATCGAGGCCGTGGAGCGAACGAACGAACGAACGAGCGAGCCTCGACCCCGCAGCCCGAGCGAGTGTTCGCTCCGCGGCCTCGATCGTTCATTCGCTCACTCGTTAACGCAGACCATTGTATTATATAGGAATTTCATTAATATTTTGTCCATTCCAGAGAACAAATTGAATAATAAAAAAATGATTAAAAGAAAATAAGAAAAATAAATTAAAAAATGATTAAAAAGAAAATAATAAAAAATTTGAAAAAAAAAAAAAGGTTGAGTGCTTGCTCGGCACATACTACCGAGCAAACATAAAAAATTAAAAAAGAATTTATGTGCACCGTCCGCTCAAGAATCAGATTGCCGAGCAGGAAATTTTTTTGCTTTTTTGGCCCGCTCGGCGGTGTGACTGTCGAGCGAGGGACCACTCGGCACCAAGACTGCTGAACAGCACCTAATTTGGTAAATAAAATTTTTTTACACTTGATTTGGTAATTATTGTTTTTTTTTTTTTATCTTGGTTTGGAAAAAAGCCCCATGGCGGCACATGCAATGATGTAAGAAAGATTCACGTTAAAGTTATCTGAGATGATGGAAGGCCGGAGTGGCGCTGAGTCTTGTAGCGGCCCAATCTGCAGCTCGGTTCACTTCTCTTGCACAATGAACGACGTCCCGGTTGGTGAAGCCCACCAGCAGTTACACGAATCTTGTCTAGATAGCAAACTGATCTGTGGTTGAACTAGAGTGGGACTCAAGGATAAAGCGGCTGTCCTGCTCGAGCGTAGACATGTTATAGGGTTTTGAAGAACAACGATGGCCTCCGCCTGTATTGCGGATGAAACTAGAACTGGGCGTGCGAACCCATCCACTAGAACTCCATCGGCGTCTCGGCACGCACAAGCAACCGTTCCTTCCATCCTACCTCCCATAAAAGAACTGTTGTCGACATTGAGCCTGTTGTGTTTTGAGAGCCACATGATGAAGCTGTACAGCTTCGTCCACCAGCGAATAAGGTGCAGGAAACTTTCTCTGAATGCAATTATTTTCTCGCCTTCCAAATCGGCCACAAAATCACAACGGGGTTAGATCTTTCGGCTAAGGCACAAATTTCCAGTAATTTAGCAATCAGTCGTCCTATTCCTGCGAGGCCCTGGCTCAATCAGTCGTCCTATTCCTGCAATCAGTCGTCAATATTCTAGGGGGGTTGGCGCCCCCTTTGCTAGTTTTTAAAGCATTGTAAACTTCACGGACGTCAATCTTCTCGTGGATCGGACGGTTGGAGTCCTTTCATCTCAATCTAACGGCAGACATTCACGAGGGTACATACTACAGTATAACATCAAACAACGTTAGAAGTCTCTGGCTAGGTAGTGGTGGATTTATCGGGTGCATGATAAACCAAATGCACCGCAACTTGCGCAGCTTGTTTTGATGGAGTAAGAGGCTGCCAAGTACGGGAAGCTTATAGCTACACCGTACAAGCAAGGAGTGATAAAAAAGATTCGATTGAATTGGGAATCATTCGGATCGGACGCAGCTGGCCGATTCAGCTCGATTCTCGGGGGTACCGATCCGATTTTCTGTTCCATAAAATTGAAACGGCTAATTATTGGTTCATTTTCCAGTTTAGGGGTGGAATAGGCTGCGCGGACCAGAACGACTTTTTTTTTTTTAATTTTAATTTTTTTTCATTGAAATTTTTTAAAGAATTCATTTAAACTCTAAAATTATTAGAGATACATCCATATATTTAAAATGTAAATATGTATTTCAAGCATATGCAGCCGGTCACGAGGCACCTCCGATCCCATCCCCAATTCTGAAAACTGAGAAACGGTCGCTCCAATCGATTTTCGGTTGGTCGGGGGAGGGGGAGGAAGAGAGAGAAACCAGAACGGTTGGCAATAGATGACCCCTGGTTCAAGCCACGAGGCTGCTAATATTTCGAAACTTATAGCAGTCCCGTCCAAACTGCCAGCTGGTTTTTGGACTGCCCGTCCTGTTCCAACCCTTTGAATGAATCACAATTTCTATGTGGAATTTTCATGACTTCGTATTCGGATTTCAAGGAGTCGCGATATTCCCTCCTTGAAAGACGACAAAAGTAGAAAGTGCGGAAGTGATGGTGGTGGTGGTCCCGGCGGCCGTACCACTGACCCGACCTTTCTAAGCGCACTCGAAAGAGTCCAAATCCCCATAATTTGCGCGTTTTCTCATCTCATTGCAGATATTAAGCGACGACTTTGGTCTTCCACTAATCTCGTCACTAGTCCTGTCCTTCTCTTCCCCGCTCCTTCCTAATTCCCTAATTGATTAAAACTGGTTCATCTCCTTGTGATGGGAACTTCTTCCGATCGATTCCACTGCGACATGAAGAACATGAAACCCCCACTTCTATTATTCATCTCCATCTCCGTCTCCCTCGCAGCACTTGCGGTCTCGGTCACCGGCGACAACGTCGGCGCCTACCGGCCGACCGACGACATCGCCGTCGACTGCGGCTTCTCCGGCGACTCCACCGCGGACGACAACCGGGCTTGGGTCGGAGACGCCGACGGCAGTTCGAAGTACTCTCCAATTGAGAAGACTCGCTCCTCTGTCAACGCAAGCGCAAACAGCCCGTCTCCCGACGTCCGCAGCTCCGTCCCATACTACACCGCTCGCCTCTCCCGCTCCGAGTTCGCCTACACCTTCCACGTCACCGCGGGGCCCAAATTCGTCCGCCTCCACTTCTTCCCTTCCGATTACCTCGACTTCCGCCGCGCCGATTCTTTCTTCTCGGTCGAGGCCGCCGGCTACACCCTGCTCCGGAACTTCAGGGCTGACCTCTTTGCTGATTACACCAGCTCCGCGAGCTTCTCTAAAGAGTTCTGCTTAACTGTCGGAGACGACCAGATATTGAACATAACGTTCACGCCCACTCCTGGTGATTCAGACAACTATGCTTTCGTGAATGGAATCGAGGTCGTCTCCATGCCCGAAAGCCTCTACTACAACACGGTCATCGACTTAAAAGACGGAATCGAGTTGGCAGGTCAGGAGACGCCATACACCTTCGGTGCCACCGATGCGCTCGAAGCGGTGAAGCGCTTGAACGTCGGAGGACAGTCTCACGGTCCAGCCGATGACACGGGAATGTACAGGACCTGGGACGCAGATGACGTCTATGTGACTTCTTCGTACATCGGAGTTTTACCAGTTAACACGACTATCCAACTCAGTTACAGTGACCAAGTGCCGAATTACACGGCTCCGGACAGCGTGTACATGACGGCGAGGACTATGGGAATGAACAGGAGCATCAATCTGAGATACAACCTCACGTGGTCCGTCGAGGTGGACGCAAAGTTCTACTACTTGGTCCGGTTGCACTTCTGCGAGTTCCAGATAGAGGTAAATAAGCGCTTAGATAGGGCTTTCAAGATCTTCATAAATTCGCAACTGGTCGAGAATCACGCAGATGTCATTAGCTGGAGCGGGAAGGGCATGCCCGTCTATAGAGATTATGCAGTATACATGGACGGCGGCCACAAAAAAACAACCAACCTCTCGGTCGCGCTGGGGGCGCTTCCGGTAGGTGATACCGTTTATTCTGATGCCATCTTGAATGGCCTCGAGATATTCAAGATCAACAATCCAGGTGGGAATCTCGCTGGATTGAACCCAGATCTAGTCCCAGATAATCAGCCGGCGCTTCCGCCGGCGAGCAAAGCGTCGTCGTCCAACCACGGCAAGACGGCGAAGATCGTCATCATCGCCGGTGTAGCTTCGGGCTTCGCCGTGCTCTCTCTCCTGGCTTTCTTCCTTTACCGGCGACGTAACGGAGCCAAGGATTCGGCCTCGAGCGACGGCACCTCATGGTGGGGCCCGGTCTCCTACGCGACGACCAAGTCGACGAAGACCCAGGGGTCGTCCCTGCCGTCGGACCTGTGCCGCCACTTCTCGCTGGCCGAGATCAAAGCGGCCACGAACGACTTCGATGAGGTGTTTATCATTGGCGTGGGCGGGTTCGGCAACGTGTACAAGGGCTACGTCGACGGCGGGGCCACCCAAGTGGCGATCAAACGCCTGAACCCGCGGTCGCAGCAGGGCCTCCACGAGTTCATGACCGAGATCGAGATGCTCTCGCAGCTCCGGCACCTCCACCTGGTCTCCCTGATCGGGTTCTGCAACGACGCGGGAGAGATGATTCTGGTCTACGACTACATGCCGCGCGGGACCCTCCGCGACCATCTCTACAACACAGACAATCCTCCACTGCCCTGGAAGCAGCGGCTCGAGATCTGCACGGGCGCTGCCCGTGGGCTGCACTACCTCCACACCGGTGCCAAGCACACCATCATACACCGCGACATGAAGACCACCAACATCCTGCTCGACGAGAAGTGGGTGGCAAAGGTTTCCGACTTCGGGCTCTCGAAGGTCGGGCCCACGTCTGTGTCCAAAGCCCACGTCAGCACGGTCGTGAAGGGCACCTTCGGGTACATGGACCCGGAGTACTACAGGCGCCAGCAGCTGACTGACAAGTCCGACGTGTACTCCTTCGGGGTGGTGCTGTTCGAGGTGCTGTGCGCGAGGCCGGCGGTGAACCGGACGGCCCAGAAGAAGCAGATCAGCCTGGCCGCCTGGGCCCAGAGCTGCTGCAAGAGCGGGGCGGTCGACAAGATGGTGGACCCGCACCTGAAGGGGGCGATCGCCCCCGAGTGCCTCAATAAGTTCTGCGAGATCGCCATGAGCTGTTTGCAAGACGAGGGAACCAAGCGGCCCTCCATGAACGACGTTGTGTGGGGCATCGAGTTCGCCCTGCAACTACAGGTGAGCTCGGAGAAGGAGGTGATAACAGATGATCTGGGTGCCTCCGTGCACGACGGCGACGACAGCGACGATGACGAGGCTCCGATTGGAGGTCACCGGATGGACCGCAGCGATGAGCTGTTCAGCGCTAGCCATAGTGGAAGTGGGAAGAGCAGAGGAGGGGCCGCCGTGACAACGACCAGCAGTGATGATGTTTATGACGAGAGCACGACTAGTTATGATTCGGACAAGTTGCTGTCTAGGGCCGTCTTCTCGGAGATTATGAATCCCAAAGCTCGTTGAGAGAAGGGCATTCAAGTTCAACTGTTGCCTACTTTTTCCCTTGAAGTTGGTCATATGGCATGGTTTCGCTAAAAAAATCTAGTCATCAAGGAATGTAACTTAAATTTTGATGAAAGTTAGATAAAGTCCCGTAGTTTCGGGTGATGAATGAGGAATATCAAGTGATTTCCAGTGTTGTTGTCCTGTAATCACGTTAGATAAAAAAGGTGTTTTTTTTTTCTCTCTCTCTCAAGGGTGTGCAAGTAAGAACGGAAATTTTTTTACTCTCTTATTCTTCTGAGTATCATGACCAAAATAAAAGAGAGTTCAGAAAATTAATTTCACAATATTGTTAGCACAATTAAAGTGGTGATTCTAGCGAGTTCGTTCTTCCGATCGACGTTGTGATTAGTGGTGTGTCTAAACTAGATGTCCGACTCTTGTGAGGCTCGAATCGAAGAACATCCGAATCATTTCGTTTCAATCATGCTTCGAGAGGTAATTCATTTAATTTCCTTCATTAAATATGATTTTTGATTGAAACGCACGAACTACGTCTCTGAAACGTACGAACTATGTCTCTGAAGATACATGTATGGGTTTTTAGTTTCGTTGCATTTATTTTTTATTTTTTATTTTTGTCTATGCATGTTATGTGTCTCCCAACCGAATGTGCTTATAATGTGAACCAAATAGGATAGGGAGAATGCTACACAGTAATATCAATCATTAATCATTGTCAGGGATAACAAATTGAAAAACGACATCGCTTTTATTCTCTCCCTTTTGCAACAAGTCCTCCACGTATCTTGAATATTTTTTTCCTTCTCCTTATTTTTTTGGCAAGTGCAGCAGATAAAGGGGCCGTGCCCGTGCGGGCTTGCACTCGGAAGTGCAAATGAATTTATGGCTCATCTCACTTGTGGTCTGACATGAGTTCAATTCACAAACGGGAATTAATTTAAATAGGATGCCAAGTTATTTAATGTTGATATTTTTGCTTAGGGTTCAGGTTTGATCCCTAATTTCTATTGCTAAAAAACCAAATAGGATAGTTAAAATTTAGATATCAATAATTGAGAAGTTTATCTAGGAGATTTTTTATTTTATTTTGTTTTATTTCCATTCACGCCTTTTGAAAAGAGTCATTAAATTAAGTTCTCTTTTAAGTGAAGGAAGTATGACGGCCTTACCAATAGTGGAGATCCAATTGGGAGATGTTTAGGCTTATAATTCCAATTATGCAACTTCCAATTACATGTTTGAGGACAATCAATAACTGATGTGGGGGAAAAGGGCTAAAACAGCATCTTTTGGCCCTTTTGTTACCCCAATTTGACTTGAAAATGAAACCCTAATCCTTGAGTTTTCTAATTGTACCGACTCAAAACTTTGACGAAACGTCTTCCAATTGTATTGACCTGGTTCCCCAATCTTCTTTTTCTCCGATCATGCTTCCGAGAAAAGACTCAAGGATTAGGGTTTCATTTTCAAGTCAAATTGGGGGTAACAAAAGGGCCAAATGATGCTGCTTTAGCCCTTTTTCGCCACATCGTTCAAAGTCTGTCCACATTGCACCAGAGTTCTTCGGAAAAAAAAATCCACATTAAACTCGAAAATTAATTCCAAAGGCCACGCAGGGCAAATCATTAAAATAGGCACTTAAATGATCGATTTTTCACTAATATAGTACTCAAGTGATTGCTCAAAAAGTTTTGACACTTTTATTATCATTTTCACAATTTTTTTACCATGGTCTGACTACATTTGCCAAAATTTAACCTCGTCAAAGATTCGATCAAATAGCGCAATGGGGTCATGTATTGTGAGAGCTTTCCAATAACCACTTGAATGGTCAGAATAATAGTTGTTTTGATGGACTAGTACAATGGGGTCATAGCAAGTACCGTCCAAACGCCAGCTGGTTTTTTGGACTCCCGTTCCCACCCATAGAATCGATGAAACTGGAAAGGCTGGCTACCACCAGTCAATTTCTATGTGGAATTTACGTGACTTCGGACTTGGATCCAGTCGCAATACTCGCTCCTTGAAAGATGACGAATAGAAAACGGAAGGACATAACCAAGAAAACACAAGGAAAGTGGTAAGGGAGAGGTGTGCTGGCTTATTAGTTCAAAACCGAATTGGGGAAAACTGAACTAAACTGCTAATCGAATCAAACTGAACTGAAAATTTCATGCACTTCGGTTCGGTTCAATTTTCAGTTCAGGTAATTTAAATAACTATCCTTTTTTCTTCGATTTGGTTATTTTTGTTCGGTTTGGTTCGATTAATCAAATCGCATTGAAAATCTCCAAAACAACCATTCTTTTTTTATTTTCCTTTTTTCTTTCCTCTTTTTTTTGGGGGCAAAGGGCCGTCGGAGCTGTCAACCACCGGCCGAGGGGCGGCAACCCTTGGGCGAGGGTTGTAAAGCCTTCGTTGGCCGTGGGCAACGGGTCTTGATGATGCTAGATTTGGCGTTGGCGAGGGTGGGTGAGGGCCGTGACTTGCCGAGGGTTGCCAGCCCTCGCTAGCCCTTAACCAAGGGCCGGCGACTCTGCCGGCTTTGAATAAAAAAAAAGACAAAAGAAAAGAAAAGAAAAGAAAAGAAAAAAGAAAAAGAAAGAGAAAAATAAAAAACCAAACTGAATTATTATGGTGTTAGTTTGAATTGAATCGAATCTTGTCCTAAACAGAATATGAACCGAATTGAATTCGCCCGAAAATCAAACTAAATCAATTCGAAGTAAACCATTGACATCCCTACTTTGTACGCCATGAAATTTTCCACAAAAAAAGAGGACCGAAAGAGTACGAGTCCCATTGGCTGCTTTTTTATGGTAGGGAAAGGCTCTACTAATTGCCTATATTTTAGCTACGGCTTTAGTCTTTCGTTAAATTCGAAGAAAATTATTCATTCAATTGTATACTTATTATACGGATTTCATGATGGTCATAAAATTTCAATTTTGCTTATATAATCTCAAACCTTTTCGTGAAATTTCGGTATAACCCTTTCGGCCAACTTTCGTCCGGAAATGCCGACATGACGGTTCGATCATTGCCAGCTACCCTATGTAGCACGGCCAGAGATCCGGCATGGACAAGTTTTGTGTATTTTCAATATTTATGCAGTCATATTTTTTTTTCGGCTTCACTTTATTTTTTTAATTCCTACCTTTTTTAGTGCTACTGTTCATGTTCCTCCATGGGTGTTAATCCAATGCCCCTCCCATGGCCGCAGCGTCTGCAAGAGGCAATTCGCTGTGCCACTGTCGCTCGGAAATTTTCCGTTCTTCATCTTCGTTTTCGGTAAGAATGGAGGATTGGATTTGACGACACTAGGAATAGACAATCATTGATGTTGTAATGGTTGGCTTTTGATTAATCAATATTAACTAGTACAAAAAAGAAAGAGAAGCGGGGCTCCCTTTATAAATTAAAGGGGCTCATGTCCAAGGAAAGGCAGATAGAGAAGAAAAGAGAAAAAGAGAGAAAGAAAGAAAGGAGAAAAATGAGAAACGGAAAGGAAAAGAAAAAGGGATACACTACACGTTATGGAGGCCGCATCAAGCCAAGTTAACTTATGAATTCTGTGCTGATGGGTTAAATACAGGAGTTGTTAAGCCGAGAAAATATGGGAGATTGGCAGTTTAGAGTATCGTGGAGCTGTAGGATTTTACAAAACTCGATTTCAGCTTATGATTTGCGCAAAATGAATATTCATGCTTACGTGCGCGTGCTGAAATAATAGTGAATTTCCTATTTTAGCGACGATTTTGGCCCGTTTCGGCTATCTTTAGAGTCGGGGAAGCGTAGGATATTTAATTATCTCAAAAGGGCTTTTGTTTGACAAAAGATTTGCTGAAATTGGGATTCGATAGAGAGAGTTGTGGCGCGAACTAGGCCGACGCGTGAGCTTCGCGTAGTGGAGAGCAGTGAATGTTCGCTATGGCGAGCCTTTCGTTGTTGCGTAGGAGTCAAGTGGTTGAATAAGTGTGGCTTGTTGAGTTGTTAGTTGAATTAGTGTTTTACTTGGTTTTCTCTCGTCTAATTGATATGATTACAAGATTGTTGGCTCAAATAGCTAAATTGTTTGCTCTTGGGCATTCCTAGATCAAGTGGTGCCGATCTCTTCTTTTGTTTTGTAAAACCCATGTCTTAAAGTATTAGTGATTATATATATAAAAAACTAAGAAGAACAATTTTTAGCTAAGATTGAGTGTTTATTACTGAGATGGTTTTATTAACCTTTCTTGAAATGTTATGTGTATTACTTTATGTAACTTCTGAAAAGGACTTGATAATACTTTAGGAAATGGGATTTTGAACGATGAACTAAGTCGAGAAAAATGATATATTTTGGTTTGTGAAATCGATTTGTGGTATAAGTTGTTTGGCTTTTAATTTATTTTAAGTATTTTCGGTGTTGAGAGATAAGTATTTTTGGAAAGAAAAATGACATTTTTGAAATATGCTTGAACAAGATTAGGCTCGTCAAAAGGGGGGTTGGGTGAAACAATTTGTTCAACTCAAATTGATCTATTTAACCCGTTTTGACCCGTTTATTTGCCAAGCAAATTTCTTGACAAGGAGCATACCCGTCTTATGATTTATTTTTAGATTTTTTAAAAGTATTTCATATAACTGCAAAATTAAATATTATAATATACTAATTAAATATGGACAAATTTGAACCATTTGCTTGAGGAGGTAACCCTAGCCGGCCTCCGGCTCTATTCATTGAAGCCCCTCTGTTGCTTTCCTTGTCTCTTTCGCACGCAAACCGACCAAACACTCTGGTCCTGTTTGGTTCAAGATTGGGAATGAGCATTGAGGCTTTAAAGTCCCTTGACCAAATGCAAATGGTGTTTGGTTCATTTTTTGGCTCACTTTGTGGAGATGCAATTGCATCTCAAATGCTTTCTAAAGTCCTTTAGCCAAAAATACCTACTTTCGGCTAAAGGATTTCTGTGAAATGCAACTAATTTTTTTTCTTTTAAATTTGTCACCTTAGCTTGTCGCCGCCGCCATCTCGTCGCCGCCGCCGACCACCGCAGATCGTCGTCCATTGCCGCCGATCGCCGATGACCGCCGACCGCCGCCGACAATCTCCACCCGCCAACCACCGCCACCCGTCGCCTATCACCATCGCCCGCCAATTGCCGCCGCCGCCACCGCCCGCCCTCCACCGAATGCCGCCGCTCGCTAACCGTCGCCCGCAGCCCACCATCGATTGCCGCAAGTCGTCGCCCGCTGCCACCACCAATCGTCGCCGCCGCCGACCGCAACCTCCCACCAACGCCAACTGCCGCTTTTTTTTCAAAAAGTAAAAATATTTTACAAAGTTCATTTTTCACCAAACAGTATTTATGTCAAAATTATTTTTTAATGTGTTTTTAAAATACACTTTACCAAACACTATTTGAATTTTGAAAAAGGCCATTAACCCAAAGATATTTGTATTTTCTTAAAGTCCCTCGTCAAATGCTGAACCAAGCAAGCCCCCTCTCCCTCTCCCCCTCTCTCTCTCTCTCTCTCTCTCTCTCTCTCTCTCTCAGTCGATACTGAGAAGATGGATTCGAATTCGAAGGGGATCCTGATGAAGGATGGCAACGAGGATAAGGAGGATCCTCCTGTGGCTTCCAAGCGGGAGGGGATCTTGAAGGCGCACAAGGAGGAGGATCCTCCTGGGGCTTCCAAGCGGGAGGAGATCTTAAAGGTTCGTAAGGAGGAGGATCCTAGGGCTTTTCGTGGGTACCTCGTAGACGGTAGGGAGATCTATGCTTGTTGTCAATCTTCGGTCGAGGAAAATTTGTGCGGAATTGCTTTCTTGTTCGCATGATTTCCTGTTCCGTGTATATATTGGTTGAGATTCCGTTGTCTGGTATGATGAATAGGATCAATTCGGGACTGTTTTTGCATGGTCTCGAAGGCTAAATCGTCTCTGCCTTTTAGGGTTATAGTAACGCGTGATTCTTTCTGGGTTTTCACGGTGCTGTGTGTAAACTCGAGTTGATTGCTACAAGTTTTGTGATGCTCGGATGTTTCTGGGTCTGAAAAAAGGAGAGATAACTGATGGGTGCTCTGCAAACGCATAGATGTCGTCTTGCCAGTTGTAGAATGACAGAATGATCTTTAACTATGAGCTAGCGGTTGGTTTTCAGTCCCTGATGCTCTTGCACTGCTGTACTTTTATTTTCCTCTGGGATTGCAAGATAATATCTGGCATTTGCTAATGTGCAGAAACAACGGTAAAGCTGGAATGCTGTTCACGTTGCGAACCTTACCACGGGATGTGCCTGCGTTGTTGGGCTCCCCTTCCTGTGGAATATGGAGCAACACCTGATTTTCTGTCGTGGGTATGACATCTTTTGAACCTTATGCTAATTAGAGATTTTGAGCGATGTTTTGCTTGTAGTAGTTGTTCCTTCTCTTCGAGGAAATTAATGATGACCAGCCCATGGCTTAATTGCACTCCCTTCCGGTAATAGGACTTTTAAAGCTCGTTAATCTCTTAGATGCATTGCTTTTGCTTTGTAAGTTTAGCTAAAGACACAGAGAAAATAAGAACAAAGGTTATTTGAGAAAGAATGCAATCATTTTCGTGAAACAGCCTCCTAATAGATAAATGTATGTGCAAAGACAGCTGTGTAATACTTTTCTTAGTGATTAACTTTTCTTTGAAAACTCTCTAGATATGTTAGAAGCCTTGTGTCGACAGTGGCAATTAAGAAAAAGTTTACATTACACCGATGAAAGCATTCGACTTGTCGTCGTTGATTCTGTTGCCCTAGCACACCATCATCGACGTTTCATGTTTGTGTTTGTCACCTTATTGATTTCCCATATCCTTGAGTTACTTCTCGTCCTTATACTTGACTTTTAACTATTTTTTTTGCATAAAGTCAATATGTGCTTAGCTCTAAATTGACATCGATCAGTGATATAGCTGTGCATTAACTTCATTGGCAGTTTGCGCCTCTCTTTTAGGCATCTAAGGCCTTTATTTGTGTCTCTTGCCCTTCTCTGTCGGTTCTTAGGCTATATTACTTTCCTTGAGTGCTTCTCAAACAAAAAGTATTGAGTTTGCCGAAGCTTCTGCATTTCTTTCTGTGTCTGACTGAAGTTCTCTTTTCAGGAAATACCTCCAACCGAATATAACTGAGGATTGGCAGTCAGCAATTGCTCGATTTTCCATCTTTAGTGGTGATTCTTTTCCATCAAAAGGATTCAAAGAAACATATCTGTGTGAGAATAGCAAGAGTCCAGAACCTCTGAAGTTAGCTCGGGGTGACTGTTACCTTCTTCTTTTCTCGCGAGAGGAAATGTCTGGCTTTTGGTTCGTCATATATGCGTAGCTTTTAACATTTTTAGCTAGCTGGATATGATGTATTAAGAGCTTTGTACATGCCGGGTTTAAGGTCTTTCAACGAAAAATCTGCTTAGTTACAAAAATCTTTGCTCGATCCTTTTACCATGGGCCCAGTACGTAAAACAAGATAAAATGAGTCATGAGTCTATGGCACCAACATAAAATGAGAACTCCACGGTCCACACCGTTTTAAACCCAAAGGAAAGGGCATACCTTGCCGAGTCTACTTGTTCTCCCGTTCCTCTTGGAAGTAATAAACAAACAATCTTCTAACCATGCCTTGAATTTTCTGCTTCTGAAACATGACTTTCGCTTAAAAAAATGCCAACGCAAATGTCATTTATCAAAGCCAAAAACTAATTGAGGACCCCAAGTTGAACACTCACGTTTTAATTAGGATCCTAAAGTATCAATCAAAAGAAAAAAAAAATCAATAAAGCATGAAACATGGGATGGTGACTTGTCATAAATATGTTCTTCAATTTCTTTGGAACCGAAGTATTCTCTGTTCTGGTCAAGAAACTTAGCCATTTCCTGAGCGTACGATCGATCACCCATTGTGTGATACACATCTCAAACATTTCACTAGAAGAATGTCGTCTCAAAGGGTCTCACCTTTTGGTCATTGTATGCATATGCTCCAGCTCAAAGAGGTTGTTTTTAGAGTCGTCTGCTCGTTCCATGATGCCTAAATCCGACAGATACAAGAACCAAGACTTAGAAATAAGCCACAACAACCGCAAGCTGCATCCTGTATGTGTCTTCACGGATTACATTTTGAAGAATGTCCGAGGAAATTGATGTAATATTATTTTTAGATTTGCGGTTTTAAAAGATTGGGAAAAACATTCTCTTCCTATGCGTTGTTTCCTCTTGTGTTGCCCAATCAAAAAAGAATATTTTGTTGTATTTTTTCAACTATGTCTCTAGTTATACCCTTAAACAAGCTCGTCTCACTCTCTCTCTCTCTCTTTTTTTCCCTCATTTAGGCATGTATTGAACTAAGTTCATATTCCACTTCAAGGTAGAGAGTCATGTTGAGACTAAAGATTTTCAATAGTGTTTATCGGGAAGATATATCCTCGAGATCATCAACCGCTCAAATTTCTTAAATTTGGCTACAATAAAGCTTTTTTCTCAAGTGAAATGGATGAAAATCTTTTGAATACTCGATTGATTTGAATTAGGTGTTGCACACTCTTAGACATGGTCCAACGAATGCATAATATAGGCTCATCTTTTTGACCCAAGAAACCAAATATTCTTACGATATGATCAGTCTTTTTTTTTCAGATTTAATTGGCCATATATACTGGAACTTGAGAGTAAAAAAAAAAAAAAAACCTGGTGCTAGTATTTGGTGTAACTTGCTGGCATTTGTGGATGTGGAGGAACCAAAAGGTAATCCTAGACCAGCTTCTCTTTCTCCGATGGACCCGTGAATCTGATCTTAGGATATGTTAAGGATATTCTTGCTGCTAGGATAGTGGAAACGAGATTTTGTCCGCACAGAGAAATTAGATAAGTTTGTGGGTTGGACCTTCTCGTTTTGGTTGGGTCAAACTCAATTCCGACAGGAACTCTAAAGGCAACTTGGTCCAGCCCAAGTGGATTTATTCGTGATGATTAAGGCAATTGGCTTGCTAAATTCGTGCAAATAACTTGAGGTAAATTTGTCATAGGTGTATTAGTTTAGGGATTTTTGTTGTAAAAAAAAAATGATTGGGATGAATTTGTCACAACATACCAGTTTGGAGTTTTTCTCGGTAGTAACTCTTTTTTTTTAATTCCAATGGCTTACAAAAAGTTTACGATGTGCCCTTATTTAATTACGATAATTGACTAAGTGTTACGACATCGCGTCGTGACTAAGTGCAAAACATCATCGGTTTGGAAGGTTGTTGTAAAAGAGAAGAAATTGTCGTAAATTTAGAATTTCTTTAATTACAATGATTGAGAAAGAGTTACGACGTCTCAACAAGAGAAAAACATCCTAGAATAGGATTTTTTTTTCAATTACCACTATTTCACTTACGACAAAACGTCATAATTTTGTAGATATTCTTTTTATTTACAACGCTTTGTGAAGGTTTTTATTTTTTTTCATCAGACAACGCTTTGTGAAGGTAGCCATGAACGGAATGTTGCAATTCTTAAACTTTTAAAGTTACGACAGTTTTCAAAGATTTGGACGTTCCATGACGAAGAAGAACTTAACGTTGCAAATTTAAATCCTTTCAAACTACGACGGCTTATCAAGGTTTGCAACAATCCTTGTAATTAAGAATATAACCCCATAAAGCGTTATTAAATTCGATTTATACTGTGCCATGACGTCAATATTCTAGGGGGTTGGCGCTCCTTTGCTAGTTTTTAAAGCATTGTAAACTTCACGGACGTCAATCTTCTCGTGGATCGGACGTTTGACCTCGTGTGAAATTTGGCGACCTGCGGCAACCGGCTCATTCGACAGTCGGAGTCCTTTCATCTCAATCTAACGGCAGACATTCGCGAGGGTACAAACTACGAGATAATGTCAAACAACCTTAGAAGTCTCCGGCTAGGCGGTGGTGGATTTATCGAGTGCATGATAAACCAAATGCACCGTAACCTGCGCAACTTGTTTTGATGGAGTAAGAGGCTGCCAAGTACGAGAAGCTTATAGCAGTACCGCACATGCAAGGAGTGACAAAAAAGATTCGATCGGATCGGGAATCATTCAAATCGGACCCAACTAGCGGATTCACTCCGGTTCTCGGGGCATCGGTCTAATTCTTGGTTCCATAAAATTGAAACGGCTAATTATAGATTCAGTTTCTAGTTCGGGGATGGAACAGGCTGCACGGACCGAACCGACTTTTTTTTTTGTAATTTTAATTGTTTTTCCTTGAAATTTTTTAAAAAACTCATTTAAACTCTAAAATTATTAGAGATACTTTCATATATTTAAAATATGAATATATGTTTCGAGCATATGTAGCCGATTCGAGGCACCTCCGATCCCATCCCTCAGTTCTAAAACCTGAAAATCGATCCCTTCGATTGATTTCCGATTCCAGGGTTGGGCTCAACCAGCTTGGGATAGATGACCCCTAGTTCAAGCTACGAGACTGCCAAATATTGGAAGCCTATAGCAGTCCCGCCCAACCCTTTGAATGAATCAAACTGCAAAGACTTGCTGCTACTACTACTGCAAATCAATTTCTATGTGGAATTTTCGTGGCTTCGTATTCGGATTTGGGAGGAGTCGCGATATTCCCTCCTTGAAAGATGACAAAAGTAGAAAATGCGGAAGTCATGGCGGTCGTACCACTGCCCGACCTTTCTAAGCAATTAAGCGACGACTTTGGTCTTCCACTAATCTCGTCACTAGTCCTGGCCTTCTCTTCCCCGCTCCTTCCCAATTCCATAATTGATTAAAACTGGTTCATCTCCTTGTGATGTGAACTTCTTCTGATCGATTCCCCTGCGACATGAAGAACATGAAGCCCCCACTTCTATTATTCATCTCCGTCACCGTCTCCCTCGCAGCACTTGGGGTCTCGGTCACCGTCGACAACGTCGGCGCCTACCAGCCGACCAATGACATCGCTGTCAACTGCGGCTTCTCCAGCAACTCCACCGCGGACGACAACCGGACTTGGATCGGAGACGCCGACGGGAGTTCGAACTACTCTCCAATTGAGAAGACTCGCTCCTCTGTCAACGCAAGCGCAAACAGCCCGTCTCCCGCTGTCCGCAGCTCCGTCCCATACTACACCGCTCGCCTCTCTCGCTCCGAGTTCGCCTACACCTTCCACGTCACCGCGGGGCCCAAATTCGTCCGCCTCCACTTCTTCCCTTCCGATTACCTGGACTTCCGCCGCGCCGATTCTTTCTTCTCGGTCGAGGCCCCCGGCTACACCCTGCTCCGCAACTTCAGGGCTAACCTCTTTGCTGATTACACCAGCTCCGCGAGCTTCTCTAAAGAGTTCTGCTTAACTGTCGGAGACGACCAGATATTGAACATAACGTTCACGCCCACTCCTGGTGGTTCAGACAACTATGCTTTCGTGAATGGAATCGAGGTCGTCTCCATGCCTGAAAAGCTCTACTACAACACGGTCATCGACTTAGAAGAGGGAATCAAGTTGGCAGGTCAGGAGGCGCCATACACCTTCAGGGCAGGTCAGGGGGGGCTATACCCTTTCGCTGCCACCGATGCGCTCGAAGCGGTGAAGCGCTTGAACGTCGGAGGACAGTTTATCGGTCCAGCCAGTGATACGGGAATGTACAGGACCTGGGACGCAGATCACGACTACGTAACTTCTTCGTACATCGAAGTTTTACCAGTTAACACGACTATCCAACTCATTTACAGTGACCAAGTGCCGAATTACACGGCTCCGGACAGCGTGTACATGACGGCGAGGACTATGGGAATGAACAGGAGCATCAATCTGAGCTCCAAGCTCACGTGGTCCGTCGAGGTGGACGCAAAGTTCTACTACTTGGTCCGGTTGCACTTCTGCGAGTTCCAGATAGAGGGAAATAACCCCTTAGATAGGCTTTTCGAGATCTTCATAAATTCGCAACTGGTCGAGAATCGCGCGGATGTCATTAGCTGGAGCGGGAAGGGCATGCCCGTCTATAGAGATTATGCAGTATACATGGACGGCGGCGGTGGCCACAAGAAAAGAACCAACCTCTCCGTCACGCTGGAGGCGCTTCCGATAGATGATACTGTTTATTCTGATGCCATCTTGAATGGCCTCGAGATATTCAAGATCAACAATCTAGGTGGGAATCTCGCTGGATTGAACCCAGATCTAGTCCCATATAATCAGCCGGTGCTTCCGCCGGAGAGCAAAGCGTCGTCGTCGAACCACGGCAAGACAGCGAAGATCGCCATCATTGCCAGCGTAGCTTCGAGCTTCGCCGTGCTCTCTCTCCTGGCTTTCTTCCTTTACCGGCGACGAAACGGAGCCAAGGATTCGGCCTTGAGCGACCCCACCTCATGGTGGGGCCCTGTCTCCTACGAGATGACTAAGTCGATGAAGACCCAGGGGTCGTCCCTGCCGTCGGACCTGTGCCGCCACTTCTCGCTGGCCGAGATAAGAGCCGCCACGAACAACTTCGACGAGGTGTTTATCATTGGCGTGGGCGGGTTCGGCAACGTGTACAAGGGCTACGTCGATGGCGGGGCCACCCAAGTGGCGATCAAGCGCTTGAACCCGCGGTCGCAGCAGGGCCTCCACGAGTTCATGACCGAGATCGAGATGCTCTCGCAGCTCCGGCACCTCCACCTGGTCTCCCTGATCGGGTTCTGCAACGATGCGGGAGAGATGATCCTGGTCTACGACTACATGGCACGCGGGACCCTCCGCGACCATCTCTACAACACAGACAATCCTCCACTGCCCTGGAAGCAGCGGCTCGAGATCTGCACGGGCGCCGCCCGTGGGCTGCACTACCTCCACACCGGTGCTAAGCACACCATCATACACCGCGACATGAAGACCACCAACATCCTGCTCAACGAGAAGTGGGTCGCCAAGGTGTCGGACTTCGGGCTCTCGAGGGTCGGGCCCACGTCTGTGTCCAAAGCCCACGTCAGCACGGTCGTGAAGGGCACCTTCGGGTACATGGACCCGGAGTACTACAGGCGCCAGCAGCTGACTAACAAGTCCGACGTTTACTCCTTCGGGGTGGTGCTGTTTGAGGTGTTGTGCGCGAGGCCGGCGGTGAACCGGATGGCCCAGATGGAGCAGATCAGCCTGGCCAACTGGGCCCAGAGCTGTTGCAAGAGCGGGGCCGTCGACAAGATGGTGGACCCGCACCTGAAGGGGGCGATCGCCCATGAGTGCCTCAATAAATTCTGCGAGATCGCCATGAGCTGCTTGCAGGACGAGGGAATCAAGCGGCCCTCCATGAACGACGTTGTGTTGGGCCTCGAGTTCGCCCTGCAGCTACAGGTGAGCTCGGAGAAGGAGGTGATAACAGATGATGTAGGTGACTCTGTGCATGACGGCGATGACAGCGACGATGACGAGGCTCCGATTGGAGGCCACCGGATGGACCGCAGCGATGAGCTGTTCAGTGCTAGCCATAGTGGAAGTGGGAAGAGCAGAGGAAGGCCCGCCGTGACACCGACTAGCAGTTATGATGTTTATGACGAGAGCATGACTAGTTATGATTCGGACAAGCTGCCGTCTGGGGCTGTCTTCTCGGAGATTATGAATCCCAAAGCTCGTTGAGAGAATGGCATTCAAGTTCAACTGTTACATACTTTTTCCTTTGAAGTTGGTTATATGGCATGGTTTCGCTAAAAGAATCTAGTCATCAAGAATGTAACTCAAATTTTGATGAACGTTAGATAAAGTCCCATAGTTTCGGGTGATAAATGAAGAATATCAAGTGATTTCCAGTGTTGTAGTCCTCTAATCACGCTTGAACGAGACCAGTCCACCTTCGAGTGTTCTCCATTCTAGGAGAATTATCGCTCCAAGAATTACCGTTCAACAGACAGAAACGGCAGTCTATCGGCCGAGGGATCTTCCCACTTCGATGAAAGCCCGGTCTCAGTCTTGATTTTTCTTTTTCGGTGGAGAACATAGATATGACATGACAAAAAGGATAATCGAGTTTCAGATATTTTAATTCAGTGGTTTTTCTCATTTAACCAATGCTCGAGGAAGAGTTGCAGATGAGAGAATCCCCTGGAAATCTTAGGGCAACTTTTTACCAAAACTAGATAGACGAATTGAAACTTCAAAAAGATCTTTCTAACAGACAAGGAAAATTGGGCTTATGCGAAACATAATTGTAAACACTACAAAAAAAAAAAAAAAAAAGGTTTTAGCAACGGGTTTTGTCACGAAAATTTGACCAAAATTCGTTGCTAAATTGATTTGCGATGAAAATTAGCGACAGAAAAAAATTCATCGCCAATTCGGTATCGCAAAATTTAGCAACCAAAATATTAAAGTTCGTCGCTAATTTGCGACGAACAATATTCGTTGCAAATTAGCGACAAACTTTACGACGAACATTATTTGTCGCAAATTAGCGACGAAATTTACGATGAATATATTCGTCGCTAATTTGCGATGAACATATTCGTCACAAAGTTCGTCACTAATTTGCAACGAATATTTTCATGCCAATTAGGAGGATTCCATTCATCGGAAATATCATCTCTAATTGCAACGAATTTGTAAATAATTTAGCGATGAATTCTGCGACGACACCTTTAGCGACGGATGTTGCTACAAATGTTATTCAGCGACAAAGTTTCATTAATTATTTAGCGATGAATTTTGCGACGAATATTATATTAAACAATGAGATTTTGTTTTTACCATACGTTTTTAGCGACGAATTTTGCAACAAATATTGTTCAGCAACGACTTTGGCAACAAGTCTTGCGATGAGATTGCACACAACAAAGATATTAAAGCATATTCAAAACGTGAGCGGCTGCGCCATAGCTAGGAGAATCTTTTACATACGATCAAGTGAACGAGAGGTCAAATATGCACCCTTTAACAGTCCAAAAGGCATCAAATGAAAAATGAAATACTAGTAAATACGAGAGGTCAAATATGCACCCTGTTTCAAGAATACATACTAGTAAATACCATGTCAAATGAAAAATGAAATCAAAAGAGACGAACCCCCTAAAAAAAAACACAAACCAATGACTAGCATAAGAAGTTCAATATGAGAAGCAAAAGTACCTACTGAGCAAAACTAATGACTAGCATCAGGAGCTTTAGAATTGGCATTAAAACTATCGAAGCCTCCACTATTTGATCATGTAGGATTTGTTTGATAGGCAGGAATTGGAGCCATTGAGGGGGCGCTACTAGAAGAGGTTGGGATTGGTCCACTCCCAGGAACTATAGGAAGGACGTTGAATACAGGAGGCCTTAACATGCCATTCAGTTGATGGATAGAGGGAGCACCAGGCGGTGGAACCATTGAAGGCATCGTTGAAGGATTATAGCCTACCAAAAGAAGAAAAAGACTATAAAATAAAATTC
This sequence comes from Rhodamnia argentea, assembly GCF_020921035.1. Classification (NCBI taxonomy): domain Eukaryota; kingdom Viridiplantae; phylum Streptophyta; class Magnoliopsida; order Myrtales; family Myrtaceae; genus Rhodamnia; species Rhodamnia argentea. The sequence continues at coordinate 12,948,129 of NC_063157.1, read as the reverse complement.
ATGTTTCTCCATTTATAGCCATTTTATACATGGACGAGAAAGAGACATATATGAGTAGATGTAGATGATACAAGCTTACCAAAATGATATCAAACTATTGATGAGAACATATATGGAACTGCTCGCTTGTCAAAAGATCTCCCACATCCAATGCAATGAGTCAAAGCATTATAATAAAATGGTGTGGCATGGAAAACTAAAAAAAGAAAAACAAACTATAAGTCAAACACATATAAGATCATAGGTGCAAATAAGATAAATAGAGCATGTACTGATAATAAGGACTAATATAAGAATCATGGGTGCAAATAAGATAAATAGAGCATGTACTTATAATAATGACTAATGAGTACCCATAACACAATAATTTTAAATCCATTGAGATGAGTCAAATTGGTTTGGGAAAAAAAAACACTAATGAAGAATAATATGATGTCTTTTGCCATGTGATGATTATAATTGACTTGTATGTTAATCAATCGTCCTTCTTGCCTCTTAGGAACTACGAGTATTAATTTACATGTTTACGTAAAATAAAAACAATGAACCTCTATAAGATGGGCATTATTATGAGTATTTCATTCCTTGACAACGGCTGGATCTTAATCCTAATGCAGCTCCTCTACCTACTTGACCAACTGAGCAATTTTCAAGGGAAATGGCACGCGAAAACCTGTTACCTATGTCCTATCCTTTTGCTTGCAACAGACAAGGAGGGCCATAACTGGGTAGTCATGAAGTTTAAAGAGAGAAATCTACTAAGGCTTCCTGTCAAACCCCGCCACTAAATTGATGATATTCATAACCTCAACAGAATTATACCTCATCATCTGACTTCCACACATACAAAAATCACCTATCACATTTGTAGTATGTTGACTATCCATTTGACCTTTTAATGAACCCCTGATATTGACCGGGGAGTAATACCAAACATTTACCTTCGCATAAAGGTAAGAACTTGTTATTGGATATGATGACCAGAAGTGCCTTAGCAATTCTTGTATGGACGTCCAATGTTGTCATCAAGAATAGTTGCAATGACAACTAAGACAATATGACCAAATTTGCATCAGGAGACATCGAAAGCAAATAGCCTTTAACAGGAGAAGAAGAGACAATGTACCTGATTCACAACAAAGCCCTTCAGCATATTCAAGAAGTTTGCATGCTTTCCTTATCCAGCCGTTCAAGTTCAGTAAAGTTATTTTCCTGCAATAATGCTGCCTTAGTTGAAGATGAAAGAGCTAAAAACTAAAAACATACTAGTGGCCCTGCCTTCAAGAAAATATCAAAAACAAATTTGCATATTTTAAATTCAGCCTCCCTTAACACAAATAAGTTTCTTAGGAGGTACTAAAGATACCCTAACAGTCTACAGAAGCTTGAAACTCATAAACAAAACCAAAAAATTCAGCAGTCCTTGCGCTTGTTAAAGCGCCCATCTCTTGGAATCAATCTGTGGAGACTCAATACAATCACACGAAGACGAGTGAATAACGACGCATGTTACCTTAATCCGCTCATATTCTCTTATTGCAACATTCTTGGCATTCTCAGTGACACTTATAGTTTCCGTCAATTCTTCTATCTTGCATATTCTCGACTTGTCACCACCAAATATCTTTGATGACGCGACTTCCAATTTTTCAGCTCTCGATTTAAAAGAAGATAAATCTGATAAAAGAGTCTGCACCGTCAATAAAGCGCTAGTGCGATCTGAGAAGACACTGTGTACTGTTAACATGAGACCCAAGTACTCATGAAGGGTATCCTGCAATTCATATTGAGATATTGCAATGTCCTTTTAGTGGTGAGTTCGACAAAAGGGATTAACCAGAAGAAATGAAATTTTCATGCTTGAGTTAAAGCTTTACCTTTGAACCTTCATAACATCATAGATGGACTCTTTTATAGCCAGACTGAAATACTTAAAACGGGGAGGAGAACTTACCAAGTGCTTCACCATCTACAAATTTAATTCCCCGTAAAATCTACTAGTTTTGACAGCAGCAGTTGCCAAATTTTTCATATTAGCTGCCCGTGATCTCTGACAATTAAACATGGCCTCCTCATTCTCAAACTTTGTCAGTTTAATGAAGGCTAGTCCCAGTTCTCCCATTGTTTCCCCCATGTCTTGCTGAGCTTTAACTAATGATTCCGCCTAAGCATGTGAACATAACATCAAACGACTAGAGATTAGTTTGAGATACAGCAAATACTTGGCCAGGGGCAAAAGTTCATTCCGGACATAAAATGATAGCAACAAATTACCTGCTGCGAAGCATTGCTTAGTTGTAGCTCCATATCATGCATCCTCTCCTTCTTCTCCAAAAACTCTCTATCCTCTTCACCACAGCAGGTTTGGAACCTCCCCAGTCATTGGCCACCGACTTCTTCAACTCCTTAAACAGTCTCAATAAGTCCCTTCCACCTTTTGCCGGCTGCACAACCTCATGCGAAGCTACCACACTCTCTCTGAGATCCGTATGCTTCTCTGAAGCTCAAATTGCTCTTTTTTCCCTCTGCCACTGTTGAGGCTTTAACGGCATTGACTTGCTGGGAATCAAAGTAGTCTCGAGGATTCTTGATATAAATTGACATGAAGCATCCAATTTCACAGCATCTGTTTTGCATAAAAGTTTTCAAAGGTAAATATTGATATACTTTTATGAAGAACGGAGCAAGTGGTGGACCGTGAGGTGCCTGAAGGTCCTCAATCTCTGTGATACGAGAGATCCTTTCCAATCTCCCCTGGTTAGCATTGCCATCAGAATCCTCATTAGCCGAATCAACTAGATAATTAGTAAAAGTTGGAAAATATTGAGTTACGATAGAAGAACAAAACAAATAATTGACAGCAGAAATAGGAACTGGGCTAACAAGCAACAGAAATTGGCGACACGTTAATGGAGGTCATATTGCCAAGATCTTTACAAATCATGCTCATGTCGCCATCCCGTGAGGAAACGTGCTCCCTCCAAATCTAAGACCTTGATGCCCCAATGCTTTAGCACGATTTTCTGAATCCCACTGAACGAAAACCCGAAGCATCCGAAAAAACAAGGCACTCTAGCGGAATATTTGCCTCCGCAATAGACATCAGCAACACATCCTAGATAAATGAGCCCAAGAAATCCAGACTACTCAAACCTGCCGCATGACGAAAAGAATCCACTAACTCCTCACAGAAAATCGTCTCCTCCTCCATATCAATCAGGGCCAAGGAGACCAAGTGAGGCCTCTTCTTTATCAACGAAGCAATAGCTCTCCCAGTAATTAAGCCACAATCCCTAAACCAAATTTCCCTCAGACACGGGCAATTCACTGACAGAACGACAAGAGACTGATTACCCGAAACGTCGATTTGCGACAACCTTTGTAGCGTCTGAGACAAGACCGAGATACCGTCATCCGTGACCCAAGCCTTACGACGATGTCGAGCTCTTCGAGCAAGGGAAAGTGCTCCGCAATCAAAACCAAGTCGTGATCCCCCAGAAGCCGAATCTTGAATAGCACCAAGACCCTCGAAGCCCCGACCATGGACCCCATCTCGCGCAACCCATTGAAGCGGAGGAACTCCTGGTTCAAGAGGTTGAGGTGCTCGAGGGGCAATGGGAACTGCGTGATCTGGCGGAGGACAGATTGCCGCGAAATGGGCTGAGGTTGATAGACTTGAGGGATGTGAAGCGCCGCAAGACGAGGGAATCAAGGCGCGAGGTCAATTGGTTAGGGATGAAGAGGGAAAAGGAAAAGAAAGAAAGTGGCAGAGATTAGGTCAAAATTAGCAACAAACTTTACTTGTGGCCATTTAGTGATACAATTAGCGACAAAAAATTTTGCTACGAATGGACTCCGTCGCCAATTAGCAACGATAGTAGTTGCCGTCGTTAATTTTACGACGAATTATATTTGTTGCTAATTAGCGACAAATTTAGCAACAAAAAATTTGCGACGAATTTAGTGACAAACATTTTATCCGTCGCTAATTAGCGACGACTGTTGCTTTCATTGCTAATTTCGCGACGAACTTTTTTTGCTGCTAATTAGCGACGAATTTTGTGATGAATCATTTTTGCAACGAACATTTTTCGTCGCTAATTAGCGATGACGGCCATTTTCGTCGCTAATTTTGCGATGAATTATTTTTTGTTGCTAATTAGAGACAAATAATTTTGCGACGTACAATTTTTGTTGCCAATTAGCAACGAAATTAGCCACGACACTTACCGCATAAAAGGAAAAAAATAAAAACATATAGACAAATAATAATAATAATCAACAACAAAAATAATAATAATAACAATTAAATTGTGCGGTTTGTCACCATTTAGCGACGAAATTTCCAACGACCTATTACATTAATAATAATAATAATAATAATAATAATAATAATAACAACAACAACAATAATAACAATAATAATGATAATAACAATTAAATCGTGTGATTTGTCGCCACTTAGCAACGACCTATTACAATAATAATAATAATCAACACAACAATAATAATAACAATATTAATAATAATAGTATTAATGACAACAAGAATAACATACGTCGCAATAATAATAATAATTACACATAATTATTAAAAAGTCTAAAAAATCCTAATCTTCATCTTCATCATCATCTTCATCTTCACCTTCATCTTCATTTTGATCTTGATCTTGATCTTGATCTTCATCTTCTTCATATGCTGTATCCTTCCAGTGTTCCTCGATTTTTCTTCGTACTTTGGTTTTACATATAACCCAGCAATCAGCTTTATCATGTTTCAAGCTAGGATATGATGCATAATATACTTGAATTGCTTATTGTGCAATGATGTTGTTTCTAATTTTGCGACGAATCGCTTTCGTCGCCAATTACCATCGAATTTGTTTTTGTCGCTAATTTTCCATGGCTAAAACCTTATTTTTTTTGTAGTGTTTCCCTTGCATGATTTGATTTTTGCATACATGTACTACTTCGTTTTTGTTTACACTACAAAAACAATAACAATAATAGTAATAATGATAACAAGAATAACATTAATAATAACAATAATAATAATCAACAACAACAATAATAATAAAAATAATATTGATAATAACAATATTAATAATAATAGTAATAATGACAACAAGAATAACATACGTCGCAATAATAATAACAATTACACACAATTAGTAAGAAAAAGCGACAGATTATCCATACTCCATCTCACAAGAACAGAAACAGAAGCATCGCTCTCCTGAATGCATCAAAAGTAGATGTCACGATCCGAAACTTCTTAAAATGTATCACCACCGAAAACAATTTCTATAAAGATCTCATCATTGCCTCCGGAAGACGACCTCTTAAAGTTGAGTCACCTTTTAGAACTACTGTGTAGTCACCTCTTAAAGTTATCAACACCTATGTATCACAAGCAAATATTGATCGCAGACTATCAAAAAAATAACCATCAGCATAGAAATAAAAATGAGCACAAGCGTTGTCTTAATATACATTAGCATATAAATCGACCAAGATAATTGGAAATAGAGAATAAATTGTAATTAGAATCAATAACAGCAATGTAATTGAGAATGATTTGTAATTGAGAGCAAAGTCCAGAATCTGTTTCAACCCAATACGAAACTCATCAGCCAATCCTCAACGTTCGGGTAAGCTATTATTATATATCCAAGTCCTATCTTTTTGCATTGTGCCCGCATACGAATTAAAGATTTATAAAATATTGAAAATATTATATCTAATGTTTAATAGTCTTAATTAAAATCATAAAATTCTAAAAATTAAATTCTATTTGTGACCAGACAATTACTTTGAAATTGAAAAAAATAACCATGTCAAAAACACTTACCCAAGTATTTGCTTGAATTATTTATAGTAGAACATAGATAATCCGATGAGAATTGCAAATTTTGTCGCTAATTGTATAAATTAATGAAGAAAAGAAGTTGGTGGACAGCGACGAAAACCACATTTATCGCTAGAAAAAAAATATTAGTCACTAAATTAGTGACGAAAATCTGTTTTCCTTGCTAAACCAACATCCGTAATTTAGCGAGGAATCACTTTTTTGTCGCAAATTTTGCGACGAATTTTTGTTGTTGCTAATTTACTGACGAAAATCACATTTCATCGCTACATCAGCGACAAAAACCATGTTCGTCACAAAATTTGCGACAAAAACGGAATTCCGTCGCTAATTTAGTGATGAAACTATGATTCGTTGCTAAACCAGTGCCTGTAATTTTTCGATGAATCACTTTTTCGTTGCTAATTTTGCGATGAATCTCTCTTTCGTTGCAAATATTGCGACGAATTAGTTTTCCGTCACTAAAATTAGCGATGAATCACATTTTCGTCGCTACTTTCATTGCAAATTAGTGCTGAATATTTTTTTCGTCACTATTTCCATCGCAAATAGCGATGAATGTTTTTTTTCGTCGCTAGTTTCATCGTAAATTAGCAACGAATTATTTTCGTAGTTAATTTTCCGCAGTTAAATCCTTATTTTTTTGTAGTGAAAGAATTTATGAAAAGTTCACAATGTGTGGAGCACTAGGAAGAAAACAAAGATGAAACATAATCTAGTTGTTAGTCTACAAAGAAAGGACAAACGACCCAATTTTGAGAAACCATCTACATTGCTGCTGTAAGAATTTGTCGGTGATATGCCCTTAAAGCAACCATGTAATAGTTACATGTTAGGGATTTCAGTTGTACTTTCAATTTCTTATTTAATTAATGGAAAATATGTCCAATTATCTAAATATATGAATAAATTCCATAATATCAGTTGTGACTGGACCTATTCTTGAGACGTTGATAATATGTATGACGGGTTCACAGTTAGACTAAATCTTTAAGCTATTTCTCGGTCGATGGATCATTGAATGGATATCAATGATCCCGTTGAGATTTGTGCGTTCTTAACTTCACCGTTAATATTGGATACTTAAAGGAATGACGAGTCACAAGTCATTGGGTATTGCAATGCCCGAGTTAGAACATAGGTGCTTGTACCAAAAAAGTTTATTGAACGTGACACGCTTTGAACGGTTAGCAACATGGAAGTTTTTTAGCATGGTCAATGTCTAATCGTTCATGCTACGATCTTGTGTAAAAATTCTTAGACTTTAGATACAGTGTTGACTTGTGTATTGGATAGCTATGGTTCACAAGGTTGCATATTGGCGGTTCGTCGATCTGTCTCTATACTTGATGGTCATAGTTCATGCACATACGAAATCACACGTGTGCGCAAAATGAAATATGTCTCATTGTTACATGTAAGATATGATATCCTATGTAATCTAATTATGACAATGCATTGAAATCCTCTGTCGGGGTTGTAATCGAGAATAAAATGTTCATGTCTCGTATAAATGCATGTCAAATTAGATTTGTACATATGATCGAATTGGTGACTTGACAAATAATAGTAAGACAGAAAGATTGAATTGCACTATAGCCAAAGCTAACGGATTCATTATGTTCTTAAAACATTCACACTGCCTGGGTAGCCATGACATGTTGCTAGATGTCATTCATGGCTTGTAGGACCTGGAGATTGATCGGGATAATCAATTCTCTTGGATGTTCTAATGTTTTAGTGCACGTTTTACTATCAACTAGTGATGAACTTAGGGTTGTCACACATCATAACCAATTTAGGATGACGTTGAATGTGAAAGACGACATTGCAAATTTGTTTGCAATCACGGCTATCGAATAGTCGGGCTGAAATTATATTGAGTACGATTTAATTTAATTCTTATTTTTTGTCATGGACGTACGTGCATATGATGCACATGCACTCTTAAAATGTACACATATTAATGTATCCAAAATGCACACATGTATTTGTGTTGCATGCACATATTGATATATATATATATATATATATATATATGCGTGTGTGTTGCACACACATATTGATGTGCGTGCAACAGTTTCTTTTCTTAAAAAAACAAAAAAGGAAAAAATAAATAAAGGCTTAGTGCGCACGCCGCACGGTCAGCAACGGTCGCGGAGTGTGAGCAATTTTGTGTATGTAAAAAGGTGTTTTTTTTCTTCTCTCTCTCAAGGGTGTGCAAGTAAGAACGGAAAAAATTTTAGTCTATTATTTTTCTAAGTATCATGACCGAAATAAAAGAGAGTTCGGAGAATTAATTCCACAATATTGCTAGCATAATTAAAGTGGTGATTCTAGCAAGTTCGTTCTTCCATTCGATATTGTGATTGGTGGTGTATCCGAACTAGAGGTCTGACACTTGTGGGGTTCGAATCGAAGAACATTTGAACCATTTCGTTTCTAGCACGCTTCGAGAGGTAATTCGTTAAACTCCATTCGTTAAATATGATTTTTGATTGAAACACATGAATTACGTCTTTGGAGATACATGTATGGGTGGGTTTTTAGTTTCGTTGCGTTTATGTTTTATTTTTGCCTATGCATGTTACGCGTTTCCAACCGAATGTGTTTACAATGTGAAGCAAATAGGATAGGGAGAATGCTACACAGTAATATCAATCATTAATCATTGTCAGGGATAACAAATTGGAAAACGACATCGCTTTTCTTCTCTCCCTTTTGCAACAGGTTCTCCACGTATCTTGAATTTTTTTTTTCCTTCTCCCTATTTTTTTTTTTTGGCAAGTGCAGCAGATAAAGGGGCCGTGCCCGTGCGGGCTTGCACTCGGAAGTTCAAATGAATTCATGGCTCATCTCACTTGTGGTCTGACTTGAGTTCAATTCACAAACGGGAATTAATTTTAATAGGATTCCAAATTATTTAATGTTGATATTTTTGCTTAGGGTTCGGATTTGATCCCTAATTTCTATTGCTAAAAAACCAAATAGGATCGTTAAAATTCAGATGTCAATAATTGAGAAGTTTATTTAGGAGATTTTTTATTTTATTTTATTTCCATGCATGCCTTTTGGAAAAGAGTCATTTCTTTTAAGTGAAGAAAGTATGACGGCCTTACTAATAGTGGAGATCCAATCGGGAGATGTTTTGGCCTATAATTCCAATTGTACAATTTCCAATTACATGTTTGAGGACAATCTTTGACTGATGTGGGGAAAAAGGGCTGAAACATCATCTTTTTGCTCTTTTGTTACCCCAATTTGAGTTGAAAATGAAACCCTAATCCTTGAGTTTTCTAATTGTACAGACTCAAAACTTTGACGAAACGTCTTCCAATTGTATTGACCTGGTTCCTCAATCTTCATTTTCTCCGATCATGCTTCTAGGAGAAGACTCCAGGATTAGGGTTTCATTTTCAAGTCAATTTGGGGTAACAAAAGGGCCAAACGATTCTGCTTAGCCCTTTTTCGCCACATCGTTCAAAGACTATCCACGCTGCACTAGAGTTCTTCGAAAAAAATTCACATTAAACTCGGAAATTAATTCCAAAGTCCACATAGGGCAAATCGCTAAAATAAACACTTGAGTGATCAGTTTTTCACCAATATAGTACTCAAGTGATTGATCAAAAAGTTTTGACACTTTTATTATCATTTGCACAATTTTTTACCATGGTTTGACTACATTTGCCAAAATTTAACCTCGTCAAAGATTCGATCTAATAGCGCAATGGGGTCATGTATTGTGAGAGCTTTCCAATAACCACTTGAATGGTCAGAATAATAGTTGTTTTGATGGACTAGTACAATGGGGTCATAGCAAGTACCGTCCAAACGCCAGCTGGTTTTTTGGACTCTCGTTCCCACCCATAGAATCGATGAAACTGGAAAGGCTAGCTACCACCAGTCAATTTCTATGTGGAATTTACGTGACTTCGGACTTGGATCCAGTCGCAATACTCGCCCCTTGAAAGATGACGAATAGAAAACGGAAGGACATAACCAAGAAAACACAAGGAAAGTGGTAAGGGAGAGGTGTGCTGGCTTATTAGTTCAAAACCGAATTGGGGAAAACGGAACTAAACTGCTAAACAAATCAAACTGAACTGAAAATTTCATGCACTTCGGTTCGGTTCAATTTTCAGTTCAGGTAATTGAAAAATAAGTATCCTTTTTTCTTTGGTTCGGTTATTTTTGTTCGGTTCGGTTCAGTTAATCAAATCGCATTGAAAATCTCCAAAACAACCATTCTTTTTTTATTTTCCTTTTTTCTTTCTTCTCTTTTTTTATTTTTATTTTTTGGGGCAAAGGGCCGGCGGAGCTGTCGGCCACTGGCCGAGGGGCGGCAACCCTTGGGCGAGGGTTGTAAAGCCTTCATTGGCCGTGGGCAACGGGTCTTGATGATGCTAGATTTGGCATTGGTGAGGGCGGGCGAGGGCCATGACCCTCCAAGGGTTGCCGGCCCCAGCTAGCCCTTAGCCAGTGGGTGGCGGCTCTGCTGGATTTGAATAAAAAAGGAAAAAAGAAAAAGAAAAGAAAAGAAAAGAAAAGAAAAGAAAGAAAAAAGAAAAAGAAAAATTGAAAACCAAATTGAATTATTATGGTGTTAGTTTGAATTGAATCGAATCTCGTCCTAAATAGAATATGAACTGAATTGAATTTGCCCGAAAATCAAACTAAATCAAATCGAAGTAAACCATTGACATCCCTACTTTGTACGCAATGAAATTTTCCACAAAAAAAGAGGACCAAAAGAGTACGAGTCCCATTGGTTGCTTTCTTATGGTAGGTAAAGGCTCTACTAATTGCCTATATTTTAGCTACGGCTTTAGTCTTTCGTTAAATTCGAAGAAAATTATTCATTCAATCGTATACTTATTATACGGATTTCATGATGGTCATAAAATTTCAATTTTGCTTATATAATGTCAAACCTTTTCGTGAAATTTCAGTATAACCCTTTCCGCCAACTTTCGTCTGGAAATGCCGACATAACGGTTCTCTCATTGCCAGCTGTCCTACATAGCACGGCCGGAGATCCGGCATGGACAAGTTTTGTGTATTTTCAGTATTTATGCAGTCATATTTTTTTCGGCTTCACTTTATTTTTTTAATTCCTACCTTTTTTAGTGCTACTGTTCATGTTCCTCCATGGGTGTTAATCCAATGCCCCTCCCATGGCCGCAACATCTGCAAGAGGCAATTCACTGTGCCACTGTCGCTCGGAAATTTTCCGTTCTTCATCTTCTTTTTCGGTAAGAATGGAGGATTGGACTTGCCGACACTAGGAATAGACAATCATTGATGTTTTAATGGTTGGCTTTGGATTAATCAATATTAACTAGTACAAAAAAGAAAGAGAAGCGGGGCTCCCTTTATAAATTAAAGGGGCTCATGTCCAAGGAAAGGCAGATAGAGAAGAAAAGAGAAAAAGAGAGAGAGAAAGAAAGGAGAAAAATGAGAAACGGAAAGGAAAAGAAAAAGGGGTACACGTCATGGAGGCCGCATCAAGCCAAGTTAACTTATGAATTATGGGCTGATGGGTTAAATATAGGAGTTGTTAAGCTGAGAAAATATGGGAGATTGGCAGTTTAGAGTATCGTGGAGCTGTAGGATTTTACAAAACTCGATTTCAGCTTATGATTTGTGCAAAATGAATATTCATGCTTACGTGCGCGTGCTAAAATAATAGTGAATGTCCTATTTTAGCGACGATTTTGGCCCGTTTCGGCTATCTTTAGAGTCAGGGAAGCTTAGGATATTTGATTATCTCAAAAGATTTGCTGAAATTGGGGTTCGATAGAGAGAGTTGTGGCGCGAACTAGGCCGACGCTCAAGCTTCACGTAGTGGAGAGCAGTGAATGTTCGCTATGGCGACCCTTTCATTGTTGCGTAGTAGTCAAGTGGTTGAATAAGTGTGGCTTGTTGAGTCGTTAATTGAATTAGTGTTTTACTTGGGTTTTTCTCGTTTAATTGATATGATTACAAGATTGTTGGCTCAAATAGCTAAATTGTTTGCTCTTGGGCATTCCTATATCAAGTGGTGATGATCCCTTCTTTTGTTTTGTAAAACCCATGTCTTAAAGTATTAGTGATTATATATATAAAAAAACTAAGAAGAACAATTTTTAGCTAAGATCGAGTGTTTATTACTGAGATGGTTTTATTAACCTTTCTTGAAATGTTATGTGTATTACTTTACGTAACTTCTGAAAAGGACTTGATAAATACTTTAGGAAATGGGATTTTGAACGATGAGCTAAGTCAAGAAAGATGATATATTTTGGTTTGTGAAATCGATTTGTGGTATAGGTTGTTTGGCTTTTAATTTATTTTGAGTATTTTCGGTGTTGAGAGATAGGTATTTTTGGAAAGAAAAATGACATTTTTGAAATATGCTTGAACAAGATTAGGCTCGTCAAAAGGGGGGTTGGGTGAAACAATTTGTTCAACCCAAATTGATCTATTTAACCCGTTTTGACCCGTTTATTTGCCAAGCAAATTTCTTGACAAGGACCATACCCGTCTTATGATTTATTTTTAGATTTTTTAAAAGTATTTCATATAACTGCAAAATTAAATGTTATCTATACTAATTAAATATGGACAAATTTGAACCATTTGCTTGAGGAGGTAGCCCTGGCCGGCCTCCGGCTCTATTCATTGAAGCCCCTCTGTTGCTTTCCTTGTCTCTTTCGCACGCAAACCGACCAAACACTCTGGCCCTATTTGATTCAGCATTGGGAATGAGCATTGAAGCTTTAAAGTCCCTTGACCAAATGTAAATGGTGTTTGGTTCATTTTTTGGCTCACTTTGTGGAGATGCAATTGCATCTCAAATACTCTCCAAAATCCTTTAGTCCAAAGTATCTACTTTGGGCTAAAGGATTTCTGTGAAATGCAACCAAATTTTTTTCTTTTAAATTTGTCACCTTAGCTTGTCGCCACTCGCCATCCGTCGCCGCAGCCGACCACCGCAGATCGTCGTCCATCGCCGTCGAGCATTGCCGACCATCTCCACCGCCCAACCACCACCACCCGCCAATTGTCGCCGCCGCCGCCGCCCGCCCTCCACCGAATGCCGCCGCTCGCTGACCGTCGCTTGCAACCCATCATCGATTGCCGCAAGCCGTCGCCCGCAGCCACCACCAATCGCCGCAGCCGCCGACCGCAACCTCCCACCAACGCCGATCGCCGCTTTTTTTTTTTTTTCAAAAAGTAAAAATATTTTACAAAGTTCATTTTTCACCAAACAGTATTTACGTCAAAATTATTTTCAATGTGTTTTTAAAATACACTTTACCAAACAGTACTTTAATTTTGAAAAAGACCATTAGCCCAAAGGTATTTGCTTTTTCTCAAAATTCTTTGGCCAAATGCTAAACCAAACAGGCCCCTCTCTCTCTCTCTCTCTCTCTCTCTCTCTGAGTCGATACTGAGAAGATGGATTCGAATTCGAAGGGGATCCTGATGAAGGATGGCAACGAGGATAAGGAGGATCCTCCTGTGGCTTCCAAGCGGGAGGGGATCTTGAAGGCGCACGAGGAGGAGGATCCTCCTGGGTCTTCCAAGCGGGAGGAGATCTTAAAGGTTCGTAAGGAGGAGGATCCTAGGGCTTTTTGTGGGTACCTCGTAGACGGTAGGGAGATCTATGCTTGTTGTCAATCTTCGGTCGAGGAAAATTTGTGCGGAATTGCTTTCTTGTTCGCATGATTTCCTGTTCCGTGTATATATTGGTTGAGATTCCGTTGTCTGATATGATGAATAGGATCAATTCGGGACTGTTTTTGCATGGTCTCGAAGGCTAAATCGTCTCTGCCTTTTAGGGTTATAGTAACGCGTGATTCTTTCTGGGTTTTCAAGGTGCTATGTGTAAATTCGAGTTGATTGCCACAAGTTTTGTGATGCTCGGATGTTTCTGGGTCTGAAAAAAGGAGAGATAACTGATGGGTGCTCTGCAAATGCATAGATGTCTTCTTTCCAGTTGTAGAATGACAGAATGATCTTTAACTATGAGCTACTGGTTGGTTTTCAGTCACTGATGCTCTTGCACTGCTGTACTTTTATTTTCCTCTGGGATTACAAGATAATATCTGGCATTTGCTAATGTGCAGAAACAACCGTAAAGCTGGATTGCTGTTCACGTTGCGAACCTTACCACGGGATGTGCCTGCGTTGTTGGGCTCCCCTTCCTGTGGAATATGGAGCAACACCTGATTTTCTGTCGTGGGTATGACATCTTTTGAACCTTATGCTAATTAGAGATTTTGAGCATGTTTTGCTTGTAGTAGTTGTTCCTTCTCTTCGAGGAAATTAATGATGACCAGCCCATGGCTTAATTGCACTCCCTTCCGGTAATAGGACTTTTAAAGCTCGTTAATCTCTTAGATGCATTGCTTTTGCTTTGTAAGTTTAGCTAAAGACACAGAGAAAATAAGAAAAAAAGGTTATTTGAGAAAGAATGCAGTCATTCTCGTGAAACAGCCTCCTAATAGATAAATGTCTGTGCAAAGACAGCTGTGTAATACTTTTCTTAGTGATTAACTTTTCTTTTAGAACTCTCTGGATATGTTAGAAGCCTTGTGTCGACAGTGGCAATTAAGAAAAAGTTTACATTACACCGATGAAAGCATTCGACGTGTCGTCATTGATTCTGTTGCCCTAGCACTCCATCATTGATGTTTCATGTTTGTGTTTGTCATCTTATTGATTTTTCATATCCTTGAGTTAGTTCTCATCCTTATGCTTGCCTTCCAACTATTTTTTTGTATAAAGTTAATACGTGCTTAGCTTTAAAATGACATCAATCGCTGATATAGCTGTGCATTAACTTCATTGGCAGTTTGCGCCTCTCTTTTAGGCATCTAAGGCCTTTATTTGTGTCTCTTGCCCTTCTCTGTCGGTTCTTAGGCTATATTACTTTCCTTGAGTGCTTCTCAAACAAAAAGTATTGAGTTTGCCGAAGCTTCTGCATTTCTTTCTGTGTCTGACTGAAGTTCTCTTTTCAGGAAATACCTCCAACCGAATATAACTGAGGATTGGCAGTCAGCAATTGCTCGATTTTCCATCTTTAGTGGTGATTCTTTTCCATCAAAAGGATTCAAAGAAACATATCTGTGTCAGAATAGCATGAGTCCAGAACCTCTGAAGTTAGCTCGGGGTGACTGTTACCTTCTTCTTTTCTCGCGGGAGGAAATGTCTGGCTTTTGGTTCGTCATATATGCGTAGCTTTTAACTTGTTTAGCTAGCTGGATATGATGTATGAAGAGCTTTGTACATGCCGGGTTTAAAGTCTTTCAACGAAAAATTCGGTTAGTTACAAAAATCTTTGCTCGATCCTTTTACCATGGGCCAGTACGTAAAACAAGATAAAATGAGTGATGAGTCTATGGCACCAACATAAAATGAGAACTCCACGGTCCACACCGTTTTAAACCCAAAGGAAAGGGCATACCTTGCCGAGTCTACTTGTTCTCCCGTTCCTCTTGGAAGTAATAAACAAACAATCTTCTAACCATGCCTGAATTTTCTGCTTCTGAAACATGACTTTCGCTTCAAAAAAATGCCAACGCAAATGTCATTTATCAAAGCCAAAAACTAATTGAGGACCCCAAGTTGAACCCTCACGTTTTAATTAGGATCCTAAAGTATCAATCAAAAGAAAAAAAAAATCAATAATGCATGAAACATGCGATGGTGACTTGTCATAAATATGTTCTTCAATTTCTTTGGAACCGAAGTATTCTCTGTTCTGGTCAAGAAACTTAGCCATTTCCTGAGCGTACGATCGATCACCCATTGTGTGATACACATCTCAAACATTTCACTAGAAGAATGTCGTCTCAAAGGGTCTCACCTTTTGGTCATTGTATGCATATGCTCCAGCTCAAAGAGGTTGTTTTTAGAGTCGTCTGCTCGTTCCATGATGCCTAAATCCGACAGATACAAGAACCAAGACCTAGAAATAAGCCACAACAACCGCAAGCTGCATCCTGTATGTAGTATCTTCACGGATTACATTTTCAAGAATGTCCGAGGAAATTGATGTAATATTATTTTTAGATTTGTGGTTTTAAAAGATTGGAAAAAACATTCTCTTCCTATGCGTTGTTTCCTCGTGTTGCCCATTCAAAAAAGAAAATTTTGGTGTATTTTTTAAACTATGTCTCTAGTTATACCCTTAAACAAGCTCGTCTCACTCTCTTTTTTTTTTCTTTTTTTTTTTCATTTAGGCACGTACTGAACTGTGTTCATATTCCACTTCAAGGTAGATAGAGTCATGTTGAGACTAAACATTTTCAATAGTGTTTATCGGGAAGATATATCCTAGAGATCATCAACCGCTCAAATTTCTTAAATTTGGCTACATAAAGCTTTTTTCTCAAGTGAAATGGATGAAAATCTTTTGAATACTCGATTGATTTGAATTAGGTGTTGCACACTCTTAGACATGGTCCAACGAATGCATAATAATAATATAGGCTCATCTTTTTGACCCAAGAAACCAAATATTCTTACAATATGATCAGTTTTTTTTTAAATTTAAATGGCCATATATACTCAAACTTGAAAGCAAATAAAAAGAAGGCAACCTGGTGCTAGTATGTGGTGTAACTTGCTGGCATTGGTGAACCTGGAGGAACCAAAAGGTATCCTAGACCAGCTTCTCTTTTTCCGGTGCACTTGGGAATCCGATCTTAGGATATGTTAAGGATATTCTTGCTGCTAGGATAGTGGAAACGAGATTATGTCCGCACAGAGAAATTAGATAAGTTTGTGGGTTGGACCCTCCTCGTTTTGGTTGGGTCAAACTCAATTCGGACAAGAACTCTAAAGGCAACTTGGTTCAGCCCAAGTGGATTTATTCGTGATGACTAAGGCAATTGGCTTGCTGAATTCGCGTAAATAATTTGAGTTAAATTTGTCATAGGTGTATTAGTTTAGGAATTTTTGTTGTAAAAAAAAAAGATTGGGGTGAATTTATCACAAAAGTTTACGATGTACCCTTATTTAATTAGGATAATTGACAAAGTGTTACGACATCGCGTCGTGACTAAGTGCAATACATCATCGGTTTGGAAGGTTGTTGTAAAAGAGAAGAAATTGTCATAAATTTAGAATTTCTTTAATTACAACGATTTGGAAAGAGTTACGACGTCGTAACAAGAGAAAAACATCCTAAAATAGGATTTTTTTTTTCAATTACCACTATTTCACTTAGGACAAAACGTCATAATTTTGTAAATATTCTTTTTATTTACAACGCTTTGTGAAGGTTTTTTCTTCTTCTTTTTTCCATCAGACAACGCTTTGTGAAGGTAACCATGAACAGAGTGTTGCAATTCTTAAACTTTTTTAGTCACGACAGTTTTCAAAGATTTGGACGTTCCATGACGAAGAAGAACTTAACATTGTAAATTTAAATCCTTTCAAACTACGACGGCTTATCAAGGTTTGCAACAATCCTTGTAATTAAGAAGATAACCCCATAAAGCTTTATTAAATTCGATTTGTACTGTGCCATGACGTCAATATTCTAGGGGGTTGGCGCCCCTTTGCTAGTTTTTAAAGCATTGTAAACTTCATGGACGTATTGGACCAAAAAAAAAAATTCACGGCCGTCAATTTTCTAGTGGATCGGATGCCCGACCTCGTGTGAAATTTGGCGACCCGCGGCAATTGGCTCATTCGACGGTTAGAGTCCTTTCATCTCAATCTAACGGGTGACATTCGTGAGGGTACAAAATAACATCAAACAACCTTAGAAGTCTCTAGCTAGGCAATGGTGAATTTTATCGGATGCATGATAAACCAAATGCATCGTAACCTGCGCAGCTTGTTTTGATGGAATAAGAGGCTGCCAAGTACTGGAAGCTTACAGGAGTACCGTACAAGCAAGGAGTGACCAAAAAGATTCGATCGGATTGTTAATCATTCGGATCGGACCCAATTGGCCGATTCCATCCGGTTCTCAAGGGGCACCGGTTTGATTTTTGGTTCCATAAAATTGGAACGGCTAATTATTGGTTCAGTTCCCCATTTCAGGAGTGGAACAGGCTGAGTGGTCGGGACCGACTTTTTTTTTTTTTTAAAAATTTTTTTCCTTGATATTTTTTAAAGAATTCATTTAAACTCTAAAATTATTAGAGATACTTCCACATATTTAAAATGTGAATATGTGTTTCAAGCATATGTAGCCGGTTCGAGGCATCTCCGATCCCATCTCCCAGTTCTAAAAACTGGAATCGATCCCTTCGACCGATTTCCGATTCCGGGTTGGCGGCTCAACGAGCTTGGGATAGATGACCCCTGGTTCAAGCTACGAGGCTGCTAACATTTCGAAGCTTATAGCAGTCCCGTCCAAACGCAAGCTGATTTTTGGACGGGCCGTCCCGTTCCAAACCTTTGAATGAATCGAACTGGAAAGACTTGCTGCTGCTACTACTACTACAAATCAATTTCTACGTGGAATTTTCGTGACTTCGTATTCGGATTTGGAAGGAGTCGCGACATTCCCTCCTTGAAAGATGACAAAAGTAGAAAATGGACCCGGCGGTCGTACCACTGACCCGACCTTTCTAGGCGATGAAACCTTCCACGAAAAGCGCACCCGAAAGAGTCCAAATCCCCATAATTTGCGTGTTTTCTCATCTCATTGCAGACATTAAGCGACGACTTTGGTCTTCCGCTAGTCCCGTCAGTAGTCCTGGCCTTCTCTTCCCCGCTCCTTCCCAATTTCCTAATTGATTAAAACTGGTTCATCTCCTTGTGATGTGAACTTCTTCTGATCGATTCCACTGCGACATGAAGAACATGAAACCCCCACTTCTATTATTCATCTTCATCTCTGTCTCCCTCGCAGCACTTGCGGTCTCGGTCACCGGTGACAACGTCGGCGCCTACCAGCCGACCGACTACATCGCCGTCAACTGCGGCTTCTCCAGCATCTCCACCGCGGACGACAACCGGACTTGGATCGGAGACGCCGATGCCAGTTCCACCTACTCTCCAATTGAGAAGACTCGCTCCTCTGTCATTGCAAGCGCAAACAGCTCGCCTCCTGCCTTCCGCAGCCCCGTCCCATATTACACCGCTCGCCTCTCCCGCTCCGAGTTCGCCTACACC
Source organism: Rhodamnia argentea (assembly GCF_020921035.1). Classification (NCBI taxonomy): domain Eukaryota; kingdom Viridiplantae; phylum Streptophyta; class Magnoliopsida; order Myrtales; family Myrtaceae; genus Rhodamnia; species Rhodamnia argentea. The sequence continues at coordinate 12,929,136 of NC_063157.1, read as the reverse complement.
TTCCACGTCACTGCAGGGCCCAAATTCGTCCGCCTCCACTTCTTCCCTTTTGATTACCTCGACTTCCGCCGCACCAATTCTTTCTTCTCGGTCGAGGCTGCCGGCCACACCCTGCTCCGCAACTTCAGGGCTCACCTCTTTGCTGATTACACCAGCTCCGCGAGCTTCTTTAAGGAGTTCTGCTTAACTGTCGGAGACGACCAGATATTGAACATAACGTTCACGCCCACTCCTGGTGATTCAGACAACCATGCTTTCGTGAATGGAATCGAGGTCGTCTCCATGCCCGAAAGCCTCTACTACAACACGGTCATCGACTTAAAAGAGGGAATCGAGTTGGCAGGTCAGGACGCTCCATACAACTTCGGTGCCACTGATGCGCTCGAAGTGGTGAAGCGCTTGAACGTCGGAGGAGCGTTTATCGGTCCAGCCGGTGACACGGGAATGTACAGGACCTGGGACGCAGATGACGTCTACGTGACTTCTTCGTACATCGGAGTTTTACCAGTTAACACGACTATCCAACTCATTTACAGTGACCAAGTGCCGGATTACACGGCTCCGGACAGCGTGTACACGACGGCCAGGACTATGGGAACGAACACGAGCATCAATCTGAGCTACAACCTCACGTGGTCCGTCGAGGTGGACGCAAAGTTCTATTATTTGGTCCGGTTGCACTTCTGCGAGTTCCAGATAGAGGTAAATAAGCCCTTAGATAGGCTTTTCAAGATCTTCATAAATTCGCAACTGGTCGAGAATCGCGCAGATGTCATTCACTGGAGCGGGAAGGGCATGCCCGTCTATAGAGATTATGCAGTATCCATGCACGGCGGCCACAAGAAAAGAACCAACCTCTCGGTCGCGCTGGGGGCGCTTCCGGAAGGTTATACTGTTTATTCTGATGCCATCTTGAATGGCCTCGAGATATTCAAGATCAACGATCCAGGTAGGAATCTCGCTGGACTGAACCCAGATCTAGTCCCAGATAATCAGCCGGTGCTTCCGCCGGCGAGCAAAGCGTCGTTGTCCAACCACAGCAAGACGGCGAAGATCGCCATCATTGCTGGCGTAGCTTCGGGCTTCGCCGTGCTCTCTCTCCTGGCTTTCTTCCTTTACCGGCGATGAAACGGAGCCAAGGATTCGGCCTCGAGTGACGGCACCTCATGGTTGGGCCTGGTCTCCTACGCGACGACACAAGGGTCGTCTCTGCCGTCGGACCTTTGGCGCCACTTCTCGCTGGCCGAGATCAGAGCGGCCACGAACAACTTTGATGAGGTGTTTATCATTGGCGTGGGCGGGTTCGGCAACGTGTACAAGGGCTATGTCGACGGCGGGGCCACCCAAGTGGGGATCAAGCGGCTGAACCCGCGGTCGCAGCAGGGCCTCCACGAGTTCATGACCGAGATTGAGATGCTCTCGCAGCTTCGGCATCTCCACCTGGTCTCCCTGATCGGGTTCTGCAACGACGCGGGAGAGATGATCCTGGTCTACGACTACATGGCACGCGGGACCCTCCGCGACCATCTATACAACACAGACGATACTCCACTGCCCTGGAAGCAGCGGCTCGAGATCTGCACCAGCGCCGCCTGTGGGTTGCACTGCCTCCAAACCGGTGCCAAGAACACCATCATACACCGCGACATGAAGACCACCAACATCCTGCTCGACGAAAAGTGGGTGGCAAAGGTTTCCGACTTCGGGCTCTCGTAGGTCGGGCCCACGTCTGTGTCCAAAGCCCACGTCAGCACGGTGGCGAAGGGCACCGTCGGGTACATGGCCCCGAAGTACCACAGGCGCCAGCAGCTGACTGACAAGTCCGACGTGTACTCCTTAGGGGTGGTGCTGTTCGAGGTGCTGTGCGCGAGGCCGATGGTGAACTGGACGGCCCAGAAGAAGCAGATCAGCCTGGCCGACTGGGCCCACAGCTGCTACAGGAGCGGGGCTGTCGACAAGATGGTGGACCCGCACCTGAAGGGGGCGATCGCCCGCGAGTGCCTCAGTAAGTTCTGCGAGATCGCCATGAGCTGCTTGCAGGACGAGGGAACCAAGCGGCCCTCCATGAACGACGTTGTGTGGGCCCTCGAGTTCGCCTGCAGCTACAAGTGAGCTCGGAGAAGGAGGTGATAACAGATGATGTGGGTGACTCCATGCATGACGGCGACGACAGCGACGATGACGAGGCTCCGATTTGAGGCCACTGGATGGACCGCACCGATGAGCTGTTCAGCGCTGGCCATAGTGGAAGTGGGAAGAGCAGAGGAGGGGCCGCCGTGACACCGACGAGCAGTGATGATGTTTATGACAAGAGCACGACTAGTTATGATTCGGACAAGTTGCTGTCTGGAGCTATCTTCTCGGAGATTATGAATCCCAAAGCTCGTTGAGAGAAGGGCATTCAAGTTCTACTGTTACATATTTTTTTCCCTTGAAGTTGGTTATGTGGCATGGTTTCGCTACAAAAATCTGGTCATCAAGAATGTAACTCAAATTTTGATGAACGTTAGATAAAGTCCCATAGTTTCGGGTGATGAATGAGGAATATCAAGTGATTTCCAGTGTTGTAGTCCTGTAATCACGCTTGCAGCGAGACAAGTCCACCTACGAGTGTTCTCCATTCTAGGAGAATCGTCACTCCAAGAATTACCGTTCAACCGACAGAAACGGCGGTCTATCGGCCGAGGGATCTTCCCACTTCGACGAAAGCCCGCTCTTAGTCTTGATTTTTCTTTTTCGGTGAAGAACATAGATATGACATGACAAAAAGGATAATCGAGTTTCAGATATTGTAATTCAGTTGTTTTTCTCATTTAACCAACGCTCGAGGAAGAGTTGCAGATGAGAGAACCCCCTGGAAATCTTAGGGAAACTTTTTACCAAAACTAGATAGACGAATTCAAACTTCAAAAAGATCTTTCTAGCAGCCAAGAAAAATTAGACTTATGCGAAACATAATTCTAAACACTACAAAAAAAAAAAAAAACAAGGTTTTAGCGACGGATTTTGCCACGAAAATTTGACCAAAATTCATCGCTAAATTGATTTGCGATGAAAATTAGCGACGGAAAAAAATTTCGTCGCCAATCCGGCGTCGCAAAATTTTGCCACAAAAAATTAAAGTTCGTCACTAATTTGCGACGAACAATATTCATCGCAAATTATCGACAGACTTTACAACAAACATATTTGTCGCTAATTTGGGATGAACATTATTCGTCGCAAATTAGTGACGAACTTTACGACGAATATATTCGTCGCTAATTTGCGATGAACATATTCGTCGCAAAGTTCTTCGCTAATTTGCAATGAATACTTCTCGTCGCTAATTTGCGATGAACATATTCATCGTAAAGTTCATCACTCATTTGCAACGAATATTTTCGTGCCAATTAGGACGAATTCCATTCATTGGAAATAGCGTCACTAATTGCGACGAAAACCTTGCGATGAATTTATAAATAATTTAGCGACGAATTCTGCGACGACACCTTTAGCGACAGATGTTGCTACAAATGTTATTCAGCAATAGAGTTTCATTAATTATTTAGCGATGAATTTTGCGACGAATATTATATTAAACGATGAGATTTTGTTTTTCCCATACGTTTTTACCGACGAATTTTGCAACGAATATTGTTCAGCAACGACTTCTGGTGACAAGTTTTGCGATGAGATTGCACACAACAAAGATATTAAAGCATATTCAAAACGTGAGCGGCTACGCCATAGCTAGGAGAATCTTTTACATACGATCAAGTGAACGAAAGGTCGAATATGCACTCTCTAACAGTCCAAAAGGTATCAAATGAAAAATGAAATACTAGTAAATACGAGAGGTCATATATGCACCCTGTTTCAAGAACACATACTAGTAAATACCATGTCAAACGAAAAATGAAATCAAAAGAGACGAACCCCCTAAAAAAAAACACAAACCAATGACTAGCATAAGAAGTTCAATATGAGAAGCAAAAGTACCTACTGAGCAAAGCTAATGACTAGCATCAGGAGCTTTACAATTGGCGTTAAAACTATCAAAGCCTCCACTATTTGATAATGTAGGATTTGTTTGATAGGCAGGACTTGGAGCCATTGAGGGGGCGCTACTAGAAGAGGTTGGGATTGGTCCACTCCCAGGAACTATAGGAAGGACGTTGAATACAGGAGGCCTTAGCATGCCATTCAGTTGATGGATAGAGGGAGCACCAGGCGGTGGAACCATTGAAGGCATCGTTGAAGGATTATAGCCTACCAAAGGAAGAAAAAAACTATAAAATAAAATTCATGTTTCTCCATTTATAGCCATTTTATACATGGGCGATAAAGAGACATATATGAGTAGATGTAGATGATACAAGCTTACCAAAATGATATCAAACTATTGATGAGAACATATATGGAACTGCTCGCTTGTCAAAATATCTCCCACATCCAATGCAATGAGTCAAAGCATTATAATAAAATGGTGTGGCATGGAAAACTAAAAAAAGAAAAACAAACTATAAGTCAAACACATAAAAGAATCATGGGTGCAAATAAGATAAAAAGAGCATGTACTTATAATAAGGACTAATATAAGAATCATGGGTGCAAATAAGATAAATAGAGCATGTACTTATAATAATGACTAATGAGTACCCAGAACACAACGTTTTAAAATCCACTGAGATGAGTCAAATTGGTTTTGGTGAAAAAAAAACACTAACGAAGAATAATATGATGTCTTTTGCCATGTAATGATTATAATTGACTTGTATGTTAATCAATCGTCCTTCTTGCCTCTTAGGAACTACGAGTATTAATTTACATGTCTACGTAAAATAAAAACAATGAACCTCTATAAGATGGGCATTATTATGAGTATTTCATTCCTTGGCAATGACGGGATCTTAATCCTAATGCAGCTCCTCTACCTACTTGACCAACTGAGCAATTTTCAAGGGAAATGGCACGCGAAAACCTATTACCTATGTCCTATCCTTTTGCTTGCAACAGACAAGGAGGGCCATAACTGGGTAGTCATGAAGTTTAAAGAGAGAAATCTACTAAGGCTTCCTGTCAAACCCCGCCACTAAATTGATGATACTCATAACCTCAATAGAATTATACCTCAGCATCTGACTTCCACACATACAAAAATCACCTATCACATTTGTAGTATGTTGACTGTCCTTTTGACCTTTTAATGAACCCCTGATACTGACCGAGGAGTAATACCAAACATTTACCTTCGCATAAAGGTAAGAACTCGTAATTGGATATGATGACCAGAAGTGCCTTAGCAATTCGTGTATGGATGTCCAATGTTGTCATCAAGAATAGTTACAATGACAACTAAGATAATATGACCAAATTTGCATTAGGAGACATCGAAAGCAAATAGCCTTTAACAGGAGAAGAAGAGACAATGTACCTGATTCACAACAAAGCCCTTCAGCATATTCAGGAAGTCTGCATGCTTTCCTTATCCAGCCGTTCAAGTTCAGTCCAGTTATTTTCCCGCAATAATGCTGCCTCAGTTGAAGATGAAAGTGCTAAAAAATAAAAATATACTAGTGGCCCTGCCTTCAAGAAAATATCAAAAACAAATCCGCATATTTTAACTTCAGACTCCCTCTACACAAATAAGTTTCTTAGGAGGTACTAAAGATACCCTAACAGTCTATAGAAGCTTGAAACTCATAAACAAAACCAAAAAGTTTAGCAGCCCTTGCGCTTGTTAAAGCACCCATCTCTTGGAATCAATCAGTGGAGACTCAATACAATCACACGAAGACGAGTGAATAACGATGCATGATACCTTAATCCGCTCATATTCTCTTATTGCAACATTCTTGGCATCCTCAGTGACACTTATAGTTTCCCTCAATTCTTCTATCTTGCGTATTCTCGACTTGTCACCACCAAATATCTTTGATGACGCGGCTTCCAATTTTTCAGCTCTCTATTTAAAAGAAGATAAATCTGATAAAAGAGTCTGCACCGTCAATAAAGCGCTAGTCCGATCTGAGAAGACACTGTGTACTACTAACATGAGACCCAAGTACTCATGAAGGGTATCCTGCAATTCATATTGAGATATTGCAATGTCCTTTTAGTGGTGAGTTCGACAAAAGGGATTAACTAGAAGAAATGAAATTTTCACGCTTGAGTTAAAGCTTTACCTTTGAACCTTCATAACATCATAGATGAATTCTCTTATAGCCAGACTGAAATACTTAAAACGGGGAAGAGAACTTACCAAGTGCTTCACCGTCTACAAATTTAATTCCCCGTAAAATCTGCTAGCTTTGACAGCTGCAGTTGCCAAATTTTTCATATCAGCTGCCCGTGATCTCTGACAATTAAACACGGCCTCCTCATTCTCGAACTTTGTCAGTTTAATGAAGGCTAGTCCCAGTTCTCCCATTGTTTCCCCCATGTCTTGCTGCTTTAACTAATGATTCCGCCTAAGCATGTGAACATAACATCAAATGACCAGAGATCAGTTTGAGATACAGCAAATACTTGGCCAGGGGCAAAAGTTCATTCTGTACATAAAATGACAGCAACAAATTACCTGTTGCGAAGCATTGCTTAGTTGTAGCTCCATATCATGCATCCTCTCCTTCTTCTCCAAAAACTCTTTATTCTCTTCAACCACAGCAGGTTTGGAACCTCCCCAGTCATTGGCAACCGACTTCTTCAACTCCTTAAACAGTCTCAATAAGTCCCTTCCACCTTTTGCCGGCTGCATGACCTCAAGCAGAGCTACCGCACTCTCACTGAGATCCGTATGCTTCTCTAAAGCTCAAATTTCTCTTTTTTCCCTCTGCCACTGTTGAGGCTTTAATGGCATTGACTTGCTGGGAATCAAAGTAATCTCGAGGATTCTGGATATAAATTGACATGAAGCATCCAATTTCACAGCATCTGTTTTGCAACTTAAAAGTTTTCAGAGGTAAATATTGATGTACTTTTATGTAGAGCGGAGCAAGTGGTGGACCGTGAGGTGCTTGAAGGTCCTCAATCTCTGTGATACGAGAGATCCTTTCCAATCTTCCCTGGTTAGCATTGCCATCATAATCCTCATTAGCCGATTCAACTAGATAATTAGTAAAAGTTGGAAAATATTGAGTTACGATAGAAGAACAAAACAAATAATTCACAGCAGAAATAGGAACTGGGCTAACAAGCAACAGAAATTAGCCACACGTTAATGGAGGTCATATTGCCAAGATCTTTACAAATCATGCTCATGTCGCCATCCGTGAGGAAACGTGCTCCCTCCAAATCTAAGACCTTGATGCCCCGATGCTTTAGCACAATCTTCCGAATCCCATTGAACGAAAAACCGAAGCATCCAAAAAAACAAGGCACTCTAGCAGAATATTTGCCTCCACAATAGACATCAGCAACTCATCCCAGATAAACGAGCCCGAGAAATCCAGACTACTCAAACCCGCCGCATGACGAAAGAAATCCACCAACTCCTCATAGAAAATCGTCTCCTCCTCCATATCAATCAGGGCCAAGGAGACCAAGTGAGGCCTCTTCTTTATCAACGAAGCAATAGCTCTCCCAGTAATTAAGCCACAATCCCTAAACCAAATTTCCCTCAGACACGGGCAATTCACTGGCAGAACGACAAGAGATTGATTACCCGAAACGTCGATTCACGATAGCCTTTGCAGTGTCTGAGACAAGACAGAGATATCATCATCCGTGATCCAAGCCTTATGACGATGTCGAGCTCTTCGAGCAAGGGAAAGTGCTCCGCAATCGAAACCAAGTCGTGACCCCCATAAGCCGAATCATGAATATCATCAAGACCCTCGAAGCCCCGAACTTGGACCCCATCTCGCGCAACCCATTGAAGTGGAGGAACTCCTGGTTCAAGAGGTCGAGGCGCTCGAGGGGCAATGGGAACTGCGTGATCTGGCGGAGGACGGATTGCCGCGAAACGGGCTGAGGTTGATGGACTTGAGGGATGTGAAGCGCCGCAAGAGGAGGGAGTCAAGGCGCGGGGTCAATTGGTTGGGGATGCATGATTTATAGCTTCAAAGGGAAAATGCTTTGGCTGGATTTCCGATATGAGAGGCTACCTACATTTTGTTACTCTTGTGGAAAAATAGGCCACTATGCGCAAAACTGTACAACAATCCCATATAATGAGAAAGATTCTTCTGATATAGACAACCAGTTCTATGGGTCATGGCTGAGGAGTGAGATGAACTTGCAAAGCCCATTTTGGAAATCTTTCTATGAAGCTAAAATAGAAGAAAATCTGGAGGAAGAAACTATCCCAGAAACCCCAGATTTGTCTGGTTTCCCAAAGCATTTCCACGAAAAGGGAGGATGTGAGAAAAATAGCAACGCCTCAGGTGAAGAGAGAGCGAAAAGGAAAGTATGGGAAATAGAACTTGGTACCTCGCCTTGTCAACAGAACAAACAGAAAGGGGGTAATACTGAAGTAAGTACCCTCATGTTAGAACTCCCTTCATTCCAGAGTGGCCGAGAGCTGCAGGATTTGCAGCAAGTAAAAGAAAAGGTGAGAGAAGCGAAAAAAGGGAGAATGGTTTCAATGGAGGGAAAGGCTGATAGTAGTAAAATGATGCTAGATGAGACGAATCTACTTGAAACTCCCATCATTTCTGCTGAGGAAGTCAACATACGGGCTCTGGTGGCTGGCCCTAATAAGCCACCGGGTTACCAATGAGTGTTCTGGTTTGGAACTGTCAAGGGTTGGGCACACCTTTGACAGTTCAAGCTCTACGAGCCATGGTGGCTCAAGAAAGGCCCACTTTGATCTTCCTTAGCGAAACAAAAAATAAAGAAAATGTTATTCAGAGGTTGAGGAGGAATATTAATTTCCAGCATCACTTTGTGGTTAATCCTTCTGGGTTGAGTGGAGGTTTGGCTCTGTTATGGAAAGAAGAAGTAAGGATCACCATTATGGCAGCTACAGAGGAGTTTATTGATATTCAATATGATGACCCAGATCAAGGAATGATATTTCGCATAACGTTGATTTATGCACCAACAGTTTACCAGCAAAGGCTGAGAACTTGGGAAAGTTTGAAAATATTGAAGGGGTGGATTGATCTTCCGTGGGTCTGGATTGGGGATTTCAATGAAATTTTATACCCTTGGGAGAAAGTGGGGAAAAGAGAGACAGATAATTACCGAATGCAGAGCTTTAGCGAGCTATTAAATAGTTGTGGGATGATGGATCTTGAGAGTAAGGGGTGTACATTTACCTGGTCGAACAACAGAGAAGGGGGTCATCTGGTAAGAAAAAGGCTTGACAGGGCTGTTTGTGATTTGAACTGGAGAGTCGCTTTTCCTCTAGCTGAGACTTTCGCTTTACCCGCGATAGGTTCAGATCACAGTCCGATCCTCTTATCTTTGTCTGCTAAGAGGGTAAAAAGAAAAAGAAGTTTCAGATTTGAAGCATTTTGGACAGAAAATGAAGACTGTGGGCGCATAATTAAAGAAAGTTGGGAGGAATCTGAAAGAAAAGGGGTTGATCTGGCACGGAAAATCAAAGATGTCACAGGGGTTTTGAACGAGTGGAGCAAAAGAATTTTTCCAAACAGCAGGAAGCAAATCCAGAAATTGAAAGACGAGTTAGAGAGGATAACAAATGACAGAGATGCTAATCAGAATAAATGTATTCGAGATGAGATATTAGACCAGATTGAATCATTATGGAGAAGAGAGGAAATGTACTGGAGTTTAAGATCTCGCATCAACTGGCTGAAATGGGGGGATAAGAACACTAGATTTTTTCACGCTACCACAATCCAAAGAAGGCAGCGTAACAGGATTTCTATGCTTAAGCATACTGAGCAGGACATATGGGTTAAAGACCAGAAAAAGTTGAAACAGATGACCTCAGAATTTTTTGAGGGTTTATATTTATCAGAAGGGTCACGCAATTTCCTACCTGTCTTACAGCAGTGCCCAACTTTGGTAACTAGTGAGATGAATATGGAACTATCCGCAGAAGTTACCCTTGAAGAAATCCACCAGGCGGTATTTGCGATGGATCCTTTAAAGGCTCCTGGACCCGATGGTCTGAATGGTCTGTTCTTTCAAAAGAATTGGGAAAATATCAAGATGGGATTGTTTGAAGAAATCAAAATGTTCTTCGAGAATGGTATGATGAATCCTGAGCTAAATCGAACACATATCACTTTGATTCCAAAGGTAAAGAACCCCGAAAGACTGGATCAATATAGGCCGATCAGCCTCTGTAACGTGGCCTATAGGATTATCTCAAAAATTTTGGAGAATAGAGTTAAACATTGGCGGCCTGTTCTCATTGCAGAGGAGCAAAGTGCTTTTGTCGGGGGGAGACAAATACGAGACAATATCATTATTGTCCAGGAAGTCTTACATCAAATGAGAGTGAGAAAGAAGAAAAAAAGGTTCCAGGCTATTTTGAAATTGGATATGAAGAAAGCATATGATAGAGTAGAGTGGGATTTTCTGGAAGCTTGTCTCCTAAAGATGGGTTTTTGCACTATGTGGGTGGAAAGGGTTATGACTTGTGTTACTTCTGCTTCTCTCAGTGTGAAATTTAATGGTGAGCCTTTGCCTTATTTTAAGCCGTCTAGAGGACTTCGTCTAGGAGACCCTTTGTCTCCATATTTATTCATTCTCATGGCAAACACACTCTCAATGCTAATGAGGAAGGCGGTGGATGATGGAACAATCAAAGGTATAAAGCTAAATAGGTCTTGTCCAACTTTATCCCACCTACTCTTTGCGGATGATTCCATTTTCTTTCTAGAGGGAAATTTGACAGAATGTCAGAATTTGGCTCAGATTCTGAATCAGTACTGCATGGCTTCGGGCCAGGAAATAAATTTAAACAAGTCAGGGCTTTTCATGGGGAAAAACTGTCCACAACAGCTTCAAAGCAATCTGGCAGGTTTTTTACGAGTTCCAGTCATAGAAAAAACAGGGAAATACTTGGGAATACCATCTGATTGGGGGGACTCGAAGAAACAAATGTTCTCTTGGATCAACGCAAGAGTTAATACGAAGTTGCAAGGGTGGAAGGAAAGTCTGATCTCAAAAGCAGGAAAGGAAATATTGCTAAAATCGGTTGTACAGGCTATTCCACAATACGCTATGTCTATCTTCAAAGTTCCAGTTTCCATTTGCAACTCGATTGAAAAGAGAATAGCGGCATTTTGGAGGAAAAACAATGAAACTGGAACTGGCTTGCATTGGAGAAAGTGGGATGTTTTGAAAACAAGGAAGGATAAGGGGGGTCTTGGTTTTAAAGATCTCATTACGTTTAACAAAGCAATGTTAGGAAAGCAAGCATGGAGGCTTACTCAGAACCAGAATGCTCTGTGGAGCAGGATGCTGAAAGGTATGTACTTTCCAAATGGGAATTTTTTACAGGCTGCGAAGGGTTCTAGGCCTTCATGGGGATGGCAAAGTATTTTGTATGGGAGGGAGAGCATAGTAGGGTCATCGCGATGGTCAATTGGTAATGGGGAGATGGTTAATATTCGAGAAGACCTCTGGCTACAAAGGAGAGTGATAGGGGGGCCGGCAAACAGAAATGAACCTCTGAAGGTGTCAGAGTTGATCTCTAGAGAGGAAGCAAAATGGAATGAATATAAAATCAAAGATTTGTTCGATGAAGGAATAGCAGAGGAAATTCTAGCCATCCCAATCAACCCTCACCTCAGGAAAGATAAACTAGTGTGGACAGTTAAACAAAATGGATCCTTTACTGTTAAGAGTGCCTACAACAAAATGAGAGAGGAGGCTCAGAAAACAGATACAGAGCAGGCTTCCTCCTCCTTCCAGCCTTCAAGAAAGCTTTGGAACAGAATCTGGAAAGCTAAGATCCCCCCAAAGGTGCGTGTGTTTATTTGGCAGATATGTCAAAATGCACTTCCAACTAAAGAAAACCTGTTTAAACGAAAAATCATACCTCACCCTTACTGCTGTTTGTGTGACTCTCAAGTGGAAACCATGGAGCATTTGTTTTTAGCTTGTCCTTGGACTGAATGTATCTGGCAAGATCAAAGGCTCTTACTCCTTCACCCTCCTCCAAACAGCGCAAGAATGGATGCGTGGCTTCAAGACCTGATCGAGAACCCTGTTACTTCTTCCTGCTTCGATGGAACAACTGTCCTGCTCTGGTGCATATGGAAGACAAGGAATAATTTAGTTTTCAGAGGGAAAAAGCCAGATCCGGAAACCGTTATATGCGAAGCAGAGGCGCTTATGTGAAGTTATAGGAAATCGACCGGGAAAGTTCAAAGCTTTATAGAAACTAGACAAGATCCCCCTCAAACATGGACTCCCCCTATGAAGTCTGACCTGAAACTGAATATTGATGCCTCTGTAGGTGGTGCCGACGGTGATGGAGCCATCGCAGGTGTTCTCCGTGACTCCAATGGGACCCTGGTGGACGGATTCGTGCAAAAAATTCGATCTTGCTCCCCAGGTCAGGCGGAAGCAAGAGCTCTGCTAGAAGCCTTGAAGTTCATCAAGCGGAGACGTCGGGAGTCAGAGAACTCAGAGAGGAACAAGATAATAGTTCACACTGACAATCGTACTTTGGCTTTGGAAGTCAATGGGGAAGTAGAGATGGGTTGGGAAACTGAAACCCTAGTCATGGAAGCCCAACTTATGCTGGCCCAGGACGAGAACATCTCGGTAGCCCATTGCTGTCGCACAACGAATTTCGTAGTTGATTGGCTTAGGGGAGGCCGGTTCGGTGGAACCGCCGGTTCCGATTTAGGAACCGGCGGTTCCGGTTCCACGAAAAGGTGGAACCGGAACCGGCCGTGTAAAATGGCGGTTCCGGGCCGGTTCCGATTCCGCTTCGGAACCGGCAGTTCATTCCGATTCATTTTTAATAATAATTTTTAAAATAATAAATTATAAAATAAATATAATAAATTATAAATTATAAAATAAATATAATAAATTATAAATTATAAAATACAATTAAATTGTACATTGTAATAAAATATGGGAAAAAAAAAAAGGAATGGGCTTGAACTTAATGAATTATCATTAAACGGCCTACATATCTTCTTGGGGATCGAAGAATCAAAGCCCATGTAGTTCTTTTTACCTTTGAGAACCCCAACTTACCTCATCGTCAATCGTCGCTACCCGTTGTGGTACCCGTGGCGGTGGTATCTCCAACATCATCCCTAAAAAATTCGTGTTCACGATCTAACTCTTGGTGTCGATATTTCGCCCTCGTCCAATCGCCGACACAAGCTTGAGCTTCCACAGTCCGGGCTTAATCTTGAACGGCGAGAGTCCAAAATTAATCCTCCGTAACTAAATGCTTGTTCAACCGCAACCGTTGAAGAATGGGTTGCTAATATTTGACGAGCGATGAGGGCGAGAACCTGGATACTCGATTTGGTGACTCTTCCACCACTTCAAGATTTCAAATCGTACTATGTTACGTATCACGAAACTCAAATTGAGTGGTTAAATATTTTTCTAATTCAGAAATATTACCTGTTGCCCCTTTTTGTTTTTTTTGCCTACTCTTAAGCATATTATACCCTCTACTAAGTGAACTACCACCTTCGCTACGTGAGGCGGTAGATTGTAAAGATCCAGAATCACTTAAACCATATCTACTACAAAATTCTCCATATAATGCTACCATAGATTCTTTAACATGTCCTAATATATTTGAAATATCTATTGAATCTTCCAAATGTAAACAATCATGATAATACACATTCAAATAATCTTGTAAACCGTCTAATTTAATACGTGGATCAAAAACAATACCAACTAAATAGACAAGAGGAATTTGCAAATAATAATACAACCATTTTTCTCGCATTACTAAAATAGTTTGACCTAATTCGGTATCTTTTTCATATTCACTAAAAACACTACTAATATTAACACACTCTATTAAAAATAAATGCGCTGTAGGATAATAAATACCAGATAAAGTCTTAGTAGCATCATTAAAAATTTTCAAAATATCTAAAATTTTCTTGCAAACGTCCCAATGTTGAGGAAGTAAAGTAATTTAGGGAATATTTTGTGAAATAAACATACATAATAAATCTTTATATTCAAAAGTTTGCCGAAGCAACTCGTACGTAGAATTCCAACGAGTCGGAATATCTTTTGGAAATCTTCTTGGCCTTCTCCCATTTTGTTTACAAAATTTTCCCCATGATTTCATACATTGGGGACGACTCCATAAAAATTTAATTGCACTTTTTATTGGGGCGAGAGAAGTGTCAAGAGTTCGTAAACCATTTTGTACACATAAATTTAAAACATGACAAGCACATCTAATGTGAAAAAATTGTCCGCCAAAAGTGGGTTTGCAAATATTTTCTAATTCGGGAATAAAAGTGGTATTTGCGGTGGCATTATCAAAACCAATTGAAAATACTTTATTTATTAAATTATATTCTTCTAAAACTTGCCTAATTATTCTATAAATATTATGAGCCGAATGGCTTTCATCAAAAACTCGGAATGCAATAAGTCTTTTTTAAATCATCCAATTGTCATCTATCCATGACACGTGACACCCATATAAGAATGAATTTGCCAAGGATCACTCCAAATATCGCTACCTATATGCACACGTCCATTGAATTCCGCAAAAAATTTTCCTAAAGATTTTTTTCCTTTTTTATAAAGATGAAAAACTTCGCCTTTAAGAGTATTTTTTGGAATAGTTGGCGCTTGCGGAACCAACGCAGTATTTATCAAATATTTCATATTAAAATTTTCACCAGTATTAAACGGAGCATGATCAAGGGCAACATATTCACCTAATGTTTGTTTATAAAGTGCTTCAAGTGAAACGAAATAAAGGATGAGGCTTAGAAGTGGCGTACCCGGAAATTTGTTGTTGCGTATTGTCGATCCCCGCTTGCGTTGGATGTTTTTTCGTCAAATGCCGACGGAATGTTCCGTAGCCGTCTCCTTTCGTGAATTTATATGTTTGCGAACAATATTTACATTTTACATTATACTTACCTTCGACTTCATCACGTAACTTGTCGAAGTGTAGCCACAAGTCGGATGTATTATCTCGGCCCTTCCGTTCCGGCTCATTTGCCGTTGACGTTTCTTCGACACCGGTGGGAGGATGAATACTTTCTTGTGTTGGGATGTGCTCGACGTTCGGAATCGGGACATAGTTGATATTATCGTCGTCGTCTTCCCAACTTGCATACTCACGAGGATCGTATTCATGAATGGGATACTCGGAATCTCCCATAGCCATCTTGTCCTTGTCGGCATTTCGCTTCCACTTGCCATTTTTGAGAGAATTGATCGGAAATCCGATTGAGAGAATTGAGTCGGGATTGAGAGAATTGGGAGAATTTGAGCGATTTGAGAGGATTTCAGGAGAGAATTCGAGAGATTGTTCGAAGAATTTGTGACAAAAATGAAAGGGGAAGCATATGCATTTATAGGCAAGAATCATTTTTAATTTTTTTTTTTTTAAAATGTAAAGCAACGGCCCAAAGGAGGGGGGGCCCGGGCCCCGGGGGTAGAGGGGGGCCGGGCGGAGAGCCCAACGGCTCTCTGCCCCCGGGCCCACCCTTTTTTTTTTGGACGGTTCGGAACCGGCCCGGAACCGCCGGGTTCCGGCTGGTTCCCACGTTTCCGGAACCGTGGGCCCGGTCAACGGGCCGGTTCCGGGCCCACGGGCCCAAATGGCCCCCTCTAGATTGGCTCGCTAAGGCTCATCGTCTAAATAGTGTTCCTGTATTTTGGGTCTCTAGACCACCTCCACACCTTTTGGATCTTCTATGTTTAGACGCTCCTCCTGTGGGCTATGCTTGTAAGGACCCTTAATTTTTCGTATGGAAGTTTCTTTCGGACCAAAAAAAATTGGTTGGGGATGGAAAGGGAAAAGGAAAAGAAAGAAAGTGGCAGAGATTAGGTCAAAATTAGCAACAAACCTTTATTTGTGGCCATTTAGCGATACAATTAGCGACGAAAAATTTTGCCACGAATGGACTCCGTCGCCAATTAGCAACAACAGTAGTTGTCGTCGCTAATTTTGTGACGAATTTAGCGATTAACATTTTATCCGTCGCTAATTAGCGACGATCGTTGCTTTCATCGCTAATTTCGCGACGAACTTTTTTTTTGGCTAATTAGCGACGAATTTTGTGATGAATTATTTTTACGACGAACATTTTTCGTCGCCAATTAGCGATGACGGCCATTTTCGTAGCTAATTTTGCGACAAATTATTTTTTGTTGCTAATTAGAGACGAATAATTTTGCGACGAACAATTTTTGTTGCCAATTAGGGACGAAATTAGCCACGACACTTACCACGTAAAAGGAAAAAAAATAAAAACATATAGACAAATAATAATAATAATCAACAACAAAAATAATAATAACAATAACAATTAAATTGTGTGGTTTGTCGCCATTTAGTGATGAAATTTCCGATGACCTATTACATTAATAATAATAATAATAATAATCAACAACAACAACAACAATAATAATAACAATAATAATGATAATAACAATTAAATCGTGTGATTTGTCGCCATTTAGCGACGAAATTTCCGACGACCTATTACAATAATAATAATAATCAACAACAACAACAACAATAATAATAACAATAATAATGATAATAACAATTAAATCGTGTGATTTGTCGCCATTTAGCGACGAAATTTCCGACGACCTATTACAATAATAATAATAATCAACAACAACAACAATAATAAAAATAATAATGATAATAACAATATTAATAATAATAGTAATAATGACAACAAGAATAACATACGTCGCAATAAAAATAATAATTACACATAATTAGTAAAAAGTCTAAAAAATCCTAATATTCATCTTCATCATCATCTTCACCTTCACCTTCATCTTCGTCTAGATCTTGATCTTGATCTTCATCTTCTTCATATGCTATATCCTTCTAGTGTTCCTCGATTTTTTTCGTGCTTTGGTTTTACATACAGCCCACCAATCAGCTTTATCATGTTTCAAGCTAGCATATGATGCATAATATACTTGAATTGCTTGTTGTGCGATGATGTTGTCTCTAATTTTGCAGCGAATAGCTTTCGTCGCCAATTACCGACGAATTTGTTTTTGTTGCTAATTTTCTATGGCTAAAACCTTATTTTTTTGTAGTGTTTCCCTTGCATGATTTGATTTTTGCATACATGTACTACTTCGTTCTTGTTTTCACTACAAAAACAATAACAATAATAGTAATAATGATAACAAGAATAACACTAATAATAACAATAATAATAATCAACAACAACATTAATAATAAAAATAATATTGATAATAACAATATTAATAATAATAGTAATAATGACAACAAGAATAACATGCGTCGCAATAATAATAATAATTACACATAATTAGTAAGAAAAAGCGACAGATTATCCATGCTCCATCTCAAAAGAACAGAAATAGAAGCATCGGTTTCCTTAATGCATCAAAAGTAGATGTCACGATCCGAAGCTTCTTAAAATGTATCGCCACTGAAAATAATTTCTATAAAGATCTCATCATTGCCTCTGGAAAATGACCTCTTAAAGTTGAGTCACCTCTTAGAACTACTGTGTAATCACCTCTTAAAGTTATCAACACCTATATATCACAAGCAAATATTGATTGTAGACTATCAAAAAAATGACCATCAGCATAGAAATAAAAATGAGCACAAGCGTTGTCTTATTACACATCAGCATAGAAATCGACCAAGATAATTGGAAATAAAGAATGATTTGTAATTGGGAAAAGTACACTAGAAATGTCATAACTTGTGTACGGCGTTCACTTAAGTGCCATAACTTTCAAAACGTTCACTTAAGTGCCATAACTTTTAAAAATCGTTCACTTGAGTGCTACAAGAACTTTTCCGGCGTGCCACGTCGGCTTTCCGGCGTCTACAGTAATTTTTCCAGCGTGCTACAGTAACTTTTCCGGTGTCTACAAGTAACTTTCCCGCCGCCACATCAGCTTTTTCGGCTGCCACGTCAACATGGCACTTAAGTGAACGATTTTTAAAAGTTATGATACTTAAGTGAACGTTTTGAAAGTTATGGCACTCAAGTGAATACCGTACAAAAGTTATGACACTTCTAGTGTACTTTTCCCTTTGTAATTAGAATCAATAGCAGCAATGTAATTGAAAATGATTTGTAATTGGGAGCAAAGTCCATAATCTGTTTCAACCCAATACGAAACTCATGGACCAATCCTCGATGTTCGGGTAAGTTCTTATTATATATCCAAGTCCTATCTTTTTGTATTGTGCCTGCATACGAATTAAAGATTTATAAAATATTAAAAATATCATATCTAACGTTTAATACTCTTAATTAAAATCATAAAATTCTAAAAATTAAATTCTATTTGTGACCAGACAATTACTTTGAAATTGAAAAAAATAACCATGTCAAAAACACTTACCCAAGTATTTGCTTGAATTATTTATAGTAGAATATGGTTAATCCGATGAGAATTGCAAATTTTGTCGTTAATTGTATAAATTAATGAAGAAAAGAAGTTGGTGGACAGCGACGAAAATCACATTTATTGCTAGAAAACAAAATATTAGTCACTAAATTAGTGACGAAAATCTGTTTTCATCGCTAAACCAACATCTGTAATTTAGCGACGAATCACTTTTTTGTCGCAAATTTTGCGACGAATTTTTTTTGTCGCTAATTTACTGACAAAAATCACATTTTGTCGCTACATTAGCGACAAAAACCATGTTCGTCGCAAAATTTGCGACGAAAACGGAATTCCGTCGCTAATTTAGTGATGAAACTATGATTCGTCGCTAAACCAATGTCCGTAATTTTTCGATGAATCACTTTTTCGTAGCTAATTTTGCGATGAATCTCTCTTTTGTCGCAAATATTGCGACGAATTAGTTTTTCGTCGCTAAAATTAGCGATGAATCACGTTTTTAACGCTACTTTCATTGCAAATTAGCAACAAATATTTTTTTCGTCGCTATTTTCATCGCAAATAGCGACGAATGTTTTTTTCGATGCTAGTTTCCTCGCAAATTAGCAACGAATTATTTTTGTCGTTAATTTTCCGTAGCCAAATCTTTACTTTTTTTTGTAGTGAAAGAATTTATGAAAAGTTTACAATGTATGGAGCACTACGAAGAAAACAAAGATGAAACATAATCTAGTTGTTAGTCTACAAAGAAAGGATAGACGACCCAATTTTGAGAAACCATCTACATTGCTTTGTAAGAATTTGTCGAGTGATATGCCCTTAAAGCAACCATGTAATAGTTACATGCTAGGGATTTCAGTTGTTCTTTCAATTTCGTATTTAATTAATGGAAAATATGTCCAATTATCTAAATATATGAATAAATTTCATAATATCAGTTGTGACTGGACCTATTCTTAAGATGTTGATAATATGTATGACGGGTTTACGGTTAGGCTGAATCTTTAAGCTATTCCTCGGTCGATGGATCATTGAATGGATATTAATGATCCTGTTGAGATCTGTGTGTTCTTAACTTCACCATTAATATTGGATACTTAAGGGAATGACGAGTCACAAGTCATCGGGTATTGCGATGCCCGAGTTAGAACATAGGTGCTTGTACCAAAAAAGTTTATTGAATGTGACACGATTTGAACCGTTAGCAACATGGAAGTTTTTTAGCATGGTCAATGTCTAAACGTTCATGCTCTGATCTTGTGTAAAAATTCTTAGACCTTAGACACAGTGTTGACTTGTGTGTTGGATAGTTATGGTTCACAATGGTGCATATTGGCTATTCGTCGATCCGTCTCTGTACTTGATGGTCATAGTTCATGCACATACGAAGTCACACGTGTGCGCAAAAATGAAATCTGTCTCCTTGTTACATATAAGGTATGATATCCTATGTGATCTAATTATGACAATGCATTGAAATCCTCTGCTGAGGTTGTAATCGAGAATGAAATGTTTATGTCTCGTATAAATGCATGCCAAATTAGATTTACACATATGATTGAATTGGTGACTTGACAAATAATAGTAAGACAGAAGGATTGAATTGCATTGTATCCAAAGCTAATGGGTTCATTATGTTCTTAAAGCATTCACATTGTCTAGGTAGCCATGACATGTTGCTAGATGTCACTCATGGCTTGTAGGACCTGGAGATTGATCGGGATAATCAATTCTCTTGGATGTTCTAATGTTTTAGTGCACGTCTTACTATCGGTTCGGTGATGAACCTAGGGATGTCACACATCATAACCAATTCAGGATGGCGTTGAATGTGAAAGACGACATTGCAAATTTGTTTGCAATCACGGCTATCGAATAGTGGGGCTGAAATTAAATTGAATAGGATTTAATTTAATCCTTATTTTTTGTCATGGACGTACGTGCATATGATGCACACACACTCTTAAAATGTACACATATTGATGTATCCAAAATGCACACATGTATTTGTGTTGCATGCACATATTGATAATATATATGTGTGTATTTGTGTTGCACGCACATATTGATGTGCGTGCAATAGTTTATTTTCTTAAAAAAAAAAGGGAAAAACAAATAAAAACTTAGTGCATACGATGCTGACCGTGTGCACGATCGATAACTATTTCTGATCGCACGTAATAGTGTGATCAGCAACGGTTGCTGAGTGGGAGCAATTTTGTGTTTGTAAAAAAGGTGTTTTTTTTCTTCTCTCTCTCAAGGGTGTGCAAGTAAGAATGGAAAAAAATTTACTCTCTTATTTTTATGAGTATCATAACCAAAATAAAAGAGAGTTCGGAGAATTAATTCCACAATATTGCTAGCACAATTAAAGTGGTGATTCTAGCAAGTTCGTTTTTTCATTCGATGTTGTGATTGGTGGTGTGTCCGAACTAGAAGTCCGACACTTGTGAGGCTCGAATCGAAGAACATTTGAGCCATGTCATTTCAAGCACGCTTCGAGAGGTAATTCATTTAACTTCATTCATTAAATATGATTTTTTTTATTGAAACGCACGAATTACGTCTCTAGAGATATATGTATGGGTGGGTTTTTAGTTTCATTGCGTTTATGTTTTATTTTTGCCTATGTATGTTACGCGTGTCCGACAGAATGTGTTTACAATGTGAAGCAAATAGGATAGGGACAATGCTACACAGTAATATCAATCATTAATCATTGTCAGGGATAACAAATTGAAAAACGACATCGCTTTTCTTCTCTCCCTTTTGCAACAAGTTCTCCACGTATCTTGAATTTTTTTTTCCTTCTCCCTATTTTTTTTGGCAAGTGCAGCAGATAAAGGGGCCGTGCCCGTGCGGGCTTGCACTCAGAAGTTCAAATGAATTCATGGCTCATCTTACTTGTGGTCTGACTTGAGTTCAATTCACAAACGGGAATTAATTTAAATAGGATGCCAAATTATTTAATGTTGATATTTTTGCTTAGGGTTCGGATTTGATCCCTAATTTCTATTGCTAAAAAACCAAATAGGATCGTTAAAATTCAGATGTCAATAATCGAGAAGTTTATCTAGGAGATTTTTTATTTTATTTTATTTCCATGCACGCCTTTTGGAAAAGAGTCATTTAATTAAGTTCTCTTTTAAGTGAAGAAAGTATGACGGCCTTACTAATAGTGGAGATCCAATCGGGAGATGTTTTGGCTTATAATTCCAATTGTGCAATTTCCAATTACATGTTTGAGGACAATCTTTGACTGATGTGGGGAAAAAGGGCTGAAACATCATCTTTTGGCCCTTTTGTTACCCCAATTTGAGTTGAAAATGAAACCCTAATCCTTGAGTTTTCTAATTGTACCGACTCAAAACTTTGACGAAACGTCTTCCAACTGTATTGACCTGGTTCCTCAATCTTCTTTTTCTCCGATCATGCTTCCAGGAGAAGACTCAAGGATTAGGGTTTCAATTTCAAGTCAATTTGGGGTAACAAAAGGGCCAAACGATGCTGCTTTAGCCCTTTTTCGCCACATTGTTCAAAGACTGTCCACGTTGCACTAGAGTTCTTGGAAAAAAATTCACATTAAACTCGGAAATTAATTCCAAAGTCCACGCAGGGAAAATCGCTAAAATAAACACTTGAGTAATCAGTTTTTGACCAATACAGTACTCAAGTGATTGCTCAAAATGTTTTGACACTTTTATTATCATTTGCACAATTTTTTACCATGGTTTGACTACATTTGTCAAAATTTAACCTCGTCAAAGATTCGATCTAATAGCACAATGGGGTCATGTATTGTGAGAGCTTTCCAATAACCACTTGAATGGTCAGAATAATACTTGTTTTGATGGACTAGTACAATGGGGTCATAGCAAGTACCGTCCAAACGCCAGCTGGTCTTTTGGATTCCCGTTCCCACCCATAGAATCAATGAAACTGGAAAGGCTGGCTACCACCAGTCAATTTCTACGTGGAATTTTCGTGACTTCGGACTTGGATCCAGTCGCAATACTCGCTCCTTTGAAAGATGACGAATAGAAAACGGAAGGACATAACCAAGAAAACACAAGGAAAGTGGTAAGGGAGAGGTGTGCTGGCTTATCAGTTCAAAACCGAATTGGGGAAAACTGAACTAAACTGCTAATCGAATAAACTGAACTGAAAATTTCATGCATTTCGGTTCGGTTCAATTTTCAATTCAGGTAATTGAAAAATAAGTATCCTTTTTTCTTCAGTTCGGTTATTTTTGTTCGATTCGGTTCAATTAATCAAATCGCATTGAAAATCTCCAAAATAACCATTCTTTTTTATTTTCCTTTTTTCTTTCTTCTCTTTTTTTTTTTTTTTGTCAAGGGGCAAAGGGCCGGGGGAGCTGTCGGCCACTAGCCGAGGGGCGGTAACCATTGGGCGAGGGCTGTAAAGCCTTTGTTGGCCCCGGGCAACGGGTCTTGATGATGCTAGATTTGGTGTTGGCAAGGGCGGGCGAGGGCCACGACTCGCCGAGGGTTGCCCGGCCCCGCTAGCCCTTAGCCAGTGCCCAGCGGTTCTGCCAACTTTGAATAAAAAAGGAAAAAAGAAAAGAAAAGAAAAGAGAGAAAAAAGAATAATAAAAAGAAAAAGAAAAATCGAAAATCAAACTGAAATATTATGGTGTAAGCTTGAACCGAATCGAATCTCGTCCTAAACTGAATATAAACTGAATTGAATTCACCCGAAAATCAAACTAAATAGAATCGAAGTAAACCATTGACATCCCTACTTTGTACGCCATGAAATTTTCCACCAAAAAAAGAGGACCAAAAGAGTACGAGTCCCATTGGGTGCTTTTTTATGGTAGGTAAAGGCTCTACTAATTGCCTATATTCTAGCTACGGCTTTAGTCTTTCACTAAATTCGAGAAAAATTATTCATTCAGTCGTATACTTATTATAGAGATTTTATGGTGGTTCTAAAATTTCAATTTTGCTAATATAATCGCAAACCTTTTCGTGAATTTCGGTGTAATCCTTTCGGCCAACTTTCTTCTGAAAATGCCGACATGACGATTCAGTCATTGTCGACCGCCTTACGTAGCATGGCCGGAGATCTGGTGTGGACAAATTTTGTGTATTTTCAGTATTTATGCAGTCATATTTTTTTCGACTTCACTTTATTTTTTTAGTTCCTACCTTTTTTTTGTGCTATTGTTCATGTTCCTCTGTAGGTACTAATCCAATGCCGCTCCCATGGCCACAGCGTCTGCAAGAGGCAATTCACTGTGCCACTGTCGCTAGAAAATTTTCCGTTCTTCATCTTCGTTTTCGGTAAAAATGGAGGATTGGATTTTCCAATAACCCTACTAGGAATAGACAGTCATTGATGTTGTAATGGTTGGCTTTTGATTAATCAATATTAACTAGTACAAAAAAGAAAGAGAAGCTGGCTCTCTTTATAAATTAAAGGGGCTCATGTCCAAGGAAAGGCAGATAGAGAAGAAAAGAGACAAGGAGAGAAAGAAAGAAAGGAGAAAAAAAATAAGAAACGGAAAGGAAAAGGGAAAGGGATACAAGTAATGGAGGCCTCATCAAGCCAAGTTAACTTATGAATTCTGGGCCGATGGATTAAATACAAGAGTTGTAAGGCCGAGAAAATATGGGAGATTGGCAGTTTAGAGTATCGTGGAGCTGTAGGATTTTACAAAACTCGATTTCAGCTTATGATTTGCTCAAAATGAATTTTCGTGCTTACGCCCGCGTGTTGAAATAATAGTGAATTTCCTATTTTAGCGATGGCTTTGGCCCGTTTTCGGCTATCTTTAGAGTCAGGGAAGCTTAGGATATTTAATTATCTCAAAAGGGCTTTTGTTTGACAAAAGATTTACTGAAATTGAGGTTCAATAGAGAGAGTTGTGGTGCGAACTAGGCCGACACGCGAGCTTTGCTCAGTGGAGAGCAGTGAATGTTCGCTATGGCGAGCCTTTTGTTGTTGTGTAGGAGTCAAGTGGTTGATGAATAAGTGTGGTTTGTTGAGTCGTTAGTCGAATTAGTGTTTTACTTGATTTTTTCTCGTTTAATTGATATGATTACAAGATTGTTGGCTCAAATAGCTAAATTGTTTGCTCTTGGGCATTCCTAGATCAAGTGGTGCTGATCTCTTCTTTTGTTTTGTAAAACCCATGTCTTAAAGTATTAGTGACTATATATATAAACTAAGACGAGCATATTTTAGCTAAGATCGAGTGTTTATTACTGAAATGGTTTTATTAACCTTTCTTGAAATGTTATGTGTATTACTTTATGTAACTTCTGAAAAGGACTTGATAAATACTTTTAGGAAATGGGATTTTGAACGATGAACTAAGTCGAGAAAGATGATATATTTTGATTTATGAAATCGATTTGTGGTACAGGTTGTTTGGCTTTTAATTTATTTTAAGTATTTTCGGTGTTGAGAGACATGTATTTTTGGAAAGAAAAATGGCATTTTTGAAATATGCTTAAACATGATTAGGCCCATCAAAAGTGGGGTTGGGTGGAACAATTTGTTCAATTCAAATTAACCTATTTAATCCGTTTTGACCCATTTATTTGCCAAGCAAATTTCTTCACTAGGACCATACCCGTCTCATGATTTATTTTTAGATTTTATTAAAGTAAAATATTATCTATACTAATTAAATATGGACAAATTTGAACTATTTGTTTGAGGAGGTAACCCTAGCCGACCTCCGGCTCTATTTATTGAAGCCGCTCTGTTGTTTTCCTTGTCTCTTTCTCACGCAAACCGACCAAACACTCTGTCTCTCTCTCCGAGTCGAGGAAATTAATGATGACTAGCCTGTGGCTTAATTGGAGTCCCTTTCAGTAATAGGACTTTTAAAGCTCGTTAATCTCTTAGATGCATTGCTTTTGCTTTGTAAGTTTAGGTAAAGACACAGAGAAAATAAGAAAAAAAGGTTATTTGAGAAAGAATGCAATCATTCTCATGAAACAGCCTCCTAATAGATAAATGTATGTGCAAAGACAGCTTTGTAATACTTTTCTTAGTGATTAACTTTTCTTTTAGAACTCTCTGGATATGTTAGAAGCCTTGTGTCGACAGTGGCAATTAAGAAAAAGTTTACATTACACCGATGAAAGCATTCGACTTGTCGTCATTGATTCTTTTGTCCTAGCACTCCATCATCGACGTTTCATGTTTGTGTTTGTCACCTTATTGATTTCCCATATCCTTGAGTTACTTCTCGTCCTTGTACTTGACTTTTAACTAATTTTTTTTTACATAAAGTCAATACGTGCTTAGCTCTAAATTGACATCGATCGGTGATATAGCTGTGCATTAACTTCATTGGCAGTTTGCGCCTCTCTTTTAGGCACCTAAGGCCTTTATTTGTGTCTTTTGTCCTTCTCTGTCGGTTCTTAGGCTATATTACTTTCATGGAGTGCTAGTATGAGTTTGCCTAAGCTTCTGCATTTCTATCTATGTTTGACTGAAGTTCTCTTTTCAGGAAATACCTCCAACGGAATATAACTGAGAATTGGCAGTCAGCAACTGCTGGATTTTCCATCAGAAGAATTCAAAGAAATAGATCTGTGTCAGAATAGCACGCGTCCAGCACCTCTGAAGTCAGCTCGGGGGTGACTGTCACGTTCTTCTTTTCTCACGAGAGGAAATGTCTGGCTTTTGGTTTGCCATATGATGTATCAAGCAAAGCTTTTAACATTTTTAGCTAGCCGGATATGATGTAGTAAGAGCTTTATACATGCCGGGTTTAAAGGCCTTTCAAACGAAAAAATTGCTAGGTTACAAAAAGCTTTGCTCGATCCTTTTACCATGGGCCCAGTACGTGAAACAAAGATAAAATAAGTCGTGAGGAGGACACTTGTTGGCTCTATGGCACCAACATAAAATGAGAACTCCACGGTCCATACCCGAAGGAAATTTCGGTGCATTTTTTCGTAAAACAAGATAAAACAATCTCCCCTCACTCTTTTTGATTTTCATTTAGGCACGTACTGAACTGTGTTCATATTCCACTTCAAGGTAGAGAGTCATGTTGAGACTAAACATTTTCAATAGTGTTTATCGGGAAGATATATCCTAGAGATCATCAACCGCTCAAATTTCTTAAATTTGGCTACATAAAGCTTTTTTCTCAAGTGAAATGGATGAAAATCTTTTGAATACTCGATTGATTTGAATTAGGTGTTGCACACTCTTAGACATGGTCCAACGAATGCATAATAATAATTGATCAGTTTTTTTTTAAATTTAATTGGCCATATATACTCAAACTTGAAAGCAAATAAAAAGAAGGCAACCTGGTGCTAGTATGTGGTGTAACTTGCTGGCATTGGTGAACCCGGAGGAACCAAAAGGTATCCTAGACAGGCTTCTCTTTTTCCGGTACACTTGGGAATCTGATCTTAGGATATGTTAAGGATATTCTTGCTGCTAGGATGGTGGAAGCGAGATTGTGTGCCACCCAGAGAAATTAGATAAGTTTGTGGGTTGGACCCCCCCGTTTTGGTTGGGTCGAACTCAATTTCGACAGGACCTCTAAAGGCAACTTGAGTCTAGCCTAAGTGGATTTCTTCGTGATGACTAAGGCAATTGGCTTGTTGGATTCACGCAAATAGCGGGAGTGTGTATTACCGGACTTATTGTGGACCTGGAGAAACCAAAAGGTATCCTAGACAGGCTTCTCTTTTTCCGGTACACTTGGGAATCGAGCTTAGGATATGTTAAGGATATTCTTGCTGCTAGGATGGTGGAAGCGAGATTGTGTGCCACCCAGAGAAATTAGATAAGTTTGTGGGTTGGACCCCCTCATTTTGGTTGTGTCGAACTCAATTTCAACAGGACCTCTAAAGGCAACTCGAGTCCAACCTAAGTGGATTTATTCGCGATGACTAAGGCAATTGGCTTGTTGGATTCGTATAAATAATGGAGTGTGTATTACCAGATGGCACTTATTGTGGAGGTAAGCGACTTCAATATTCAACTTGATCTCTTTATTTCAACGACACTTCTTTCTCAAATTGGAAATATAATGATACATTTTCAACGGGTCAATATTCTCCATAATTAAAGAGAGGGAAATGCATGTGGAGGTTGGCTAGCTTATTAGATCATTCTATCTGATAAAGCTATGATAATCTTGTACTAGATGATAGAAAGCCACCAAGAGATTAAATTCCTCCGTTGTCAGGGGATGAAGTAGAATAACCCGTAATGTTTGGGCTTTGCCGCTTTTCTTTAAAGAGGATAGCGCTCTAATTCTTTTCACAATGTAAAATCTCAACTCACTTTACTCACTCCATAAATTTTTAGGAGTCAAATGGCAATCTCAAAGAAGTAAATTAAAATTTTGAAAAACCAAATGAGGAAATGCCACGTAAATCCGGGGGGTCTCACTCTCTAGAATAGCGAAAATTTGAGTGGTTGAAGCTCACTTCTAAGGTAATCTTCAATCAAAGATCAACAAAAATCCCAAAAAAGAACCCGCGTTTCTACGAAGTGGCAAAGCCTTCATCAAGCCTTTGTTGGGCCTAATTTGGTGTGACTCGATTCCCTAATACTTATTCCCGCTTCCCCTATTTCCAGCAAAAGCCATTATCTTTTTTTTTCCTCCTCCTTTTTCTGGCTGCAAAGATCCCTCCGCCGCCCCCCACGAGGGGTGTGGGGGGGGTGGGGAGCCCCTCTAGCCGACGCCGGTCCCTTGGTGCCTCTCAAATGACGAGAAAATATTGGGTGCGACCGAAGTAGCCGCGCATCTATGAGTCGCACTATTCCACACACAGAAAATTTTCAAACGCTCAAAATCTTTCCGTCTCTATTACTCCCATTAACACCCAACCGCTTCCCCCATTTTCTCTCTCTCTCTCTCTCTCTCTCTCTCTCTCTCTCTCTCTCTTTGCCTCTTCTCTTCTCTTCCCGACGCCTGCTCTGCGCGCCCATCCCATCCGCAACGTAAAATTTGCTCTTTATTCTCTCTCTCTCTCTCTCTCTCTCTCTCTCTCTCTCTCTCTCTCTCAAAGTCCAACCAAAGCAAAGGGTACCAAGAGCAAGGGTAGGCGAACACCATTTTTGCCCCACTATTTTCTCCCTCTCAAGGTCCAACCATAACCCATGCACAGAGCAGACAAACACCATTGTTGCTAACGTTCGCAACGAAGCTCTTGCGGTGCTGTCGGCGATGGACGACACGATTTTTGCCAATGTTTGTGAGGAAGTTCTTGCGGTGCCGCCGGCGACGGACGAAGAGCTGACGGTGAAGTGGAACGACAACGACACACGGTGTGGGTTGTGGCTTCGGATCCGCTCCAAGTTCGAGTTTGTGGCGATGACACGATGGCGGAGTTAAAGCTTCATGGGTAGAAAGAGCAAGGAGAAATAAGCTCTCAAATCCCTCATTCGTTCCGCGAAGCTCGTCACCGGCGTGGGTTGTGGCTTCGAACTAGCTCCCAAGTTCCTCATCCATTCTGCGAAGCTCGTTACAAGCGTGGGTTGTGGCTTCGGACTAGCTCACAAGTCCCTCGTCCGTTCTGCGAAGCTCGTTATAGGCGTGGGTTGTGGCTTTGGACTAGGTTGAGCCACCGAATTCCATGCTTCGGCGCTCGCTTCTCGCATCGGGATGATGCTGTTATTATATCAATAGACAACAAGGGAACTGATATCCGCTCCGACAAGGTGCATAGGTACTTGTGTCATGTAACAACATGTTTTGCTCTATGTATATCGCCGGATTGTGGTCCTTTGACAATAAATTTATGTAGCTCTTTTTGTGCAATTTAATATACGGAGGATATTGGTCGAAATCTTGGAGGAAGCTAAGGTTGCCCTTAGGAAGCTTATCGATAAGGGTAAAGTGCCATACTTCCCTAAATAGATGACAGAGTTGATGTCAACACAATCTTTGATTTTTGAGGTCATTGTTCACCAAAGTGGTGATTAGAAGCAAGTAATGAATGACAAAGCTACCAAGCCAAATCATTGCATCACTTTTCAATTTTGCTATACTTGAATATGTTTACATAAATTAGGACATGAGAGTAAAGTAATTAGGAACTTTCGCTACTTCAAATACATAGTGAGTTCTCAACTTCTTGGCGATCGGTTGATTCTCGGTAAATTAACGTCGAGTCGGAGGATTGACCTATACCCCGCTCTTACCCACCCGTGTATGGTACTCTCTTTGTAGTGACCCTTTGGTGGATACTGGTTTTGATAGATTATGTGTTGGAACTCAAAAGGATCATTGTGAATTTTTTAGTTCCCTAGTAAGACTTTATGGTGTAATACCATCTTAATTATCCAAAAGAATGATTTGTTACTTCTGTTTTGTGATTAAGAACTGAATTGTTTGTACAACGTTCACAAGCACCAAATGGAGATGAAAAGTCACATATGAAATCCGACACACTGCCAATGCCAAAACCGTGAGTTA
This sequence comes from Rhodamnia argentea, assembly GCF_020921035.1. Taxonomy (NCBI): domain Eukaryota; kingdom Viridiplantae; phylum Streptophyta; class Magnoliopsida; order Myrtales; family Myrtaceae; genus Rhodamnia; species Rhodamnia argentea. The sequence goes on along the minus strand of NC_063157.1, from coordinate 12,899,246 downwards.
GTTCATGCATTTCTATGTTTTTATTAGGTCAAACTCATCATATGTTAGTTTGAATTTAGTAATGGGGAAACAGAAATTGTTGAAGTCAATTGTTGAGCTGCTTTTAGTATTCGTAGTGTCGATTTAACATAGAAGAAGAGTACTTTAGCCATTGCAGGACTTGTTGTCAAGGTGAAGAACTTCAATTTCATAATCTTATTTCTATCTATAATTGGTTCCCTCCTCACTTAAATATGTTTCCCTATGGACATGAAGGTTCTGAAATTTGACTGAGGAAGCCGCAAGAGCAACCATTCATTGCGATTTTTGCTGCATTGAACCTAGTTTTGCCGAGATTGTTGCTTTTTTTCAAGTCATCGCAACAATTACTTTGCACATGCAAAGTTATCCAATGGCTGAATCGGAGGTAATTCATCACTCATACTATGAGAGACATATTTTTCTCTCTTAAGTAAAGGATGAGATGTTATGTTGCTTGTAAAAGCACTACATTAAATACTTTTTATTCTTTTCATTGCAGCATGAAACTTCACATCTTGCACATGTAATTAGAGGGGGCCATTTGGGCCCGTGGGCTCGGAACCGGCCCGTTGACCGGGCCCACGGTTCCAACCCGGAACCGGAACCGGCCCTCACCCGGAACCGGCGGTTCCGGCTCGGTTCGGAACCGTCCACAAAAAAAAAAAAGAGCCGGGGCGGCGTAGAGCCGTTGGGCTCTCTTCGTGCCGGGCCACTCACCCCCTCCTTCTCCTTTGGGCCGTTGCCAATGTAACCGCCTAATTGCACGTTGCTTTATATAAAATAAAAAAAAAAATTAAAAATGATTCTTGCATATAAAAATACATATGCTTCCCCTTTCATTTTTGTCACAAATTCTCAAACAATCTCCAAATCTCTTCCTGAAATCCTCTCAAATCGCTCAAATTCTCCCAATTCTCTCAATCCCGACTCAATTCTCTCAATCGGATTTCCGATCAATTCTCTCAAAAATGGCAAATGGAAGCAGAAATGCTGACAAGGGCAAGATGACTATGGGAGATTCCGAGTATCCCATTCCTGAATATGATCCTCGTGAATATGCAAGTTGGGAAGACGACGACGATAATATCAATTATGTCCCGATTCCGAACGTCGAGCACATCCCAACACAAGAAAGTCTTCATCCTCCTACCGGTGTCGAAGAAACATCAACGGCAAATGAGCCGGAACGGAAGGGCCGAGATAATACATTGGACTTGTGGCTACACTTCAACAAGGTACGTGATGAAGTCGAAGGTAAGTATAATGTAAAATGTAAATATTGTTCGCAAACATATAAATTCACGAAAGGAGACGGCTATGGAACATTCCGTCGGCATTTGACGAAAAAACATCCAACATAAGCGGGGATCGACAATACGCAACAACAAATTCTCTGGGTACGCCACTTCTAATCCTCATCCTTTATTTCGTTTCACCGAAGCACTTTATAAACAAACATTAGGTGAATATGTTGCCCTTGATCATGCTCCGTTTAATACTTGTGAAAATTTTAATATGAAATATTTGATAAATACTGCGTTGGTTCACGACGCCAACTATTCCAAAAAATACTCTTAAACGCAAGTTTTTCATCTTTATAAAAAAGGAAAAAATCTTTAGCAAAATTTTTTGCGGAATTCAATGGACGTGTGCATATAGGTAGCGATATTTGGAGTGATCCTTGGCAAATTCATTATTATATGGGTGTCACGTGTCATTGGATAGATGACAATTGGATGATTCAAAAAAGACTTATTGCATTCCGAGTTTTTTATGAAAGCCATTCAGCTCATAATATTTATAGAATAATTAGGCAAGTTTTAGAAGAATATAATTTAATAAATAAAGTATTTTCAATTGGTTTTGATAATGCCGCTAATAAGCACCTTCTATTCCCGAATTAGAAAATATTTGCAAACCCACTTTTGGCGGACAATTTTTTCACATTAGATGTGCTTGTCATGTTTTAAATTTATGTGTACAAGATGGTTTACGAACTCTTGACACTTCTTCCCCAATAAAAAGTGCAATTAAATTTTTATGGAGTCGTCCCCAATGTTATGAATCATGGGGAAAATTTTGTAAACAAAATGGGAGAAGGGCAAGAAGATTTCCAAAAGATATTCCGACTCGTTGGAATTCTACGTACGAAGTTTTCTGGCAAACTTTTGAATATAAAGATTTATTATGTATGTTTATTTCACAAAATATTCCCGAAATTACTTTACTTCCTTTGCATTGGGACGTTTGCAAGAAAATTTTAGATATTTTGAAAATTTTTAATGATGCTACTAAGACTTTATCTGGTATTTATTATCCTAACAACGCATTTATTTTTAATAGAGTGTGTTAATATTAGTAGTGTTTTTAGTGAATATGAAAATGATACCGAATTAGGGCGAACTATTTTAGTAATGCGAGAAAAATGGTTGCATTATTATTTGCAAATTCCTCTTGTCTATTTAGTTGGTATTGTTTTTGATGAACGTATTAAATTAGACGGTTTACAAGATTATTTGAATGTGTATTATCATGATTGTTTACATTTAGATGATTCAATAGATATTTCAAATATATTAGGACATGTTAAAGAATCTATAGTAGCATTATATGGAGAATTTTGTAGTAGATATGGTTTAAGTGATTCCGGATCTTTACAATCTACTGCCTCACGTAGCGAATGTGATAGTTCACTTAGTAGAGGGTATAATATGCTTAAGAGTAGGCAAAAAAAAAAAAAAGGGGCAATAGGTAGTATTTCTGAATTAGAAAAATATTTAACCACTCAATTTGAGTTTCGGATGCGAGTAAATAGTACAGATTTCAGAAATCCCGAAGTGGTGGAAGAGTCACCAAATCGAGTAGCCCGACGGCACTATAACCACCATCGATCCTAAATTAGTAGAATATATTTTTTCAACGGATTTTGGTAAACAAAAAATTATCGTAATTTGGGAAAAAGCCCACCAAATGGAGATGAAAAGTCACATATGAAATCCGACACACTAACAAGGCCAAACTTGTGTCGGCGATGCATTTCCATGTTTTTATTAGATCAAACTCATCATATGTTAGTTTGAATTTAGTAATGGGGAAACACGAAATTGTTGAAGTCAATGATGTTGAGCTGATTTTACTATTCATAGTGTCGATTTAACATAGAAGAAGAGTACTTTAGCCATTGGGACTTGTTGTGAAGGTGAAGAACTTCAATTTCATAATCTTATTTTGTCTATAATGGGCTCCTCCTGATTCTTCAATATCCCCAAGAAGATATGTAGGTGCTTAAATGATAATTCATTAAGTCCAGAGCACCATTCATTGCGATTTTTTTTGCATTAAACCTATTTTATTACGAATGTATCAATTTTAAATTGTATATTTTGCACATGCAAATTTATCCAATTTGAATTATATTTATTTTATTATTTATACTATTTTAAAAATTTTTCTCTAAAAAGGAATGGATGAGATGTTATTTTGCTTGTAAAAGCACTACGTTAAATACTTTTGATTCTTTTCATTGCAGAATGAAACGTCACATCTTTCACATGTAATGCGTGATTTGGAGAAAGGTTTTGAACTTGCAATAGGTATGATTTTTTCAAATGAAGTTGAAGCATATAATGATTATGTGGCTTATGCAATTGGCAAAGGGTTTGGAGTGAGGAAGGATAAGGTGGTTAGAAATGCTAAAGGAAAAATAACCCGACGGACGTTTATGTGTAATTGTGAGGGGCGTTCTACCTAGCGTATCGATAAAGAAAAGAAATATGACAGGTTTGAAGTTAGATGTAGCTGTCTTGGTCATATCAAATTTAAGGTGGACAATGGTGTGTATGAAGTTATAGAGTGTGTTTTTGAGTATAATCATGCACTTATACCCGAAGGGCAAAAGCATCCGATAAGATGTGGAAGAATGATACTCGATAGCGACAAGGTTGTCCTAGTTGATATGGAGAAATATGGCATTGGGGGGACTTCCTCATTTAAGTTCTTAGCAAACAAAGCGGGAGGAAGCCAAAACTTGCGTTACATCTTGCGTGATGCTCAAAATCTCTTGCAAGCGAAAAGATCCAATGTTATAAGTGGGGGGGGATTGTCAAAGTCTACTAAATCATTTTCATTGCAAGCAAATACAAAACCCGATGTTTTTCTACGTTGTTCAAGTAGATTATGAGGGTAGGTTGACAAATCTATTTTGGAGAGATAGCTTGTCAAAATTTGATTACAACTATTTTGGTGATGTGTTGGTGTTTGATACTATGTATCGCACCAACAAATATAATATGATATATAGACCTTTTGTTGGGGTTAATCACCATTGGAAGAATACTCTATTCGGCTGTGCATTTTTGTTGGATGAGACTGATAATTCATTTATTTGGTTATTTGAGGTATTTTTGGAGTCTATGGGTAATAAGGCTCCGAAAACCATCTTCACTAACCAAGATCAAACAATGGCAAAAGTCATTAGAACGGTGTTTCCGAATACGCAACACCGTTTATGCACTTGGCACATTGGGGAAAAATGCCAATCAAAACATTCCACATCTTTACCATAAGCCGGAGTTTAAGGATAAATATTTCCTTCCGCTTATGTATAGATGTAGAGTCAAAGGATGAATTTGAATCTACTTGAAGTGAAATGGAAGAGAAGTGGAAAACCGAGAACAACACTTGGCTTCGGAGATTATACAATATTAGACATAAATGGAGTTCAGCTTTTGGTCGTAATATTTTTACATGTAGTATAAGATCAAATCAAAGGAGCAAGAGCACTAATAATGTCTTCCAATGAATGTTGACTAAGACATTAACCCTTGTAGAATTTGTTCATCACTATGAAGAACAATTGAAGCACATGCAAAAAATTGAAAGTCAAGATGATTATAGTTCTCATGTGAAGCCCAAAATGCAGATTTTGAACAATGCGATTTTGACACATGCTGCCTCTTTGTACACTCGTACCATATGCAAAAGGTTTAATGAAGAAATGTTGCAAAGTGTCTCCGAGCATATTTCAAGTACTACACTCGATGGATCGATTGAGATATATACTCTACGGTGGAAGGGGATTCAACATGAACATGTTGTCCGATTTGATGCTACGGACTTTTGAGTTTCTTGTGAGTGCAAATGATTTGAATCAAAGGGGTGGTTGTGCCACCATGCCTTGTGTGTGTTGATTGGGAACGTATCGGTTACGGGCATTCCATCCTCCTATGTTTTGAAAAGATGGACTAAGGATGCCAAACAAGGGAATGTGATTGATGGAGTCATCTAAAATGTCAATGGGTCCATCTAAGTTGAATTGATTTTCCACGTTAATGCAAGAATCTTTTCAACCGATGAGTTTGGGAGCCAAGGATGGAAATACTATGAGCATAGTGAGGAAAGCCTTACAAAAAGGAAAGGCTGACATTTCATTAGACAAGTCAAGTTTGGTTGTGACTAAGGATGCTAGTGATGATGATAATGAGGCTTCTTTTTGTGACATTGTGGTATTGGACCCCCTTCGAAGGAAAGGAAAGGGAATTAGTTACGAAAGGCTTAAAAGCTCAAGTGAGAAAAAAAAAAAATCTAAGAAAGGAACGCCCTCAATGCCAATAGAAAGTCGAGGTGAGTGACTTATTGTTGAAGTTAATATGAGTAGTTAAATTTTTCTCTTATGTTTCTTGATATCAATTAACATATTTAATACTTTATAATGTAGAACTGGTTGGTCAAACAACACATGATCAAACTTATTTCCCTCATCATTCAACACATTCAAATTAGATCCCTAGTGCCTTTAATCCTAGCAACATTGGTCGTCCTACAATAGATCCAAATTTTCATAATTAGGTGCGTTGATCTTAGTCTTCCATTTATATTTACATTTAGCTAATTTGATTTTTTTTATATATATATATATATATATATATATGTGTGTAGTGTGTGGCTACCATACATTATGCCTTTGGGGATTGTGAATGGATTTTCCCCATTCACTAGTCGGGTATGGAATAGTTGAAAGCAACATAATGAATCCATAGAAGCATTTAGTTACATTCTACTAATGGAGTCATTTATTTTATGCATATGCAATCACCATACATCATGCCACTACGAATTATGAATGGACTTTCCCCATTCACAAGTCAGGTGTTACTATAAAAAACAATTTACATCCCAAAGGATGCTAGTAATTTTTTTATATTGTGTTATTTATTGGAAATGGTTTGTCCTTGATAGATGTTGGAGTACCATAACAGATCTCATGGAACCATTTGAAGTCAGGTACTATTTGCCTTTTGTGAATGTGCAATTATTGGAGACAATGTTTATCTAGCCATGTTATGTAGTAAAATGTAAATATATTAGTTATTCCTTTGTGCAAGGGTCATCACACTCTTTGCAACAACCTAGGATAAATGAATTCAACAATTCAAAAGGCATCAACAATGCATGGTCGTAGCATAAATAGTCGGGAGGAATCCTTATTGGGGCGAGAGGCTTAGGAGGTGGCTTATGGTGTTATTGTTTGTTTCTTTTATGTCTTATGGCTCAAAGATTTGGGCTTATGGTTTTGGAGATGATAATTCTCATTACCCAATTGTAAATCTATTAGCTAGATGTGATTCATGTGTTTTTTGTTGAATCCGTGATTCCGACTTGTAATTGCTCTTTTCGTTGCATCGGGTTTGTTTATGGTGCATGAGTTGAAAATTGTTTAATCTAAATAGATACGTGAAGTGGCTATATTTTTGTTGAATCCCTTGCACTTTTTTCTGCCTCATGGTATAACGGTTGAGCATGGCTACAATAGTATCAACAATTCTGATTCATGTCGATTGAAACCCAGCTTTTCAATGAAGCATGAGTGCTTTAGGAAATGCCTCGAATAAAGAACCCCCTTTCATACATAATCCAATGATGTTTTGAGGGGATATGCATTAGACTATGAAGTTTTGATGTTTCTTTTTAACTTTTTTATTTCATGAGCCTTAAATTCTTTACAAAACATAGCACAGAACTGGGATGCTTTTTTTTTATATATAAAATCGAGAGGGACATGAAACGAGAACAGGAAAAAAAATGTACACTTACAAACACATTTTTTTTTGTATAAAAAAATAAGGAATGTAAAAAAGAACAGCAAAAAAAAAATGTCAAAACACCCAACATTTGATGTTTTTTTTTTTTTTGGTAAGGTAAGTATGTATTGATCTTTCAAAAGCTAGATACAAAAATACTTAGCACTAAAGCCATGAACTCGACATGGCACATGGAGAGTTTTGGCACTAAAGTGAGCGCAAAATACACCACGAAAACCAACTTATGGCAAGCTATGGGGAATAGTAAGCCAAACAAGCGGCCAAACTAGAATAGTAACCAACAAAAGAAAGAACATTGGAAGATTTAACAACCTGTTTAGATCTAAATAGATACGTGAAGTGGCTATATTTTTGATGGAGAGTCCCCTGCACTTTTTTGGCAACTCATAGGTATAATGGTTGAACTCAAGATCCAAGTGTATCAGTATGATTCAGATACAAGTTGAGTTGAAATCCAATTTTCCTTGAAACCCAGCTTTTCAACTATAGCATGAGTGTTGGTTGGGAGGAAATGCCAGTCGAATATGTGGTGGAAGAACCCCACGGATGATACAGTAATTCAATGAAGTTTTGAGGAGGGATATGCATTAGACTGTAAGGAGTTTTGATGTTTCTATTTAACTTGGTTGGGATTTCATGAGCCTCAAATTCTTTACCAAAACATAGCATAGAACTAGAATGCATTTTTTTATATAAAAAACGAAAGGGACATGAAGAAGAGAACAATAGGAAAAAAGGTACAAGCTTAAAAACGCAGTTTTTTTGTATAAAAAAGGAACCGAAGGAATGTATAAAAGGCAACCCAGCAAGGGAAAATGAAGAGCCAAAAAGAGAAGGCCCGGAAAACATTTGATGTTTATGTTTAGCTTTTTCATTTTATGAATAAAGAGCCTCATATTCTTTATGAAAAGCAACTAGAATTAGAAAAGCATTTTTTTTTTTTATAAAAAAAGGAAGGACAAAACGAAAGGAACCGCAAAAAAAATTCTTGGAGAAACCCAACATTTGATGTTTTTGTTTAACTTTTTCATTTTATGAATAAAGAGCCTCACATTCTTTAGGAAAAGCAACGTAGAATGACAAACGCGTTTTTTTTTTGTATAAAAAAACAAAAGGAATGTAAAAAAGAATAGAAAAAAAATGTTGACAAAAACCCAACATTTGATGTTTCATTTGATGTTTCTGTTTACCTTTTTCATTTTATGGATAAAGAGCCTCACATTTTTTATGAAAAGCAAAGTGGAATTAGAAATGCACTTTTTTTTTTGTATATGAAAAAACAAAACATACATAACAAAAGGAACCACAAAAAAATTTCGCAGAAACCCAACATTTGAGGTTTCTATTTAACCTTTTTATTTTATGAATAAAGACCTTACATTCTTTACGAAAAGCAACGTAGAATTAGAAATGCTTTTTTTTTGCATATAAAAAAACGAAATGGACATAATAAAAGGAACCACAAAAAATAATTTCGAGAAACCCAACATTTGATGTTTCTATTTAAGTTTTTTATTTTATGAATAAAGAGCATCACATTCTTTACGAAAAGTAACGTAGAATTAGAAATGCTCTTTTTTTTATATAAAAAAATGAAACAGGCCTAACAAAAGGAATGGCAAAAAAATCGAAAAACAACAAAACAAATTTACTCTTAAAACCCAATATTTGATGTTTTTGTTTAACTTTTTCATTTTATGAATAAAGAGCCTCACATTCTTTACAAAAAGTAACATAGAATTAGAACCACATTTTTTTTTTTTGTATATGAAAAAACGAAATGGGCATAACAAAGGGAACGGCAAAAAAAAAAAATCAAAAAAACCCAATATTTGATGTTTCATTTGATACTTCCATTTAACTTTTTTTATTTTATGAATAAAGAGCCTCATATTCTTTATGAAAAACAACGTGGAATTAGAAACGCTTTTTTTTTTGTATATAAAAAAAAACAAAACGGACATAATAAAAGGAATGGCAAATTTTTTTTTTGGAGAAACCAACACATTTGATGTTTGTGTTTAACTTTTTTATTTTATGAATAAAGAGCCTCACATTCTTTATAAAAAGTAATATAGGATTAGAAATGCATTTTTTTTTGTATATAAAAAAACGAAATGGGCATAACAAAAGGAACAACAACTTTTTTTTTGAAAAAAAACCCAACATTTGATGGTTCATTTGATGTTTCTATTTAACTTTTTCATTTTATGAATAAAGAGCCTCACATTCTTTAGGAAAGTAATGTAGAATTAGAAACTCATTCTTTTTATATAAAAAAAGAAAGGGGAATAAACAAAAGAAACGGCAAAAATGAATTTTGGGAAAGGTGGACAATCATTTCATTTGTGTTTCAACCTAATATTTTTAGTAGTTATTTCCCAAATGGAGGGTGACCGATGTCCATTCCGATCTAATTCATTATGTATCCAACCATGTCGCATGTTCGATTATTCAAGCTTGAAATCCATTCCGATTGGTCCGCGTGTTAAATTTTTTGTAAGTAAGTAGCCATTTTAAATATTTGATTGATATTTCTATTTAATTTTTTCATTTTATGAATAAAGATACCTCAAATTATTTAGGAAAAATAATGTAGAATTAGAAATGCTTTTTTTATATAAATAAACGAAAGGGTCATAAAAAAACTAACAAAAAAAAAAAAAATTTCCTCGCATTAGAAAGCAAGCTAGGAAAAAATTACTATCTATCTAAAATGCATTGCTTCATAAACATCATAGAATAGTTCGGATAGAACCCAACAAATAGCTCCCACTTTTTCTCTAGCGAGTTCTACAATATTTGCTAATGAAAAGAAATCGCATATTATAATAAAATGGTAAGCCTTCCATATTTGTCATCTAGACTAGCAAAGGTTGAAGAATATATAGTCTAAGCAGCTATCCGAGCAGTCATAATAGCAGGAACAATTGCATCCCAAGATCAACCATATAGAACTTGTCTCTCGCACACCAAATTTTGAATCTTCATCACTCAAACTACCAAAATTACAAGTTCGAACAGTCTACTTTTTCAAGACTAGTCCTACTAAAACCAATAAAACACAAACTAACAATAGACCCATTAAATTGTGCATATCATGCCTAAATCTCTCCACCTTGCCATTAATCTTCTCGAGTTTGTCTTTTATATGTTGAAACTAATAATCAATCTTTCTCATGTCATCTTTAGTAGGTGGAACCTTCATGATAAGATGACGCACATCGCTTGTAGGCACACAATTTTAGTAGAGCTTGTCTTTGTTCTTTGTTGATTTCGATATTTTCACAGCAGCACGCTTACCACACTTACACTTTTTATTTTGGAAAGTTAATTCACTCGAAGTAGTCTCGTTCACATTGGATGGATGAAGACATCATACCTACAAGACAACACCTTTTTTTCATTTTGGAGAATCATTTTGAAAATATGATAATACAAGTACAACTAAAGCAAATAAGATGCCGTGGAGTAAACAAAGATAATCATATTCCAGAATTTCGTAGAATCAATTGTGGAGCATTTTGATTTGATACATTAAAATTTGCTCTCTGCCAGTACTAAAACTTTAAGAAATCATTTGGTATTGGTAGTTTTCCATCCGATCGCAATATATCTCAAGTTTCTACTTTCATTATGTATCTTCAATATATCTAGATGCATGTTTTCAAAGTACCCAAAGACAAACTCCAAAAACTATTTGGAACCATAAAATCAACACAACCAAGCATTATCACCGACAAAAGGGACACAATTAAAAGAAGCACATATACACGAAATTGACACTATCATTAAAAATCCACGAGCTCGAATGCAAAATCTCATCCAAATAGAGAAACCTAGACAGAGAGAGAGATCAACACGGACTCGGCAAGGTGGATTTTGGGTAGAGTCTATGGTTTGTGGGAGCATTCCTGATTTGGGTTTTTTCCTTGATCTTTCTCCCCGTCTATCTAATTTTAACAAAGAAAATTTCACGGAACTCCAAAAGCACTCCTTTCTATGCCACCGCTCCTACAAGGAACTACACGAAAGAATTAACTTTGGGATAAAAAAGAAGCGGAACTCGAAGATGTCGGCATTGTACCGCTCGTAAAAGGGAATTATCGCTAACGACCACAAAGAGGAACAAACAAACAGACAGGAAAATGACCATTGAAGCTACAAAACCACGAGGACAGCCGTGGTAGCAAACCAGCTCCCGCGAGCCGGCTCTGATCTCGACAAGGGAAGTGTTGAAATATGACTCGAATTTTAGCCCGTGAACGATATGATATTATTAAAGAAAAGTCATAAATTGAGCAAAGGGAAATATATACGAAATTGAATTATGTTGAAGTTGATCGTGCATTGTGTCTTTACTCAAGAAATAGAAAAGCCTAGTTGGACTCGGTCAACTGAAGAGAAAAGATAAAGGGCTATGGAAGTCAATTACACACGCAAGAATTATCAGCCAAAGAAAGAAAATAAACAATATAAAAGGAAATCTACTGCATGATAGAGAGGGGCTGATTTGAATATCTAGCCGTAGAGTTGACTTGGACTTGCATGCCGGAGAAGCAAGGAAATAAAACAAGGGAACCGACTCCTTGTTTGGGTCGGCAAAAGGTTGACACGGTTTTGCATATATATACGTGGTTTTGTGTGTTGATTCGGAGAGAGTTATTGAAGCGCCGTGCAAGTGCTTGGAAAGGTTTTTTTTTCTTGGTGAGTTATGCTCGTGATATTACATCAAGAATTCAAGTGTCGAAGCTAATTAAATCTTGAGGTTAGATTTGTGTAATTCATTTGCGAGATTGAGAGATTATTTCATTAGGAATTGAGGGCTAAACACTGTGTGAGTTATTGGATGTAATTGGGGCTTAGGAAATACTGAGAGTATTTGAGTAACTCGAGTGTGGTTGGTAATCTTCGTGTATTGCTTGATCTATAGTGAAATTCATTGCTGTTCTCCTCGTGGACGTAGGTCTCTACGACCGAACCACGTACATCTAGTGTCCGATTTATTTTCTTATTCTGTCTATCTTATTGTTCAATCGTTTGTTCCACCCAACAATTGGTATCGGTGCTAGGTTTATCGAGTTGAAACGAATCGATGGCGACAGAAGAAGTAAAAGTGAAAATCGACAAATTTGAGGGGGAGGATTTTAGTTTTTGGAAGATGCAAATTAAAGACTATCTATATTAGATGAAGTTGCAATTGCCCCCGTCTGGGGAGAAATTAGAGACGATAAAGCAAGCTGATTGGGAATGTCTAGATAAACGAGCGCTGGGTGTTATTCGATTGACGTTTGCTCGTAACGTCGCGTTTAATATCGTCGGTGAGAAGACCACTACGGGTTTGATGAAAGTCCCGTCGAATATGTACGAGAAGTCCTCTACAATCAACGGGTCTATTTGATGCAACGTCTGTTTAATTTGAAGATGAGTGAAGATGCATCGCTTGCTAATCATATCAATGAATTCAATGTGATTGTTAGTCAATTGAGTTCAGTTGAGATGAGGTATGTGCTTTGATTCTATTATTCTCATTGCCCGATAGTTCGAATACTACTTTTATTGCTGTTTGTAATTCTTTTAGGTCAACAAGTTTGACATTTGATGAGATTCGAGATTTAATTCTAAGTAAGGACATCCACCGAAGAGAATCTGGCGAATCCGTATCTACTGCTTTAGTAGTCGAAAATAGAGGAAGAATCGATACTCGTGGTAGTAGAAGTAGTATAAACTTGAATAGCGCAATCCGTCTAGGACCGGTGGTGCTGTCTGTTGGAATTGTAGTAAGGGGAGGCATCTTAGAAGGAATTGCTTAAAGTTGGAAAACGAAACGAGTAAGGGAATTAGAGTTGAATCTACAAATGATGTTACAAATGTAGCCGATAATTCTGATGGTGTCAATAAGGTCTTGTCGTCACTTGAAAATTCGTCATTTGATGGATGGATTATGGATTCCGGTTGTTCTTTTCATATTACACCAAATAGAAACTGGTTTGCTACTTATCGGTGCACGGATAGTAGTAAAGTGTAGTTGGGGAACAACGTTGAATGCGATGTTGTGGGTGTTGGTGATGTTAAAATCAGAACGCATGATGGTATTGTGAGGACATTGACTGGAGTAAGACATGTTCCAGAGTTGAAAAAGAACTTAATTTCCTTGGGAACCCTAGATCCAACTAGATGTAGGTATTCTTCATAAGGTGGAATTTTGAAGGTTGTTCAAGGTGCCCTGGTGATAATGAAAGGAATCAAGCATGATGGCCTGTATGAACTTCAAGGTGAGACATTGACAGGTTTCGCTCTGGAAACGTCGGTATCTATTTGAGAGTATAACGACTGCTGAAGGAAGACTTCGGTGTTTGTACCGATGCACAAGTTTGACATGTTGTCGGGAACACGCGGTCGAGAACTTTGATCAAGGTGGAGACCGCTAAGTCGATCAAGCATGTGCAACCTGACAATAGCATGGAGTCCTGCTGGAAGTTGGTAAATAAATTCTGCATGATAAACGGCATAGTGAAACACCGCACTAGTGCCGGTAGACCACAACAGTTTGCGTAATTGACGAGCAGAACATTACTAGAGACAGCCCGTAAAATAATCTTTAGTGCTAGTATAGCTAGAAGAATTTTAGCGGATGCGCTTAGTATAGCGAACTACCTAATGAATAGATCTCCATCGATTGCAATCGGATATCGGACTCCCAAAGAAGTGTAGTCAGGTAACATTGCTGATTATTCTACTTTTAGATAGTGTGGTTGCCCGTGTTATTATCAAGTAAGTAATGGTAAGATCGATATGAGAGCAATGTGCATATTCCATGGCTATGCATGAGGTGAGTGGGGTTATCGGTTGTGGTGCCCAAATATAAATTCACCGTTTGCGGTAAAAAAAGTTACCTTTGACAAGTCTCCAATACTTCAGGCCATGAGTGATTATAATAGTGTTCATATGAATCCGAGGAGTGTTTAGCTTGAGGTGGAGTTGTAACCGTAAACTCTTGAGGTAGCTAATACTAGGGTGATAATCGACACATATAGTGTTTATAGCGAGGTGGAGCCTGTAGAGCCAATAGTTGCTGAATCTGTTGATATTGATAAGGTACGTATTCGGTCTCCTAATAGATATGGATGCAATGGTGGTTTTGTTTTATCTATGATAAAGGAGCTTGTATCAAAAAGTCCTTGTGGAGCATTGAAAGGTACATGTTCAATTGCTATTCTAATGAGGTCCACGGTTATGGTGAAGTTCAAGCGCAGCTTAGATTTAGATGATGCCTTTGGCGGTTGAGCCCATTGAGGCTATTGGGAGAGTAGCAGATGATGTTCGGATTATCGGCGAAGCTAATGAGACTAGGCTCAAATGTTGAGCCAAGATGGAGATTGTTGAAATATGTCTTGAATTTTAGCCCGTGAACGATATGAGATAATTAAAGAAAAGTCAGAAATTGAGCAAAGGAAAATATATACGAAATCGAATTATGTTAAAATTGCTCGTGCATTGTCTTTGCTCTGGAAATAGAAAACGCCAGTTGGACTCGGTCAACCGAAGAGAAAAGATAAAGGGATACGGAAGTCAGTTACACACGCAAGAATTATCAGCCAAAGAAAGAAAATAAACAATATAAAAGGAAATCTACTGCATGATAGAGAGGGGCTGATTTGAATATCCAGCCGTAGAGTTGACTTGGATTTGCGTGTCAGAGAAGCAAGGAAATAAAACAAGGGAATTGACTCCTTGTTTGGGTCGGCAAAAGGTTGACATGGTTTTGCATATATATACTGGTTTTGTGCATTGATTCGGAGAGAGTTATTGAAGTGCTGCGCGAGTGCTTGGAAAGGGGTTTTTTTTTTCTTAGTGAGTTATGTTCGTGATATTACATCAAGAATTCAAGTGTCGAAGCCGATTAAATCTTGAGGTTAGATTTGTGTAATTCCATTGCGAGATTGAGAGATTATTTTGTTAAGAATTGGGGGCTAAACGTTGTGTGAGTTATTGGATGTAATTGGGGCTTGAGAAATACCGAGAGTGTTTGAGTAACTCGAGTGTGGTTTGTAATCTCCGTGTATCGCTTGATCTATAGTGAAATTCGTTGCTGCTTTTCCCGTGGACGTAGGTCTGTACGACCGAACCACATACATCCGGTGTCCGATTTATTTTCTTGTTCTGTCTATCTTATTGTTCGATCGCTTGTTCCGCGCAATAGGAAGAACAACAAATCGCGTGGATGCAAAGATTGCTCGAAATTGGCACCAAAGCGCAGCTTCGGAGCTGAATTGCTGAAGGTCTAAGCATCCACACATAGAATACAGAGAGAGAGAGAGGGAAAGAGAGAAGAGTAGACCTTATCGGAGTCGGGAAGAGTTTGTCTGTCTTAATGTCACTCCTTGCTGCTCCACACCATGTGTCGTTGGCGCTCCACTTCACCGTCAGCTCTTCGTCCGTCGCCGGCAGCACCGCAAGAACTTCCTTGCGAACGTTGGCAAAACTCGTGTCGTCCGTCGTCAGCAACACCGCAAGAGCTTCGTCGCAAACGTCGACAACAATGGTGTTCGTCTGCTCTGCGCGTGGGTTGTGGTTGGACCTTGAGAGGGAGAAAATATTGGGGCAAAAATGGCGTTCATCTACCCTTGGTCTTGGTACCCTTTGCTTTGGTTGGACTTTGAGAGAGAGAGAGAGAGAGAGAGAGAGTGAAGAGCAGATTTTACGTCGTGGATGGGAAGGGCACGCAGAGCAATCGTCGGGAAGAGCAGAGAGAGAGAGAAAAAAAGGGGGAGGGAAGCGGTTGGGCGCTAACAGGAGTAACAGAAACGCAAGATTTTGAGCGTTCGAAAATTTTCTGCACGTGGGGCTAGGCTGCCACATGGCAGCAGCTGAATGGTGCGACTCAGAGATGCGCTGGCACTCCGGGCGCACCCAATACTTTCTCCTCGGATGACGCCTCCATGCCAGTGACATGGCGAAAGAGGGAGGGGAGCTTGTTCCCAGACGATTTCTTCGACTTCCGGAGCTTGGCTCCGATTTTGTTCGGCAATTAAGAGCTTCGGAAAGACAATCTTCAAGGACGACTTCTGGGATGTGTTCATGAACCCCGAGCAAGGATTTTGAGCTTGGATTTAGGCTGGGTACGGGTCCCTCCGATTGGAATGTAGATGACCACTTCCAAGACTTTGCGGACTTGTTCGGGTTGGACCCTCTATTAGCAATGTGAATTTTCCTTTTTCTCATCCTGGTGCTGACAGTTTTGAGCCGGCGGCATTTTGTTTTGCCCTTGTTCTGGTGTCGAGTTGTAACTTTGCCGTCAAGGTAACGGTGGCGGACGGGTTTTTGCTAGGTGCACCGTTCTCCTCTCTCTCTCTCCCCTCTGTCTCTCTATCTCTCAATTCCATTTTCGCTGTTGAGATTTTGTTCGTGTTGGAAACGTGCCATGCACATGACGGAAACATGCATAAATAAATCGTATTTTTCAATATTATTTCGTGGCCTCTAAAACGAGGTCGTATGCATAAATAAAGATGTTTTTGCGCCTAAGGTTTTTGTTGACATTTGACAAAATTGGTAATTCGTTTGTCCTTCGTCGTCCCAAAACGCACAAAATGAGCACACATAGCTAATTGGTCATAACATACCTTCCTTCGACGAAATAATGTCCTACATAAATTTAGCGTAACATCTTACATGGCATGGAAGTCATGAAACGGATGAAATTATTTACTTTTTTTTTATATCACTCGAGTGTCATATAACTTTTCAATCGATCACTTGAGTGCCATAATTTTTTAAAAAATGTTCACTACAAGTGTTATGCCACATCGGATTTACGGCATTTGAGTAAACGTTTTAAAACACAAATTGGCACTTAAATGATCGATTGAAAATTAATGGCACTCAAGTGAACGTTTTTTGAGTCCTTAGATTTCGACTACAACTAGCAGATGCTTTATGTTAACTTACTAGCCACCCGGTATAGAATTGCAGTTTGAGATTTTGAACTAATTACAGGACAACTTGCAAACATTTTCCTGTCAATTGAAATTATCCCAAGAAAGATCTTGTTTCTTTTGCAAGGAGACTTTATTGAATGGAGCAATGTTCTCTGGCTTAAAATTGAAAATCACTTTCTCCGAGTCTTTTCTCTCTATTTTTGACCTGTTCTCACGGGTTGTTTATCTCCTTCGATGAAAGCTGTAGTTCCCCAAAGTTCAACTTGCTTCCGTCTTTGTGTCACTCATTAAAGCTTATCTTGTTGTGCGATACATGTGCTGGGCAACAAAATCTTGAATGTGTCTAGTTATCTTGTCATTATACTTATTGCTGGGACATGGTGGTAAGGCTTCAAAGTCGAACCTTTAAGCTTGCTTATCATGACAAGCTAAGCCAGGAAAAAAAAAAAAGGAGAGTAAGCTCGCTTCCATTGTAATTTCTTATCACACGGAAGGTCGTTAGTGATATCAAAGCTTTACCATAGGGAAAATTATCGAAAAAGTCCCAAACCTCTTGTACTTTTGCCAATTCAATTCTAAATCTTTCAATTTTGTCAATTCAATCCTAAACCTTTTGCATTCATATATATTCAGTTTATCTAGCAAACTTTGACCTTCCGTGCTGATGTGGACGCCGGTAATTTTTAATTGTATTTTAATATATATTTTTTTCAGATTTTTATATCTTTATATTTATTTTGAATACTGTTACCTATTGTTACTAAAAAATTGTGGGTAAAATAATAAATAAATAAATAAATAAAAATGAAACCAGCTGGATGCGAGGATGGGCGAGGCTCTTCCTCGCTGGCTACTGTCGCCGCCATGCTGGTCGCTAGGCGAGCTTCGGTGGTGATTTCAGTGGACTTCCAACGCCTGCAAAATAATGAAAAATCGACGAACGGGAGCTGTCACGGTGCAAGGCTACGTCTCGAGTCAGGACAGGACCGTGACTCTTCGCCTCGGTCAAGCGGGCAGAAGCATCAAGGAATTCCCGCGGTGGTGCAGCTGTCGGTCGGTGGTTGATAAACGAACGCCAAGGGAACTAACAATGGCTGAATGTCTTCTCTTTTTCGTGTGGTGAGGAAAGCAAATTGAGAAAATCTTGATCTCCAAATTGTGGCAGATATGGTGCGGCTCCGACCACTTGACTATCTCTTGATCTACGCCAAGGCTGGCTAGCTCGAGCTCCCTTGATCGTGGCATCGCCTTCTCTGGGCATCGCTAGGTGAGCTACCGCGACACCGTGGACGGCCGAGCTCCACGGTGTCGAGCTCGAGCTCACGCAGTTGACGGGCAAGCTAGTGGCCGGCGAGGCTACCTTGCCAAATTGGCAATCAGTTGGAGGAAGAAGATGAAAAAAAAAAATTTAAAATTTTAAAAATATTAATGAAAATTGCCACGTCAATGCTAGTCGGCATTCAGGTCGGCGCCGACTAGTCAAAGTTGGTCTAATGGACTGAATTGACACAAATATAAAATGTCTAAGACTGAATTGCCAAAAAAAAAAAAATTTATGGACTGAATTATCACAAGTACAATAAATTTAGGACTTTTTTGATGAATTTCCCCTTCGTCATAGATCTTTTATTGTTTGGCAACTAGGTTATGCATGTTTTGTGCTTTACATTCTTCCTTCAGTTTAGTGAATACCACGCAATAATTTCTTTCATCTATAACTCCTCAAGTCCATGGTTTCTGTTATTTGCGAATAAGATAGTATCATAGTTGGTTTCACGGGTATCGAACAAAATTTCATTCTAAAAACGCACTTATCTCACCTCAATGTATGCTCAATCCCTCTTTCTCCTCCCCATGTGCCCTTGTATGGAAAATTATCAAAATACCCTTACATTAACATTAATTCATGAAATTGTCATAAAATGGGCCTAACTTAGCATGGCCATTTTCATAAATTATGAGCCAATCAAAACTTTTCTTGAATCTAAGCCATTAGATCAATCGTAGACCCACGATTGAAACCTAATGTATCAAAATGACATGG